>NC_053451.1:10255446-11455446 GCF_015227805.2 Hirundo rustica | reverse complement strand
TCTCTTTCACTCCATGGGAAAACCCATAAGTCAGACTGGCTGAGAGATGTAAGCTGACCTATCCTGACTGGGAGGAATAGACTAAAGCAGCTCTTTCTGTGAAGAAGACTTAGGGTAATGTTGCCAGCATCAATATTGCCCCTTCCTTCTCCTGCTCAGAAGAGAAACACACGCACCACAAACCCATAACAAAAAGTGGTGAGAGTTTTTGCATGCAAATTGCAAAATTTGATCAGAAAACATTAGAAAACAGAACAAGGTTGAGGAAAAAAGGTCTTATTTTCTCTGCTACTCAAATGTTGATTTTAGCTTAGTTTGTTAAAAAGTTCAGACATTGACAAAAACAAAGACAGAGAAACAAGCAGGACTCCTTGTTCTGCTTAAGCAATACTAAATCCTTTCCAGAGAAGAAGAAAGAGAAAAACATACTTCCTACTCCACAGCTGCCTTCTTCATCTGATGGTAGATCCCGTGTCTCAGCATCAGGATTTAACTTTAGGAGACCAGGACTAAACAGCACTGCAGAGTTGCTTTCATGGCATTATGGGGCTTGCAGGACATGGTTCAGCCTTAGCAGGAAGAGCCAGAATGAGCTGCAGTTCTATCAGCATCTGCAGAGTTCAGGAGACCAACTGCTGAAGGAGGAGGGTTCAGAGAGGGTAACATTGCAGGATTCTTGGAGAAACACCGTCAGAATTATCAAACTGGGATAACAGAGTGAGGAGTAGAATAAGCATTGGTATAGCCAAGGAAAAGAGAAGCTTTGCAATAAAGTGCTATAAAGAAAACATCTCTACATGCCCCAAAACAATATATGACACTCCTTTTGTCTCCACAGCCTTGCACCCTTTCTGTTAGTAGGTAAAAATGCCTCCAGGGGAAAGAAGAAACAGCAGAACACAACCCACAGCTCAGTTCCACATGGAAAGGAAAGATCCTGAGATTGTCAGGTAATCTCTATTGCTGAGCAGACCTGAGTCATCAATCTTTATTGGCCACCACATCTCCTTTAAATCACATTTTCTTTTCAAATGCCTGAAAGCAGTTGAGAAGAATGGGTGTGTTGGCTTGGTAGTCATGTTTTAAGAAGGAGAGAAAGTTTTTAGGAGAAAATAAGCACAAAATCAGATTAAACAATCACAAGGGTCACATCAAGAGGCAAACGTGCAGTTCATCTTTCATGCAGGGCATAAGGCTTACGTAAATACAGTTAGTAGCTGTAATACATAGAGATGCCAGCAGCCAAACAAGGTCCTGTCATCACCTCTGGTATGCAGGGAAAACAGGATAACACAGTGAAAGAGGAATACTAATCTTAATACTTTTACTCTCACAGATTTGCTGTGTGGATTTGACAAACACCAATAACCAGGACTTGAGTTGTCATTCAAATCAAGTAAAGGCATATCAAGTAAAGACATGCACATGCTTGTTCTCATCCAAAGATAGAACTTAACTTCCTCCAGTAGAGACCAGCTGGATTTTGAAGCTGGGCATAGTCTTAAGAGAATACAGCTATGCACTTGCTGCTTCACTGAGAAGACAGAGAAAGAAAGAGCTAGAAATTTGGCTCAGCTGTGAATTTCAGTGAACCAGTATTTTCGAAGAACGGTTGTTTTGATTTACCTCCTTGCCTTGAATATGTTTTCATAATAAAGCTTTAAAGTTGCCAAAATAGTCATTTTGGCAGTTTGAAACTCAGTTTGTTATCTCAGTTTGGGACAGAACTGCTGCTGTCCTGGAACTGCTGCTGGTTTGAGAATCAGGCTTAATTAACACGCAGAGTTCCATTATTGATTATTCTGATCCAAGCCCAAGAGATATTAATGAGTTGGGTCTCTAGCCATGAAGATTTTGCTGAGGAATTAGATTTAATGGGACTTTAAGGGGGGAGGGGGGGATTTTAGTAGATGCAAGTATATCAGAGTTTAAACATGTTAACTAAAATTGTGGACTTAAAATTTTTGTGCTGATGTATAAAAAAAATCCTGTGGCCTTTAAGAAATCCTGTTTATCTAAACTTTTTTTTTTTTTTTTTTTTTCCCCAAGCTACTTCTGCTATATGTTACATCTAAATGGATTATAATAGAAGGAAATTCAATTACTTTGGTCCTCCTTGGCAGAACTTGTTGTAGCTGTCAGTCCTGCTGCATTGCACGTACAGCCACAGTGGCATTTTGTGCTGTGCAATGCAGCACTCTGCAGAAAGACACAAGGTAGTGCTCAGTTAGCAGGCTTGAGAGCTGGACAGGCTGAGGTGGGAACACTGCCATGGGGGCTGGGGGACCACTGGCCCCAGCTATGCAAACCACTAATTCACAGGTAGTTTGGGAATTTCTAAGCCACACTATATTGTGCAGGGTGAACATAAATGTTTAAGACACTTGAATACCAAACAACGGTACACTTCCATTCTCCTTTCCTGTTCCTTTTTTTTAAATTTAATTTATTTTTATTTTTATTTTTATTTTTACCTGTATTAAATTTATGTGTGGATGGTACCTAGGTTACTACGTTAATGCTAAAAGGGGTGAAAGAAGCTTAAAAATTTTGCCCTCCTCTTCTCTCCTCTAGTACATTTTATATTTTTTTCAAATGTTTTCTTTACATCAGTACTGAATTCTTTTCCATAACTACAGAATAAAAAACCCATTAAAAATATAATGCCATTATAGCCCCAAGAAACTTGGCAGAAGAAGCTAAGTAGCTTAAACTGTTTCTGTAAGCCAATGAAATATCAAATTGATGGAGTTCTAGCAAAGTTATCTAATAAATTACCCATGTGCAAGCCACGGCTTTCTCCTTCTACTTTTAGTTGTGTACCAGGGCAGCCTCAAAGACTAAGTGCATGGGCAAATGACAGGGTTTTACAGTGAGAAAACTGAAAAGAAATTATTCATTGCTGAGAAATGAACTCAGAAAATGGATGTAACTCAGATTTTAAACAGCAGTTCATGAAAGCAAAGTAGAGAGCGCTACCACTTTGGGGAATCACAAAGTAGAGGAACTCTTAAGTTGCTGCAAAGAGCAGCTATTCCAACTTGTACTTCCACACACCACTTCCCCCCCTCCACTTCTAGGTTTATTTGAAAATTGATTAGTGATACTGAATAGTAGTCATGTTTTAAAATTGCCCAAATCAGGTCTTTCAAGTGTTCATAAAGCAATGTGAAGCATTTAATGATCATATTTAGTAAAAAATTGTTTACCTGCTTTTTGGAACAACACTGCTCAATTTTACATATTTACTTCTTTGATTTATTAAATAATTTCACTCAGAAGAAAAGTTACCTTAGAGAAGTACCTAGCCCTGATTTGAAGACTGCAACATTTTGAAAGCTTTATGTTCAGCTAAACTGTTCTCTTTCCAATTTTTTTTATTCTCCAGGTGAGGAAATAAGACTTTACAACATGGCAAATTAATGATGCCAGAGAAAACAAAATCCTCCTTCAAAGAGTAATTTCATGGACATACAAGTTGCTAGGATTTAGCCAAAATATATATACAATTTTTATGCACTATATGTTATTCATATTCTGGGTACCAGAACCTTAATATATGTATTGTTAGGCTTCAGAGTTAGAACGTAATTACTGCATTTGCTAAAATTCTAGGTTGCCCAGTCACTTCACAATGCTGTCACTGTGTATATAATTTTGGCTGATAAATCAGCACAAAGCATGTCAGAAAAGTGATGCATAATTTAGTAAAGACAGAATTTTTTGTGTTTCCCTTGCATCTTGCTAATTTCATTGTAAAAGAGGTGGTGTGAATGCCTGGAGCCTTTCTTTAGCTGTGCAAATATACAAGTGCTGCATGTCAAAACTACTTTAGGGGCTGGCAAGATAAGAGAATTTGCAAAGGTGTAAGAAAAAGATAGACCTTTTCAGTATCTATGGGTGGTATTCAACATATGATTCCCATCTGTTTAGAGGGGTTTGTCCCTTATTATTCATACCTCATTTCTGAGAAAGTAGGAGACTATACACTCTAAAAACTAGTAACACCTTTATAAGTTTTCCAAATTTCCTTTGGCTAGACACCTCCTGAGATACAAGATTATTTGAAGAAACTTGAACTCCCTCATATTAGGAACATAGAAGAAGGTTAAAAACATATGGATTACCAAAAATGTTTTAAAATTCTCATTGTATTCATCCTAGGTCTGGATCATGCTCTTCTCTTTCTGCGTACCATCAGCCCTGCATGAAGGAAAGGTTGAATCTCAGATGCCATGGAGATTCAAGGTAACGTCTCAATTTCAGAATGTATTGTTCAGTATGATCACAGCTCAACTTACCTATAGATGCAGAGAAAAATTAGTTATTGCCTGTAAGAATAAATTCACTTGGGAAAAAACTGTATCAGCCAAACAAACAACTCTGCTACTAAATCAAAATAGTTGGAGCAAAATACAACAGTGCTTGAAATAATTTTCCAATGTTACTTATGAAGCTCAAGGTGTGTTTTTTTTTTTGTTTGTTTGTTTTTTTAAGTAAAAAACTCGTCCCAGGTAGCTTTAAGGCAGCTAGGAATCCATCAAATGTTTTAAAATCCATAACAATCTGAGATATATTGACTTCTAAACCCGGCTATAAATATCCAAAGGGAAAATGACTAAACAATATGCCATATATGATCTTTGAGTTCTGAGAAAGATGAAATTAACTGGCAAACCATCCAGTAATTTGCATACAAGATGTCCCTTAAGCACATCTGCAGTGATCTATCCCATTTAAAAATATAGTACACAAAGTACCAAAGTAATCACAGAAATGTATGAACTGTATTTGTAGATAAAACCGCAGCGTGACTCTGACAAACCAACAAATCTTGAAAGTGGCCCTTTGAAGAGATTCAGAGAAGTACCAGTGCATTTTCAGAGTGACAGCTATGTGGCTTTAACTACAGTATCTTCTGAGGCAAGGAGAAAAGCAGACTTTCCAGAATATATACTTATAGTCTAGTGTGTACATGTGCTTTCCAGGTATATATGTGTATATATATTCCCACATTTTCAAGCTGGCAACAGGATATTTCCGTTCTTCTTAGGGAAAGCACGGACCACAAAGGTGTACAAAGCCCTTAACAAATATGAAACCCTGACAGACCCGGGTTTGGATCACACTGGGACACTGACTAACCCTAGATGACCCGGCAGCGAGGTTGGGAGGGACCCGCAGCCCCGCAGCCAACAACCAGGAGCGAGGAGCGACCGCACACCGGGTACCTGTGCCGGGACTTCTCCGGAGAAGGGGCTGAGACAGGAAGGGCTGGGGCTGCGACGGGCTGGGACAGGGGCTGGGACAGGGTTTGGGACAGGGGCTGGGACAGGAAGGACTAGGGTTGGGGCAGGAGGGTCTGGGGCTGGGACAGGGATCAGGGCAGGTGCCGGGACTGGAAGGACTGGAGCTGGGACAGGGATTAGGGCAGGTGCCGGGACAGGAGGGACGGGGCCTGGGACAGGGTTTGGGACAGGGGTTGGGGCAGGGGTTTGGGGCAGGGGCTTGGGGCAGGCGCTGTCGCTGGGGCAGGGGGCGGTGCGGGGGCGGTCCCTCGTCGGGGGAAGCAGATAAAGGCAGGACGGCGGGATGCGGGGAGGCGGCCGAGGGCAGCGGCGGAGTTGGGCGCGCGTCCCTCGCTCACCGGCCGGCATCGCCCCGCCCTGAGCGCTTCTCGGAGCCAGCCGGCAGCGGCGCAGCGCCATGGGGGCCGGAGGAGCGCTGGGGCTGGCGGCCGTGCTGGCGGCCGCGGTGCTGTGCGGGCCCGGGGCGCTGGCCGGGCGCGTCCTCAGCGGTGAGTGCGCGGTGCGGGAGCGGCGCGGAGCGCTCCGGGAGCGGCCCCGCTCGCCGAACCATCCGCGCAGCGCCGGGAGCCGCGGCTGCTGCGGGAAGGCGCGGGTGCTGCGGGGCTGCGGCTCCTGCGGCAGCCTGGAGTCCTGTCCTGTCCTGCCCTGTCTTCTTAGAGCTGGTTGATTGCGCTCCGGCTGCTTCCGAATTGCTGAAAAAGATCGAGCGTCTTCCCGAGGAGCGTCTGTGCACTGAGTTTTGTTGGCAGCTGGGCAGGGGTATTTCTTCTTGTCTGCGATGTTGTTAGGAGGAGAGGGCAAACTTTTAAGAGCGTGCGGCATAAATAGTTTTGTTGTGTGTCGGTGCATCCACAACTCTCAAAACCTCCTTTCGGAAGACAGTACTTTAGAAATCTGTGTCTCACATTGGAGCTTAGGTTTAATTTAAGAGTTACAGACTGCCACTTTGTTTGCATATGTTCAGAAGCTGCTAAATTTAACGAAAAAGCCCCCTTTAAGCCTACTTTGATTCAGACCCTCCAGACTAAAGCTGACAGGCTCTCGGAGGTGTGTTGCATGTGCCTATGCATCCATGCATTTGCTTGGAAACAAAGATTTACACTCTCCACTCTGTTTGTTAACAAGTTACGTGTGTGTATATGTGGGTGAGAACGTGGTTCTCTACAAACTGTCTCCAGAACAATGCAAATTATTTGTATGCTATTGTTTCTGAGGCTGTAATAGTAGTGTATCAAAAAAACCTTTTTTGTAGGTTATTTTTTTGTTGCAAGCATTTGATTGCTGAATTCAGATAATTTTGTTAGTTGCTGAGGGAGGGCAGTCACTGTACTATTTTCATCATGCTCTATTTGAAACATGTTCTAATCCTACAACTGAGATGGGCTATTGGGCTTTTGGTAAAACAGTATCTTCAGGAAACAATAGCTAAGTAGTTCCAATGCTTCAAAAAAGCTTGTTTGCTTTAACAGTAACCTGAAATATTTAATCTACCTCTGTTATACTGTGAGTTGTACTGGTTTATATGATGCATCAAAGCTCCCAGTATCACAATTTATATGACTGCTATGTAACACTGTTATTTTTAAGGAATAGTGAAGATTAATTATCTATGAGATGATTCTGGCATTAGCAGTCTCAGTGTAGAAATCCATGTGTGGCTGAGGAAACCCAGTCCCTTAATCTTCTAGCTGCCGCTTCTCTGTTTAATTGAGTCTCAGGAAACTGAGGTCCAGCTTTTAAAGCCTCATGTGATATGTGTATAATGCCTTGTCAACTGCTCCTAGATGCACATAAGGCTTTGGGGGTTTTGAGAGGACACAGACTCTGCCCCATATTTCCCTGAAGCATTTCAAAGCATGTGTTGAGCCTCATGTCACTGTATTATGTTGATAATACTTGTCTGGTAGAATACAGGAGAGGGTTTGAAGCCACTTACAGAAAGAACCATTTATGTACCATTAGTTTATTTCTTGAAGTTGTATTCGTTAGATAAATGCTTTCTACACAATAACAACCACGTTTATTTGTTTATGCTTATTGCCAGTATTCTTATGTACTGGAAGAACTTTTTTATCCCCCCTGTCTTTATCTCAAGGACCACACCCGTATTCTGGCACATGCACATGGATAGGTGTAGTACTAGCAGCAGTTGACATTGTTTCAGGCAAGAAATAGTACCACTGAATAATTGGTCAGTGTGTGCTGTCACCTGACTCCCATCTAGCTTACCTCTCTCTTGTATAAGAACCAGCAGTTTGGACTTAAGCAAGCTTATGCTTGAAATCACAAGTCTATATCTTAAACAGACCTATGCATAAAAAAAACCCCTGTTTATTTATGCTTCAGTCATGATTAATAATCTGGCATAGTAGAAAATGTCTCTGCTCTCGTTCCAAATAAATATATAGTACCTATCACTCACCTAAGCTGTTTGTGAGGCTGCTTGAGTGCTGGTTGGACCTTGTGGAAAGAGTCCCATTGACTGCAGTAAGTTTGCAGCAGACCTAGCAATAATTGCAGATTTGCTACCATTTTGATCAGTGTCAAGAGGACAGAGAAGGAAAGGCCTGCCTTTTTGAAATGCGTTTTTTTTTTAAGTAACGGTTTTCTGTTACTTTTTCCAAGTATGGTAGTTTTCCTAGGATATAATTAAAACTATTGTTGGCATCAAACAATTTGTGTTTTAGTGTTATTTCTTTGTCAGCTTTAATTTGGGAAGTTTAGAACAGTGATACAAAATGCTTTTTAATTTTTAATATAGCTGGACAGATGTTTTGTGAGTAGTGCTCACAGCCTCCACATTGAGCGATCTAATGTTGCCAGAGAATTGATTCCTATAGGGAAAAAAACCAAAGCAGGCTCAGGAGAAAGTGCTGAGTCTGCCTTGCTGTCCCATGACATCATAAAGAACATGAAGTGATGATAATGCAGTTTGCAAAGATGCAATTACTTTAAGTATCTATTGGGCAGGAGAGATGCAAGCTAATCTTATTACTAATCATTTAACGGCCTATGTATTAATCATAGATATTATAGCTTAATGACTGCTGTTTGTCTAGTTGTATTTCTACAGCTTTTAAAGTTTTGCTCTTTGCTATTGTTGTGCATCAGTAGCAGATTAAATAGTGATGTAGTATTTTAAAGCAGTATGTATCTATTTTGGTGCAAAAGTACTTAGCTATATAAAACACTAAATGAAGAAAAACATTTGGTGGGTCAGGAAACTACCAGAGTTGCCTCTAAACTATACACTTTGTTGCTTCAGATGCCTTTAAGGAAGTGAAGATGTTCATTCACATGGCTTATGATCAGATTTGAGTTCTACATAAATTATTTCAAAGTAAGAGAATTAAAGCAGTGTCTTCATGGGTACTGGATTGACTAGAGATAACAGACCCTTTCTCAAAAGACACATAATTTAATTTATTTTTCTTGGCCTGCTTATTGCACTGAGTTTTGTCTGTCAAAATGTGTTTTCTCTAGATGAAGCCCTCTACTGTAAAGTTGTGGGGTTTTTTTTTGTGTTTTTTTTTTCCATGTGAACTGTAAATTTCAAGATGCATTTGCAGCTCAGAATTTGAAAAGATATAACCTGATAAAAACTGCCGTCTCATCTACATGTGCAACAGTTGTGTGTTGAATACATTTTGTTGGAAATAGCCAGCATTTAGTTCCATAATAGAAAAGCTTTTCTTGGTTAGTCATGCTCAGAATAGTACAAGATCCTTTTGCTCACTTGAAGGTCTCAGTAATCACTAAATCTGAGACTTGGAGAAGTGCAGAAGCTGGACATTGAATTCTCATGGACTCCTTTATTATTTCCTCTCCTTATCCAGTTGTACTGAGCACTGCGTTCTTGGGGGCAAATCAATGAGCTTGGCTCTTAAAGTAAAATGAGGAATGACTTTTGGATATAATACACGTTTCTACTAAACACACCTTTGCACAAACCAAGAAATTCCACAACACCCTGTGGAATGAGAAGCCAGTTTTGATGAGACCTCTGATGGTGGAGGAGTCCTTCTCTATCAGGGTAGAAATACCCAAGAACTTAAATATCAGCTTCAAGAGTTGGATTTCTGTATTAGAAGTGATCCTCCTTCGTCAATCCTCTGAAGCTTTCCTTTCCCTTGGGCGGGAGTTGTGCAGGTTGTCCAGGCTGCAGTTCTGTTCAGAGATAAGGGAAGAGACACAGAAAATCTTATTGCTGTGACTCAAACCATCATGCTGCTTTCCCAGGAATATAACTTTTTGCTCACAGCATTTTGTGCAAAAATAGAAGGCTCAAACTCATGATTATCAAGTCCCAGTATTCCACTTGGCTAAAGACCCCAAGAGGAAACACTTATGGAGGGAGCTATGGTAAAAACCATGTGGAATGGTATGGACAATCTGCTTGCTTTCATGTGGCTTTTCTTGCTCCCAGAGAGACAAGGCTGGTCTCTTCCCTGTTTGAACTCAGTGTTCTGTACCTTAATTTTAACTCTGTCTAGTTCAGGTCTGATCCTATGTAGATTGAACTTCTCATTTATAAGATGTTTGCAGGCGAACATGCTTTGGTTAATAAAGGGTGCTATACAGAATTATTTTTCTGCAACTAATTCCCATAATGGCTTTCTCTTTGCAAATCTCTGATGGATCAGAAAAGATGGTGCATGCTAATAGGTACAATAGGTAAGATGAAACAATAGTTTGATGGTAATTGCTACACTCTAATCCCATACTCTTAGTCACTCACTAGTTGGAAGTTGCAGCTCTTATTGAAGCAGTCCCTACTCCCACCACTGACAAAGAGTGGGACCTTCAGTTCCAAGAAATCTTAAAAAACAATGAGTCCTAATTAAAAAGTTGGCATGGCTCTAACTAAATCTGAATGTAGCTGCAGTATCCAGCTAATGACTCTAGGCTCACTTAATAAGATCGGAATTGATATTTTAAGTGTGGGATTAATTTAATTTAAATTTGGATTTTGAATATACTGTAGATCTGTGCTACTAGATACGGCTATCTGTGTTTGTTTCATTCAGTTGTTTACATGGTGAGGTCAGTGAGCCAGTTTACATATGGACAGGTTATTGGGAAGACCTAAAATTTGGTGAGATAAATCCCACATTGTATCTCAAGGACTACATGTAATGTGAATTAACCAGTGATGCTATACCTCTGAATTTTCTCTTAGTGTAAATGATCCCTTATAATATTCTAACAGATTTCTCCTCCTCTCAAACTTCCCCTCATTTTTTTTTTCTTTTGCTTTAAGTGAGCTGTCACCAGTTTTAAGATTCCATGTGCATTGGCTTGTCCCACCTTCTTAGGAGCAGGTGAATGAGCAAGGCTTTGCTTGTTGCTTTCTCTTTTAATTGTGGAACTGCCGCTAAAAGGAAATGCTCCACGCTCCTGTACTGAAATGCTTAAAGGATGTTATACCCTAGGAAGCTCTTAAACAGAGGAAATTAATATAAATTGCACCCATATATATATTATCTAAATCTATTGAAAATACACCTACTTGCAAAAAAGACATTTAAATTTCACTGAAAATTACTGAGAATGGATTAGGCTTGCTATGAAAAATAGTTGAGAAAGAGTATATTTTCTCTCTTCTCCTTTTTTTCTTAATTTAATTGATGTAGGGTGCATCTGTTGACTGGGAGAGTAGTGTTGAATATCAGGGAAAAGTTTCACACCCAGAGGGTGTTTGGCCCAGGAACAGGCTCCCCAGGGAAGTGGTCAGAGCACCAAGCCTGTCAGAGTTTAAGAAGAGTTGGCCAACACTCTTGGGCAAATGGTGGGGCTCTTGGGGATGGTCCTGTTTGGGGCCAGGAGCTGGACTTGATGATCCTTGGGGGTCTCTACCAACTGAGCGATACTCTGTGATTCTATGACCAAAGAGATATGAACTATTTCCTTCTAGAGGCAGAAATAAGAAATAAGCCATTGTTGTGGTTCTTTAGAGAGACAGGCATCCGTTGATGGCAAAAGGAAAGAGTCTGCTCTTTGTCTAGGGGGAATCATGGCTTTATTTAGGTGTCTGGCCCTTTTTGAGTCTGGAGCCCAGTCCATTCCTGTCCTCATCCCCATGCCAAAGAGACCGCCACCCCCCACCCTCCTCCCATGGCTTTTACCCAGGGGGACCGGCCTAGAGGCAGGGACAAGCCACTCCCCAATCAGGGACAAGGTGGGAGTGGAACAGAGTTGGGTTACATTCCAGTGTGGGAGGATGGGCACGGCGGAGCAGGGACAAACCACGTGATACAGTTTCCAGGGAACAGAAGAAACATCAGAAAACCCAATATAAAAATGAAATACAATATGAACCCAATTAACAAGCCATCACCAGAAATTGTCAAAAGTGCTTACGTTTATGCCTAGGAGAAAACCTGTTGAGTGAACCTACTGATGGGTATAAAATTGCGTATTTGTGAAAATGTCTGCGGGTTTGGGATAGGAGGGTAAAGCTATTTCCCACTCCCCTATGCTGGCACATATACTTAAGACATTTAGACTAAAATTTTTGTCTATTATGTCTATTCCACAGCAAGTTAACAACAACTTCTTAGCTGCTATAGTATGTCTGTCTTTAAAGTTTCTGTGAATTCTGTTCTGGGCTTCATGGCTAAACAGAAAACTATTGATAAATGGACCTAATTTGAACCATAAAATTGTTTGGGTTGGAAGGGACTTTAAAGACCATCTTGTTCCAGGGGACACCTTCCACTAGACCGGGTTGCTCAGGGCCCCATTCAATCTGACCTTGAACACTTCCTGGCATGGGACATCCACAGCTTCTCTGGGCCAGTCTTGTCAGTGTTTATGTTTTTTTTTAATGAACAGCTGAAATTGTGGAGTACTTGATATGTCTTTAGGCTATGACATATAAAAATTTACTATGTTACTGTGTTTGTAAGAATTAACCTATGTGTTACTGTGTTTATGAGAATTAAACAAACAAACAAAACCCACAAAAAAAACACCCCACTGCTAACAACTACAGCAGTAAGGGGGCATTTTGCTTGGTTGGGGATTTTTTTGTTCTGAGGTTTTAAAGTTCTGGGTAAAATAATCCACATCCCAGAGCAGACTTGTATATATGTAGATCTTTCCAACACACTGTATTTCCTCTTGTTTTAAATAAGTTCAAATAAATGCTGTTGACACTTGGGTGTTATCATTTGCCTGATTGTGTCCAAGCTTTTCCTTAAAAAAGGGAAGGGAATTGGCAGCTTTAGGGGGTTGTTTTAGCAGCTATGTTGGTGCATTTTGTGAAACCCCAGGACAGTGCAGCTGTGAGCTGGCCCCTTAGAGAAGGAAGTGGCTCACTGCCATGGCCAGACCTGTGATATACACCTGTAAAGTTCACATGATCAGAAGAAAGGAAAATAGTTATTACAGGAAAAGCTAAATGGATCTCATGCTTTAAATTTATGATGTATTAGATAGCTGAAACCAGAGCCGATGCCAAAACGAAGATATGTTTCACCTAGTAAAAAGGAAATCTGTCAGGGCTTTAATGATTTGACCTGGGGAAAAAAAAAAAAAAAAAAGCTTTTTTGAAAATACTTTATAGATTTTTTTTCTTTTGATGCTGAGTTATGACCTGAATCAGTGACTAAAATATTTTCATAAAAATGGATAATAATTTTCCAGTTGAAGACACTTACCCTGTATTGATTAACACAATTGTAATTGTATGTTTTCCTGCAATGGTAATTATGGAGGGTGAAGTGTTGATTAGCCTCTAATGATATTTAGACATCAAGCTACTTCTTTACAGCTCTGTTATCAGTGACCTGAGATCCCTCCTTTTTGAGCCAGGGTTGAGAAGCTAAGTATAAGAAATAAATGTGTGTTATTTTCTTTGGGAAATGAGTGAATAAGCCTGTCATTGCTGTGTGAAGATGGAAGCTTTCATGCAGGCTGGTATTACAGTTCCCAGTTCATCAAGAAAAAGCCTGGAGCACTACATCAGGTATTTTGAAAATCCGGACAAATTGCTGTGGAAAGGACAAATTCTCCCAGAAATTTATTCAATGCAATGAAGAACATTTTGCAGGACAAGGAATCCTTGCATCTTCCCAAGACCTAGAACAGTGTAGGTTCTGAGCACAGAGGCTTTGACAACCCTCCCCAAAAATAACCTGCTTAGATCAAAACTTGTCATAAGGGGTCATATGTGTACTCTTAACTACCCATTTTTGTAACCAGCAATGTTGCTGCACTGTGCAGAGAAGCTCTCGGATCCAATTTTAATTCCACTTGTATTCAGCTGATGGCAAAACCCAGGTGTTAGGAATGAGTAACATTTAATATGTAAATGATACTGCAGGTGCTCCTTTGCACTCTCTCTTTTTTTTAAGGTGTAGCTATTATGGGTCTATTGAGGACAGCTGTCATTCAGAAATAACCCCCCCCACTCCCTGTCCTCCCTGTCCCCAAAAGAACTTAGAAACACAACAGCTGAACTAGTAAAGGCTAACATACAGGTGAAACCCCATTTTCAGCAGTAAATGTACCAAAAATCACTTTCCATGGCAAAAGAAAAATAAAGACAGGGATTGGACAGGACAAATGCATCTTGTGTACCTTCATATTCTGCATAACTGCACTAGATCGCTATATAAATGGTATAATAAAGTAATTTGATTTTACTTAAAACTTCATCATGGCCTGTTTTCTCTTTGCAAAAGTTGCATTAATCCTAGAGACAACTGTTTGCCTGGTGTCTGAGGATTTCTTGCATTATCTTTGCTAATTCACAAGATATGGGATGGTTAATGGCTAAAGGTATGTTATCTGGACCGTGTTTGAGAAAGAAGAGAAAAAAATCCTATTTATCATTTTAGACTTGCTGTCTATGAATGCATCTATAACTTTTAGTTGCCCAAAATTTAGCAAGAAAGATACTCCATTACAAGAAGTGTTCTAAGAATGGCTGATAGATGAGTTTTGCACAAGAGGTTGGGGGCAGCCTCCATTTAGCCACCTTGGACATTGCATGCTCATGACTCTGATATGATGCATACAAACTGTCTGCTGAGCATGTCTGCAAATGTGGCCCTCAGGGTTCTTTATATAACCCATTAAAAGTGACCTGGAACCTTTGAAAATTTTTCACCCTGGGAAATCACTTAAGAAAAAAACTGTCTGATGATAATTTAGGCATAATACTTAATCCAGAATAAATCAGTAACAACTTTATCTTCTCTCAGAAGGCTTGGTTCTTAGGAGGATTGGAGGAAAAAATACACGCTAAGGTATGGGAGAGATAGCTATGAAAATATCAGTACAAACACAGGCTGGCATGTGATCTGTACAGCAGGTTTTATTTGAATGTCTAATTTATAAGCACATGGAATTCCTTAAATGACTTGAGACTGTGAGCGGAGAAACATCAGTGGCTTGAACTCTGACTCAGCTAGATAATGATATGTCTTCAGTGTTACAAAATTTTGGGAGAGAAGATGGCAATTTGCTTTTAGCATAAATGCAGACAGAATGTAATTATGACATGTTGTCACAGATTTTTTTTTAAGTAATATGAAACATAAAAAAAAAATATATTTGGTGGATGGATGCAACTATGATGCAGTAAAACATCAAGAGCAGTAATGTAATATAGCAAAACGTGACCAGCAGTGACCCCAGTCAAAATCTGACTGTATGATACGAAGACCATCTGACAAGATGCATCAGCTTTGAAACAAAATGTGATTATGAAAATTTATTAGCACTTAGTCTCTAACTGGCCATGTTTTGGAGTGCATCACTGGGACTTGGTGTGGAGGGCCCTGTGACATGGGGACACGTGAAAACAAATTGTGCCCAGTGTTCTGCATGCCTGTTAGTCATCCCTGAGGTTGCTGCACTCATGCAAGCTCAAGACCAAGACTAGTCTTCATAACACAGACAGAGAATATTTTGATTAATTACCATAAATTTCTGTTTTGCTCTTTCATTATCACTTTCACTTAAGTCCTTGTGGTTTTGTTTGTCACTTTGTTTTCAGAGGTGTCCATCAGGCTCACACTCCTCTGGTTAATGTTAAGTATTTCACATTGCTTTTTACCCGGTGCTTTTCTGTGGGAAGAAAGAAAAAGTCAAAGTACAAAAACATAATGGAGTTTTGTACATCAGGCTTTCTGCATTCATCTTTCTCTCTCTTCACATATTCTGTGCACATGCAGTGGCTGACCTAATCTAGGTGGATGCTAATGGTATCAAACCCTGGATTGCAGGTTAGTCTGTAAGAGGAAAGTTTAGTTTCAAGAGGAAGAGGAATGGGATTTATCAGCAGGGAGCTTATCTTTCACCTGATGTCTTCAAAGACTCCAGCTAAGCGAGGTGTGTCACTGACATTTGTGCTCCTCATGGGCCTGTAGGGGTTTAGTTTAGTAAAAAGCCTGATGCTCTTAGGGAGAGGAGTCTTTTACCTGGGTGTTTTAGCAGCAATTTTGCTTCTAAATGATATTAGCTGTAACTTCTGTCATGATAGAAATCAAGGAACCTATTATTTGTTTAATGAAGCATGATTTTAAAAACATAATGGAGATGCAACTGATTGAAATAACAGCTTGCAATTTGCTCATTTCTTTTTTTTGAAGAAGATTCCCTCCCCCACCCCCAGCCCGTGCAATTATCTGCAGAAATATTCTGATGAGTAATTTTTTTAAAAAAACCCCTGTGTTCTGAGGCTGATATCTAAACATTCTACTGTGGACTTTCTGGGAAACACCCAAGGATAAAAACTGACCCATATGGGTGGAAATGGTAGCTAGCAGTTTCTGGAGCAAATACTGTTCACTTGCTTTCGTCAGCTAATGGGATGGTGAGACAAAAAAAAAAGATGATTCATGTTGCATAGTATCTTAACATGATTGATTCCAATAGTCTTGCTTACAAATCTAATTTCTATTCAATTGTGACAGAAAAATTGGAACTCAATTTACACAGCTGAAATAGCAAAATGTTTCTTTAGAACTAACTGTGGAGTCCGCTGAAAGATGTTAGAATAAGGTCAAATAGCACATAGTTCATATTTCCATACTTATCTTTTCTCCTGTACAGTGTGGTCCCTTCTGTCATTTTTCAGTGGTAAATTATTTCTGCTTTGTAGTTCAGAAATTAGTAGTGAGAGAAAAAATGAAGCTTTAAAACCTGACATCTCAGTGTGTTCCGAGAAGAGCACTAAAATGTCAACTGATTTGCCAGCTATTAACTGCAGATTTCCATTAACACATTTATTTGCCATAGTGGAACTGGTTCAAAGTCCGCTTCAAAAGAAGAAAGAAAATTTTCAGAGTAGGTCACTGCCTACACAGGGATTAAATTAACTAGAACAAGAGAAATTCACAGCTTCTTCCAGAAAGCTTACTGCTCTGCCTCACACACTTCATTCACACAGTTTGGGTCTATGGGTCTTAATGCCAATTAATTCTTTGTTTCTTGCTGTTTTCTTTGGTGGTTTCTGGAGGTATATTCTTGCAGAAATGATCAGCCTGTAAGGAGGAAATTATTTTTCTTGCCCCAGGTAGAGAGAGCAATGAATGAAAGAGCAGTAATTAAGGAGTTGGATTTCATGCAAATTTTCATTTGTTCAATTTCTTCACTTTGTAAAACTTGATTTTAGAGTTACTTAACCCTTCCCAAACGTCTGCAATAACAACAGTGTCCTTAAAAACTATTCAGGTCAGTTTGAGGGAAGAAAGAAAATGTCTTTTGCAAGGCTTCAAGATTTTAACTTGCAAACCCTTTCAGATAAACCCTTGGGTGGAGATTGGGCCTTCACATCTGTATTCTGATGGCTCCAAGAGGGCTGCCTGTTTTGAGTGTGCAGTGGTGGCAAGCTGGGCACGTATTAGGGGCTGCAGGAGCTCTTTGCCATTGTACATCACAAACGCTTGTCATCCTCCTTGCTGCTCCATACAGTCCCACCTGGTTTCCTTGGGTGATGGAGCTGAGCATTGATACAGCCTCTGTACTGGACAAGAATACAGCGCCGCTTATGGATGCAAGCCCTGGAGCAGGTCACAAACAGCACTTGCCATGACTCCATGCTCTTTGAGGTCTTTGCCAGCCTAAAAGATTCTATGATTCTACTTGAGTCTCCAGTCAGAAGCTGACTGGCAGATGAGCATCCTGAGAAAGCTCAGTTAGGTAGCTAGCAGGGATCCATTTCTTCTGCTGGAATGTTTGACTCAGATGTTGGGAGGGTCACAGAAGAGCAAAGGCTGTGCATGAGAATAGAGAGTGAGGGGAGCGCTTCAGCCCCCTGAGAAACATGCAGGGATGGGGAGTGGATTGTGCATTATAAAGGCAAAGGTAAGCTATTTTCCCATGAGAGGGAGGAACAGCACAGGAATTATGATCCAGCCTACTCATCACAATTGGTTGAACATTCCTGCATGGCTGAAATTGTGACCAGGAGACTTTGGCAGATGAGTTTGCTCATAACTTACTACTTGATGTCAAGGAGGAGTACGTGCACAGAATGAAAGGAATCATGGAAGAGTTTATTTCAAAGTTTGTCTGGGAAAATTAAAAGAACACAACAATGGACAAAGCACTCATCCTAAATTTGCATGTACATCTCAAATTAATTCTTTGAATCCAATCTTCAGCTGCAGGGAAATGCTTGATCACTTTTTCTTGGAAGTGATTCGTGTCCTGCAAAATTCAGTGCTAGGCTTTGGATGTTTGTGTTGTTATATACATATGTGTGCTCTGGCAATAAGCCATTGTCACTCACCCAGCAGCTAGGGTCAAAATGTTGATCAGCTCCTCCTTCCCTGTGCACTCTGTCCTGTCAGTGAGACAGAGTTCCTGGGGAAAATCAATCATGTTAACAAAATTGGAATTTCAGCATTGTAGAGGAAGGGAATGAGCTGGGATTTCAAATGCAGCTTTCATTCTTGCACTTCCCACTTCACAACATTTAGACTTACCTCCTTGTTACTTTGATAACAGTAGTTCTTTTGTTCAAAGAAGTCTAGGAAGAAGCCCATTATTTTGTAGTTGTTAAAGGATCTGTCCCTTGCTTCTTCAGCACCACTGCCCAGCTAGGATTATGGCCCTTGCTACATTTATTGAGAGCAAGGCTTTTAACCTATATGAATAAAGGGAAATATCAGGAAAGAAATTGGGGCATATGTTGTGTTGTCAGGATGTTATCACAGAAAATCAAAATTGGCACTCTCTGCCTAATCTTGGAGTCTGGCTTTTTCCATATCTGTGGCACAAGCTTGTCCTTTTTTTAGACTGTTTTGTTACTGTGTTATTTTGATAGATTAATTACTGATAAACCGCTAAATTTTCAGAAGTCTGTCTGCCAAGAATGAAGTTAAAAAATGCTTTTCTTCCTGACAGTCCTTTTCCAGATGAACTTTAATAGGGTATTATAAAGTGAACATTTCAGAGTTGTTGTTTTTTTTCCTAGAAAGATTCCAAGAATTGTAGAAAACCCTAGAAAGTTAAGCACAGTCTACCCCTACTGCCCCTATAATTTAGCTTTCTACAACTGAAATGATCCCAAAAAATAAGAGTTATTTTCAGATTTAGCTAAAAGTCAAGAGCTTATCCTGTTTTTCCATTCCTATATTAATGCATCTTTGATAAAATCTGCTTATTCTCTACAAGTACTTGAAACTATGCTCTGTACAAATACAGAGATGTCCATCTCAGCCCTTGTGCTGTCTGCTATTAGAAGTATCCTGCTTATTAAATACAAAAATGAAACAATTCTAATACAAAAAAATGAGCTTTATTTTAGCTTTTAAGGTTTTTTGTTTACTTTGGTGTTTATTCTTTGTGTATAGAAAAACATTGCCTGTGAAGACTTAAATACAATTGAAGTTATGTGGCCATGTTGCTGTTTCCCTGTGACAAATTACTTTTTTTTTTTTTAAGGTGAAACAGGATAAATCTTGATCAAATGTCATTTATGTGAGTCACGTATCTGGGTTTGCCTAAAAGTGAGACTAAATACAGGATTTTCAAATGCACATCTGATCTAGTACTATAAACCACTACTTTGTGCCGGTAGTGTGCCGAATGCCACTCAGGTGCTGTGAGCAGTTTCAGGTACCTCAATATAAGATGGATATCAAGGCCTTAAGAGTGCCTAAGGGAGAGCTACGAAAATGGTGAAGGGTCTGGAGGGGAAGCTGTATGAGGACCCACTCAGGTCACTTGATCTGATCAGCCTGGAGAAGAAGAGGCTGAGAGGAGACCTCGTTTTGGTCTTCAACATCCTCATGAGGGGAAGTGAAGAGGCAGACACCAATCTCTTCTCTGGTGACCAGTGACAGGACCTGAGGGGATGACATGAAATTGTGACTGTGTTGGGGAGGTTTAGGCTGGATATCAGGAAAATGTTCCTCACCCAGAGGGTGGCTGGGCACTGAACAGGCTCCCCAGGGAAGTGGTCACAGCACCAAACCTGACAGAGTTCAAGAAGCTTTTGGACAACACTCTCAGGCACATGGTGTGACTCTTGAGCTGTTTTTTCACGGGGCTGGGAGTTGGACTCCATGGTCCTCAATGATCCCTTCCAGCTCAGCATGTTGTGTGATTGTCAAATTTTCCAGTAAAATAATGATTTTTGTTGATTTTTAAGCAAGCTACATAATGCATGGTAGTTTTTGTTACTTTGGTATCCTTCAGTCATTCTTACTTAATAAAATAAATTTTCCTACTTTTCTTCTCCAGTGATAAATTTCTGAACTGGGAAAACATTTTTTTTTAATTATTATTAATTTTTTTTTGAGAGAGATGGTTATATTTAGATGCCTTCTTCTGTCCCTAAATAAACATACTGGAGTTTAGTTGTGGCTAAGCGAATGTGTTAATTCCTCATCTTGTATATCTTGAATAAACTCTAGAGAGCCTTAGTAGTTGAAAATGATAATTATTTTTCCTTTTTAGGAAACAGAGGTATATCTTTCTCTGATAAAGAACTGTAAGGAGCAGATTCTCTCCTCCTGTAGACCTTTACAGGTTGTACTTAGGCACATTGTAGTGAAGAGTGGCTGTGAGTTTATCTCACATACAGGCTATTAAGGTCAGCTTAAAGGCATCAAAAAATGCCCAGCTGCTTCTTGCCATTAAACATGTGAATTTGAAACTTTTTTTTTTTTTAAATTGAATAGCTCTTTTGTGTAATCACACAATAAAAGTGAAGTTGGTCCATTAGTATGAAAAAGTCAAGGAAATACTCTCCAAACAGATCTGGCTATAACAGAGAGGCCTGATGGTACAGTCATTAAAGGACAGAATATTTTTCTAGAACCTATTGGGAATCTTCAGGGTTTTGGAGTTTCACAGGCCATGGCAAGATGGCATAGATTCCCATGACCTCTGTGCTATTTGAAATTTAAATTAGAGCAAAGGATTTCAGTGGTGCCAGTGTTATCACTGTGAATTCTCTCAGAAAAAAGTCTCCCATCCTCCATTAGCGTGTGCATGGTGTACTGTATTCTTTTCTTGCAGCTTTGCTATTCATTGCTGTACTCTGAACAGTCCCACGTTTTTGTTTTTCAGGCCAGAAGGTGTGCTATGGTGCCTTCAAGCATTCATGTTACAAATTAGCCTATTTCCAGGACTTGTCTAGACGCGTGGGCTTCCAGGAGGCCCGCCAGGCTTGTGAAATCGATGGTGGGGCTTTATTGAGTTTGGAGAGTGAAGCTGAGCAGCAGCTAATAGAAAACATGCTGCAAAACCTCACCAAATCAGGCTCTGGGATTTCTGATGGTGATTTCTGGATTGGGCTGTGGAGAAGTGGCGATGGAGTGGCCACGTCGAGTGCTTGCCCCGACCTCTATCAGTGGGCTGATGGAAGTATGTCACCATTCAGGTAAGCGTTGAGAAGGCTTCAGGGAAAGGAATGGAGCCTGAAATGCCAAGCCTTGCTTGAAGGCATGAAGTTTGTAGCGTCCCCCCCTTGACTTCTCCAGATGAAGGGTAGCTGGCAATCAGGGCTTTGAATTTGAGGTTAAGACAGGCTTCAGCCTACAAATTTCTTTGCTCCCACCCAGAGAGTTTTTCTCTGCATGATGTTTGGAGGTTTTTCTGCCACTCAAGAGTCTTTCGGGCATGATTGGAAATCAGGCAAGTAAATTCTGCAAGGCTCTGGCCACCTTAAATCAGGGAGCCAGCCACTGTCGCAGTGCCTTCTTGGAGCAGCGCTCCCTCCACCCAAGTTAGCTCTGACACTGTGATCAGTCGGGGAACGCTCCTCTGGATCCTGGGAACCAGTGGAGCGGCCAGGGGGGTTTTCCCCTTATCATGGGAGAGACCTCGCCGAAAACGGAGGGAGGAGTCAGACTCAGTTGGAGGGAAAAGTCCAAGGTGTTTATTCAGTCCCACCCAGGGAGCCTCTCCAGCCGAGCTGCCCGGGGCGATGAGCTCCAGGATTAAATACAGGGGAGGGACTAAGGGGGGAGACAAACCAACATCCAATGAGGGACAAGGTGGGAGTGGAACAGGGTTGGAGGGACATTCAAAGAAACCAATGAGAACATAATGGGAGGAACCTCCTTGACTCCTGCCCTATCACTGAGTGTCCTTACCTGAACTCTCTAGAAGCCGGGAGGAACAATTGAATGACAGGCAGGGCCTGTAGGAGGGGACTGGGAGGAATATGGGAGGACTGACAGGAAAGAAGGGCAGGGACAAACCTTGGAACATAACATTTCCTCAGGAGAACAGGGGAGTACAGAACAAACCATTACAATGAAATAACATAAAATACAATAAGGAAACAAACAATACAGAGCACAATGCAACAAGCCACCAAATAAATTATTGTGAGATGCTAAGTGTAAATGGTTCTGTTTCTACCTTTTTTGAAAAGTCTTTAATTTCCTGTTGAAGCCGAAGTCCAGAGTAGCAGCAACTCACAAAACTCAAGACAAGGGGACAGGTAAGAGTCTAATAGGGAGGAAAGCAGAGCAGTAGGGTGTTGTTTCTGCAGAGGTGCTTTGATCAGAATTTTTTTAACATTCAGATATGTGCAGCTTGGGCCTTAAACTCGTTTCACAGGAGGATTTTGGGAAATGCAGTATGTCTCTGAAGCAGATGGGAGCATTGGGGTTGATATTTCTTCATTGATATAAACTCTTTTCTTTATCATCCTGATGAATCTTATCTTCAAAACTAGAAACTGGTACACAGATGAGCCTTCCTGTGGAAGTGAAGCCTGTGTGGTGATGTATCATCAGCCGACTGCGAACCCTGGTCTGGGAGGGCCATACCTTTATCAATGGAATGATGACAGATGCAACATGAAGCACAATTTTATCTGCAAATATATCCCAGGTAGGTAAAACTGAAGTTATATTTTAATGGTGGGTAATTGTCTTAGAAAATTAATTGCCTCTTGGTTTGTGAGGGAATCTTCAAGTACCTTTTGGCCTGTAGTACTGGTTACTTTGGTGTGTGCCTGAGCTGGCATTAACAGGGGATATAATATGTTAATAACAATATTAAAATACATTTTTAATACATTTAAATAAATCTGTTTATATCTAATAAGTACGTTTTCAAAGTTATCTTCAGTATATTGCATTCCCAGGGGGGTTTATTTATTTATTTTTTTAATTGATTCCCTTACTTCACAAAGCATTTTAAGTGTACATTTTCTACTTTCTAGGTAGGATGACCAAGATATCTCTTGGTCCTCCTGTAAAAAATATTTCACTGTCCTTGTAGTTGCAGCGCTGCCATTTTATACCAACTTAAGTGTGGTGGTTGTTTTAAAAAGTTATGGCTTGAAGAATGAAGTCCAGAACAGCAGGAAAAATTTCTGCAGTCATGCATGTAGACTTAGAGATATGAAAAGCAGATGCATGCTAGTTGAGTTGGGGACAGAAAAAACAGATCTTAGGCAATTTGGCTGTGCTTTCAGACATGACATAAGTTCTGTATATGTCAATAGAGGAAAAGTGAACTGTAAACTAGAACATGGTGCAAAACCAGAAAGGACGTGGACAGTAAACTTTCCAGTTTGAGCCTGTAACATTTTCTATTCTTGGCGGTATACTTAAAGTAAATGAAAATGTGTTTTTCAGCAGGATCATGCAAATGTTTTAAAATAATTTTTGGTGTGTTTGTTTTTCGTAACTAAAAGAATGCATATGAAATGATGGATTTATTTCATTTATTAATTATTAAAAACTCAAGTGGCGGCCCATGGGAATCTCACGAGGTTTAACAGACAGAGTCCAAGGTGCTGCACCTGGATCAGGGCAACCCCAGTACCAATCCAGGCTGGGCATGCACAGACCCAGAGCAGCCCTGGGAGAAGGACTTGGGGGTGCTGGTGGCTGAGAGGCTGGACATGGCCCGGCCGTGTGCGCTGGGAGCCCAGAAACCCCCGTGTGCTGGGCTCATCCAAAGCCCCGTGGGCAGCAGGGCAGGGAGGGGATTCTGCCCCTCTGCCCCGCCCTGCTGAGACCCCACCTGCAGGGCTGCATCCAGCTCTGGGCTCCCAGCACAGGAAGGACAGGGAGCTGCTGGAGCCAGGCCAGAGGAGGCACCAAGGTGATCAGAGGGATGGAGCAGCTCTGCCCTGAGGAAAGGCTGAGAGAACTGGGATTGATCAGGATGGGAAAAGGGAAGGTTTTGGTGTGATCTGACTGCAGCCTGCCACTACCTGAAGGGAGCCCATAGGAAAGATGGAGTGAGACTATTTACAAGAACCTGGAGTGACAGGCCAAGGGGGAATGGATTCAAACTGACAGAGAGTAGGCTTAGATTAGATAGTAGGAAGAAATTATTTGCTGTGAGGATGCTGAGGCCCTGGTACAGGTTGCCAGAGAAGCTGTGGCTGCCCCATCCCTGGAGGTGTTCAAGGCCAGGTTGGATGGGACTCTGAGTGACCTGGTCTAGTGGAAGGTGTCCCTGCCCATGGCAGGGGGTTGGAAAAAAACCTATTATTTAAGGTCCCTTCCAACCTAAACCATTCTATGATATCCTACTCTTAGCAGCTCTTTCACCTACATAATTCTGCAGTTTCCTACCTTCTTTGTCTATGCTGATGATCAAACAATAATCACTCTCTGTAGAGATCTGTCTGTCTGTAGAGATCCAAGGCTATTTTGTTCCTCTGGTTTTGGTGGATACATAACTTTTTCACTTTCTGGTCTCTTAATGAGGATAATAATCACAATTAATATTGCAAGCAAATATTAAATATTTGGCAGAGATGATATGCCAACATGTTTTGGTATACTGGTATAGCATGTATTTGGTATATCACTCCCTAAATATTTTCCTGCTTTTGAGATTGTTAGTGGATATCACTACTTTATGATGATCATTAATCATCATAGGTCCTTCAAGGAAATGTGACAATTTTATCACTTTTAGAACTGTTTGAATTATTTTGAAATGTTGTAACAAAATAAAAATGTTTATGCTGTTAAAACCCCAACATTTTTATGTCAGAAACTTCAGGCATTATTAAAAAGGTTTGGTTTCAGGTGCATTTTGTAGCTTTAAAAGCAAACAAATTTAAATTAGATAATTATTCTGTAATAGTGAACTACTTACCATTCTTGTTGAGATGTGGTAAAGAATTGTTTTTTCTATGGCTTTTACCATCTGAAAAAACACTGGGTATTTTGGATTGTCAGAAAAAAAAGTGATAACAGTAACAATGAAAATACATTTATATTTCTTTCTCTAGGTAGAAATGGGTTATTAGTTTATGATGAGGCGTATAAGGCAAACAATGTATAGGTAAATTATTGTTAGTATTGACATTGTTATGCACCTAAATACAGTACTACTGAATTGTCGCTGTTTATTTTTCAAACTGTTGGAATTGTGCTCTTTAGCAAAACAAACTATTCTCCAGAAATGTATTTATCTATCATATGGAGGAAAGGAGTAGATGCAAAAATGTATATAAATAGATATATGACATTTCTTTCACTGCCTGAAGAAAGTAACACAATGTTTGTAGGAAAATTACATTTGTTATCTCAAACCAAGTGAGACTTACAAACGACCTTTTCCCCCTCAAATCAATGTAAAGGCTTCAACGTCAGCTCTTAGCAATGCAAAATACATCCATTTCACCAGGAGTACTAAAGTGCCACATGCATATTGAATCTCAGTTTGTTATATGAGTATGTTGTTTTTCACAACTCTCCTGTCTGTATTCAGTACAGGGTGTGTGATCCCAGCCACAGGCCAAAGCAGGTTGTCGGTGACGTTGAAGTTACATCTGATTGTATCACCAGCAGGTCCAGGACAGTGCTCATTAGGCAGCCTTGCTCAAGTAGCAACTACATTTCTGGTAGACACTTTTATTTTTCCAAGCCCTCCCTTGACAACATTTGCTGTTGCAATGTTTAGTCTGGCTTTGGATCATATTGATCATTCAGCAATCTTAAATTTAATTATAGGCTGGTAATTGCGACCACATTTAGTTCCTGTCCAGCTCCTGTGGGTTTGATTATGCAATCAAATTAAAAACTCATCTCCTCTTCTGCTGTCAAGAGACAGCAGCTCAGTTCTTTGGGGTATCTTGGCGTGTTCCTTTATATAAGGCCAAATGTAGCTGGTTTTCACCAGGGTAGGTGAAATAATTGCCTTTATCCATTAGGCTTTATCACTGTTTTGATTTCTCCCAGCGGTTTGTATTTAACAAGACACTCAGAACTGTAGTCTCATAAAACTATTAAGTGAGTATAACCTTATGATAGAGAGAACTTCTTATATTGCTTTAAAACTGCACAAATCAAGCTTTGGATATGTTAGCCACTTTACTCAGTACAAGAATTAGGGTGTTCAGAGGCTTAGCTTGAATTATTAAAGAAAATATGGGTACTGATCTAGTATCGATACCCAACTGTGACGGACAAAAACTCTCTAACAGTTTAAAGTTAGAAAGTGTTATGTTTATTATGACGCCAGGCAGCATGCAGGATAGCTCCCAAATACACACCACAATTTACAGGTGATCACAGAGTCCTTTTATTTACAAAAGCATTGAATATTCATAACACAAATGCGTATTCATAACCCTGGTACGTCCCATTCCCCACGTCGTATGTTAATTAGCTCAAATGCTATTAAGCATGCATAGTTTGTTCTTTGAAATGGGTCGGTGGTCCTTTTCATGGGGAGGAGTCCCCAAAATGAGGAAGTAAAGAAGTCTTCCTCGTTCTGACCTTTCTACCTTTTCAATGCAAATGTGATAAATGAACCCTTGGTAGGACTCCTATTTCCTGTCTTTCTGACTGTTCAATGGGTTTCTGGGCAGAGGAGGTCTACAGTTTCTTATGTTCCTAAAAGCTATTTATCAGTTTCTGTATTCTTCATTATAAACTCAGCTAACCAAACATAAAGTTAACAAGTAATCAGTTATTCTAATACGGAAGAGTGATCACAAACCCAGTTTCTCTTAGTTAATGACTAACTTTTAATTTCAGCAAAGCCTACTTATCTACTTTAGTTAATTTCAGCAAAGCTTATCTCTAACTAAAATCTTAACCCCTCTAAAATCCTTAATTCTCTAAAGTTTATGTCTCAAGCCTTTAACGGTTAGCCATTAAATCAGAGGCTACCAAGAAGTGAAATTAGACTGAACTATAGCCTTCTTCTAAGGAGCAAAATGTGTGAACTAGAGGTGCTTTGACACTAGTTTGCAAAGAGTCTTTGGTAAGAAGATGAAATGCTGAAGAATTATGCAATTATTGTGTGGGGGAATGTATCTATTTCTGTGATACTGCATGAAAAAAAAATGGAAACATCTGTTTTATTGCACACATTTTTCATTCTTCAACAATCAATTTCAAATATTGATTTAACAGATAATGTCTTAGAGAAAGAATTAGGAGACAGAGCAGAGCCAGAATACGGTAAGAAATTTTGACACATTAAATTCCATTGCAATGGTAAATACATAATTATAAGGATAGTATACAAGAACCTCCAAAATAACTCAAATTTAACAGGCAGAGTTAAGAACTGGAACACAGGAAAAATGAATTCTTCAGAGAACAACAGCTACAAATATATGGCTGTTGTCCAGAATAACACTGCTTGTAATTCTTCCTCCAGATATAATTCCAGTTTTGTAATAAAATCTTGTTTACATATATGTTTAATAAATCATAAAAATGTTAATTTTCCAAATATAAATTGAAATGTAATTAATTCATTTAACAACATAAT
Source organism: Hirundo rustica (assembly GCF_015227805.2). NCBI lineage: Eukaryota > Metazoa > Chordata > Aves > Passeriformes > Hirundinidae > Hirundo > Hirundo rustica. The sequence goes on along the minus strand of NC_053451.1, from coordinate 11,427,958 downwards.
GATCATATTTTTTACTACTTTCCTAAAATGGCTGATCTCCTTTTCAGATATTTTTCCAACAGTGCCAGCAGGAAATTCTTACGACACAAGCAAACCAGAAGACCAGTATCATATTATTGCTACTGAAACAGGTAATGTGTTCATATGAATGTAGTGTTCTGCTAAAAATATTAACAGTGGAATTAAATAAATATTTCAGTTTCCATTTTTGTCAATAGGGAGAAACAGTCTATTTCCCTGGGAAGCGCCCTGAAAATACATATATTTGAATAACATTTCGTGCATCTTGGTCCTTTTAGTTACTGTGGAAACCAATTATTTCCTCGTCTCACCAAACTTAGAATAAACACTGTGTCCATAGCTCCTCCGAGTACCCTGTGTTTTGGGAAAATCAGATGCTAAGAGGAGTTCAGTGCCTTGCTGAGATTCTCAGTAGAGAAGACACTTGATATTTGGGAAGTGGATGCCTGCTGCCCAGGCTCTGCAATGCCCCTGGCTGCTTCATTCAGCAGTTTATCTTCTGAACGGAGTCCCGAGGCTCAGGAGGAGTTGTAGCATAGCTTTAGTTCAAGAAACTGAACATCTCTAAGGAGCGGCTCTGGATTTTACAGGATTGCACCATGGGATTATGGAAAGCGGGTGCTTTGTTCGCTCACTGGTTGTCTGGATTTGGGCCAGGTTGCTGTTTCCATTATTTATAACTCCAGAGGAATTACTATATTGATGAACTGTGGTTTGAAATCAATAATACCATTTCATACAAACTGTGTGAAGACTCCAAAATTCAAACACGACTGGAATATTCACATTTATTCTTGCTAGGGAAAAATATGTACAAAATAGGATAATGGGTAAGAAAAATCTCAACAATTTGCACATTAAAGGGTACTAGTATAAAACATGGGCATATAGTCACCGGGAAACCGTACCCTTATGGAAGTTGCAGACCCCATCCTCTATTGTAGACAGATAAGAGTCTCAGCTTGTACCATTTCCCACTCCTTTTGTGCAGGGACCTGCAGAGGAGCACCTCTGGTTCTCCTCATTAGCCAAGGAGAGGCTATATGTGTCTTTTAAGAGGAAAGGAAAGATGACAGCCAGGTTCATTTCTCCTGTGGTCCTGCATGGGCAGGGAATCAGACAACTGTTAAAATGGACTGTAGAAAAATTAGGCTGTGAAATGTACTCCACTAAAATGCTGGAAGTTTGAATTTAAAAATTGGAAAATATCAGAATGGAAGACCTTAAGATACGTTTTGCACATAACTCAAGTGCTGCTTTATTCTTAATACTGCTGAGTTCTCTTTGGAGCTCTTCCTGTAGAAGGAATATATGTGTTCTTTTGTGTAAGTTAATGTATTCCTGTTATTTTACTCCAGATCTTTACTCACATGATTAAAAGCATTTCAACATGGGAGACATTAATGAGAACTTTTGTCTTGTAGGTATAATTCCGAATTTAATTTATGTTGTAATACCCACGATACCACTACTGCTGTTGATACTGGTGGCTTTTGGAACTTGCTGTTTCCAGATGCTTCATAAAAGGTAAAATATACTCATCCATAGTGGTTTTATAATGCAGAATTCATATTTCCATTGGCAAGCTATTGCTACTGAAAGACTGCTTACATCTGTTCCCAAATATGCAAATAAGAACCTTTTCATCTATTAAAATGCAAGTAGTTTACAGCTGTTACAGCTGAACATTCACCTTCAGGCTTTTTCACAACATGCTGAAATAATTCCAGGTCTCAAAGTAGCTGTTGGGACTCCACCTGTTTCTGAAGAAAAGTCTCTGCAGACCTCTTGATAGGCAGGGCTGTTGTCAGCACTTTTAGTTCACCTTTTTCATTTGGTTACCACCCGTAAAGTACCTGGGCTGTGGGAAACAGTAGAGGGGTCCCTCACAGATACAGGGGGAACCCAAGGACTCACTTTCTGACCTAAAGTAAAAATTTGTTCCAAGGACAAACCTAAGGGCCAGCATCTGCTTAATCCTGCTCCACTGCACATATCATACAAACAACAGATGGACCACTGGAGCACAGAATTGAAATTGAAAAGCAAAAGCTTTCTTTGAGCCGCAAGCCAGTGTGACATCTTTGTACATCATGTACGTGCTAAAGAGGATGCATAAAACAAATAGATATGTGTTCCTAGCTATGGTATCAAGCAGGTGCACTGTTAGGCAAAAAGGAAATGTTTCAGCCTTTCAAATACAATATACTTTGCTTCATGCTTTAAAATTCTTTGGACTTTTGATTTTTCTCAAAATATGTTATAGATACATAAAAATATGACAGCATATAATTTTTTTTTTCTGAATTAGTATTTCTGAAACTTTCAAATAGCATTTTCATACTTTAGTTCAGGAAGGGTTTTCAAGTTAATTTAATCCAGAACCGTTCAAACTGAAATATGTTATATAAATAAATGCCATTTTAGTAAAATATCAGGAGTAATAAGTGGATTCATAAGCTGTTGTCCCTCTTGAAGAGCAGGAATAACTAAGAGGAATATTTTACGACTGTTTTAAGGAATTTAAAAAAAAAAGAAATCCTCCTTATTTTTAGCCTTTATTTTTTTCTTATGGTTTTTACTTAATATTTCCTGCCAATAGCTGCAGTAACTTATTTCAGGTGAGAAAACACTCCAAATGTGAAGACTGTTCTGTCTGTATGAGTGAGTGCACAGTGATACTTGCAGTACCCCTTGGTACCATGCCTCATTGATACAAGTTATCATAAAGAATAGATGTTAGGAGGTCTGCATAACAAAGTTGATTGTGTTTTTATTTTATGCATTTTCTATAAAGTAAAGGAAAATGTACACTTTCCAACCTGTCTTATGACAGGCAAATACAAGCCTCTGAAATGTTGTGTATAAACCTCACCACTGGGGCTGCATAAGTTTGGAAGCTCAAAGTAGAAAAGAGTTGTAAAATAATAATATTTATAACACCAGCAATTACACAGTAATTGAATTCTGGAGCCCTTATTGCAGTGGTCTTGGATTTCTTGGTAAGTATGGTACATCTTAGTACCTGTTCTGGCGGGTCTTTCTCTTCTGAGAAAAGTTTCAGCCCTTGAATAGCCATGGGAAAACAATGAGAGATTCATGGCCCACTGAAATCAATAGAAACAGTAGTGTTGACTTCAGTGGGCTTTGATCAGGCCTTTGATGCTATAGCAGTTCATCCAGAAGTAATTCATCTGAACTTCCAAGATTTCAAAATTGCATGACACAAATATTGGAAATTCACCTTGGAAGATTGCCCTTTTTTCTGTTAGCTGATTAGTTTGATAGATGAAATAATACAAAAACCACGGACAAAATGGTTTTGATGCAAAACAGGGTTCTCTTTTTTATTGGTTGGATGTTCTTCCTTTTGGTGTTTTCATTTATTTATTTATTTATTTATTTATATTTTTTTATTATTATTTTTTTCTTTCTGTTCCCAGAATGTCGGTTTTGAGTTACATCAAAACTTTTTGTTAAAGAAATGAAACAATTTTTAAAAATCATTTAGATTAAAAAAAAAAATCACCAAAAATGAAGTATCTTTTTCTGTTGAAACAAAACTTTGTTTTTTAAAAAGTATTTTTCTATCTATTTTCAATTTCCAATTGTGACCTGCCTTGCAAATCATTTTAGTTCATCACAAATATGAAGTTCTTGGGCAAAAACCAAATCAGAAAAAGAGACAATCACTTGAACTTATCATCTGGACACTGTAGAGCTTTAGGAAAGGGATTTTGCCCTGCTGGGGAAGGAGGGATCCCCAACTTTCCACATGAACCTGACTTCTCATTCTTTTTTAGGCTTCCACAGCATGGTGACCTTTCCTCTGAAAGCCACAACCCATGGCCAACCAGGACATGCCTAGCTTGAAAGGTCATGACTAATTTTGCCTGACATTGGGCTCTTGAAGGGTAGTAATAAGGCAAAGCAACACCTCGTCCCTGTAGCTAGCAGAAATGATCAGCTCATTCATGCTTAGATGCTCTCCCTTTCATTTCTTCCAGGGAAGCAAGGAGAAACTGCTTCAAAGACCCATCTCCATTATCATCTGAATGCCTTGCAGAAAGTTTAGATTCCAACCTGGTATATTTCTCAGTTTCTATGATTGCATTTGATGGTCAAAACACCAATATGCTCAAGCTATTTATTGCATCCTACCTTTGTCTCTAAAATCTGTTTCCTGAGCCAGCTGTGAAAATCAGCGTAGGTTTGCTGAAGATAAATTTGATACAGCTCAAGTTCTGATCCAAGGTATTTAGAAATTGTTCCTGCTATGTGGCAAGGACTCTCCATTCAAAGCCTTTCATCATTAATTTAGGCCTCCTTTTGCTGGATTAATCTGGAAGGAAGTAGTGACTTCGTTTCTTTAAGAAGGAAGCGCTGGAACTACTTGATTCATTGCAATTGCTTTGTTTATAGCATTGTGGCCTGATCTAAAGTCCACTGAAGCCAGAGGGAGTCTTTTCAATTACTCCAATGGGCTCAGGTACATAATGCACTACTTTGTAGGACTTCAGAGGTAAGTCTGGAGGGATTGAAAACTACTGTAGCATTCAGCACCCTCGAAGTACATTTTAAATCAACTCAGACTTGCTTGCATTTACACACCACGAAAGGAGTAAAACTGAATGTATAGGACTGTTGGGACTCTTAGCTTTCCACCTTACAGAGTTATGAAGGGCTATTTCTCTTCCTCTGGTTTTTACTTAATTGGGAAATAAACCCCATCAGTGTGAAATATTCTACCCAGAGATTGAAGCATTTTCGTTGAAATGCAGCTGCAATGGCTCCTGAAGTGGCTCCTGTTTCTGCAGGCAGTAGTCTGTAGTGCACTGTCATCTGCCAGTCTGAGTGAGGGAAGATGGTGTATTGTGGCAGCTGTAGCCACGTGAAAGACTGCCATAAACTTTCAGGGTGCCTCAGGGCTCCCTGGAAAAATCAGAGCGAACACTTTAGCAGTATTGCAGAGCAAGTACTTTTTTTGGAACCAGTTTTACCTTTTTTTTAATTGAAAAAATGCCAAACACAAAACCTACTATTGACAGTTTTGACTGAAAACTAGCCCTGAGGAAGCTTTCTACCAGTCATTCATTGCTAGGAGTCTGATTCATGTGCCATCACTTCATTAGATGTCAGGTCAAGCCCTGAAGGGAAGAGGCTTGCTGGCGCAGGGGTGCGCAGCGATCCCGTCGGTGTACCCAGGGTGGGCAGGGGTGTGCTACCCACTGGGGTGGGTGGGCTGCACCTTGGGCATGGATTTAGGAGGGTTTGTGTGCTCTAGTTCCTCCCCAGACAAGGGAAGTGCTCAGCTCCCACCAGCCATGGTCAAACTGAGTCCTTCTCCGGAGAGACTACTCTGTACGAGAGGTGTGGTTGTAAGGGAACTGGAAAAAAAATAAAATAAAAACTGTATAGGCCAATTCAGTACAGTTCCTGGGAGCAGCACTGCTAAGCAGGGTGGTGTGGTATTTTTGGAAAAAGTGCCACTGTGTATGGGAAACTCACACTGTGAAAGCACCAAATGTGGCCTTGAGATCCGGGGACGGAATGCTTAGGTTTGATCACAGAGATGAATCAGGACTGCAAAGGCACACGTGCACTGAAAATAGCTTATATTTTTATTTTTCAGTAAAGGAAGAACAAAAACCAGTCCAAACCAGTCCACACTATGGATTTCAAAGACGCCTAGGAAGGACAGTAGCATGGAGGTATAATGATTTACTGACTGAAAACAAAGCAAAAATAAAATTTTGCAGTGAGGCTGTATTATAATGTCGTCAAAGAACATTAGCTTGGAATGGCTTGAAAATGCAAAGGATCTACAAGAATGAACTGTAAGCTCCCCCTTGAGGCAAATGTTCAGATCATTTTTATATAATGTTTGTTTATTAATTCAGTAACAAAATATGCCATGCTAAATAAAGGGTATGTGTTTATTTTGCTAAGAGATGTAAGTTAGCTAGTTGTGAGCAATGAAACGAACAGAGCATTTGAAGTTTTTATGGGGAAAAATCCACAATGTATGTCAGTTTTAAGACTGTTTGTAGTTAAACAAACCTCCTCTGTTTCTTTTAGTCTCTTATGCATTGTATTGTAGTCAATGTACAGTAAATGGAACTGACAATTTTACAGTGTAACAATTATTTATCTTTGCATAAAAGTTTGATACAAAATATTTGTTTAGTATTTATTTGCACACTTAACGCAGTTTTTGAACCTCGGGAACAAGCATTATTTTATTAAATATTAACATGGTTGCTGACAGAAACAGGCACCATGTTGTGACACCAACCTGATATGGCAAAATTCAAGGATTCATCCAAGTCCTTTGCTGTCATGCAATGAATTCATTTTATCAGGGAATGACTATAATGTTTTGTCATATTGGACCAAGGTCAACATAAATAATTTGGAAAGTGATACCTCATTAATGGTGTGTCCTTTAAAGGCAGCTATTAGTTGTTACTTGAGTAAAATACTTTTCTGACGGAAAAAAAATCACAGTGAGCAAGAGTTTAGGAGTAAAATCACTGTTCCATTAAGTCTACATAAAAAAGACATGAAAAGTCATTTAAATATAGCTAATAGTTTGTTAGGAATAATATAATGTTGGAACAAAGAGAAGACAAAGGCTTTTTCTTGGAAGTGGCACTCACAGATTGATTCCAATATTACTCAGACTATTATCTAGAAACACATTAATTATATTAATTGATGGATAGATTTAGAGGCAACTGTGATGCATATAAAGCTGTCTTCTAGAGTTATGATTACCATCATTAATGTCCATTCCCTTTGATTCCTTAAGAGCTTTCAGTGCCTTAAGAATGGTTGTGCCATCATTAGGAGCAGTCCAGGGTGGTGGCAGTAGCACTATGGTTGATTTGTTGATGACAATCTGGTGTCAGAGCAAAAAGTTAAGGGATTTTTCTGCCGTTGCAGAAAGAGTTCAATAGCGAGTTCAACCTTGCTGGCTTTAACACAGATTCATAGCTAACACGGGGTGGGTGTTGGGGAGAAACTGACCAAAGCAGAACTGAAGGGTTGCCGGCACTGTGCTGCCTGATGTTCACCGCATCACTGTGGAAACAGATGTGTCTCAATTCTAAGTACAGAAAAAGTGTTTGAAAGTTCAGTGCCATTAATACTAATTGTGCAATTAGTTGCTGAAGCACTTTTGTAAGTATCTTAAAGCTGCTGTTGTAGAGTAGCTTTGCTTCCCTTTTAAAGAAAACTTCTCCTGCAGTTCAGTTTAAATATTGTCATTCCTACTAAAAATATTCTGTAGTTTTTCGAGTCAGTAGGAACTTATTTCTTTGTTCAGTCCCCTACTTCAGCTTCCTTTGCAGTGAGAAAATACTATAATCCTACATGATTACCAAAACCAGAATTGTTTTACTACTGATGTAAATATTGATTAACTCAGCTGAGGGGAAAAAAAGACCTCTTTCTTGAAAAAAGTTGTGGTAAAAAGATCTTAGTTCATTTTTATGGTCTTGAAGGATTAACTCCCTTTAATTTAAGGACTAAGTATTTCTCCATACTTCATACTTCCAAAGGACATGTAAAGTTGTCACTATCAATATCACAGTTAATGGCAGCAGAAGTGATTTTGGAGCAGCAGTTAGGAGAATGAAAATACTTTCAGGAATGTTTTTTACAGTGTGAGAGTGATGGCTGGGCAGGCACTTGGGCAGACCTGTCTCAAACTCTGTGTGAAGGCAGATGGGGAAGTGGCATCCAGTGCTTCTGTTGTGCACTCAGGTTTTATGCCGAAATAGGAAATGTTGGCTACAAGGACAAAATATTTCCATGTTTATCACTATATCCATCCTCTGTTTCAAAGCATCTTGGAACGAATTCAGTTGAAAATAATCTGTTCTGCCCAGGTATTTTAACATAGTATTGACTGGTTTCTGCACAGGTTAATTTGCAGGCAACTGAAGCCGTGGATGTTGACCAAAGGCTGGAGTGTGATTGACTAAGGTTATGTTAGTTTTATCTAGACAAAATTAGTTAAAATAAAATGGCTTCTTAAATTAAAATAGTTTATATGATATATCTTTTTATGCCAGGGCTTATAATAGAACTTTTTCAGTCTGATGAGGTGGTTTATCAATGTATATCTCAAAATACATTTATGCTTTGCATTTTGGGAAGCAAGAAAATGCACACAAATAAAAATATCTTTCTGTAATCTTGGGAAGCACATTTTCTAGTGACTGGATCTGGGTTCAATTGACTTTTGTATTTCATTAACAGACTGAAACACAATGTACAATAGCGATGTATGGTAAATAGTGAAAAAATCAGGTCATATTTTACTTAAGCATTTTAATGTAATTGCTTCACGCAAATCAATTTTTACTGTTGCAAAATGCTTTAGAGTAATAGGAGAAATGATCATCCACTCTGAAAGATAAAATCTGCAACTTTAATATTTTAATGTTAAAAATCAGCATCTTTTATATAAGAGATTGTGTCTAAAACACCTTCTTACCTTCTCTCTGTCATAATTATGTTTATCTGTGTTGTTTGTGATCACAGATCTCTTGATAAAGCCACAGACTTTGGTCTGCACCTAGTTCTGTAGTGCTTACAGAGACCTGAAAGCAGTTTGGGATTTGCTTTTTCATCAGTGACTGCCAACCTCTGCAAGCATTTCATACCTGCCCATAGGGTTGCAAGAACCAAATCCAGGAGCTTACAGCAATCATACACCTGTGTGTATATGTGTAGATACGCTCACACAGTAAGTGAGAATGCACTTTATAGTTTTGGTACTGTGGAATGATAAATATATTGAAGGTCTACACTGGTCTGAAAACAGAAATAAAGAAGTGCATCATATTATGCTAAGATACTATAGAATTTAAGGTGTTTGAACAAGAAAGTAATTATATTTTAATAGAAACCTATTTATAAAAGAGGTCAAGAAGATAAACCCCTTATTTGGGTTTTCTTATTCTTTCCCCTTTAGAATGCTGTAATGGGATACCCTGCAATTTTTTTTACAAAGCACAAAATATGTATTAAAAATCACCAGTATGGAAAAAACATGTAATACAGGAACACTATTATTAATGAGGGAGAGCTGGTACTCATTGTCAAATGTTTTGAAAAACATCACTTTTTATGAGAAAAAAGTTGTAGTATTGTGAGTCTTTGGTTGGGTGCAGACAAGCACATCTCTATAATTGTTTGAATAATTGCCAAACACTTGCCTAGAAAGAAAACTAAAAAGCTCTATTCAATCCTTTTTTTAACTCTATTAATTCCAAACACATTACACAAGAGAGAACTTTTGGCTGACATTCAGTTTATTTCATTAGAAAGCAGCATGATCCATGGTCAGCCTTTCTGCACAATCCATAAAACCTCATTCCAGAGCCTTTTGTAATAGGCAAGGCAGAGGAACTCCCATGAGTCCAGTTTAAAGAGAGAACATACAGTTTCATTTTGATATGCAGAGAGATTGCACTGTTGCAGAGTTGACTCTGCATTAAGATGAAATTGCACATTGAAAAACACAATGTAAAAACATAAACCAGATAATATTTTACCTGATATTAACAATTTTGATTCTTTTCCACTACATTTACAGTTTACAATTTTTTTTTTAAATTTCCCATGCTTTGTAAAGCCCTCCACTGTGCAGTTAATGCACTGATGTTCAAATAATATATTTTCCTAAGATTCTATATAAAACAAAAAGAAAAGTGACAAAACTGTTCATTAAGAAAACCACAGCATCTCTTTTGAAATATTGCGCTCACTTGGAAATAGTTCTTATTAACGAACAGAAGTTAGCTGTGTTTTCCTCACCAAGATTTATGTATTCAGTTTCTCTATGAGATTGAAATGGCAGCTGAGTTTGCATCGTTATCCAATGTCTTGCTTTCAACATCTAAATTCCATTTCTACAATTAAAAAATATCAAGCTAATAGATGATGTTTTTGATCCAGTCCACAAACATGGTGACTCGAACATACACTCCTGGTCGTTGGGGAAGTGCACACTCTTCGCCAAATGATACTACACCTACCAGAAACCACTTGTCCCCATCTTCAAATGTCAGAGGGCCACCTGAATCCCCCTGCAATAACAAATTCAAAAGTTTAAAGTGAACAGTGTCGACTCTGAAGCCGAGCCTGTTGTGTTTGTTTCTTAATCATAGATGCTTTACCCCTGTATGTCCTGGGTGCCAGGAAGTGAGATTAAGATGAGTATTTCCATGTGAAAAAAAAAAAAAAAAAATCTTGAAAGGATCCATTTATTATTTTCTTTATTTTTAAATGATGTGAGCTTAGGCTGTTGTCAGTCTTCCAATAGAGGACTGAACTTCAAGAGAGGTGGTTGTTGTTTTTTTTTTTTTTAAATCTTATTCCTTTTATGTTCAGCCCTTTGTATTTCATAAAGCCTGGGTGAATGTGGAGGATTTGTTTTTCAGCTGAATATGTTCAGCCAAAACACAATTCTATTTTCAGCCACCCCAGAGTTTCTGCAGTTTCAAATTTAGAGAACAAAATAACAAGATTGCCAGAAGAGGTGCCCTTTTCTCTCACCTTCTTTTCAATAGTTTAGCAGATGTAGCATTGTAATAGAGACTGAATTTGATTTAGCTTGAGTGGGAATGAGTCAGCCATGGGTATCTTGTTTTGATGGCAAAGAAAACAATTACTATTTTTCATTGTCTGATCGAGTTAGTTGAACCAGTATTAATTGTGTCTTCTCCAGGCCCTGTGAATGGATCTTTACCAGAGAATTCTGCAATTAAAATACTTCTGCCCATAATTCTAGGGCATCCCAGAATGTTAAAGGCTGTGACAGCAGCCTAAAGGGGGATGTGCTATCAGGACTCAGTTGTTCATCTTTGCTCATGGCTGACTGGTCATTGATCACAGTGCTGGTCACTTGTGCTCTGTATCAGCCTGTGGTGCTACACTGATTTTTTTGTTCTTGTTTTTGTTCAGTATAAGGTTCAGAAACAAAAAGGGAAAGGAAAACCATGAGGGAAAAGGACGTTAGACTTAAACCCAATCCTTGTTCTAGACTAAACTGGGCAAAGTCAGGGCACATGGTGAAGGCTTAGGTTGGGAGGGCAAGGCAATATGAAAAATTATGTGAGAGCGCTCCTCATCAGGCTTGAGAAAAGCCAGCCAGTCTCCATGCCACAGAGTCCATATTGAAGAAAAATCATGTGGCAGCCACCTCTGAGTACATCCTCAAAGAGAAGTAGTGAGTCATAAAGGGAGCTGAAATTGATAAAAGCTAAACCCACAGGAACATATATCAGTGCAGAAAGGCAGCCTCTCTGAAATAATGTGTTGTCCACTTAGGAATAAGTCTCTAGAGTCTACAGATTTTGGGGAAAAGCAGCTTTGCTCTCCCTCTTTCCCTTATTGAAGGATTTCTGAGACTTCATTTTATTTGGTATTTATTTCCCTGTTCTCTGCATTTCCCTAAGAATGTGCCTCTCTCCTTCATGGAATTACGCAGCAGGAATTATTCAAAGCCGAGTGCAGAAAATTTCCAGTCCTCACATTTATCTCCCTCCATGGTTGTTTATGCCAAGTTGACTTTTTTTTTTTTTTTTTTTTTTTTTTTTTTTTTTAAAAAAAAAAAAAAAAAAAAAAGCTGTATCCTGAAATATTATTAAATGGGCAAAGTACCATGAGTAGAAATTACATTAATTGACAGGGATTGCTCTGGTTTTCATGAGTGGAAGACAAGGGGGCATTTTATTCAGTAACTAGATGAGGTTTATGCCAGCAGTGGAAATGAGTTCCTTCTACTTACCTGGCAGGAATCTACTCCTCCCATGTCATATCCCGCACAGAGCATATTCTCCGTAATATTATATTTTGGCATCCATTGCTGGCATTTTTCATTGGAAAGGAGAGGCACCTCTGCTTCTTGCAATATATTTGAAGTGGGACCTGATGAAAATACAAAGTACATTTACCTGCAGCATTAAATGCGTGCATCCCGCTGGGAACTCTAATGGTTTTGTTCCTGTTCCAGCATGCTTGGCACGCTCCTGAGCAGTAGGAATCCCTGCCTTACTGCTGTACTATTCAGGCATATGCCCCTGTAACACAGTCACTGATTACACAGGGCTTGCTAACTGAATTCTGTCTTTCATTTGGACTGAATTTGGTTATAATTATATCAGGATTGCTAAAATCAATGACTATGAACTCACTGTGAAGAGATCTAAGGGATAATTAAAGGCTTAGGAATGTGGGTTGTCCAGTGTTTCCTCACTATTGATTGTGTAACTTTGGTTATTTAATTTTTTTTTTTTTTAAATCCTTCATTAATTCCTGCCAAAAAAATTAAATGCAGTTTGATGTACAAGTCAATGTATTCAACTGTGGAAGGGAAATGTTATGCTTTTTATTTCAGGGAGACTCCAAATCTGGAGCATATGACATACAAACAGAACATACATTTCACACTGCCGTCAGTTCTCTTGACTTCTGGGGAAAATGATTTGCACATTGTCAGAAAGACTAATCTTCCTCTTCCCCCACCCAATATCTGGAACCAAGATGTACATATTTCATGTTGAGAAAAGTAGTCATCATAACTTCTAAGTGGATGTAATAAGCTTTCTTCATTGCTTAATGAACTTAAATATGCATGTTTTCTTCTAATAAATATGTCATAACTATCATTTTGCTTCAGAGAAGGAATAGTGGAATGGGATAGTTTCTAAATTTTCATACGGAGCAATAACTCTCTAAACTATTTGACCTTAACAGCTCCTGTGGAACAGGAACAAGCTTTCCCCCACAGCTACATGCCTGTCAGAATTTTCCAAGCAGATGACCCACCTTCATTCTTAATATTTCCCCAGCCAGCAATGGAGCAGTTAATTCCTGGTAAAAACTGTTGATTTTTTTCTGGTAGACAGATAGGTTGTATGTAATCTGTGAACAAAAACAAGCAATCAATTTCAACCTCTTCCCTATATTCAGGTTTTTATGAAGTCACACCAGAAGACTTTTTAATTCAAACCCACTTTTTGGCCAAGACATCCAGGAAGTACTGAGCGGACTCTCCACCACCCTCATATGCTAAGCACTGTTTTGCATAATAGAATAAATGGGAATAAATGGGAATAAATGGGTCTTTTGGGAAAATCAAAACTCACCTGTGTACTGCACTTTGTGTTGAAGGTGCATCAGAGCAATATCACTGTCTTTTGTTTGCTTCATGTAGTGAGGATTTATAATAATTCTGTCGATGTTGTGAACCACTGTTGGGGGCTGTGCCAGATCTGACTGAAGGTACAAGCCAAGAACTGCTCGCCAGCGGGATGGCTTTAATTGTCTCCTAGGAGTTGCAAGGAGAGTATTCACAATTAGGAATGATTAATGAAAGTTTTGAAGGATATGTATCAGATAAAATGCTGATATGTAGCCTCGTGGTATTCCATAACATTTGCACGTTTTGTCAAATAAACAGGACAGAGCAGATGTGCTTAGAATTCCGTGAGAGGATCACTGTATTAAATATCCGTGCTGCAGACGTGCGTTGCTGATTTTTTTATGGTGAGCTTATAATGCATTATTCATAGTGAATTAATCAGACGGTGGTGCAGAGGAGGAAGATACATTAACTAAATTACCATGGCTTTTTAAACGCTATGAAGAATACCGATGACTGCCCAGTAGGCAATTAATATTGGTCCCAGTGAGAAAACTGTAATAGAATGTCTAAGGAATAAGAGGTCTGAGATGTTGTTGGAACTGCTGCGTCTCACAGACTCAGAAAACTAGTCTCTTAGTTTTTAATCTGAATCAAAAATATATGCTAAGACAAAATATGGCACAATCTGCATTTTTTTTCCTAACCCACACATGCTGGTTTGAGGCTGTATTCATCAGAGAACTTAAATATTTGCTGTTTTTTAATCAATCACTTTATGGTTTAAAACATACATTTTCAGCCTGATTGTTGGACTGAATTGGTTTCTGCTCATCTTTTGGATTGACATCAAGAAGTTCTTTTGTTCTAAACTAGCAGTATTCAAGTTAAGTGTTCAGAAGGTGTGAAACTGCAGGCTGCAATTTAGGAAAAGTCTAGCAAAGGAAACATGATAAAATTAGATTTAGTTGGAAATAGATAATTCAAGTGAAAAGGAAGTATCAAGACAATCGTGGATTTGTTGTGTGGAAACTAAGAGGGCTTAATCCTTTTCATTTTAGTGTCTTTGTGTGGAATGTAGTTCCTGTCATGCCATGGGGCAGCATTAGGATTTTGGCACAGTCTCCATTGCCTTATTATTTAACTATTTGTAGTGAAACTCTACTCTAGTTTTAAGTTTTCTTTTTTCTTTGTCCTTTTTTGTTGTTGTTGTTTGTTTGTTTTGTTTTGTTTTGTTTTTTTGCCATTCCAGGTTCTATATGTCTTTTACAACACTTGTTTTTATTTTAGATATTATGAAGGCAAACCCTAGAAAATATTTCAATATGTATCATTTCTTTGAATGGTACAAATAACACCATCAAGAGGATATCCAATATTGCCTAATCAATGCACATAAATCCAGATTCATTCCAGTGATGCACAATAAATCTTGATCAATCCATGATAATATACAGGAGGAACGTTGGGTTTGATTTATGGGATATGATGACACTTTTTATACCACTCGTAGGGATTCACCTAATTTATGAAGGCCCACAATAATTATGGATTAAGTACCAATGCTCAATATTAATACCATGCATTTAAAGTGCAAATCCTTATTGTTCAGGAAATGCTGCTTGGTTTACACAATTCTCTGCATTAAAGTAAGGACTAAGGATTTACCAGGAAGTAAAGGAACTTTCAGCTGAGCCTACAAGTGATTCAAAACCGGGTAATTAAACCAGGAGTTGGTTGTTAATTTTTCTTATCAGTGTCACAATTTGTTCATAATCAGATGCCTTCTTAGTGAACTTGCACATAAAAGAACATTACCCGTATACACAGTGTGCTGCTGTCACCAGCCACTCATCACTGACAAGGGAAGCTCCACAAACGGGTTGGAAATTAAATTGGAGTGAAACTATCCAAGGCCAAGCCCCTCTTCTGGCGTCACTTCCACCTACAATTCTTGTTCCATTATTCTGAGTTACCAGGTGTTTTCCGCAAGCTATGATAAAGCAAAATAGAATCAAATTAAAAAAAAAAAAAAAAACAACCAAAAAAAACCACACCAAAAAACAACAACAACAACAACCAACCAAACTAACAAACAAAAAAAAACCCCAAAAAACCAAAAAACCCCAAAGGGATGTAACATATTTTATTGGACTAGTCATTTTTCTTGGGGAAAAAAAAAAGTCTCTGTAGAATCTGATCTGCTATTCAAAAATACAGTAGAAAAACAGTTTGGGTTTTATAGCTGAAATCAAGATGCAACTGTCCAACTTCAATTTAAATGTTTTCTCTCCTCAGACCTTATGGAATTTTTATACATTTATTTTATATATGTTTTCACTATAGATCCTTCTCTAGTGTACACTTAACACTGAAATCAAGTGAAGACTAAATTTTCCTGTGTTTGTATCATTATTAGTATAACATTTATAGCCCATTCCCTATCCTTTCCATTCAAGCTGTAAAGATTAGGCTTTATGGTCTGAACAATTTTATCTCTCTGTGAAATATTCCTGGATTCTGTGTACTTACGTTGAATGTTACATTGCAGATGAATCACCAGGTTGTCCAAACACTGTTCTCTAGAATGACAGTGCAATTAAATCACAACTATCTGCACATCAGATACCTCTAACTGTCAAATATATATACATACACACACCGAGAAATTTATACAATCATACATATAAAAGTACATTTGCTTAGCATTATCAGCCTGTTAAGTATAACTAATGTTACATGTTAAATTATAATTATAAATATGCAACATTATAGGTTATACATCTTTAAATGTACATATTCCTCTTCATGGGCACTTAATTGATTTATATTATGGAAATAAAAGTAGAAGCATGTATTTTAGGGAAATGAGTCATCTGTCCATGACAGATTTGCAATAAAGTTATAGCTGCCTTTGGTACTTTTTCCTACCTTTTGAGATGTTTTCAATACCTTACCACTAGAGATCAGTGTGGCCAAAGAATTTAAGAGGTTAGTTTTATATCCCTCTATCGTTTTACTAAGAAAATAATGCTACTGTAAAATACATAGTTGCATATGCTAGGTTAGAAATTATTTAGCAGAGATATAAAGCCAGAGCCTGAAGAGCACAAGACCACAGATCAAAACTGCTCAAGCATTTCTGATACCCAGAGGTTTTAGTATTATGTTCATAGTCTGTAATGAATCTGAAACACTTGGGACAGTGTGCTAGCAATTCAGATCTGATACACACAGAAATATGAATGAGAGGAAGATAGAAAACCAAGCTCTGCCAACAGTTTTTTTCCAGCGAGCATTTCCACCTTCCATTTTTAAATAGAGTAGGTGAATGATACTTTAAACATGATAGGGAATGATGCATCCATCCCTGTTTGCTTTAAAATTTGGTATCTGCTGTGAGGGAGATGTGACCCAGTAATTTCCCAAAGGCACACTGGTACAAGAAATAAAGTGGGAACAGTAACCACCCACTGCCTTCCCAGTTAAACCTTCACTATAGTGGAGTGCAAATGAGATATTCCTCTAGCCCTGAATAGTCCTACATTGTCATTTTCCACTTCAAGGTAGGTATCTAATTTTAAAGCTGTAATTTAAAAAGTGGAAACCAATTTCTGTGACTTGTATTCAAAACTGTATTGATTTCATAAGTGTGCCCCTTCGTAACCAGACAAACATCAAGGACGACCAGAAATGCATAAACCCGCAGGAAACCAATATCATCTTCTGCATAAACTTCATAGCAACTAAATACCCTCCGCCACAATGCCTTCATAGGCTTTCAAAGGGGGGTCAGTGGTGCTGTATATTAGGCTTTTTATCTGATCTTATGCTTTCTCATATGTAGATGCATAAACTACCCAAACTAACAACCAAAATGTCAGATTTTCACTATAATTTTACATTTTGAGTGTAAAGGGAATTGCCTGTCCCACCACAAGTATCTACTGGGTGCTTTAGTAGAAATTACTTCATTTGCCTCTGCTTTTTCTTCTTTGTGGAGCTAGCTTCTAGCAGGAAAAGCACTTCCTTGCCTGCACTTCAGCCCAACAATCCTCAGCTGACTCTTGGTCGGCACAGGAGTGGCCAAAAGGCACCAGAGGCATGTGCTGAACACCCTCCTCTGTGCCTCTCTGAGTGTCAGCTGTCAAGCAGCACGCCTGGCAGAAATCTGGAGTAGTCAGGATATCTGTGAGCATGCTCTTCACTTAGAACTGGCAAAAACAATTGGTCCCTGTGGAATCTGCTCGCATATATCTAAAAGGCAGGATCTGGGGCTCTTACAAAGCTATCCTGCCAAAAATCACATTACCTAAGGGCACCAGAGAATGCTTTTGCTGTCTCTGTCACTGCAGCTTTCAAGCCCTATTATATGTGCCCTCCTTTGTTTCAGTGGTGGTTTTATGCAGTGCACTTGAATAAAAATCAAAGACAATGTGAGAAATACATTTTATAATTAGATTACCAGTTAATGAATTCAGTTGCTTAAATTATCAAATCTGTGTGATCTTTCTAGCACTCATCATGGTGGTACAAAGCCATGTGTGAATCTGCAATAGCGTCACCCTGCAAAATGATTCCTATCAGCTGTCCAGATGAAACATGGGAGAAGACACCTATTTCTGCAACTAAAATGCAACTAAGATAAATTAATTTATTCCATTTCCTGCTGCTTTAATCTCATTTAGTGACTTCTTTGACAGAAGACATCTTTAAATCATTACTGCTCTTCTGCTCTTCAGGAAGTCTTGTGGCAATGCTGGTTTAGACATTCACTCAAGAAAAAAAAAATAGCCTCCAATGATATTCCATTAGTTTAAGATACTTTCACCACCCATGAGAATGATAAATGTTTGGGGTTAACAGAGTATAATTAGAACATAAAATGTAACTTTTCATTTTTTTTCCTGTAGACAAAATAATAGACCATAGAAAATTAGGAAGTGTCTCTTGCTTTATTACTATGTGATATGTTTATAAAGGGAAACTGAAAGAACATGGACTCTTGCTGTCCTCAACATTTTAGCAATTAGACAGTAATTTTCTGGCTCAGTGTTCTGGTAGAAATCCAGAAAAAATTATACAGTAAACCCTCCTATAAGCAGAAAACAGTAATTGAAGTAATTACAAATCTTTAAATTGGCAATGGAAAGCTTTTCTCCTTGGGAATTGCATTGTAAATCTCACCATTTCCTGAGGATGTAATCTTGGGCTAATATCACATTTTCATTTAATCTACAGGAAAATACCAGTTTGTAGCACCCTTCAGAATCACTTCAGCTGCTATTTGGACTGAGAAAGGTTGGAATAGAATCAAGTGTATTCTGAGGATCATGTAATCTAATGATTCACTTGTAAGCGTGGAGACAAGCAGAAGTATGTCCAAAGTCTATATCAATAAAGTCAAAGGATTTTAGAATGTGACTCATTGTATTTCAAGAAATGCCTTGATGGATCAAAGTTTGGAGTGCGTATTTTTCTCTGCTGATTACAGAGAGAACCTATGGTGATGACTACTCTGTAACTATGGGCGAATGTCACTCCATCTTAATTCTTCTGTATTATATATAGGTAATATTAATTCTACTATATTATGTACTCATAATTTAGAGATTTCTGGATAAGAAATATTTTGCTAAAAGAGCATATAATTTCCACAGTAAATGGATAGAGACGTCAATTAGGATTTGAGCTATATATTAGTGCATAAATAATCACCACCATACTTACAGACATCATTTGTATTAGGAAGAAACTCTGCACCCACCTTTCTGTAAAAATTAGGCTGTGGTTACTTCCTTTGGTGATGGTGACAAATGGGCCATCTCCAGTGAATAATACTGCTGATGACATATTTGCATTCCTGGGACAAAAAGACACATACTTTTAGATATATACCCTATTCCACCAGTGGAGCAACATTTGGGAAACGACTATACTGACAGAATAAACACCAGCTTTGTTTGTTTGTTTGTTTTCTTTTTCTTCTCAAATAATGACCCTTTAGCAGGAGATTTTTGAGGCTTGAAACTCATTCAGATTAAAATGTGAGTCACTTACTTCCAGTCTTACATCTTATTGTAAGACTTCTAATGCTACAATAATATTGAAAGAGATTTAGTTATTTGAACAGCAGTGAATAGGTATTTTGGCTTTTCAGTGCCACAGTGAAGGTTTTGAAATACCAGTTCTTAAATGTATGGAGACAGAACTTAGAATGCCAAACAGGGTAATAATAGCTGAACCTTGGGGTATCACAGCCTTGTTTTTTTAAGGGGTGCAGTTACACTTACACTATACTGTCTAGAAAAGAAATGAAATTATATATTTCAGAATCTAATGGAGTAAAAATAAAAGTTAATTTTCACCTCAAAGTTCTGTTGAAATCAGAGTAGCTGTGGAATAAGTCAGTAGTGTCATGTTTGCTATTGAGCAGGAATGGAGTGTATTCATAGTCACAGAATCACAGAAACAGTTTGGGGTGGATGAGACCTTTAAAGTTCTTGTAGTCAATTTAAAGGTATTAATTAGTCTATTCTTTCAGTAGGGTTTTTTTTTTTTTTTTGGTAGCTTTTTGAACTAAGAATTCTCTGTACTATTGATGAGACAAATTGTTTTGACAATTAGAACCCATATCCATATTTACTCTATAATCCATTCTGCATCATGTACTTTGTGATACTTCATATGACCAGTTTGGAACACATATCTATGAAACACACTTGCTTTCGCTAGAGGAAGCATGGGGGAAAAAGACAGCTATGGTTAGACTGCATAATTTTTGGAAGGTTAACAGCCTCCCATCTGGCCCTTTAGCTTTACACATCTCAGGAAGAGAACCATTTGTTTAATTCACAAGGAGCATCTGCAGGTTTAATACACTGGGAGCAGGTTTAATACACTGAAGCAGGTTTAATACACAAGGAGCAGGTTTAATACACTGGGAGCACTTGCATTGTGTCTTCTCTTCAAGTGCGGTAAATCTCACTCTCCTGGGAAGGATGAAGTGCGGAATCTGCCTGCAAATCTGCTGAGTATGAAGTAAAGAGGTGTTCAACAACCCTGCTGTGCCACCAGGAGAACTGTATGGTCCATCTGATGGAAAAGTCACTTCTCCTGCATTTCTCAGCCTGGAAGTGCCTTTTAGACAGAGCAGTATAGATGGAGCAGTAAAGTGCCCAGCCAGGTAGGCAGAGTCAAATTCTGTGATGAAGAACTTAGCTGAGACCAGCAAAGTACTCCCAGGAACTAATTTCCTTCCGAAAAATGCTGCAAGTTCATGAAGAAAATAGAATTAAGGCTTTCAGAGTAAAGCCTGAGCTATCACTCTTGTTGGACTTTTTGCCAGGTCTACCCCCATTCCTGGGTACAATTCAGCAAAGACCCAGCTGGCTCTGGTCCCAGGGAAACAGGGTTGTTTTGCATCTGCCCAATGGAATGGTAAAAAGCTCAGTGTGTGATTTTCTTGGTTCCAGGAAATAAGATGCTGACAACAGATTTCAGTGCTGTCAGATGCGCACAGCTAACAGAGCAAGCTGAGCAAAGGATTATTTTCAGGTTTCTCCGGAGCATCAATTACTTCATCTTGCACCCCAGACTCATTAAGAAGATTTGTAAATTATTTGCCTAAGGTGTATTTTGTAGATGCACGATAAGCATGCCCCCAGACTGGCTTCTTGTTTGGTACAAATCACAAATGCAACAGTCACATATTTGAAAAATGGAGGCAAAAGGATTCACACGTGAAATTTATTAGAATCTGTGAGGAATACTGCACTTTCTAACCCAGGTACATAAATAATCAGGATATGATACAGGTCTCCTATCAGCTCAGTCCTTTTCATAAATTAAACAGCAAGTGAGACTAGCAAATTTCTAAGCAATTAATAGTAAAAATAAATTGTCCTAGATGAACTTTAGCCTGTCTTTCTAATAAAGCATGATTCTAGGTTGTAATTCAGTGTAGGAGCATGAGCTAAAGCCTACTCAGGACCTCTTATTGCAAGCATCCATTTAGTAACAAATATGGTGACACTTAACAAATATGCTACTACAAGGGGATTCAAGGAAACTAGAATAGGGTGATGTTCACAGGAGTTACATATATATTTTATATATATATATATATATACACACACACACACACACCTATTCATATATCAATACTTAAATATAGACACATACATATGAGAATTTTGTCCTATGCTGTAACTGCAGTTGTACACAGGTTACAAAAATGTGATACAAGTTAGGTTTAAAAATTTTTTTTCTTGACAATGGAAATATGTAATAAACTGAGAAATGGAATTAATAAGAAATAACTAGGAAGCTGAATAGGAACTGTTTTAGCAAGTGAACCTGAGTAGTTTATAGAGACAACCTGAAAGATATTGCCACAGAATGTTATAGGCACAAAATCATTATGTCATTTTTGGAAGGCAAAGTTTGTTGAAGCCTATCAAATGTGCCAATTAAATCAGTAGATCACAAAATTACTTCTGTTCAGAAGGGAAAAGTGACAGAGCAGGGGCAGAAAGAATCAGAGGAAGAAGGCCACTGGCCACTCTAAAGAACAAAGTATTTGATCAAAAGCACATTTAAACATAGTTTGTATGTTTTTACATGCATTTTAAATTACAGTCAGGATTTGTGCATGTAGCTACCTGATATTTATGTAAACTCAGTACTTAAAGGAAAAAAAGTAAAAAAACCTATCAAACCAGCAGACATTCATCCAATTAGAAGCATTTTTAAAATAAGACATATACTTTTCTAAGTCATTCTAACTCTGTGATTGCTACAATTAATTTATCAGAAGGAGATTTGTAGGCATCTTTCTTTGGTCAGAGACAAAAATAATAAATTGCAGGCTTAGAATTTAGTTTGATTATTAGTTGGGTGAGTGACATTCTAAAAACCTCAGCACTGCAGGAAAGCTAATTATTATTCATTGGATGGCAGTGGAGTAGCACATGATGTAAGTAAGGCCAAAATTTAGGCCATAATTTTTACCATAGATTGAAAAATGCAACACCCTGCACTCAACAATCCCCTTGTTTCCCCTGAAAATTCTGAACAGTGACTAAAGCCAAATCTATTTTTCTGTCATATACTTCCCTATTCTATCCCTGCTCTAAGTCTACCTCGAGGGAAATTCCGGTTCCTCTCCCAGCAGCTCACGTCTAATGATGGGTACGAAATGTATTGGGAGCCCAGTAGCAGAATATTCAAGAGATAATCCATGATTATCTCTGCTTGGAATGAACTGCAGCACAATGAAAGCAGAGCAGCCAAGTCTGCTGTTGGCTTCAGCTTTACTCTTGAGCCATCCTTATGAAAGTGAAGATGTAAATGATGACATAAAGTGATAAAAGAGTGATGCATCCACAACACTCTCCCAATGTTCTCCAATATGTATCCTCATGCTCAACCTGCCATGTTCAGAGTTATCAATCCTGTACTGAATGTCATCAAGATAGGGTTTGCCACACTTTCAAATCTGTTGGCACACCAAACACTCCACTTGACATAGACAGATACATTTGCCATTTTTTTGGAGAGTACACCCGTAAAATGAGGAGGAAAATGCCAATACACACTCAACAAATCTGCAAAGAAGTTAAAAAGGACAATGAATATTTATCACTCACCCCAACCCCAACAGCTGGCAAACACTGTCTGAAATCTCTCCACTCCAATCATCTGCACATGCCAGATGCCACATCTTCCCAATCCTGGCCTGTACCAGCCCTTTGGTGCTCAGAGAGCCATTGAGTAATCTCACTGGAAAACAGAATGGGCAGAAGCATTTTAAATAGGCGGCAAACCATTTTCCTCCCCAACCCCATGCAAACAGAAATGCAATACAAAGAGATTTATTACTGCCAATGAAGAACACAAAAAAAGTTAAAATGCATTATGGAGGTAATAAACCCAGCATCTCCAGGATGTTGTGTTCCCACAGGAAGGAAATGCTATTGTTATTTCCTATATTTCTGCCACAGCAGAGTTTCATACCTTGTGTTTTCTAAATGTCTCAGAGCTAGATGATAAACAGTACATTTTCCATCAACTCTAAACAATGATTTTTTTTCTTAGTTGGCGCTATATAATTTCTAAATAATGAGTGAAGCTTTAGCTCCATGATGGTCAGTTACACTGACTGGAAATAAGGTTTAAATGAGTGTTGACAAAAAAATAAAATAGATTTCCAGTTCCAATTGCTATGAGTTTTCACTCTTTTCATTGCAGATTTAGTTAAAACATTCTCAACAATTAAAAACTCATTGAAAACCAGTCTGTCTATAAAAACTTTTCCCAAAAGAAAATATTCAGAACAAAAATTCAGAAACTCATTAAATTATTGGTAAAAAATCTTATGCTATTGGCATTGTGACTAAGGAAGTTGGACTGTAAGGCCAACAGAATCTCATGTATACACGTGTATAAAATAAGGATATTATTATATAATATTAAATTTATATATAATGTCAGCAGAATCTCATGTGTCTTAGCAGCTACAGCTGCATTTCAGGCAGATGAGAGGTATTGCCACTGCGAAGTAGAGGAAAGCATGCAATGCATTGACATCTACTGGTTACCAAAAAAACCAAATATATATATACATATACAAAAATCTTACTTGTGCAAGAAACCTTTTTCCACCAAAATGCTTTCACAGAGAGTACCCACAATATATTAAAAAAAAAAAAAAAAATTCTAGATTTTTAGAAATTACTCTGTGACACCAGAGTGCATGAATGAAAGAGGTAATATACAGTGATTGATTAATGAATGGTAAATATTATATTAAACTAAATTTTTGAGCTTCTTAAACATATTGGAACTGTATGCACTGCAGGATTTCTCCGAATTACTTTTGACACCTCTCTTCTTGAGAGAATTTGAACTATAACTCCTTTTCCTTTCTCCTTAACAGATCCATGTTCTTCTCCAAATACATTATTGGTAAGGAATAATAAAGTCATTGAGGATCCAACAACTGCTTAATTCAGATATTATATATTTTAGAATTTTGGCATTTCTTTGCAGTTCCTGGAAGTTTCAGAAGTTGGGGGATTTGAAAAGACAGTTTTTCTAGTTCAAATTGCCACTTCTGATAAGACATTGAAATTGGTTTCAGGAAAATGAGCAAGGCTTTTGGACACTGGGAAGACTCAATGTGAAAGTTTCTAATTGAATTTTCATTTTGTTTAAAGACATAGATTGATTTAGCCAAAGTTTGGATTAAATGGGTTTTTGGACACAAATCTCCCAGGCTTTTCATGTGAGGTAATGTGTTATGGAGTAATAGACAATCAGTGGCAAAATAAATCTTTGGGAAAATGTACATCCTGGTAATGTAGGTGATGGTTACCTTGTTTAGATCTTCCTCAGCAATGACTGGAAAAAAATTCAAGATTTTTTTGCTTAAGAAGAAATGGAAGTGAATTTTATTCTATACATTTTAAAAGAAGAATATATTTGCAACAAAATAGCCAATGGCACTAATTTGAGGAGTGAATCTGTGTCTTCGGACACCTGTCTATCTACCTATCTATCTGCATGTATTTACATATGCCATGTATATTTTTATATATATGTATGTAAAAATGTTGAAATCAATGTACTGTCATCACACACCTAAAAACATATCTGATCCCTAGCAGAACTCTTTAAAACAAAGGAATTTTTTCTAAGCTTAAAGACCACTTTTAAATCTTCTGTTAGCTCTCCAAAGATTGTAAGGAAGTGCAGCTTAACTGCTGTGCTAGGCCAAACATGATTTTAGCATTTTAGTCTAACATTTAAATTATTATTTTAGAGAATCTTATTTCCCTGTTATGTGAAATGAATTAATATACTGTACACATACATTTTGGAAGGAACCATTTTATAGGAGAAGTAAGGAATAGCAGTGAACAATGGAAGCTGCTTTTGAAGCTGTGCCATCCATTCCCCCCACGGAGTCCATGTGGGCTGGAGGGTGCCATGTGTTTTAGTATGGCTTCACACCCACACCAAGAACAGGTTTATTCTCTACCTTGCACTGCAGAATTTTTACTGCTGTGAAATTCAGTTAATTACAGCAAAACCCAATAGGATTTGGAAATATAAAATGAATACAGAAGAAAAGTATATGTTGAATTTTTGTTTAATTTTGAGGCCATTATAAACACAACTACAATTTCGAACACAGAGGACCTTCCTACCTTTTCCAGAGTTCTTCACCAGATTCCACACACTTTCTCAGAAAAGTGACTGTTTTCCCAGCCCTGACAAGCTCAATAAGATGCTGCTGTGCAAATTTGCATGGTCTGCATGCATCTGCAGCATTCTACATTAGCTGAGGTTCTGTGGCGGTTTTCCTAGGCAATTCCTGCCATATATGCATGGCTTAGGTTGGATGCTAGGAAAAACTTCTTCACCAAAAGGGTTGTCAAGCATTGGCACAGGCTGCCTTGTGAAGTGGTGGAGTCACCATCCCTGGCAGGATTTAAAAGACTTGTAGACGTAGCACTGAGGGACATGGTTTATCACTGAACTTGGCAGTGCTGGATTAATGGTTGGACTCTGTGATCTTAACAACTTAAATGATTCCATAATTTCTTTTTAAGAAGGAAACCTTACTGCATTTTGCTTCGTCAGAGCTGTCTTCACACTGAGGTATGTTGTCACACAGGTTATACAATGGGATGCATTTCCCACTACCACACTGATGCTCGTCAGCTGTGCAAGGTCCTGAAGGGAAACGAGAGAGGAAAATTAACCTGAAGTTGTGAGGAAGGTTGATGTTCACAGGAGAACTTACAGTTCACCTAAAGAAAACTGTGTAGATAGTATGAAGAATGTTTAATTTCCTTTTCTTTCCATTTCCATCCATCTCTCTTTCAAAAAAAAGATAACGTTCAGATAAATAGAAGCTAATTAAGAATAAAATCTGTGGTACTCTGCCTTGTAACCTCTGCTCTAGTTAGAGTTGCTCAGTTAGGAGTGTTCTTCCATTGCAACTGATAAACACAGGAGTGAAAAGTCAAATCCTGTCAAATGTGACTAACGATTTAAATTTTCAAATGTTCAACACTTCTGCAAATTTTAAACTCTGTCAAGTCAAGCATATGAGCAAAAAGGCAATGAAAGTTGAGAGTTTCCTTCTGAAACCTGTTTGTTAGGAAAGGTGGAAGAGACAAAAGTAAATGGAATGAATGAGGAAAGTATTCATAAAAGTAGGATTAAGCTACTTCAGAATCAGTTATAAAATAAATAAACAAAATAAAAGCAAATGAGGGAGAGAGTAAATGTGAAGTTATAATTCTTTCTGTGGCCATAGTGTATTTTTAATGGCTTCATTTGTATTACAGGAAATATACAGTCATAAACTTAAATTCTATCAAAAATATGTTTCTTTTACCTTCCTGGACTTACTGACAGAAATATTTAATTATCTAGAAGTCGTATTTAAAACAAGATAATTGCTTTACTACTGATTTTTTAATATTCCTATAAAATGATTCATTTATCTATCAGCATGGCCTATATCAAATGGAAGCAGAAGAATATGGTTTATAAAAGGCTTGAACCAGATTTTCACACATTTAATGTCCCTAACTAATGACAGGTATTCCAAAGAACCTAGCTCTTAATTGACAGTGTTTTTTATTACATTGCATACTGCCAAAAATTACTTCTGTTCAAATAATTCTTACTTTAAAAAAGACAGTATTTCATAGAAAAAAATAGGATACAAAGAAAAATCTGCCTTTCTTCTAAAGATAATTTATTTACTGACAATCCTTTTTTCTTTAGGCCTGCATGATAATGATATTAGTCTCTGTCCTTTGGCTACAAAACTCATGAATAAGCATAATTCTTTTGCAAATGGAACTTTTAAAATACATTTAACCAGAACTGGCAAAGGCCACTCTGAGAATTCTGCCTTGCTAAGCTTAATTTTCACTTTACAAAATGGCCAAGGCTTGCCCAGCAAGGATGCTGAACCAGCTAAAACAAAAAGGCAGAGAGTTGTTGGACTGAACAAATGTGATAGACAAGGGAGAACAAGAAGTAGCAAAATTGTCTTATCGACACAAAAACTAGCATCTCAGTCTTGTACAATGGGATTAAACAGAGTTAATTTTACAAATGTAGACCAAAGGTGAAGGTTTAAAAAATATTAAGGAAAGTAATATTATTGTTATTACTACTGTGAATCCATTAAAAAATCTGCCACTGGTTAAACAAGCAGAGAGAAACTTGGCATTTTTGAGAGTTAAAGTAAGAAAAAGAGCCTAGATTCTTGTTGACTTTCTGTTCAGGTAAGTGAATTGTACTTCATACATCTCTCAAAACATATTTGCTTTTTCTTTCTCTGCTTTTCTCCTGTCAGACTTCCATAAATACAAAGCTTCTAATTAATTCAGTCAAGATTTGGCATAGATTTAGTATAATTATTTGTCCTGCTCAGCATATTACTGTTCTATGTAATTTGCATTATGCTTCATTTTGCATATTTTGGAGAGTTGATGGCTGAATTATGAGTGACAAGTCTAACTGCAGTCCCCAAAAAATCAAGAGCCTTTCAGAAGGGATCTGGCTGAAACCAGAGACACTGCTGTCCAAATATTTAAGAGATTAGTTCTTCTCAGATTATTCACACACCGAAGACCAAATTTTTAGAGATGCAAGAGGGACCATATTGCAAATATTGATCAGAGTTACCACATACAGTTTTCTAGTCTAGTTCTTGTTATCAATAGTAAATATTTTATAAATGCATTTAAACACACTTTGATGACACCCTGAGATCATTTACCAAGTGATGCTTTTTCCTTGGGTTTTTGTAGGGAATCGTTAGTGTTTGCTTATCTGAAAATATTTTGGTCAAAATACTGAGTCAATTTTCCACATAATATCACAGAGTTGCACATGATCTAGACATTACCCAATTATACTAAGAAACAAACCCATCACTTTTCATGCCAGGAAATATAAAGTACCAATAAGTAACCAGCCTTTTTCTCTTTAACATTTACATTTTTCTACTGAGCAAGAGCTGAGAGTCACATTGTGCTCTCCACATTTTCTGAAGTATATTTGGCCAGTGGTATAACCTCTTCAATACAAAGGTTCAGATGCTTACTTAGATGGTAGCCAGTAGTAAAATTTGCAAGAAATCCCTGCCTTGTAGTAGACTTGTCCGTCCGGAGGATCACTGTCATCTGGTTTGTTGTAGAGAAGACATCTGGCAGTGGGCCTTTCTCTGTGTAGACAGCTATTCACCAGGAAAACATGAGTACATCCAACCCATTCTGTTCATATGTATTTCAAAATGTTTTGGGTTCAAAAGCAAATACTGTCACCACAGGGATGTAGCTGCTCCCCCAAACCTAACTGCTGTCAGACTGCCATGGTCAGACCCCAACACCAGATTTGATTAATCAGCATAGAACTATGAGGCTCAGCTAAGAGTTTATCCATCTGTTTGTCCAGACATGCAAACAGTCTGATTTACTGAGAAGTTAATTTCATATGGATTGCATGGAGAGCTGAGCGTGTGCAAATGTTTTGGAAACTTGATGTCACATAGAATATGCTTTCCCAGTTTTTCCTCTGAATTTCTGAAGCTCTAAAAACGCAAATAAAATGAGAGGAATTTAATTTCCTTGATATTATATCCATCAGTTTGCTCCAGCTGTCCAGCTAGATTCATTTCAGTACCCACTGCTGCTACTTGCCCAAAAGTAAGGAATCTGGTCCTCTGCCATCTCTGACTTCAACCACATCATAAATACTTTCCAGATCAAAAACCTGAAAATGAAGTTGGATGTTTTTTCCATTTTCAGCATTCAAGTACCACACACCTGGAAAATAGTAACATGCACACACACGCACAAATTACCTTTTCAGTAGTTATATTTACTGTGCCATTTTCATGTTGAAAGGCTT
The DNA here is from genome assembly GCF_015227805.2 of Hirundo rustica. NCBI lineage: Eukaryota > Metazoa > Chordata > Aves > Passeriformes > Hirundinidae > Hirundo > Hirundo rustica. Next base: position 11,398,833 of record NC_053451.1, on the reverse strand, counting down.
TGGGGGTGGGGGTGGGGAAATCTCCAAAATTGTTAATCATTACCCAAGAAATTAAGAAGTTTAAATTTTGTATTTAAAAGTTGTCAAGATCCAAAATTCTATAGTTTCTTATTCTTAAAACATTTTGAAAACTAATTTTAGGGTTCCACGACATATACAAGTGTTTTTAATCATTCGTGTCAGCTGTTGAGTTTCCTCAAAGTAGTAAAGCTCATTCTTTTCTGACTGTGACAATATGACAAATAGTCTTGTCACTTAAGTCTCATTTGATAGTAAGATGATTTTTATAATCAGTCACAGAAGCCTGTCTTTCAAGTTAAAATAGCTCCTTGCTTCTGTTTAGCCTATACTTTCTCATATTTAATCTAAGTGTGGATACTACAGAAATCTTGCAAAGAAAGTTAAAAGTGTATATATATTTTCAAGGAGTGAAATGCGTTTTCTCACTAGCAGGAATCTCATTTGGGAACTTGTGGAATGAATCCTGGAAATGTGAGCCATATCTCAAGTGGAACAGAAACATAAAATGACAACTCTTATGATTACCATCCCAGCATAATTCCCCAGGATTGAAGGAATAAATAATTCAAATTTCATTAAGAGGCAATGATAAAGCTCTCTTCCTTGCTTTATCCATCAACATGACAATGCTTCAAGTGGACCACCTTGAAGCATTCACTTTTGCAGGCTCTCATTTAATCTAAATCAAGTAACGTCAGTAGAATAACAATGTCTTCTCCCTAGTATGTTAAGAAATATTCAATAAGGAGGATTCTTTACAAAATTCATGCATATATTCTTTGCCTCTAGAAAACTTGAGCCATTTAACAGCAGAAGTGATGACAGTAATCTGGCAAATACACCAGGTTATGGTAAAATGGGGACTTTCATCACCTTATGTGCTGCTGCATTGACATAAAGACATTTGACATAATAGGCAGGATGGAATTGGCTGTTTTGACCCATTCCATTGGATTCTGGTTCTCTTCATCCCTTTTTAATCAGCTGGCATGTGTTTCCTTAGCTTCAGTACTATATAGAATGTAGTTAAAATATTCCACTGTATATACCTCAGATCTTTTGTTGTTGTTGTTTTGTTTGACAGCATCTGAGTTGGAAAGCAGATTTAGTATCTCTATTTTTATATGGTAAAACATCTCCTGAAGATTTGGAAACAAATTACTTACAAAAAGCTAAGTTAGGGTAATTGGTTGGAAAGTTTGCAGAGCTGAATGTACTGTTTGGCTCCCAGAGTTCAAGTGGCCCTCCACAGTCAGCTGAAAAAGAAAACATTTCAAGAACGTAATTAACCTTCTGTCTTCATTTTTTAATCTGCGGTAACAATGAAAATTTGTAAAAGTAATTTTCATGATTATTGGTCTGCACTGTACCCATGACAGAAATATGAAGAAAAGAATGTGATACAGTCATCTGTCTCATTTACTAGTACAGTAGTAAAAAAGCTAGGGAATATCGAGGATAAGAGAGGCCCCCAAATACAACTAATTCATACACTTATGTCTTTCTTGTTATCTGATCAATCTTAGAATCACAGAATCATTAATGCTGGAAAGGACCTCTGGGATCATTGAGTCCAGCCTTTGACTGATCCACACAACCTTGTCGACCTTGTCAACTAGACCGTACACTGAGTGCCCCATCCAGCTGTTTCCAGAACACTTCCAGGGACAGTGTCTGCACCACCTCCCTGGGTGGTGGAGTCACTCCCTTCCAGTGCCTGACCACCCTTTTGGTGGAGAAAATATTCCTGCAGTATCAGCAGAGATACTCAGATCTAAAGCTCTTTTCGTCATCTAGCAAGTAGCATTTCAGCAAAAAAACCCAGAAACCCCTCATATCGTTACTTTGTTTTCTTCAAGATCCCAAAACCCTTTAACAGCTAAACCTTGTCAGTGGTTAAACCAGTCATTCGCTTTTTCCTTTAAACAACTATTTTAGTAGGAATACCTTTGTCATAAAGATGTAGATGTACTTGCAGGTAAAAATTAATAAAATTTTTGTAAATGCAAATATTGTAGATATGTGTACACACATATACATGCACTCACAATGTGGGCACAGCTAACTGTACTTTATATATTAAATATTCTGTTTCAACATATAATTTTGATGGAGGTTTACACCCCAAATATGTCAGCTTCATGATCAAAAACTTTACTTAAAACTGAGAAATATTATTTATTTTCATTTTAGCCATTGGAATGACTGAATGAACCATGAGAATGAACTTTGGTGTTTTCCCACTTCTGTTGCTCACAATTACTTCATTCAAAAATGAAGAACACTGCTCCTCCATTTGCTTCAGGAAATAGTAGTTAAGGCAAAACAGATTTACTTTCTTTATTTTGGTATTTTTTGACATTTCATTCCTTGAATTAAAATTGCAGGGTTTGGCTTTTTTTTCTTTTTAACTCTCAGATTTTGGTTAAACTTTAATGCTCTCCTCTCTACCCCTTAATAGCTCAAGTTTGCATGCCATGATGTCTGACAGCATCTCACATTCTGGTCCCCTTGGTTGAGGATTGCAAAATCTACAAGTCCTACCAAGTCTGACCATTGAATCCCACTGGGAGAAAGCTCAAAAAACGCCCCCCAAACCAAACCAAACCAACCAACAAACAAACAAACAAACAACAACAACAACAAAACAAAAAAAAAATAAAAAACAAACCACCAAACCCCCCAAACCAAGAAAAAACTTGAACTTCCTCACAGCAGCCATTTTCTATAAGTTTCTATTTCACTGAATCACTCCTGTCAAGAAAAGCTGAACTCTCTGAAAGGAAAAGGAACTGCTAACAATCTCATCCGGACTAATAAGTATATTATGTTTCAGCTATATGGCTCACAAGGATAATTATTTTCTATAAATACCATGAACAACACATAAAGATTACACTGGGTTTTTTTTAATGGAATATTACTGCATGTGAAATCTGATCTGGTGTTGACTACATGTAAGGCATACTAGTAGTGATCTTGTTCAAGCATGGAGAAATAAGAGAAGAAATTGAATTTACTCATACCTTGAAATAATGTTTTAAGAATTTCCAGTGATCTTTAAACATTAATTCATATGGAGTTATTCATACAGTTGTTATTCATTAGAGAACCAAATAGTAATCACTTCCAACAATCTTGATTGAGCACAACAGATGATTTTCTCAACAGTTTAGAAATTATGTATGACCTGTATCTCTGTGCTTTGGCCAAATCTTCAGTTTATATTGACATACATATCTTAAGTGTGGAATGTACATCATCTTTTCCACACCACTGTTTGTGTTAAAAGACAGATTATAAATTAACATGAAGATGAAAGCAGTCTTTGTTTTAGATGAAAGTGTAAGGTGACAGTCTTGTTCAAAAGACAAAAACAAATCTGGCTTTGCCATGCCACCATCAAAAATATGCTTTTTTACGTTTCAAGGAGTTTTTGTGGCACTGTGAATGATGACAGTGACTTGTAGTGAAGCTTTAATTTCAGTAAAAGAAATTGACTCAGCTCGAATTCTTTTATGTCTTGTTTATGGATGTGACATTTGTAGTGAAATCATTAGTGTTAGTAAGCTCGTACACGTCCATCAAAGCAATTTCATCCTTCCTTGAAGATGATTGATAACATTCACTTTCTTTTCATCAGGTTACAGATAACATGTGGTAGCATGTCCCAACAAAATTATGAAAACAACTTATTTTTTCCCCAGCAACAGCTTAGACTATCTTTTTGTACCATATATCTCTTTATTATCTTTCATAAGGAGTTATAAGCCATATTGCCATGTCCCTTTTTTGAATGTTAAAATGTTATGACCATGCATTTGGTAGGGATGTATAGTTTGATATTCCTTTGGTGTTTTTCAGAAGCACTCAGCTACTATTTACCACAGGGCTATTTTACCACTAATCATTATACTGGTTCTAACTTGTGAGGTGTGCTTACCCACAGAACCTGAAGGTTAGCTGGAGGGGCAGCATCAGCTGGACATCAGCATCTCTCCACAAAATTACTTTAATAACAACTGCTATTAAATTCCAAAAATTATTTTGAGAAACTATGACTGAAATTACTACTGTTATTAAAATTCAATTTTGCTGAAAGGCACGCCTTGTTGAACTTTACCTCCCCGTGCCTCATGATGGAGCTCTAAAACTGCATTGTACTCTTACATTCAGAAGTTTTTTTCTTACCTGTCCTGATGCAGTAGATTTGGAGGTGACAGATTTGAGAGAATAATAATATTAGTATACAGTGTTTCAACATGAATGCAATGCGAACAGTCTTACTACAATTTTAATTTTAGATCATTTTTATTTAGTATATGTCATCAAGAGAGAAACCAGTTGTGCATTGAAAGGCACAGTAAATCTAATAAGAGGCAGTCCTGGAACATGCTCAGTGTTTGTTTTAATGATTTGAAGCCATGTCTAAATAGGCCTTTTGTAGATTTTTTTTTTTTTCCCAAAATTTCATCCACTTTCAGAATAAATTATAAAGCAAGCCCGATCATATATTTTAATGATTTTTTCCACAAGCTCTATTTATATTTGTATTGGCTTTTGCTTTGAATGTGCTTGGACTTGTTCAACATCATATACAATCTTTCTTCTCTCTTTTATATAAATTATCCAGATTTATAAGGATGGTTACATGTATTTTTTGCTGTGAGATTTTCCTTCTTAGCTCTGTGAAACTGAAATGTTTTGAGGAAGCTTAATCCTCTGTGCTTTCCTCTAAAATACTTTACAGCTGGGAGGGTCTGGATCAAGCTGTACAACCTGTCTGGAGAGGCATGGAACTCGATCTTAGTGTGTTATCCTGAAGATAACTTTACAATGCTGACAAGAGGTTTTTATAAAACTGACATTGAAAATTCTGACCCACTCAAACACAAATACAGCAATAGGAAACAACACAACAGTGATTTAGTGTTTACTTACTAGGAACTAAAGGGGTGGTAGGAACAGTTGGCCTCAGAGTTGGCTCCACATAATTGGTTTCATTACACTTTCCCTTCGCCAGGCCAATGTCATCCACGGCAATATCACTGGGACCACGCCTTTTAAAGGCATCCAAAATAACCTGAATTTAGGAAAAAAAAATATTATGATTTAATGAACCATTTTCAGCTTCCTATGCTGTACCATTCTGTATTTCTTGAATTATTTCCACTGTAGTCTACACTGGTGCTACACTCAGGGAAAGGCATTGGGAATGAGACAGAATTCCTCACAAAAAAACCCAGCACTATGCAAACTGAGTGGATCATTCTAAGGAATGTAGTAGCTTCTTCATTTAAATGAACATGATTTAAAAATATTCAATACCTTTATACATGTAGTTTTATAAACAATTCTGCATTGCTCATCAGCCCAAACTCTTTCTGAACTAATGGCACAAAAAATTAAAATTTATCTCATTTGTTCTTTACTGTTCTTTAATATCCACATATTTAAAGTAATCCTGCAAAGAAGGAATTAGTGCTGGTGAAATACAGTTATGTATAGCAATCTTCTTGAGATCATATGTGGTTAGATATTTCCTGGAATGCAGGGAGAGCACAGATGCATTTATTTCCTCAGATGTTAAATGCATCTTTCTGGCAGTACTTGCCAGAAATCAATCAAAACTACTGTAACAGGGAAAACCATCCCAAATACCTATAAAAAGAAATTGTTTTCAGAAGAAAGGTGCTGAAATAACTGTCTGGAATAAATCTCCTCCTTTTGTTTACAGATAAGTCAGTTGTTAATCAAGAGGTGTCAAAACCAGTTCCATCTGCAACACAGTTTCAGTAGTTTAATCTGTAAATAATTAGTGAAAACACTGATTCACACTCTGAAGCAATTTAAATTTAAATCTTCTCAGGGTTAAATGCTTCACATCACCCTCACTATTGAGATTTTATATTCCACAGCACATTTTGATAGGCTTTGAACACTCTTGTTTTATGGAAAGCTCTCATGATAACATCCATTGTTCCTTGACAAGGATCAGGTTTTCTGTTTTCTGAAATATTAATACTTTAAACTCCAGAGTAGGAAAAGGGGCTGTAAGAAATCAAATTGGTATTCCAATATTCTGCGTACTAATATTTATATGATGGCATGAATTGTAAAATGATACTAAGAATTATTTTTGGAGCTGTGGAATGTTGTATTTCATTAGTTTGGTTCAATCCAGTTTCCCCTACTGCTTCTATAAGAGTTGGTTTTTCCCAGAGTTGTATTTTCCTACTGTTCTCCTTGTATGTCCAAACCACTCCTCTATCCATCACCCAAAGCCAACCTATCCTCCCTATCCTTCGCTATAAATATTTTCCTTTTCCCTAGAATGTTCTCTATTAATCAATCTTCTCTTGACGCACCATTGGGCTTGGTAATGCAGCGCCTCCTATCCCAGAATCCTATTGGTTCCCATTTAAAGTTCTCCTCCCCTAACTCCTCCCCAGTTACTCCCATTGGTTGTTCGATTGTATCTACCCCTCTCCACCCCCTCTCAGCACTTAAGCCCATGCACAGCTGGTGTTCAGGGCTCTGATCCCTGAATCCCTCCATGCTCTCTCATCCCTTACCCTCTGGAGTTTGCATTTCCCTCAGACATTCCCACAATAAACCCTTTGGATCTTATCCTCGAATCAGAGTCTTCCCTTCACCTTCATCCTTGTCCTCACAGGAATCAACCTGGGACTAAAGAGCCTCAACAGGTTGAGGGTTCCCTAAGTCATTGCCGCTGGGGCTCTGCTCAACACACGCTGGGAGCAGTCCTCCACGAGCCACCGAGCTAGCCCGAGTGGCAGAGCTAACGGATACTCAAGGGTACCACAGTGGAATTTTGGGTTCATTTCACAGAAAACTCTGATGTCAGTTTAGCTAAAATAAAGAAAAAAGGAAAAAAAAACCCCAAGCAACTTAACAAACCTTAAAACCAGATATTTCATTTAAAGTTACTTGTCCATAATTCCAGTTATTTCCATAGTTTCCTTCTTTCTCGAAAATTATCTTTTCCTGACCACGGTCATCACTTATGCTAACTCTTAAACGGTAAACATTATTTCCATACATGAAATACCTAGAGGGGGAAAAGCATTTTGGTATGATTAGAACAAAGTAAAATTCCTTAAAAAAAGTCAGTCTTTGTATTTTATAATGTTTTATGAAATTAGGATTAATTTGAAGCAATGACAATAATATTAATTGTATTAAATTACACCTGGAATTGTAGAGGTCTAGTTAAGCTTCATGACAAAGCACATTTCAGGGTTTCTTTATACCATTTTTTAATAGAAATGAATATTGAACATGGGGTGAAAAAGAAAATACATTATAGCTAACTGCAAAAGTCAAAGCTATGAAAGAGTTAGTTGAACTTCAGGCTGGGAGCTGAGACTGATTTTGTAAATCCAAACAGAACCAGGCTGCTGTTGCTGGCACGTTGGTTGAGTGGGATCAATATTTTATATGAAAGAAAGCTCTTTGGGTATATTCTTAAACAAAATACAGGTTTAGGAATTATGCAACAATACCAAAAGCTTAGACAATATGTATCTGAAGGGACCAAAGGCAAACTCAGAATCCGGACTCGCTCTTCTATGAATCCAAGTCCGATGGGTGTTGAAATATAAAATCCTGCAAGATAATGATCACACTTTAGCTAGGACAGGAGAACTTTCCTTTTACTTTTTTACTTATTGAATTAGAGTTTTTACATTTAAAATAACATCAAGAACAGACAGTGATGCATTATTTGGAAGATTCCCGACAGAGTAAATGTGAGTGATTATCCCAAGATATATTCATCAGTCAATGATATATTAAACTGAGCTTTTAATCTTCTTGGATACTCCTCCGAACTAGCTAAGCAATGGGAAACTAGTCCTTTTCAAGTCAGTGGGAATCCTGCCTAATATTCAGTGAAGGCAGCAATTCTCCTGGGTTTATAAAAATGTCTTCCTGTTTGATACACTTGTGATTGTGCAGAAGAATTTCCCGACATTTTCACAATTTGTATCCACATGACAATGGGAAATATCAACTGTGTGTTGAGAGGGTGACAGAATGACTAAGTGAATATTTAATAGCAAGGTGAGTCATTATAAACAAACGAGCTCCCCCTTTATTTTTGAAATTGAGTTTGTAGCTTTTTCTGAGATAATTTGTTGCAGCTGGGAATTTGGACCTCTTGTTGTCATATGAGGCCAGGCCACAAAAGCACTGGGATTTGTCATAAGAAATGCAAATTTAGGCAGCTTTAAAATGAAAATCTTGCCTTATTCAAATCATGGATGTAATCTCATATTTTCTTCTATCTATCTAATACATATATATGCAAATATTATAATAATAGATTTTTCAACTGAATATAATTATAATTATATTAATTAAATGATATAAATTATATTCTGTTATTTGTACTTCCAGATTATCTTGTTTTTTTCATGTGGGAGGCTAAGATTCCTGAAAATTAATCAGAAAATCTGAACCAGGCCTTTAAGTTCCTCTGCTGACTTAGAGAACATGCACTAAAATATACATGGTGTCTAACTTAAAGAAAAAAGTTATTCATATAGTCAAAGGAATAGTTGTCTTTGTTTCATCAATTCTCTGAGCATTCAGATTTAATTTTTGAATGTGTATTAAGGTATTTAGTTTTCAAGAGCAGAAAAAAACAACAAAAAGTTTCACTGAATGTAATAGCTTCATATTAATTATGCCATTTACTCAAAATACAAGTCATAGAAATTTAAATATGCAGCACAATAGTAACATTACACATAGGAACATTACATCTGGCAGCTTAGACTTGGCACAAGGAAACAGAGCACCCAAAATAGATAAATATTTTTAAGGGAGAGAAATCATTGTCAAGTGTTTTATTAAACAAATTTTACATTCTTTCATCTGAATTGCATTCTAGGAGCCAAGTGGGAAGACAGAACAGTGTTATGAAGACTGTTTAGAAAATGTGCATTTACTCAGACAGGCTGAATAATTTCTATCTGATAAAGTGCAGAATACTATTTTTCTTTTCCCAGGATTCTTTCAGAATAATTTGCAAATTTTCCACTTATTTGTCACTGAATAAGTTTTATGTAAGTCTTGCATAGAATACATATAACCATTGCAAAATCCAATTTTTATTTTATCTGGTTTTAGCTGGACTGACAAATCAGCTGAGAAAGTGATTGTTTGGCTTTATTGTTGAAGGAGAAAAAATCTTATGAAGTCTAATTCTGGAATAAGGATTCATGATCCACTCAAAATCTAATTCCTATCAGTATTGTCTCTTTAAATAAATTCCACTTTCAATATGACCACTCTTTCAATTATATTATTTAACTGTAAAAGTTACTGGAATGTTTCTGTGTTTGGCACAGTCAGTATGTTTGCTGTGCAACAACAACTGGGAACACAGATGCCCCCTATAAACTGCAGGTCAACTTTATTTAAATCCAAATTATTTTGTGACAACAATGAGAATGTCAGCAGTAGAGAGGGATGAAACAGAAGTGATTTGCCTAATAATGCAATTATACTTTTTTTCCCCTCAAGTTAAACATACAGGATTTTGACCTGTAACATTTTGATCAATAAAAATTCCTTTCTCAGATGAGGCATTTTAGTGTAATAATCGCATTGAAATTTTTAGTACCTCACACTTAAATAGTTATACTCCTTCCTTGCTTCCTTCCTTCCTTCCTTCCTTTCTTTCTTTCTTTCTTTCTTCCTTCCTTTCTTTCTTCCTTTCTTTCTTCCTTCCTTTCTTTCTTTCTTTCTTTCTCTCTCTCTTTCTTTCTCTCTCTCTCTCTTTCTTTCTTTCTCTCTTTCTCTCTCTCTCTCTTTCTCTCTTTCTTTCTCTCTTTCTCTCTTTCTTTCTCTCTTTCTCTCTCTCTTTCTCTCTCTCTTTTAGTTTTTGGATATTTCCAAAAGTTGGCAATCACTAGCGTAAAACATTTTGTCTGGTAGCCCTGACATTTTTATGGCAGAATAATAAGATATCCTAGTAATACCACTATGAAGAATCCAAAATGCAGTTCAATAAGCTAAATCAAGTTTTTCCTTTAATCTTCAAGCCACATTTTTCATCTTACCTGACAAGTTGCCAAATGTGTGATCAAATTCAGGACCACTCATGGAGGGAAAAGTAGGACCCTGAACTCTGTCCCAGTCTGAATCATCATCTAAATCTTGTATCCAGAAACAAAAGCCATCTTCAAAAGTGCAATTGATTTTCTCATGATCTGTGAATAAGAACTTCTAGTAAATAAAATATGACAGAGAGATATTTTCTCAGAATTACACAGGACGGAATGATGAACAATGTATATTTTTAAATGTGTTTGTAAACCAGCCGACAGTGACTTGATTTTCTCTTTATGCAATGTAAAAAAATTACTCAAATAAATGTGTTGTTACTGCTTGTTAATAAAAGACTATTTTTGAAGGGTAGCCCTACATACTCTTGCACTCATTTACCAATCTTCATTTCTGATCCTTCTTTTTCCCCTTTTCTTTGCCAAGGCCTGGATTGCCTCAGCAGAAAGGGCTCACGATTAGAGCAGAGTGCTGCGCTCTGTGCCCCTGGGCTGTCCCTTTCTTTCTTTTCATTTGCTCCTTCTTTGGTCCCATGGCTTTGCTGCAGCATCCTCATCACTTTTGTTCTCATTAGATTTCAGTGTCTGTCCATGATGCCTTGAAATACAGGTCAGGCAGGGCTTCCACATGAGAAGAACTTGCTGGCCCTCTGGATGCTTCCTGCAGCATACCCTGTCCCAGCCACATTCCCTGTTCACCTCCTGCTCCAAACTTAGAGCGAAAGAAGCCTTCACTTACCCAATTACCAAAGCATGAGTCATATTGCTGCATTTTTTTGTCCCTGTAGATTTACCTCATCCAGACTTCCTAAGGCCTGTTTACTGAAGCAGGTACTTTCCTGAATGTTATTTCTAAATGTTACTCTGTTTTTTTTGTTTTTTGTTTTTTCTTTTAAATGAAGATATTGTGGTCAATGATTTCATAGTGACCAAACTGGCTGAAAGGTATCTGATGGATGTGTGGACACAGTTTTATTTACACGGATGAGTTTTGTCCCACATCACCCTGCTGCTAGATACAGGTCTATAAACCTGTGAAAGGCCTTACCAAAAAAACCATATTTGATCTTTAAAATAATATAGAATTTTTCAAAGTGGATCTAGTTATTGGACTAAGATCAGAAAATGCTGCTTCCCTTTCCACCTAACTTTTCTCAGACTGAAAATGTAGATTCACCAAAATTTTGGGATTAAAAAAAAACCCAAAAAATGAACACACACACACACAGAGAACACTTACTGTTTAGTTCACTTGCATTAAATGCAGTGTACATTGCATTAAAACCATTATAATTCTCTGAATAATCAGACATGAATTGTGCTGTAGCCTCATGAGAAAAAATGTAAATTGTTTCAAGATTGGTCCCTGACAGAGAAGCTGAAAAAAAAATTAAAAAACATACAGTCAGAGAGAAAATCATCACATGCACACTAAAATTTCTAGTGTTGTCACAAAAATACAGTTGATTAGTTTATTCAGTCTTAAGAAAGGGTTTCCCTGTTGTACTGTGATTCTGCTACAATAGCTTCAAACCCTTGAAGCATTTAGCTGTTTGGCTGACATATAAATATTCTACATATTCCATCTCTCCATTCCACCAAAATGGGCGTCAGCTAGTCTTTTACCACTTCTCATCCCCAGTCTCTACCTATTTCCAAAAACAAGCATAGTTTTTTTTTTTTTTTTTTTTAAATTATTTCCTATAGTCTATATTTAGAATGTTTTCCACCTCTGATGGAATGCAGCTGAATAGACCGAGTCTTGTGAAAAATGAGTACAATCCCAGTTTTCAGAACAGAATATAGAGACAGAGATAAGGTATCATCAGTAACTCAAGACCTGAGGAAAGCAATGCCATACTTGTAAAGATTTTCAGGAAGTTTTGTAGCACTTCTCCCACCAGTTCAGTTTAGATGCTTTCATTTTATGTTACTGTGTATGATATTACAGGAACTTTTGACAACACATTTCCAATGAAACATGGACTCCACAAGACCATGAGGCTGATGAAGTTGTCAAGATCTTTCAAATAAGGTCTTGAAAAACAAGTAGATATTTCATAATGTATAAGGATTTTATGTGGTGAAATTGAAGGGTGGAGAGGTATATTGAGATTAATTGTATAACAGGGTAGATTTATGCAGATCCAGTCTTCCTCTTAAACATACATGTGGAGCTTTTGATATCTCAAAATGCTTATTTTGCGACTTAGATTTTATTAATGGAAAAATATGATTAGCTGAAAAATAAACTTACCTCTTAAAACCTTGTTTTGTCCTAATCCTTCAAAAATATTCAGTATGTCTGCATATGGTTGTGTTTCAAAAGAAGTGAAGTTCAGTTTAATGGACAACCCTTGAGGCACTCTAAGGCAACAAGAGAAAACATAAACTCAAAACTGAAAATCTATTCTTTGACTTCAGTAAAGTCATTGAAGTCACTGAGTGCTTGAATAATAAGTTCAGAAGCAACATGAAATTATATTAATCAAGATTATTAATCAAGATGGTCCATTTGTCTAACTTTTAGCTTGTAAAATTGCCAAAGACAATAAATATTACTAACAGTGAGTGCACACCCTTATGCACTGGAGTTAAGTATGTTCTAGAAACTGATTGTTCTGAATTCTAGACTGTGATAATCATTTCTAGAAGCAGTTTTTTGGATGATTTTGGCTGGGTTTTGTTGTCCTCTGCATCTCATTGAATTGCAATCACTTTTTCATACATGTTACTCTTAGATATCTCACTGCTGAGGTAGACTTCCCAAAGCCAGAGGGACAGTATCAAGATATCAATATGAACAGCAAAATATCAAAATCTTTCTCCTGAAAGTCCAAAACACTGTTTCTTGTGACAAAAACAGGATTTGCATGCAGATTTGACGATCTCAAACACACTCTTTGGGAAATGGTTATAAATCCGAACCATCACACACAAAATTTAATGACAGAAATCACTTGAAGGAAAGTGTAAAAACTATTTGCCTTATTTTGCTACAGTTATGCTCTCTGAGTAATCTATATTTATTTTGTTCTCCCATTTCCTTTCCACTAGACACATATGGTAGTCCAAAATCAAAAACACTACTACCACTATCAGCTTAGCTACCACCATGTGGGGCTTTTTTTTGGAATAGAGAGACTCAACAAAAATCAGCTTTCAACAACGATCTGCTGGTGCTTATCAGTGATGATAAGTAGAAAAGTGTGAAGTAAATACTTAGATATTTTGCCTTTTAAACTTTTTGTTTGTTGTTGTTATTTTATATTTCTCCAGAGGGAAGAAATAGTCTTGGTTAGAAAAGAATAAAACTTATAGTTGAAAGGTTCAAGAAGCTAAACTTTCAGGGAAATATTAAGCATATTGCTGTTTTAGAAGGAGAGGAGATTGGGTCTTCATTTGGAGTTAAATGGCATGAAAATGTAAAAGCTCTTCCTAAAGGTAATGGGGAAATATTTCTAGACAAAGGCAAGCACAAGAAAAATCCAATGTCATATGTATTATAGGTTGCTTTTTAACACAATTTATAAGGATAATAAAAAATGGAAAACCCAAAGGTTCCCTCATTGAAACAACTCTGTTTGAAAGAAAGACAAAATTTGAGTGCCACTTTGAACTTTTTAGGCCTTTACTCTCAGTGTTGCCAGATTTTGTTAAAGCAGGTAAGTGGAAAATAAGTTCAGATGGTTGTTTTTGTCATTTTTCAATCTATAATTACACATATCTGCAGAACCTCTACCATATTATTTGCAATTGCTCATGATTCTTTCCAAAAAGAAGTTTTTATTAGCTACATACCTGGTATAGATATCTACCTAATACAATGCTTCTTGCAGCTATAGCAGTAGTTGGAGTAACATTAACAGTTTAGGAGGAGGGAGGGTACTTGGGCCATGTTTATTTACTGTGCTCAAATTCTGCACTGCCATGAAATGAGGAACAAAGCCGGCATATTCTGAAGGGAAAGTATCTCGTTCTTTTCCTGGGACACACCTGTATTTTAAAGCCAGGTGTTGCCAGTAATTGCTGGTTAACAGGACCACTGAAGGTGAGAAAGAAAAATGTACTAAACAGAAGGAAAACCAGGATTTCAAGGTGAAGATGAAAGTTTTGAACAAAATCAAAGCCCATCACTTTCAAAGGAGCCTTTGGAATGAGAAGCCCAAACTTTTTCCAGTTTTAAAGGCAATTTCTTAATCTCCTTTGAAATCTTCTGCCAAATTAATACTTCTCAGAATCAAAGAACAGCTATTATTACAAAACCACAATAAGAATTACTGCCTTTCAAAGCTGTAACTTCTGAATTGGAAGCCATAGGAGGGATTTTTAGGACTGTCTAACGTGATCATCTAATTTCTTTAGATATGTACTTTTGGATGTGATTTATCATATAATGTGGCTATATTTTTTCTTCCTGGCCTAAGAACTAGACCTAGAGAGTCAAAATCAAACAGTTGTCCCTGTCTGAAGGTATATATCCTTAATTTAAAAAAAAAAAAAAAAAAAAATCCGCTTCTTGTGCCTAAGGCATTTGGTGCTATTTTACAAAATACTACCAATGCAATTCTAAAACATATTCCTAAATTACATAGGTATGCAGGTACTCTTAACTCACAGATGAAACCTTTACACCAAAATGACAAGGAAATTCTTGAAAATTCTTTCTCTTAAGTAACAGTTCCATCATATGAAGTCATTACTTGAAGACTACTATTTAATATAATCCTTTGAAAAAAAAAAAAAATCTTGCAATTATTTTGAGTTATGTGATTTATTTTAAATTTATACTTATGTTTCTCTGGATCTATATAAAGCACAAGATTCCTCAAAATCGTACCTAAGAAATTTTGTAAGTGGAAAAAATATCGATATAGTTATGGAGCTTACGCCTGAAGATTTCTAAAGAAAAGTTATATAAAGATGAAGGAGAAAACAGTATGACATATTTTCTGTGCTAGGGTATTAAAAAAGCAAATGGCATAAGTCTATTGTGCAGGAAATAAGATCACCTCATAATCATAACATGTTAGGTACAAAATTATTGGAAAGTGGCTTACACTATTATCCATTGGCAAACAATGTTTTCTTTATATGGGTTTGGATAATTCATAGAGTGAAAAAACCCAGAGGAACCAGTCAACATGAACTTTCCATCACAAATGGCAGCTGTAAAGATATAATGAAGAACACTTGTCAGAATGACATTTGAAAAACAGAATCAGAGACAAAATGTGGATGACCCTGGATATTGGTTTACACGGATTACCTTGGAACTACTTTGTAAGCAACAATAGGAAGACAAAGTAAAATACACTATCAACTTATTCCCATTTCTAATTCTCATCACTGTCTGACCACAAAGTACTAAATGAGAAGAAAAACAATACAGAAAATTAACTTTTAATGTAGACACAATCCAACTAATCCAAACTAGTCTAAACCAATCCAAATAATTCAAAACAAGAAACTGGATTAAGCTGATCCAATTCTTTCCTTCATTTTATACTATTTATATATCTTTCTTACATTTTATACTCTATACTTTTATAAGGAAACAGGATATTGCCTTACCAGTTCTTATCTACAACCACTTCAAATCAGAAAACCGTGTTTGTACTACCAGAGACAATTTGATATCACATGAATAAAAGCAAAAGGGGATACTGTTGACTATTGTTATCTCTACTTTTATGAGCTTCCTAGTTCCTCGCCTCATATATTACTGTGTACTCAAAGAGATAAGTGGTTTTCCCAAGTTTCCTGCCAGCTATTGTATTCATTTGGCTGAGGTAAATGTCATTTATCATAATCTATTTTTTCAAAAGGCATTTATTGTTTTTGTTTCCTTGGTGTTAATATTCCATTCTAAGAAAGTTCTTCACTTAAGGAAAAAAAGAAAGAAAGAAAAAAAAAAAAAGTATTTTTAAGCCTCAATAAGACTGGAAATGATAATTCATGTAGAGCTTTTTGTCTCAGCAGACACCGAAAAAGTGCTGAAGGTTTTGCTGCATCTCCTGAACATTATGTTTGGAATCTGTCTAATGATGTTTTCTCTTCAGTTGTTCGAAAGTATCATAGAGCTTTCACATAAGGATAAAATCAATACCACACATGATTATCTGGAGAGGTAAGGACAAGTTCATCAATTTGAGGCAGATGATCAGAAATTATAAAGAGTTTCAAAATAATTTTAGAAATTAAATCATACCTATAATGATGGTCCAAATGATGAATAACCAATAATATTGAAAATAAAATGGGAATTTTATTGAGCATAGTCCTCCTCTGGGAAATTATATATATGAGAATAAATTGTGTGTCCACAAGGACTCCTTGTGTGTTTATTTCATTAGTGTAAAATTCTTTCTGCCTATCACTGTAGCAAACACAAAATAAAAATCAAGCTTTGTTTCAGGCAGCTGTGTACCGTAAATAAAGACTGTGCAGAATGAACTTTGCCAACCTGCCTAATGCATGAGCTGAAATAGAAACACATTGTCTTTTTCAATTTTGAGAGGAAAACAGAACATAACATTTTAAATACATAGAGGGAAAAGTCTGTGAATTATAGTTATTATTCTATGCTAGCTGATCTAAAAGGAATCTTATAGTATAGACAATAATAAAAAAAGATAAGCATACTGATATAATAAAATCAATGACAAGTGTTTGCTCATTCATTTCTCTTAGAATCACAGAATGGGTCAGGTTGGAAGGGACCACAGTGGGTCCAACTTCCCTGTTCAAGCAGGGTCATCCCAGAGCACACAGCACAGGATTGCATCCAGATGGTTCTGGAACACCTCCAGTGAGGGAGACTCCACAGCCTCCCTGGGTGATCTGTTCCAGTGTGTGGTCACTGCACAGTGAAGAAGTTCTTCCTCATGTTCAGGTGAAACTTCTGTGCATCAGTTCCTGCCCCTTGCCTCTTGTCCCATTGCTGGGCACCACCGAGCAGAGCCTGGTCCATGCTCTGACCCCTCCCTGCAGGCACGGACAGACACTGATGAGGTCCCTCTCAGTCTCCTCTTCTCAAGGCTGAACAGCCCCAGCTCCCTCAGCCTTTCCTCATAAGAAGGATTCTCCAGCCCCCTATTATTATGATTGTTCTTGTCTTCTTATTCTCTTTTATTTGTTCCTTATCTCTTAAGAGACAGTGAGTAAATTCAAACAAGACAGCAAGACTCTGAAAAAGGTCCTTAGGTAGGTCATCCACTGACTAGTAATAGTCAGTGCTTCGTGTGTCAGGAATGAGCAGGAAGAGAGAAGAGACTGGTCCTGTTTCCCTAGGGAACCTCGTGGTGATTCCTCCTTGCAGGGAGAAAGCGGTCAAAGATGGGCAGGGGCATGGAAGTCATTACATTTTTGCCTCTCCCTGGGTCCCAAAGAAAAGCTGTAGTTAGTCTCCTAACGAGACAGGAGATATCTTTTGTAGGAACCACTCAATATGCATATTGCTGTCCACTTCTATTTACTAATGTTCCATACATGGGACATTATGAGGGCTTCATCCTGTTAGCCTTGAATTAGAGGGAGAAGCTCCCCAAACTGGTCAAATCAAGCCCACGTATTTCACCTGACAGGACCTTTCTCTGCCAAAGGCCAGTTCATTACTTTCTGATTGATCTCTCTCAGTGCTGTAGTGATGCTGTAAGGTGAGTAATCACAAAATGATTGTCTAGACATATAATAACTGCAAAGAGTCTGGAGAAATCCCTCCTGGGATCAGCCTCCAGTTTCCCTTTTCTGTACCCCTAAGTGCTACATGGCTGCTTTACAGCAATGCCAGTCATTATTAGTAGCTGCTGTTCAGACTTCACATCTCTCGAGAGACCCTTTCACTGAAATTGCTAGCTGTGCTTTTGTGAAGCCTTTTGTTACTGCACTGCATTGCAGAGCCAGAAAGAAACATTCCAATATAATTTTAATCAATAAAACAAACAAACAAAAAAGGTATTCTGTTGCCTGCCTCCCTTCTGAGAATCTGAGATTTTACTGCAGTCTCTCTAATGCAGGAAAGAGATGACTAAAATTCACTTTTAATCATATAGTTTTAAACCACTGTAGTTGTAAACCATTACGAAATCAGAAATACTAGAAGGAATAACAATCAAGATGAAAAACAAACCAAGTTTTTTAGAGGACAGTAACTCTTTTTTTGTATGTAGGAGCACTTATAGCATGAATTAGGAATTGGTCATAAATTCTCATCAGAAGTTATGAAGAACTTCAGAAAATATAAACAATTTTAGCTTTCATATGACCATATTAAGTTTCTCTAGGAATGGGACAACAGTGAAACATTAAAGAGGTGGAAAAATTGGCAGGTATCCCAAAGGTGCATCCAACTTCTTACCCCTCATTCCACAGGTTTTATAAAATCTGCTAAGAAACTTTAATACATAAAATTAGAGAAGCTCTGAGGCTTAGGATAGAAAAGACTGAAAATGTAATATAAGCAACATGAATCAACAATTTGCCCTCCAGCCAGAGCTGTTCTTCTATAAGGTTACAAGCCAAAACTGCTGCACTAGTGATAACTGACCAAATTGCTTGGAAATACCAGGCACCAGTGAAGATGAACAGGGGCAAATCATCCAGCTCTCTGGACTGTAACTACAGCTGTTTTCCCTATGACACTATTTTTATTAATACTAATATTTATTTTATACATCTATTAACTCTTATTATTTGTAATGATTTACTTTATTTACTACATTTATCAAGTATGCATAATCCTGGAATTTTCAGCCCAGTTGTGCTGAAACTAAGAAGAACATCCTCGGTTACAAAGGGGGAAATATTCAGAAATTATATTTGGTAGAGACTTGGGGAGCTGTGCAAATCACATCCAAAAGCCATGCCTACACAGCTTTGACTTCAAGGATTTGAGCTCATTTTTGTATCTACTAATATATAACATCAATTAAATTCTGTCATATATAACAGGTATGAATGTAATATCTTCAATAAAATGTGGATGAAACTTGTAAATTCAGACCTAGTCGGGAGATTGATCTGCTGGAGTGAGCCCAAAGGAGGCCACCAGGTTGATCAGAGGGATGGAGCTCTTCTGCTATGAGGAAAGGCTGAGAGAATTGGGACTATTGAACTTGGAGAAAAGAAGGCTTTGGGGTGACATAATTGTGTCTTTTCCCGGAAGGGACCATACAAGAGAGATGGAGAGAGTCTATTTACAAGGGCCTGAAGCGACAGGACAAGGGGAAATGGATTCAAACTGACAGAGAATAGGTTTACATCAGATATTAGGAAAAACTTCTGGAACAGGTTGCTCAGAGGCTACATGGACGTCCCACCCCTGCAAGTGGTCAAGTCCAGGTTAATCAACTCGGTCTAGTGGAAGGTGTCCCTGCACCTTCCAGGTTGGAATGAGATGGTCTTTAAGGTCTCTTCCAAGGCCATTCTGTGATTCTATGATGGTATGTAGAAAGCATTAATTTTATGAGTTATATAATATTACTTTATGAATATAAGGGCCTACATTTTTCTTGTTTAGTAATACCTAAAATAAATAAAAAAAAGTCAAAACAAATACACCCAATAAGATCACTAAAAAAAAAAAAAAAAGTATGATGGCAGAAATGAATGACTAACTTCTTGAGGTTATGTTGCCTAATGCTTTCCATGAAACTAAGTTCTAGCTGAACCTTAGGACCTTATGATTTCCTCAACTGTAGAAGGACCAACTCAGAGCCAATAATTATTATTATCTAGATAGATGCAGCTATTATGATAAGTAGACATTTTGATGTGTTTCAGTGGATATACTACTAAAGTATTTTGATGGATATTTTCCCCAAAATGTTCAGCCAAGTCTCTCTTCTGAGCTGACTGCAGTCAGAAGAAAATGTAGGTAATAGGCAGAGAATCTGCAATTCTTTTTTTTTTTTTTTTTTTCTGAAGAAAATTACACATGACAGAGAGGTTCAGCCCTTCACAAACCTTCAGGGTTAAGCTTTCAGGTTCTTTAAAAACATAACTGGTCTTTTACTTGCTTGTTTTTAGACCCCAGCATTTCACATGTTTCTGAAAGCTCGAAGCAGATTGCCCTCACTGTCTTCCACTTCTCACAGCAGAATGGAAAGAAGCTTTCCAGATTTCTAGCACCAAATGCTATATTAAAAAAGAAAACAAAAACAACAACAAACAAGCAAACAAAACACTCAGGAAGTTAATTGCTCCCATTTCTCCTAAAACATTTGCAATGTTCTCTGCGAGACAATCTGACAGACTTTTAACTGAGAGCTGAGGCTGCGGAGGGCAATGCAGGCAGCATTAACCCACGTCTCCTCAGCAAAATTGCAGAGCAGTTTGGTAAGGAGCACTGTAGTGAAACCCCTTGGTACAAAAAAGGAAACCAGGGAGTCAGATGAAGTCAGAGAGTAAAATCTCTTTGGTTAGTAAAGATCTCCAGCATCATTGAATTCAGCTTTTGCTGGATCACCACCCTGTCAACCAGACCATGTTCAGTCATTTCTTAAACATCTCCAAGGATGGTGACTCCATCACCTCCCTGGGCAGCCCATTCCAATACTGGACAAGAATTTCTGTGAAGAAATTCTTCCTGATATCCAGCCTGAATGTCCCCTGGCACAGCCTGAGGCCATTTCCTCTTGTCCTGTCACTGGTTGCCTGGGAGAAGAGCCCTTAGGTGCACCTGACTCCAGCATCCTGTCAGGGAGTTGTACAGTGAGAAATTGCCCCCTGAGCCTCCTTTTCTCAATGCTGAGGCCACCCAGTTCCTCACATGGCTTGTTCTCTGATTGTGTTGCACTTCTCTGGACCCCCTGCAGCCCCTCAATGTCCTTCTTGTAGTGAGGGGCCCAGAAATGGACACAGTACTTGAAGAAAAGACAAAGGCAAACAAACTGACTGGCACTGCAGGATAAAAACTCTATCTTAAACTACAGTTGGCTTTAAGTCTGTAGTTTCATAGAATCACAGACGAGCTGAGGTTGAAAGAGACCTGTGGAGGTCATCTGGTTTGAACGTTATTTGATATCGCTGATGCAAATCTTCCAATTAAATTTCTACATTATTTTGTAATTTACATAATATTTATGCTATTAATATTTCTATCGTAAGCAACAAATTCTATAACTTCATATTAAAACAGAAAGACTCTAATATTTCATTATTTATTAAGTATATTCTTCATTAGTGAGAATTTCATAGAGGGTTGTTTCCTCTTGCAAGATAAAGATTGTAAAAAAAATCACTCATTATTATTTTTAGTAGAATGGATTTGGACTTCACTGTGCAGTTTATTGCCCATAAACTATTTACAAACTACTGACAGTGTTAAGCATGTTTAAAAAGATTGATTGACAGGAGTTTACATTCTTACCACATCTTTTTTCAGATTCATCTGAACCATCTGGGCAATTCAAGACTCCATCACAAAAGAAATCTTCGCTAATGCAGGTTACACCATCAGCACAGAGTTCAGCAGGTGGCAAACACTCAGCTGGAATAATAAAGATGAGAGCAATAACAGCACAACAGTAATGCAGTCTCACTACAAAGGAAAATTGACTTACCTCTGGTTTCTTTACCACAAATCAAGTAAACCACTATATTGTGTCTTACAAAACTGCATTTTTAGAAGCATGGAATGAAATATCACATATTAAAAAGATAAATTTGGCAAAGAATGGAAAAAGTTCTCAGAAGTGAATTTTTTTTTGAAACTAAACTTGAAGTAAGGCTGTGAATTCTTTTTTATTTCCTTTACACAAATAAACTACTTTATGCAAGGTAATAAGTGACATTTTCTGATTTCTTATGTTCAAATAATGTGAGAAAACTGTATTTTGGTTTAAATAACAGTGAAAAAATCTCTGGGTTTAGGTAAATACAATTTAATTTATTTCTTCCACTTTAACACATCACACTGTTGGCACCTCACCATGATAAGGAAACTGACTTTTTAACCAGGATATGTTAATAAAAGAACCTTTAAGACTAGATTCTGAAATACCAGAATTATCAGAAACTATATTCTTTCCAGATTTACAAATTAAATGCATAATTTAAGAGCTTACTAGTCTTTTGCTAGAGCATAAATATTCCTCTACTGCAAACAAACTCTTTTAGTCTTTAGAGGGTTTTGGTCTGAGACATCTGCAGAATTCAAGTAGGTCCTATCAAAGTGAACAGAAACATGCAGCTAAAATAATCTTTGGAGAACTACTAATTTCAAAATTCTTAAATTTGCATTAAATTCTCTAGAACTATTCACACAGTTTCTTGTCTGTACTTCAATGAACCCTTACAGGAAAAGGTCAACATTTCTGATGCAAGAAGGAAAAAGTAGTAATCTGTAAAATTCCTTTTTTAAAAAAAAAATAGAGTTATTTCTGAAATCAGATAAAGTATGATGTTCTATTGTGTGTCTCAAACTGACATTGGTATGGATGTGTAGTAGCATTTCAAAGTGCTTTCCAAAATACTCTCAGAGCTGGCAATGCAAATGTTAACAAAGCCAAAAGATTTGCCATTCTGCATCCAACTGGAAAATAAAATGAACCAAATATACTCCAGTCAAGTGTAGGACGTGACACAGGACAAGTGAAAGAACTTCCACAGATGAGCAGAGACAAAACTGTGCATTCTATACCCCGAGCAAAAATTCCAACCAATAACCCAGGAAGAGATTTTGCACAAGCCCATCAGGCAAGAAATCATGGTTTACATACAAAATGATCAATTCTGTTTATTTAACTCGGAAAACTAAACAGCACTGCCACCTCCTGGATTGAAAGAAATCAGCTTTTCCTACTAAAACATTCTGACTTCTCTTTTAAACGGCAGATTAGCCTAAATTGTGCTGTAAGAGCTATATTCAACTAAATAAGGGCAGCAAACACATAATACCTGAACACATTAGATTGCTTGTAGATATCATATATATTTCACCATGTAAGAAAGCTGGGGAATGTTTTCAAAAATTCAAACATCTTCAGCTTTCTGTCCATTGGAAGTCATACTTTGCTATCAGTTTGCTTATTTTATTTTCCTCATAAAAGTAAAGAAATAATTTATATAAAAAAAGAGCAGCTAGCATTAGTGTCAACGTGTGCATCAACACGCATAACACATGCAGCATTTTTGTAGCATGCACAGTCTTAGAAGTTCCTTCACTTTGACGAGGTCTCCTTGGTCTAAGGTAAACCTGCATATCCTGACTTTTCAGGAACGGAATACAAGGATTGAATGCCGTGAAGAGAGGCTGTCCATGAGCAGTGAAATTTTGCGATCTGAGATTGTTCTACGTAACCTCCCCGCTCCTCCACACACACATTACTCACCCACTGCTGTTGAGGACTTGCTTGTGGTGAGTAGTCCTGAACCTGGACAAACACAACCCAGTGTTAGAACTCTACTTCTTGCTTTCTGGGAGCACCTCTGTTGTTGCTTGGGCAGAATTAAGCAGCAGTTAATCTGCTTTTATATCTGCATTATTTACTCCCCACACTCCAGGTGATTATATGGTAGTGCCAGCTTGAGAAGCTCAAGTGTCATAATAAGCATAAGAAAAAGCTATATGAAAGCCAAGTCTTCCAATAACTTCAAAAGGTTTATTTCCTCCTTCCACATTCCCTCCACTAAAATAGGAGCAATGTTTTCAT
Source organism: Hirundo rustica (assembly GCF_015227805.2). Lineage (NCBI taxonomy): Eukaryota > Metazoa > Chordata > Aves > Passeriformes > Hirundinidae > Hirundo > Hirundo rustica. The sequence goes on along the minus strand of NC_053451.1, from coordinate 11,375,063 downwards.
GTCTTCCCCTGTAAAAGTTCTGACCTGAAGTTGGTGTCAGGGGACTTGTAATTAAACTCGTGGGATCTGTTGAAACAAGAGAAGTTACGACAACTTCAGCACTGTACTAAAAGGTAAATGTACATTTTCTGACAAATAACATTGCTCTACAAATCAGTTAGGAGTCTCAAACCTATCTAGTATTTGTCTATTTACATACAGGTGTATATATATATACACCTGTGCGTGCACATATTTACACAAGGACAAATGCCTAGGTACATAAGCATACTTGTATTAGTGACTGTAGACTGCAAAACATTCTGGAAAAATGGAATGCGTATTTGTGATTGCTCCAACAGAAGTTCCACTTCATTGAGGATGCACCTGGCGTTTCCAGCTCTCAAACAGTCTTTTTTCTTTTCCTCTCTGAATTTGCTTTAGCACCCCTGTTTACTATTTTTACTTTCCAAATTAGGACTCAAATATGTGAGCAGGATGATTACATCTTCATGTGAAAACAATCCCCATGTCACTGCAGGTACTGGATCCTGTACCTCAGTTTATAGGAATAAAGTGGGAAATCCAGGAAGACTTTCTCTGTAGTTTGTCACCCCTCAGTTTTCTGGGCAGAAGTTGCTGACCACTGGCCATCACCAACTTACTTTTGTTAGATATGCCTGCTTTCCCAGACTTAGTGCAAACTTGCAGGAGGATTTCCCATCAATTTTTGATCAAAACATGTTTATTTAGCAAATACTATTAGGCTAAACTAGATTCTGGTTATGGTACATTCTGTGTCAGCAAATTTAGGGACACAGAGAGACTGAAGAGCAAGGAATATATGGACTGTTCTCACAGCAGAGAAAAAAGCTTAATTCATACCATCACAGGTTTTCAAAGAGTTATACACGCACACACACACACATATATATATACTTTTCTACAGGATAACAAATTTAGAAGGAATTAAACATTCCAAGACCTAAAACTAGATGCATGCAGGAGCAAACAGTTCTAAGAAAACAGTTATCAGGGAGCTACATCTCGAAGACTATTGAAAATTTGTGGTTACTACAGACATTCTCAAAAGGGCATGCACTTCTTGACAGAAAAATCCCCAAAGGACAACATAGGACAGTGACAGAAGCAGCAGTGATATAAGCACAACTGCTAGAGAATCTCACTAAAGTAACAAGTTGAGATGGCAAAGGATGTTTTTAGGGTCAGCAGAGCCATAACCCTGCATCCAGCAGGTGTAAATGTACCTGGCAAAGTATATGGGTATATCGTGACATTTGGACTGAAAGAGAAAGAACGAGGAAGTAGAAAATATTAACAAAAATACCAAAATGACCTCAAGCAGACCCAAGGCCAAGGGAGAAGAAATTCACACCAGGAATATGATTGCCACTCCAGCCTCAGGTGCTGACAATTCCCAACTCCCTTCCCCCTTCTTTAGGAACCTCCCTCAAGTTTCAAGTTTTTGCTTGAGGGAGATCAGCAACACTGAACTTCGGACCAGGGGAGCATTAAGATAGCATACCAGAGGAAGGGACAGATAGGAGGAAAAAACCTGAATGCTAGCAGTCTAATCTGTGTCTTTGGGAATAGACTACAGCACTTGCACACTTTGGACTATACACATTAGTAGGCCTGTACCCAGACTAATAATATAACTCTTTCATTACTATGGTTGTAATTAGAATATCAATAAATACTTGTCTCCTATATTTATCGGGGCATTTTTTTAGCTTCTGGTCTGATTACCCTGCCCTGGAGAGTTTGTATGTGATAATTTGCGTGCAGTTTGTGCATGACTACCTGCACCGAGTGCTATAAAGCACTAATTGTTTTGTTTATCTTTTGGCAGGTTTGTGAGACCAAGGAGTTTTGTCTGCTTCATGTCCTATTATCGTAAAACTTCCAGGGATAGTGGAAGGAAAATCTGTCTGTCAACATTGCTTAGTAAATCAACAACCACAACATGAGAGCAGGACTCCCTAGCCTGATCTACCTCCCTAAATTGGCAAGAACTTCAGCTTGCAGCTCAGCTTTTGGTTTGATACCCTTATTAAGCTTCTACAGATTTTGTACAGACTTCAGATCACTCACTGCTTTCTCAACTAGTCAGAAATGGTGAAAGCAGCTAATTATCACTGAATGGACCCTGGCAGTCAAGCCCCAGCTACATTCAGGGCAGCTTTACTAAGCTGTGTGAGCTGAAGAGGAGGTCTTACTTTCCTTCATCTTGTATTGGAACCAAAAATTAGTGCCTGTTATGTGAAAGACACTGACCTGATGAAGTTAAAGGCATCATTGTAGTAGGATTTTCAGCAGCTGCTGGAAGAAAGTTCATTATTAACTTATTTTATAGCAGTGTCTAGTTTTAGATGACTGAAATAAAGATTTAAAAGAAATCAGCTGTGACTATTTCTCATTGAATCACTTTCAGTGTCCCGTTTCCCTCCTTTTGCTTCATCCTGTTCCCAGCCTTTTTTCTAATTCCATGATCTTCCCAAGGAGGAGAGATCCTAAAAATGAATTGAGGTTACGAGGTTTCAAAGCTACTGCAGTGCCTTTCAATCCTCAATCCCTATTGATTGTACTGCATGTAGAATGTCTTCAACTGGGTAATATCCCTCTCTTGGCTTTTTATTCTATAGATACTTTCAGAGTAATTGTGCCTTAACAGTATTTAGAAGAGATGAATGAGTTAAAATTAACCTGGGATAGTTTACAAGAAAGAAAGTCACTTTTAATCATTATGAAAACTCGTTTCAAGCAAGTCATACCTGTGTGACACATCTCTCCCTCTATGAAATAGGAATGTCTTTGGCAGAACACATTGATATACACAGTGCAGAAGTGCTGCATATGACTGTGATTGTTAATTAGTTTCAATTATTCTATTGAAGCACTGCTGGTGGACAGGTGATACCTCTTGTGAAAAGAGGCATTTTAATTATCCACAGCAGTAAAAGTTTGACTACTTCAAAGTTCATCAATGGATGAACCTTTTAAGAGGCTCTTCATTATTTTTTTTGGTGGCATTTTTGAAGTACAATGAGCAATCAATTTCCACAGTGTTGTGCAGTAATTTGGAATAAACAAGTAGTAAAGAGAACTATATATGCTCAGACTCTGAATTTAGCCTTTGAATACTTGAAGTACTTAGCAAAAAAAAAAAGCAGATTTTAGAATAGAGTAAGAGACATGGCACACCTGATTCCCACTTCTCAGTTTCTACTTCATAGTAACTCCAGCAGGTCTTCAAATGTCAGCTAATCAACTTCTACTTCAAAGAATTCAGATTGTTTTTTAACCTCATCCTCAGTGAAAGGCTGTTTTGAAGCTTTATTTAAGTAAAAAAAAGGATTCCCATTGACCTTGAAGGGCTTCCATTTAGGCTTTGATAAATTTTCTAGTACTTACATAAAATATCTGTATATTTACAGAATTTAAAGCACCTAGTCCTTAAAGCCCTGTTCCTTTTCCCCCCACTTACATTTACCTAAGCTCTACAGGAATATGGACCCAGTTCCCTGGGTGCACTTCTCCCAAAGCAGTTTGATTTTCTTCCCAACACATTTTCAGTAAATGAGTCTTTACTCACTGTGAGTCTGCGCCCTTTACTTATTCTTTAGCAGAACATAATTGTAACTGTATTTACTTATAAAACAACACGGTTGGGGCTTAATTGATTTAATTAGAGGGCTAAAGAATTACAAATATTATGCTTCATAAGAGGTGAAATTGAGTGGTTTTCACTGAGAAATTGTTACTTTGCCCTTTACTCCCTCCTTAGGGAATGTACATAATGCTGGCTCATACTTTCTAGTAGAAAATATTGTAAGTTGTTCTTTCAGCTGCGACTGAAAGTTATAACGGGGGAGGAGGGCACGCAAGAGAAAAAGTAACAGTCCAGATGCTGTCTGGGAGCCAAAGCTTTTATTCCTGCTACCTGTAGTTCTTAAGGCTTTGTAGAAAAAGGGAGAAAAAAACCAAACCAAAACAAACAAAACAAAACAAAACCAAAAAAACCCCACGACCAACAATTCAAACAAAAAACGTACTAATATTACCTGTGATTTGTATGCTGTTCACATCAATTTTCAAAGTCTTGGTAGGATTAGGGTTATTTGCAATGACACCCAAAACCAGCTCATTTTTTACTTTCTCAACTGTTACCATTTGGGTAAAATAAAGGGTGAGGATCACAACCACACTAGCAAAATACAAAACAGAGAAGTTCATTAGTTATTCAAGTTGAGGAAATAAATCTACTATACAACTTATCATCTCAACAATATTTAATTCTAACACTGGTTCCGTTGGCAAAAGCAGATTATTTTTAAAATACTGGCTAGTACAGATGACATCAAGAAACATCTCTTAATCACCAGGTCAAATTGAACCATGGAGAAACTTTATTCTTTCTTTATCTACTCTTACTTGCACTGTCAGGAAAAAAAAAAAAAAAAAAAAAAAAAAAAAAAAAAAAAAAAAAAAACAAACAAACAAACAAAAAAACCCACAAAAAACCAACAACAACAAAACAACAAAAACCAGACAACATTCATTTCAATTGCTGAATTGCTGCAATGGAGCTGAACTTGAGGAAAACTAAAGAAGTAGCTTTACTGTTTTTCAATAGATCTATTAGTTTTAGCCCTAAAATGTTGAAGGTGAACCCTGAACTATTATGAAAATGGTATAGCATTTTCATGTCACAAAATATAATACAAAGTGACCATTTCTATAAAGCAAATACTATCTGTGGATTCTGCATTTTTGCAGATCTGCTGCGTGACTGCCTGCATTCTCACAAGGAAATAGTGGTGGCTGAAAATAGAGATATTTAGAAATTGTGGTTAAATTGCATTTAACTTCTATGAATTTTATCCAGAGTGTCTTCTGTTTGTTCTCTCCCATCTCTTCTAGACACTGTTACGAAGTTTTATGTCTGTAGCTAGAGTAAGGTAATGTTGAAGTATGAGACTTGCCAAAGATACAGGCTTTCTCCTTTTATTTAAATTTAGGCGTAAACTTTTTTTATCCCTAAACTATCCATTTGCAACTGACTCAGTAGTGCAATTTGTAAGGAGTGATTAATCCTGTCGTTTTGCTGAGCATAGTTTGTAGTTTGCAATAGGTAAAAAAACGCCTCCTTGCATATTTCTGATAACCTCTGGGCCATGCTGAGCAAACAAAAGCTTTTATTGCTTTCCTTGTGACTCAGCAGCAGCATTTCAAGGGTGAAGTACCAAGCAGATTGCCTGAAGGGGTAAAAATTTTTTAAATTTTAAAAAAAGTAGTGCTTGAGACAAAGTTATTCAAAGAAGAAGTGAAGACAAATCCTTACTGATATATTAAAAGCCAGATCCAACATTCAGAAACATCAGTCTTTCTGTGATTTCTGTGCTTGTTGTGTGGAATGAGTTTTGCCCAACACAATTATTAACAGTGCAGATATCTAAATTCCCATTGTTGGAATGGTTGATAGAAAAAGACAAGCTATTCTTTGGCATAATTGGTTTTCTCCTAAAAAAGGCATCTAAATTGACCAGATGAGAAAACTAAAAATCCAGCATTGACAAAGACAATCTTGACCAAGCTCAAAGATGTCTCCATCTTTAATGCCCAAAATTTGATGAGAATAATTGTCACCGAGACACACAAAGCAGTCACACACGGACAAGAGATTTTCACAGAGGTCCTTCTGATCCCAGCTCACAGCTGAAAGAGCTGAGAGAAGAAGAGACCCCTTTGTTTATTTTTTTACTTTTTATACATTTCTGGGCTAGCAGAAGATTGGCTTTTTGGGGTTTCCCCCCCTTAGCCTCAGTGGCCAGACCAATTGTCAGTTACAATTGTTTTCGGGTTAGAAATATGCAAACAAAGGACAGAGAATGAAAAACAAAGGATTTGTTTATGTTACATCTGTGAGAAAGGTAGAAAACTGCTCTTAATATTGTACAATAACTAAAAAGATCTGACTCCATTTAAGAAAATCAAAAGGCTCAGAAAAACCAGGGTAACAAATAATCACTTTGTGCAGAAACCAAATTTCCTGACTAGATCTACATTCACAAGGACAACACTTGGGAAATGGCCTACTCCTGCTGCTGTGTAGTCCATTCCCTTAACACTATGTAATCCTTCATAAAGTGATCATACTCCACTTTCTAGCTAACTAGGGTTACGTCCTCACTATTCTAATCAAAAGACTTCTTCACTGCAACTCTGCTTCCCGTTACTTACTGATATTCATGGTCAGCAAATATCCCATTATCTTGTTTGTAGTTTTTCCCCAAGGACAATCACTCAAATAAACTAAACTGCTCTGCATATTTATCAACTTTATGTATTTACATTGATATCACAAGAACACGTGCTAGCACAGAACTATTGGTCTGTTTTCATGTATTGTGTACTTTAATTTCTGGGCTCACCTATGAGACAGCCAATTATACCATTAATTTTTCAGGGTTCTTCTAGTTCTGCTAGAGTCATAATCTTTTGTCCTCTGTGTTGTTCTTACCTATCACAGTCATCAGACTGGGTCATCAGATTTGATTTAGAACTTGAGTTTCTAGTAATGACATGAGATGTGGCCCCAGTTTAAGCAGTTTTACACAAGCAAGTTCAGAACAAACCTGTATCTTTTCCTTTCTAGATAGTTTCTTACCTTTCTCACTCTTCTCATCCATTTTTCATTCTAAATTGACAGTCCAGAGACTTTTTTTTTTTTTTTTCTTTCTTTCTTTCTTTTCATCTAATGCTACAGGCACTTTTTAGAGAAAAGATATCTTGAAACTTCATCCTGTTTAAAGGGCCTTATCTAAATCCTAAAATTGTTTGGGTTTTTTGTTTTGTTTTTTAATCTATTCACAGTCCACAGAAGAACTGTTTCAATTAGTATCATCATTGTCTGTTGCCCATATTTTAAGTAAAATTTCTTTATAAACAATTACCCAGTCTCTGACATCAATCTGTCATCTTCAGATTTCCTGTAAAATAAAAAGTAACAATCAAAAAAGAAATGGAAAACCACAACGAACACCACACGGTTCCTAATGAGATTATGATGTTTTGGACAGGATGGATGCACATTTTTATAATGTTTAATAATGAGAAATAGTGTTACATGTGTTTTGCTGAATTAAGAATAGTAATAATAGACCTTATTAAGAGTAGTGCAGATGGCATTTAACACGACAGACCTGGCTGTGTAACCTGGACATTGGTTGCAATGGTTCTGTTGTGTAACCTTCAGTAGGCCAGCTGACAACACCAGGTTACACAGCACCAGCTAACCAACACCCCAGGATATTGAAAATTAGGTTAAATGAGCTTAACTAAATGAAGCAGATCTTACTGTGCCAACTTAATTAATTTAAAGATTTTTTTATCTTTAGGACACAGAGGCTGCAGCTTTTCCCGGTGTCAAATGACAGCCTCACTTGCTAACACCCTAAGGAATACGAATTAATGGGATTTGTACCCACAGGGACATATGAGTACCTGAGCCTCCAGGCTTACACCAGGAGATCTCTAACCTGAAATTTCTTCTAGATGGCAAGGATCAGCAACCCTGCAAACAGCACCTTAGCAAAAAAATACTCTTGCAGTTCTTTAAAAAATAGAAATTTTGTGAGTGGGTCTTGGTTTGGTCAAGGCAGGGACACACATCAGCTGAGAAGGAAGTTTGCTCAAGGAAACACACCGGTGTCAAACTGAGCACAGTAGCACTTGGAAGATGTAAGAGGTGAAAGGCACAATATGAGAGGTTCCCAAGGACGTCTTGAAAATCAAGGTAAGTACTTCTGAGAGAAATATCTAAGTGAGAATTTTGACATTTATTTTCAAAGTTAAATTAAGCTGTACCTACTCGAACCGGGAAATTTCACACCTCTCAAATTTGTACTTCAGATCACTTTCTTGAAAGATATTTTGTATCTGTATGAAAAAGAGAAATCTTGAACCAATACAGGAATTAAAAATACACACATTCTCACACTATGATCATGGATTTAGTACTAAATAACTTTTTCTAGACTACATAAGGAAGGTATTTCTTTGATGATTCACTGATTTTCTTAAATAAGGAATATATGGAGTTCTGACCAGGCTTAGGACCAGAAATATCTCTTTTTTTGGAAAGAAAAAAAACATCAACAGCAGTTAACGTTAGGGAATTAATGTACCTACAAATACTCTTGAATTAACCACAAGCTGATAGGTTCTTACCAATTTTTCAACATCAAAGGCAAGGGCTTTGAAATCAGATGATGAACTGTTTTGTAATGTTGGAGTGAAAGATGTGCCAGAGACTATTTCAAATATTCCCATATAGCCATGAGTATTCACATCTGCTTCAGCTAGATAATTAAAAATAAGTGTTTTAATTATATAGAAATTAATGAAAAATATTACACTAGATTTTATTTTACATAGATCATCAATACAATAACTTCTAGGGTTTTTTTATTGCTTTGCAAACAGACATTATGCTTAGTACTGAGTTTAAAGAAAAATAGACTTTTTTTGGTGTTTACAATAGTTATAACTGCAATCATATTTTTATGATTACAAATAGTAATTTGCCCTTAGTTCTCATTGCTTTCACTTTTGTTTTAGATGCTGTTTTCCAGCAAAACTGTGAGTGCATAAAAGATACAATAATATGCCCATTTATGTCTGACACAAGGGACAAAGATACATGGGGAGGCAAAAAGTGAATCATGAGTATTTTGTATGTTCTAGATAAAAAATATTATTGACTCACACTTTCTGTATTTGTGCTGTGCCCTTTTTTATATGTGTTAGCTGGTTTTGATGACAGCGCTGGAAGCATCCAGTGTCAGAATAGTTAAACTATTTTTGACCTGACCTTTCTCACCAATACATATATGAAATTCTGGAAGAATTTATAAAGAAATTAGACAACTGGTCATAGCTGCAAATTCAACCTTGATATAAATACGCTACAGGATATGAGGTACACATAAAGCAACTCATCATACATTAAAAACATATTTTTTTACTCTGTAACATACTGGAAATTCTCAGAAAATATCCAAATTAAAGCTGATTGAAAGAAAATGCATTTTGCTTGCCAATTGCAGTACCAGTGGTATTTTAGGTTGTGTTTGAAGACATTAACATCAAAGCAAGTTTTAAGACAAAAGCAGAGGTCAGAGACTGAATATTGTAGTTCATGGCTTAAACACTGTTACGAAGGAGTTTTGCCCATTATGGCAAAACTGCATAAAGAAGCTGTGACCACCAAACCCAACTCTCTCCTCCCTGAATACATGTCCTAACAGGACCTGGGCATTCCCACCTGACCCAAATGTATATTAATCCACTGTTTTTTCAAGAAACCCTCACCACCAAGAAGAAGAAGAAGATCAACAGGATGCCACCAGGATCCAATGAGTGTTGATATTTTCTACTTAATCTGTCTTCACCTTACTGTCCCCTCCCAATCCCCTCTTTCCTATTTCTTCCCTTTTTCTCTCTCTGTCTCTTGTTTACTGTCCAATAAAATTCATGCTATTGACTTTGGCATATGGCTTCATTTGCACCTTAATTTGGGCAGAGACTTTCCTAATAAATTTTTAAGTTAATTCTAACAGCAGATATGCAATAAATATCACAATGAACAGTTTATGATGGAAGACACAGCATAGTGACACCAGCTTAATATCAACTAGTAATAGCAGACTGCTTTGAGATTCTCTGAAGGCTTGTCTTTAAAAGAATTGCAAACCTGTTAAAAATATTTCTAAATAGCAAAAGCCTTCCTTAATTATCAACTATGATTAAAAAGATATTTTATAATCATATTTGTACATGGATAATTTTTTGCCTATTTATCTTATAAAAAAAAAGTAAGTAAGTTAAAGCCGGTCTCTAGATTCAATAATACATCCTTTTATTTTACTGGAGTGTGATAAGATTCTGTTAAGAAAGTTGGTAGGTGGTACAGTTTTTTAAATCTGGAAATGAAAACAATGGCAACTGAATGAACAAACATAATATTCTGACAAAATGGTTTTGGTTGGTTGTTTTTATTTTTTTAACGTAAGTCTTACAGAAAGTTTAGACTTAATGAAAATTTAGCCTTCAGAATGAAATAGTATGGATTTTTGGTTAATGAAAGCAGCAAAATCATCATTGTAGCAGAATATTTCTTCAGCAAGAAAAATCACTTTGAGACTCTCTCCAGTAGCTCCATATCCCTCATGTTTTGGAGTCCTGAACTGGATGCAGTCATCCAGGTGCGTCCTTCCCAATTAACTTATATCCACAAAATTTCTTAACCAAAATTTTAATTCCATTTGAAAATCATAAAACATTGTTATTTTATTTTTGTTTGCTTTGAGTATCTGTAACTTCTTCCATCACATTCCTAACATGGAATAAAGACTGAGTGACTTTACCTGAGCTTTACGTGGGCTGGCAGCTGACTTTCTGATCAGGAACTCTGTCACACCAATAAATGACTTTTTTTTTTTTTTTTTTTTTTTTTTTTTTTTTTTTTTTTTAATAAAAAACCTAATCAATTCCAAGAGATGGGCCCCACAAACTCTAGGAGATTATTAGTCTTTCAGCGGATTATTTGTCTTTTGACTCAAACCTCATAAATGGAGAAAAAGGTAAAATTTCAAAGTTTTCGATATTACCTTCACTAGTTGATGAATGTGGTGGAATAATCAAAGCTTTATAGCTTGGATTGCATCTTAGGGACCTTGGGACCTTTCCCAAAGCCTAACCATGAAACTTATTTTATATGCCTTCAGAGCATGATTACAGTGCGCTTTTTTTTTTTTTTTTTTCTTTTTTCTTTTTTTTCCTATTTTGTTCACATCAATTTCCAGGGGAGCGGAACTCATAAACCCAAAAACACCACTTCCCCTGTCCCCAGCATTAAAAGCATAGCATGAAATAAAAAATACAATTACAATTGTAAGAGCACATTCCTAAAGGAATTCCTAAAGGTCTGTAGCTAAAGGTTAGTTACTTACCTCGTTCCAGCTCCTGGATTGATAGCCAAGAAAGTACAATTAGTCCAACAGAAACACACACAAAAAATGCAAGCAGAGAAGCAAAGAGAATCTCATAGCTACTAAGAGGAACATATTTCTTATCAGATGAATTTTTCAGCTTCATTTCTGTCTCAAAAACTTCTGTGAATTGAGAACTGACAAAAGACACAGCCTGAAAATGAAGGCAATAATCCACTCTGATACTTATAGGACATGCTTGTAAATTATTTACACCATAAAACTTCACTGACATAAGTTTTTACAACATTTCAGAGCATTTCTGAGTCATGATCATGCACAGGCTACACATATAAGATACAAAGAAATCCACCCAGAGGGGAAGCACTGAAGTATATGTCTCAGATAAAGAACAAGAAAACCCACAGAAATATAAGGTTAGTCAGTGGATTTGCACTTTTTTCTTGTAATATCATATTTTTAAGTGACAATATAAAATATTGCTGCCAATTTTATTGCTTTTACAGTTTTCTTTTTCTAATTCCTCACAAGGGCAACTATAAGGACAACTCTGAAGGCTGTATCTTTCCTCATTCTGCTCAAAAAGTTCCTTTAAAAGTAATTTTATTCATAAAGGAAGTGCTGGGAAATGAATTGTTTAGTAATGTGCCATAGCTCAACAACGTGTTCAGCCCTGAACAAGTAATTCAGCAGCACAAATTTAATCTGTGTGAGGCATGGTTCTTTGACCACAGAACAGGAGAACTAATCAGAGAAGGCATTATGAAATGTATGCTTGTTTTGTATTTTCTTTCCAGGCATAAATGTGCCATGGGATGCAAGTCCTTGATAAAGTTAAAGCACTGCGGATGGCCAGAGCCGCAGCCTTAGTAGAGCAATAGTAAATTAAACAGGCAGTATGGCAACCAGTATAACTGGCTTATAAATTGATTATATATTTGGTTATAAATTTAATCTGTCAAAACTTTGGAACTTCAGAAAAGTAAAGTCATACTGATTCTATGTTTTGTGCCCTAGGAGTTACTGTTTTTGACTCAGACTGCTAAACCCAGATTTGTGGTATGCTCTTTCCTTGTGGAGAATCTGAGCACACCAGCCATATTCCTGCCTGTCAAAAGAAAAGGGAAACTTCTGAGTCAGTCTTTGGAAGAGGGCTCTACTTATCTGTGAACTGACAGAAATGGAGATAATATAAATTGGGAAGAAATGAGGAAGTCTTGAAATTAGACTTTTGGATGACACAGAAGTTCTCTGTCCAGCCAGTCTTTGAGAACTATGGCATTTGAAATTACTGCCACACAACTGATTGGATATAATGGACTAAATCACAATCAAAATCTTGGCCTGACAGTAGGATCTTCCATTCAGTGTAATATCATACCATAATGGAAGCAATATAGTAATATTTGACATTACTAAAAATAGATAATTATTTACTTAAATCCAAAGATTTTAAAACAAAATTCAGTGCAGCTTAATCATACTGCCCTTACAGAGAAAGAGCAAACTGAGTCTGTATCTTGCAGATGGATGAGATCTCTGGGTCGTCATGCTACATATAGTAGGAATTGCTTTTGACATATATATGAATACAAATGTGTGCAGATATAGATGTATACTTATGACCAGATCATATTTGTAGTGCTGAGCACTGCTGAGCCGTGGCACAGTAGCATCTTTGTAACTTTTTGTGCTTTCTCAGCAATAATTTTAATACCCTTCATTTCAAGGGGTTTAAGTTTCTACATCTTTCTGAATACTGACTCTGTCACACAAATTGATAATGCCTCTAAATAATTCACTTTGCTCTGCTACATGAATTGGATTGTCCCACAACTAGCAGAGTTGTGCCATTACAGGGAGCAGGGGAAGAATGTGAAGAGGAGGGAGTGACAGAGAGCTGTTATGGACTGACCACAAGCCCTCAGTCCCCATCTCCCTGCACCACTTCGGGATGACTAAAAATTACTTTTGCCCTGCTCTGTTGAGGAGGGCACTGAAGAATCTTCTGAGTGGGCATCTGGCAGCCAGGCAAGGTTAATCCATTGCAATTGTCCGTGCTGTCTGAAACAATACCAGTTTAGTCCTGTCTTACTCCTAATCAAATAGTTTTTATCACAAATCTGAGGACTTTTGTGCAGATGGACTTTGGATTCATCTACCATATTTTGTATCATTTCACCGTTTGTATCTTTGACACTACATATCACAAATGAAAGACAAACACTATTACCCAAAGATGCCACTGCATTTTAATTCTGAATTTATGCTATAATGGTGAAGAGATTAGCCCAGAGGAGTAAAAATGTGGCCACTTACAGTTCATACAGACTGATTACAGTCTGGCCAAAGACGTAATTTAGCATGGGTAGCCTCAAGTTAGGATTGTGACTCCTACAAATGAACTCATTTGCTAAACAATTTTATCTAGCAATAATGCCATGGTAGCAATAATTAACAGGCAAACCCTGGACACTGAGCCAATAGTAAATAAAAGTGAGTTCTTGCGTTATTTTGTTTGCAAAATATTACAGTCTGTACTAGTATGAGCTGGTTCTAAAACAATATAAGGACTCATGTTTCTATATTTTCATTTGTAAACCTTCAATATGAGGGGAGCAGAACTCAACAGCGTGCCAGTGCTTGCTTGCCATCAGTCAGGAATTACAGAAGCTGAGTGGTTTATGCTGAAAGGGACCGATGACATCTGGTCCCATCTCCTGCTCGAAATAGGGTTAACTGAAATTACATCAAGCAAGATCTGAATACTTCCAAGGTGGAAGACTCTATAAACACTATGCATAGACTCCCTGCATAGTGATTTTCTTCCTCCCTCTGTGTCTTACTGGAATATCAGCTGCTGCAATTCATGTTTGCTGCTTCTTGGGCTCTCCCTTTGCAATTCTGAGAAGAGTCCATTTGCCTTTGCTACAATCATCCCTTAGATATCTGAAAGCAGCAATTAGGCATCTCTATCAGCTTGTCAGCCGCAGTCAGTACTGGGACATTGGGTTATTTCACCCCAGATGCTGGACTTTGGACTTGCTGAACTTGGTTGAACATTATGAAGTTTATTCCAGGCCATTTCTATACCTCTTAATGATGAGCACATTCTGTGACTGCAAACTGCACTCTAGACATTGACTTCACTTTCTTCTACTTTTATTCTTCATTTAATTACTTTTCTTGTTCATTTTTTTTCTTCAGTCTTAGTTGGTGGTTTTTGTTTGTTTGGTTTTTTTGGTTTTTTTGTTTTGTTGCTGTTTTTTAATTTTTGGCATAATTCTAAAATTTGCTTTTCAATTTAAATTTCTCTGTGGATTTACAGGACTCTTGAAAGTTGGATTTTGTTGGTTCGCTACATGACTAAACTGATGAAATAGTATAAGCCATTCAGGAAAAGAGTGAGCATTAACCACTATTACTAAGAGATTATTACTATCTCCTGCAAGTTGTGAATATTCACAAGTCATGGACACCCTGCCGCAAAGAAATTAATTACCTAAGGAAATAATGCAAAATTAAAAATAACAGATTACTCTGTTGAAAGTAATAAAATCAAGTTGCATGTTATTTTCTAAACTCTAATTTTATCACACTACTTATGAACTATATGATAAAATAATACATGATTTTTAATACTTTAAATTATATAAAGGCAAATACTCTATTAATGTGATAAAACCCAGTGAAAGGTGATGACTTATTTAATATTGATAATTGAGGGTTTCATTATTATTATTATAGCCATACAAGTGAAACATTTGGTAAGGTTATTTTTAAAGAAATAGGCCATTGACATCCCAGAAATCTAAATGATTCACAATTTAGGTATTTTATACTGCATCCATATCTGCAGCTCCACAGATTTTATAGCCTTATTGGGCTGTTTTTATTTCCTTGTTTGATCAGTCTCCAGCTCAGGGTGAAAAGACTGCTAACATAGGAGGAGAGGGGATGTTGTGCTCAGATAATTCCTCTAATACCAAGACTATCACAAACATACTTAAAGCTTGACAATGCATTAATAACTAGCTCTCTGTGGGAAAACATTTTGTTACCCCCACAGACTTGCACTGCCCTATCAAAATGAAATGAAAATAAGCTTTCTTAATGGCAGCTCTTCTCAGATGTCTAAAGTATTTTGTCTCTTTCCCTGCGCACTTCCAAAGACGGAGACAGAAAACCAAAGCAAAGGATCTGCTGTGAAAGTGGAGAAGTGAACTATGAGCTATTTTCACCACTGCATCAAAAGGACAAGTTTAAAATGAAGATCATATGGAAGAACAACTTCTCAGTAATTATAGAAGCACAGAATGGCATGGGCTGAAAAGGAACTTAAAGATAATCTCATTCTAAGCTTCCTGCCATGGACAAGGACACCTTCCACTAGACGAGATTGCCCAGAGCTTCATCCAACCTGTGCTAGTGCCTCACCACCTCCAAAGTAAAGCATTCCTTACTAATATCTAATCTAAACCCTATTTCAGTGTGAAGTGATTCCCCCTTTTCCTATCACTCCAGATGCTTCCAAATAGTCTCTCTCCATCTTTTCTGTGAGCTCCCTTCAGGTACTTGAAGGCTGCAATTAGGTCACCCCAAAGGCTTCTCTTTTCCAGGCTGAACAATCACAATTCTCTCAGCTTTTCCTCATAGGACAGATGTTCCTTCCCTCTGATCAATTTGGTGGCCCTTCTTTGGATGTGCTCCAGGGTCTGTGCTGAGGACCCAGAGCTGGATTGCAGCAACATAAAAAAATGGTAGTGGTCATCCAGCTGTGAAACTTCACATGAAACAAAAAACATGGACCTCATTTACTAAACAAGTTGCCTGACTAAAAGACTAAAAGTCACATAATATACACCATTAATGTGTTATTTTCCCCTCAAATATCTTCTCATACATGTTTGACCCAGCAAGACAACTCAGCAGAGGAGTCATGACAGCAGAGGAGTACACAGTCTTTGTACTCGCTCTTTTTTCACCTGTTTCCAGAATAGCCCAACTTGGAGGACTTGTTGAAGCTTCTGTTTTCTGGAATGCTATTTCTTATCTTGAGCTTCTTAGAGAAGATAACAAAATTCTTAAAGTTCATGAAATATTAAAGATGTCAGAAATGAGCAATGTTATTCTCTTCAAATTGGATTAGAGATGGTAAGAAAACTATGCTACAGAAACAAAAGTGTTGAACAAATTTGGGAATACCTGTATTTTAATCAAGAGAAAATATGTAGGAAAAGTGTCTCCATTTCCCCCCCTGAAGTCATACAGTTTATGTTAATTAAAAATCCAACCAATTGACCATTCCAAGCCCTCCAAAACCAAACTGAAAGAACCCCAACCTGCTTTCAAGGCCATGGAACACGTGTAAGTGCCCCTAGGTCAAGATTATGTAGGTCACCATTTGGCTGTGGTACATCAAAGGTGGGAATATAGAGAAGGGAATTGGACCTGGTATCTGCCTCAAGTCCTAAACATTCCTCAAATCCTGGGTCTATATCTCAAGTGTATATTGAGGTAACAATTACTGAAATCTCTGAATTGATAAGGTTTATTGGCCTCATCACACTGGAAGACTTACTGTAGTGGAAAGATCTTCTCATGGAGTCGTCTGAGTGTCTGCTCAGAGTCTGCCCAAGAACTTTCACATGCACACCTAACAAGATTCTAGGGCTGATCATGAAATAGAGGAGATGTGTAATGTGCAAAATAATATAGTAATGGATATTATAGTCATGGATTAAGTAACCAATACATTTACTTTGAGTGGAAGAACACATTGAAACAGACAAAAGGTTCCGAGGAGTTTTAGATTCCTATCATACAGCAAATATCTACATTTTGTGCATTCATAATTTAAATTCTGACTTCGAGAAAGACCATTACAGAAAAGGATGAAAAAGAGCATAAATCCCTTACAGATTTTATACATCCCTTGAAAAGTGTTCAAAAATATGGATTAAGCTGAACTATTCAATTAAAAGATCCAAATAAATTGCTGGGGAGTAATCTGTCTTCATGTTAACAGATATACATCAGAAAAGTAATTTAAAAAGCACTGCTGTCATTAGCAATCGTTCTTCAGATTATCTTGAAAAAAAAAAAATATTGCACAGAAAGCAAAACTGGAATCTATCACCTTTCCCTCAATTTGGAGGAAGGCATTTTTAAAGTAAACAAAAACTCTCCTTGTTTAAGCACATCCAGGAAGATATCACAGGACACCATTGAGGTTCCTTTCTGGGTCAGTCCATGTCTTGTCTGACTGGTTAGCTGCAGCTCAGCATTCACTTCCTTTTCCCAGCAGTTTTCAACACAGAATCAAAGAATCTTATTTTAAGCTGGACTCAGAGAAATATATTTCTGCATATATTATAATAAAAAGTGGACCATATTAAAAGTATCCAGAAAGAAAATCTGTGATGGATCCAGTTGACATCAGCAGAAGTGATCATAGAGCCAGCAACAGGCATTGAGAATGAAGGAAGATTTTCACCTAACTTTAGATACCCAATGTTGAGAGCAAGAATTTGCTTCTGGAGGCAATCAAATCCTTCTGCATTGACTAAACATCATAAATAAATATTTTATCATAATTTTCTAATTTTTAGTAAATTAAAATTAGATAAAATAACACAATGCCTTGCATTCAAAAAAATAAATTAATAGACCACATTAAATTATTTAGCTGAGTTTAAATCACTACATGAACATACATATATTGCCCATTATTATTAGGGAAAAAAGGTGTGGATCGTGGGAACAAATTGAAAACAGTAGCAATCAAAAAGAAAAGAGAAAATAGCATGAACCATCTGAGCAATGGAAAAAGAATGTCAATGCAAAGTTCTTTGTGGCAAGTGAATGGGAGGAGTCAGGAACAGATATGGCACACGAAGGAAAGAATCAGAGTCTTAATTCAGCTGATAAGACTGCATGGCAAAATAGGCAGGTAAAAGACAAAGGTCAAGTAGGAACATTATTGCTTCTCTGAATTCTATGATTAATTGATGCAAAATCCAGTGCTGAGCAGTTACTGAAAACAGCAGTAAAACTGCCACAATATAATAGTTTCTATAAATAAAACAAATCACAGTAACGTTGTGTATAAAGATTAGTTCCTTGTAGGCTAATATGGAAGCATTGAAAAGAAAATTCAAGTGGCAGGGGAATGGTTCTCTTCTTGCATCCTTACCTTTTGTTCAGAATGGCAGAATAAATGCAAACAGTTTTCTATACATCACAGGGCTTTGTCAGTATGCACTTGTTTCCAAAGAAGTTTGAAAGAAAATCTTCTTACCTGTTTGCAGGTTAAAGGGCCACAAAAACACAGAAGGGGGAGCAGTCTGAAACAAGGACTTAGATATGTGGTAGTTTAGCCTCCTTCTGTCCTATGCAAACCATTTAAGGATATTTATAACCTCTGCAAAATCTGGGGAAAAATCTGGGGAAAAGTTTGTTGTCATTAAAATACATCTTCATCTTTTGTGAAGTTCCCAGTAGTCTTTCCCAAGTTTGTCCAAGATACTTAGAAAACTGTTATGCTTGATGAATATTCACAGATATTTGGTCTAAAAACATGAAAAATGGGAAAATTCATATTCAAATAATAATTAAAGCATTAAGATATGTATTCTGCGAGTGCTATTTCAACTCCTCAATGAACACTCTTGACTGCAGATCTTGACAAGCACTGCTATGCCCTGTTCTACAGATCGGCTTGCTGCAGGTACTTAAAAGGTCATCATTAAATTTTACTGTTTAAAATGTGAATAGCATGTTTCTCTGAAATTTAAGTACTTTAAAATTCCCAGGTCCTCTTGTTAAATATCCATCTCTTTTAGGCCAACTCATATTTAAACTGATCTCTTTTCTTACGACGCTAACCATAGCTATCTCCGTAACAGGAGATAGAAGAAATGCCTAAGGAGCAATAATTATCTCTATTGCTAACTTATATAATCAATAATACAAAGACAGCTTGCCTATGACCCTTTGGAATGATTTTGGAAATCCGTATTTTAAATCCAATCTGGTTTTATGAAATATTTGTTCTTCTGTGTATATGTGTTATGGATGTAACAATCTTAACTGCCTGAGATTCTGAAGGGCAGACCATAAGGATAAAAACCTCAAATTTTCTCCATTATTATACCTTTTGTTGCCACCTCATGTGGTTACTTTTTTGTTGTCCACGTCAGGCAGAGCAAAGGAAAACACGTCAGGCAGAGCAAAGCAAAATCAGATACGCGGGTCAGAAACAGATTACTCAAATAAAGGGAGAAGATAGGAAGAAATAAATCTGAAGTCTTTGTAGTTCACTCCCAAATAGCACACAAAATGAGGTGAAAGCTGAGGCCAGAGAAGCTATAAAAGAGAACTGATGAGCATTTACCTAGCGCTCAGTGTCTCAAGTGTAAGCATAGGCTTACTCTGTAAATACACATATTCCAAAGCATATTGGCAGCATGACATTTTTTTGATGTTAAAAATTATCTACACGCCCTTCCAAAAACATTCGGCCTCAGCCTTGCTCCTTTCCTTTTGAAATTTGTAATGCAGCTTTCAGTAGAAGCTGAGCCTGACCTGAAAAAGAAGATTTATATCAGGTCAGAGTCCTTTGAAAAATCCCACTTTATACCTAACATAACAGCAAGACAACAATTATGTGTGGGTTTTGGAGAAAAGGTATGACAAGGAAACAATTGTACTTTATCTTAAGATTCCCAAAACCAGGTAACACAGATCTCAAGCTAGAGCACTAAATTATTTGGTCACTCTTATTTTCTTGTCTGCTGTACATGACCCTCAAAACAACTACTGAACTAAAGGTAATTTATATTCTTTTAGAAACATGTGGAGAGAAATTCAGGTCAGACCTCTATGATAATCCATCTAGCTTCTTACACCAAAGTAACTTTTCACACTGGACGTTTGACAAGATGATAAATAAACAAAATTATGTACAATTGGTTTATTATTTTTATTTTCAACATGATAATTATTTTAGCAACAGGTAACACAGAAGGATGAGGAAAATGCAGTTGGATTTTGAAAGCAACTAAGCAAGTAATTACTTTTTCAGAGACTCAAATAACTGGGCTCGTCTATTTTAACAGGAGTTCAAATTTTGGTCATTGTGTTCAAATTGTTCCTCATTACACATTGTAGGTACTACAAAGAGAACACTTTTTTATTTCAAAACTCTTTAAATGTTCCCAAGATACTGAATGGAAAAATGTTTTATAACCCTCAGTGGTTGACTCTATCAACAATGTCTTTATTTTAATGCCTATCTAAATTGGTAAAAAATACCTGATATCAAACACAGCAGCACACAGGAAATACTAACAATGATATTTGAAATTTTATAGCTATTACAAGCCTTCAGTCTCAATTTATCTTCATTTAAAAATTAGAATTGCCACTGAAAAACTAATGAGGACTGGACAACTCAGACACAGGACTAGTCTGCGTGGAAGGATTTACATCCTGACATAAGTCAACTCAGGTTTCATATGCTTTGGAGGAAAAGAAAGAAACAAACTAAAACAAAAAGAGAAAAAAACTTGCTCTTTTAAGTCAGTCTGAAACATGGGAAGAGCGTAAAAATTATTAGGAACAGATCAAATGCAATGACGCCAAAAAAAAAAGGCCTTAAAAAACGCTCATAGAAGTGACCAGTATTTCAGATTTCAGATTTTTTTCCCCTTGTAGGAGGGAAGGTCAGGCAATGGGAACAGGATGATTCAGTGCAATTCTACAGAAAGTATTTTAAAGCTTGCAAATATATCTGCATTTTAGCTTCTATTAATCTATCACTATACAATTACACAAGAGAAGAGTTTTTGCATTTCCAGCTAACGCATATATCAATTATTTCAACAGAAAAGTCAAAACCCTGCAAACATTATATTGTCCATAAATCCCCTGATTTTCTCACACCTTTGCAGAAACAACACATTTTGAATCAATTTACGTTTTAAAATATGTCTTGTTAAGTACAAACCCAGCAGATTTGTGATTTCTGTTTTTTTTCATTTACATATAGAACTGATGAAAGATTACAGAAGTGGAACCAAGTTGGAAAGTCTATTGCTAGAAATGCCTCTCTCAAACCTCTGTCTTCAAATTATAAATGGAAAATTAAACTGTTTCAGTCACAAAAGACTAAATTTGAATTTAAAATTATCAGATTATATTGAGTTGAAAATACAATTTTAGGAATCATTGTTAGTGTGCAATTGTATTGCAAGATTTTCCTGTTACTACCAACTGAAAAAAAAAATCCATATACATTTACAGGTTTCTTATTGTCTTGGGGAAATAAACAAACTTTTAGCACAGTCTGCTATAAACTGGCCTGAAAGCCTCTGCTCTGTAAGAATAAGGACTCTTAAGTCTAACAAGTTTTTAGAAATTTAAGTTGACAGAGTAACTCAGATATAACATTCAGAATCTGTAAATACTGAATAAGTCCCACATAATTCATAACAAATATTAAGCCTCTATTTTTTTTTACCAGAAGAAAGAGTAATCATGATAGATGATTGCTTCTAAAAGAACAGATGTGACATTTTAGTATGGTTTATTTCAATTTGTTTGTTTTCTTCTTATTTATTATGTAAAAGCTTTTCCTACACTGAAGCACTTCTGAGTTTCTTCCATGAGCTTAAGAGTTTCATTTGGGGACACTAATATCCTGAATTTTTCTTCTCTCCCCCATTAATACTTGTTCTTGCTGGTTATCTTTGAGATTTTATCTTTGACATCAAGTTTATCCAAGAGAAAGAGGTGGTCATAAATAATAAAGTCAAGTTGTGTTGCCACACGTATTTTTGCAGCATAAAAAAAAAAAAAAAAAAAAAAAAAAAGAGTATGTGGAGCCTGAAAACAGCATAATCTCCCACAAAAAATTATTTTCACTGCAGTCACATGCGAACACATGAACAGTCAAATACAAAGAAAAAGGGTAACTTCTCAGGGGGAAGCAGGCTGGTAAAATGCCTATTAAACGGTGTAATAGTACAACTGTACAAATAATAATATTTATACAAAGTCTAAACTCTTGAGAAGTAAAAGGATAATGGAATTATAATTTCCTCCTGTTGTTTAATTTCATATATTCTCTACTGGCTAGGCTTATGTGAAACAAATTAAAATATTTGGAGATATTTTTGTTTAAAAATATTTTTAAACCGTCTCCTATAAAAACATGAAAAACATGACACTTTTGAAACAGGTGTGGTAGTTAATAGCATTTACACCACCCTTGGGAAAATCAATAAAATATACTTTGTCATTCAGAAATCACAGAAATGGAGACAAACCATTTGTTAAATAAAGGACAAAAGCTGAATTTTCACCTAAGAGAGAAAAATAAAAATACAGAGAATTAGGAGACATTCTGCCCAAAGTGAGGTTTATATTTAGTAAGATGAAAATTTAAAGAGGAAACATGTTGGAAGTCTATGCCAGAAAAGGAGAAAAAAATACAATTCAGGTTAAAAAAAAAAAAAAAAAAAAAAAAGAGAGAGAGAGAGAGAGAGAGAGAGAGAGAGCGAGAGAGAGAAAATAATGAATTTTGAAAACACAATGCACAGACTAATCCATGACATAATGTGGGGAAAAACGAGAAATTCTGCAAACTATGAGTAATTCAGGTATTATTATTTTTTTTCTTTCTTAAAGAAACTCTTTCACTCTTCTCTACAATAATGTGAAATTTTGCATGTTACAGTGAAGAAAGTATCTGTTAAACACTATTTAATCTGAAAGAAACTGTGAGTATATACTTGGAAGCTGAGGAGGGAGCTGAGGAGGGACAATTCATCAGGACCAGTAGTGATAGGATAATCGGTACAAATTAGAGGAGAGGAAATTTAGGTTAGATATTAGGAAGAATTTCTTCCCTGTGAAAGTGGTGAGGCCCTGGCACAGATTTCCCAGAGATATTGTGGCTGCCCCATCCCTGGAAATGTTCAAGGTTAGGTTGGATGGGGCTCTGAGCAGCCTGGTCTGAGGGAAAAGTGTCCCCACCCCCGGGCAGCGGCTTGGAACAAGATGATTTCTAAGATCCGTTCCAACCCTTTAACATTCTGTGATTTTATTCTGACTTGATGAAGAATGAGAAATACATTCACCTCTAAAATTTTGTATAGAAATCAGTCTACTAAACGTGTCACAGCGCTGCATTTGCCTGCAACGCTGGAGCCTGGTTGCAGGGATCTGGGAAAGGATGCTGTGCTGGTTCCGCACAGACGGTTAAAACCAATTACTGACTGACTTTGAAATCAACAACCAGATTAGCCAAATAAATACAGGTATACACCTCCGGGTCACACAAACTTAAAATCGGCAGGAGGCCGGGAAACTTCCCCTTCCCTTCCGCCCTCAGAGGAGGTAAGGCGGCAGTCCCAGCCCGGGCCAGGGTCGCGGCTGTGGCTGCCGGCGGGGAAGAGGAAAGTCACGGCTACTAACATCCGGCCGAGTTTAAAACTGCCGGCGGCGCAGACCCCGGCCAGAGGGAGAGGTCCGCCGGGCCCCAGGGAACAGCGCTGAGCTGGGCTCAGCCCCCGGGCCTTTCCCGAGAAGCTGCCGGACCGGGGATTCCCGGGCCGGGGGAAGGGAAGGGAAATGTGCCCTCTCCCCGGCCCGGATCGGATCTCCAGCAGCTCTTTAACACCCTGCTGCTTCCCCTGCGGTGGGGGGAGCCGGCCCGAGGCCTGGCCGTGGCCCTGGGCCCTTTCCCCCCGCAGAGGGAGAGGAGCCCTTAGTCTCTGATATCAGCTCCGAGCTGGGCCAGCCCCGCTGAGAGCGAGGAGCGGAGGGGGAGGCATCCATCAGCCGGGCTGCTCCGAGACCCCCGGGCCTGAGTTCGCTGCCCCGTCGCCGCGGCTTTTGAAAATCCTGGAGATCACATGATCACCGTGGGCCCGCGCGAGTTTTAACTCTTTCCTAGCACAGATGAAACTTTTTTAAAACACTAATCCTTTTGTAAGTAAAAGAACAAAGTGATTGAATGTAGAAGAGAGACAGGATGAAGTCAGTGGAGAGAGAGTGAAAGTCCTAAGTGGGACAAAGGAGGAAGGGTGGACTCATTTGGCTGGACTTTTCTACTAAAACCATAGAAAGTGGAGTATTCCCTGTAACATATGAATGCTGTTTGGGGGGACGCATGGCTCTAGTTAAAAGTGATGTGAAGCTCCTGGGGAAAAAGGAGATCTCTAGTTTTAGAGATGAGTATGATTTTAGAGATGGAAGAATTTTTGTTTTATACTAGAAGGGGCATCCTTAAACAGTACCCCTGATAAGCTGATAGGCCCATATGAAGCCATGGGAAAGGCTGCTAATGGGTAAGATTTCACATTTTGCAGAAGTTTCTTTCAAACTATTGCAGATTTGTGACAGGAGAGTCACCAGAGGACGGTTTCTCTTATGATGATATCTCCATGAGACTCTAAAAAAGACTCCTCTCCTAAAAGACTGATGAAAGATTATTTCTAAATCGCGAAACTCACTGAAAATCACAAGTTTTGTCTCTATGTTGTTTGTAGGAAAGTGAGCACTTTGTGGTGGGAGGAAGAGTGGTTTGGAAGTTTCATTTTGATTTTTTTTTCCATTTTGTGTGTGTGTGTGTGTGTGTGTTAATAAATCTATTTGTTTACCTTTAACAGCCTGTTTTGCCTTTTTCTCCTAATCCTATCTCACAGCAGAAAAGACACTTAGACCACTATACTAAATTTAGCAAACAGAGACAAGTGAATGTGAAACCACTACAGATGCTTTAAATTTCCCTTCTGGAATATGACTTTGTTGACATTAAAGCTGTATCTGCAGTACAGCTAGACAGGGACAAACACACACCCTGTGACTCCTACAGAGGTGCCATCGGTCTTGTGTTTACATCGCAACTGCCAAACCATAGTGAGGAATTCCAAAGGTTCAATGAAATTCCCCTGACAAGATTAGCTACGAGCATTTACCCTGTTTTTCATTGCTAAGCATGATGTTATATGATGTGAAAAGTGCATATTATATGGCTCTACGCAAGATATTTACTATATGTGTTGTGTTATGCTAATTGTTAATGTTGTATTAATATTTTGATAGTATGGTAAATGTAGTTTTGTAGTTAAAATGTAGTTTTTATGTACCAACCACAGGAAAATGTAAATCTTTCAAAGAAAAAAGAATTTACTACTTCCTTACCAGAAGAGACCAGCTCCTCCTGCTTCTCTCAGCCTGGTGGACGCCATAGAGATTAAAGGAAAAAGTGATACTAACCAGAGACAATTCTTTGTTTGAATGGAATTTATGCATCATGTATGAATTGTATGAATATTCAACAGGCTATTGCTTTTAAGAGATAATCCTTTGTTAAGAGGGGTCCTTCTCCAGAGCTTGTGGCTCGGGAGAGGCACCCAGACGTCTGTAACTTTGTTTTTATTGTCTTGTATTGTCCTAATTGTCTAAAATTGTTCAATTTTTTTACTCTAATTCCATTTTTATAACCATCTTATTTACTATTAAACTTCTAAAATTTTAAAACAAGTGATTGGCGTTTATCACATGTGATATGGCATGGAATATCCCTCGGACCTTTGTCCCAGCCTAATGTCTTGGCCAAGCCCTACCCTGCTCACTGTGGGAGTCGGAATGGGAAAGAGAGAAAACCTTGGCACTGCTCAGCCATAGCCAAAATACGAGAGAGTTTCAGACATGATTACAAAACACATAGTTACACAGGCTGCTGTGAAGAAAATTACCTCCACCCCAGATGGGCCCAGTACAATAGATAAAAAGAATATTACTTAATCTAATGATGCAATTTAGTGAGTAAATAAATATTAATTAAGTAGATACGATAACCACTGCATCTACTTCAATGAAATGAAGCTTTCACGTTGGTGACAGTTGGTGACACTAAATGACAAGGTAAAGAGAGGAAAGAAGGAAAAAGTAAGGGTAATTTTTCTACTCTTTAACCTCCTGGGAAGGAAAGTTTTAACTAACAGCTCAATTCTAAAAAGTTGCAAGGAGGTATGAATCTCTGCATTAACAAAACTTGCAGTCAGACCTATATTGTTAAAAATCACACTCCTTGCTTGATCTGCCACTCTTTTGGAAACAATATATTCAATATCAGGAGGCAGCCACTGTGCTTATTGTTGACACATTCTTTGCCCAGTGTTCCTATTTGAACTCAGACAAATAAAACATAGTTTTCTTTTTCCATGTTAGAAAACAAGTTTTTAAGGTATCATTGATCAGGTTTTATACTACTGCATGAACCGCTGGGATTTCTGCTTTGTGCTACAGGATTTAGACTGACAATCCCTTCTGTTTAACTTTCACAGTCATGTTCCATTGTGCATTGAAGTCAATGTTAAAGATTTTAAACAGCAATTTGACTGTAGCATATCCACTGGGCTTACTGAACAACATACCGGTAGTGATAATTTTGGGATCTGCTGGACAGCGGTCTGTTTTCAGACACCTTAAGGTATATCTTTCTAAAAGTCCTCCTTCATAAGGAGGGGTTAATTTACACAGATTTTAGGCTTCTAAAATTAACTTTTTCAAGAAATTCTGAAAGTTTCTGAACTAGTGGAAGGTGTCTTTGTCCACTGCAGGGAGTTGAAACTAGATAATCTGTAAGGGCCCTTCCAACCCAGGCCATTCTGATACCATTCTGATAATATGTAATAGAATATTAGACTATGCCAATGTGAGTGGGAAATAGCTTTTTTCCATCTGTATGGCCTCCTTCTATTGGCTAAGTGCACGTTTAGACAAAGCCCATATGATCTATACCCCTAACAGATTTCTCTGAGTAACACAACATTTTATGTCTTCTAAGCACATTCAAGGTCCTCTAAAGAAGAGGGTTTTCTTGCCACTGGGCTAGATCAGATTAAAACTGTGCTCCTTGAGCTGGCTCAGCTAAGCCAGGCATGACTGAAGAGGGGTCAGAGAGCATTAACCCTTTACTCCATACCACTGAACAGTTCACAAAACACTGCATGTGGCCTCCTCACGCTGCCTAACTACATCAAAGCAAATCCAGACAGGTGATCCAGGGGATTGTGGTGCTGATGAAGAGATACATAGGTTAAGTAGCATGGGTAAGGGAGACAAATTCAGAACCTATATTCAGGCCAAATTCAGTGGGCTACATATGGAACCAGAGTCAGGCAACCCTGCAAACGCCGAGTCATTTGCTGCTTCCTTGACCTTAAAGTAGGCAAAGTGAATAAACTAATTATAGATATTTTTCTATAATTTTACTTTCCTGTTTTGGAGTCAATACAAAATTCTAGTTAAATAAAAAGTTGGAAAAAAACCCCACACTTTTTTTGTTTGGTTGGTTTTTGTTTTGTTTTGGTTTTGTGGTTTTTTTTTTTTTTTTTTTTTTTTTTTTGTTTTGTTTTGTTTTTTGTTTTGTTTTGTTTTGTTTTGTTTTGTTTTTTTGGTCTCTGTGTTGATCTCATCCAGCAGACTTGGCTTTTTGCCTGGACATTTCCTAGTGCCCAATGGGAAGCATCAAGGAGGCTGATCAAGGAGGCTGATGCATCAACTTTTACTATCTGCAAACTAAGAAGGAGAAAAAGAAAGAAAGACCAATTTCATGGCACAAAGAATCTAAAGTGATAGTGTAGGGAAAAGGTTTCAAATGCCATTGCCTGCTGTTGGAAATGGATCTTTAATGGCAGATTAAAGCTGAACATGTCCCTAAAGTAAAATAAACCAAAGGATGACAGCAAAAGATATTCATAGGGAGTGAAAGAAAAGTTCTTTGCTTTGGAATCAGGCCATAAGGAAAAGTGCAGCTAAGGAGAATTCATTTTACAATCTTCCCCAGGCTGTATTAGTCCTCTTGCAATTTTGGAGAATAATAGAACTAAAATGTTCTTTCCTGGAGCTGTGAGTTCAGCTTCATTAGATCTTCTTTCTGTATGTTGGAATTTAGATAGCAGGGAGATATATCCCTTTCATCACTCAAAATGGACAGATACAGATCATAAAGTTGCCTCTTCTAATATCTGGAAGTATCAGCTAAGCTTAGGAATGTAGTACATGTTGCTCCAGAAACAGCCCACTCTTTTTCTAGGAATTATGTCAGCTAACTCTTATAAATCCAGCTGGTCATAGTTGGGAGTTGATGTTAACAGGCCTGATCCAAAGCTTACTCAAATTGGGAGACTCTCACTAACATCACCATGGCAGCCATCACTGTTTGTAGAGGAAGCCCCAGGATATCACAGAATAGTGATTATATTTATTAAAAAAATATTTAAAAATCATGCTTGCATTTTAATCTTACTGTGCTACATATTTAAGTGGTTAAATAAAACTGAAAATCAATGTAAATATCTCAGATTTCAGTGGTATTTTAAATGTATATTCAAATACAGCTTTTTAAACATATATTTAATAAAGAAACAATGTTTAAATGTAATTTTCTAACAAACTGTAGTGTATATCTCATAGAGTTATTGCATTTAAAAAAGAGTTTAATTTTAAACTCTTCTCAGCATATAAAAAGGAGCTAAGCCACATTGAAAGTCCCTACATTATTTCAACTAATAACTCTACTTGAAAGCCAGTCAAGTTTAGTCCCACATTTTAACAAGTGTTTAGGTGAGATGGTGATGAACTTGAGAATGGTTTTAAAATAACTTGCATGTTCATTAATACTAAACAAATTAATTGTTGAGGGAAACATATTACTGCAGCAGTTGGAAAGTCAACAAGAGAAAATTAAACCTGATTCCTAATTTTAACACTGTTTCAGTAAAGTACGGAAACACATGCTTAAGGGTAACATAGGGCTGGTAAGTCAAGTCAGCCTCAAAGTGGAGTAAAAAGTCCTCCCTCTGATGAGTGCCTGTTGAGCTAGAGAGATTATCCAAGGGTAGGAAATTAGTTGGAGCATGGAAAAAAAAAAAAAAAAAAAAAAAAAAAAAAAAAGGGAAGATGTACCAATCAAACTAGCAAAGGAGAAAATGTTCCTTTATCAGAAATTTCAGCCATGTTCATATGGCTGGAGAAGTGAATATTGCAAGGGGAGGTCAAGGCCTTAGCTCGAAATATGGGTGAAAAAGTCCTGGTTAGAGAGTGCTTAGTATTAAGCACATGCTTTCAGCTAACTGGGTCTGAGGAAATTTTTCTTAAGGTATTAAAAGCCCCCAAACATCTCTCTAAATTAATCTTAAACTACTAGTGTTAAAGGACTTTAGAAGGACTTTCACCATGTAATGTATAAAAAAAACCTGGCCGAAACCCCAAAACCTACCATTGCAGGTTCAATTCCCAGGCCAAATGTCTGGAAAAGAATGGAAAAAGTACTTCAACTTATTGTGTGCATCCTAAATGACACATAGATGTTAGGAAAACATAGAAGTTAGAAGTTAGAACATGTGCATTTTAAAAATAATAAAAATAATTCACTCAGAACAATCTTATACATTTTTTTTTTCCCCAGGAGGAGAGCAAGTTTAGACTAGATACTACAAAAAGAAAAAAGAAAAAAAAAAAAAAAAAGAAAAAAAAAAAATTGCCCCTGTGCGAGTGGTGAGGCACTGGAACAGGTTCCCCTGAGTAGTTTTGGATGCCCCATCTCTGGAAGTGTTCAAGGCCAGGCTGAATGCAGCTCTGAGTAACCTGATCTAGCTGAAGAAGTCCTTGCCCAGAGCAGGTGGGGGCGTGTAATGAAATTATGTCTACGGTCCTTTCCAACCCAGATCATTCCAAAATTCTATGATAGCAAATGTTTCAGATTGGTTCACTCAGGTGTTTTGACTTAAGCGTAATTCTAATTCTGTTTTATATACAGATTTATCATAGTGAAACTTTGCAAGGTGAATGCAAATCTTTTGAAACCCTGTTCTCAGAAAGCTGTTATCAGTGGTTTGGTACCTGGAAGAAAGGCTGTGAAAGAGTTCCATAAGAATTATATTTCAGCAGAAACAACTGCTTATCAACATTATTTCTATGTAATCATTTTTGTATATATGCAAATTTTAAACATACACATTTTATTCCTTTGCTGTTTCTGATTAACTTCAAATAGAAACATTTTTCCTGTTGATTTGAGTCTTTATTGTGCTTTTGCCAATAGCAAAAAGATTAGGATCTCAAAAAAGTGGACTATTTAATTCTAATTGGATTAATGGCAGGTGCTTATTCAGGGCTGAAAATGTAAGACACTGAATGAGATGTGAAGGAAGTGATCACACCTTTACTGACAATGCACTGCTTTTGTGTTACAACAGACAAATGTACTCTCCTTCTATTTTGCAGTGATTTCTAACCTTGCATAGAAGTATTTTACAGATTTCTGGGAAAAAAAGAAAAAAAGAAGAAAAAAGAAAAAAAAGAAAAAAAAGAAAAAAAAAAAAGAAAAAAAAAAAAAAAAAAAAAGGAAAAAACCCCTACCAAAACAGCAAAAAAAACCACCCCACAATACTCCCCTTCCCCCCCTCCAAGCCTCAAAAGAGAAAAGGGTTTTAATTATTCATATTCGAACCTTACCTTGAAAGTTTCAATCCAATCACATATGTTTTGCTGGGAATACAGTTCTAGGCAGTGCTTTTTAAATATTTCATGATCTGAAAGTGAACCAAGGCTTCCCTCGGTGAAGGATCAATCTGCCCACCGGAGGGCAGTGCTGTTCTTTCCAAATCCCATGTTTTTCCTCCTTTATTTGGAAGGAAAATAGGACAAACATTGGAAGCCAGGGTTTCAGGGTGCATCTTTGCAAAGTGCAGCTGTACTTTTACTCTTAGTGTTGCACTGACAGCTTAGGATAGGGAAAACACACAGAAACGTTCCCGAAGTTATGTTCTGGATGGAGTTAGTGAATCACTGAAACCATGTACGCATGAAAGCTTTGTGTTAATGCTTCCACAAATTACAGTTTCACCCTGATTTGACAATACTCAGCCTATGCAACTTTGATAGAAATTACAGATCTCAGTTTGAATTACATAAAAAAGAAATAATATAACAATAAACTCTATTTCTGAAGATTGCAGCCTTGATTTCCTACTCCAGAGAGACATTTTTGCTGATTTGTTATTATGGTTACAGTTATAAAATTTTAGAAAATCACTGCAAACAAACTTTCTTTCTGCTAAAAACTGCAGTTACCAGAAATTGTTCTACTTATTCCTCAAGCATTACATTTTGGTCTCTGGGTAATTACCAAAATAATTTAAATCTTTCATTCAATTGGAAACTGATGATCACACAGATTATGCTAGAACAATTCTGCTTCTTGATAAAAGGATTGCCTTTTTCTAAAAAACAGGAAAAGAAATGCATTCCAGATGGCTACACAAACTCCTTAGGCATGGATCCTTCAACAGCACACATGTTTATGTATCTGCCAGACTAATTTTTTATTCAATTCCTCAAAAACAAAGTAGCACACCAACAAAAATTAGACTATTTTGTTGAAAAGTTTCACTTTAAGAAAGATAAAAAAGGAGTAAAAGCTGTTACTGTCTTTTATTCAGAAAAGTAGAGAGATAGTTTTTTTATAAGTATTTGTTCTTACCCTCAGTACTGCACTCATTAAGATGAGACAAGCATTCTTTAGGTTCTTCTTTACCACTACCTATGTAAATATTGCTATTTGATCAACTTCAAACGTGTGAAGAGGGTACAATGGATTATAATCACTCAGGATTTCAGCACAGAAAAATAAAGCTCCAAGATTTTCTTCTTCATGTTTACAAAACCCAGAAATATCCCACAGGATTTCTAAGGTGCTACATCTCCAGCATGGTGGTGATTTTATGCACAATTTAGTGTAGTCTTTTCTACAGGATTTTTAATGTAGTCCATCCAAGCTCAACAACAGCTGTAGATGGGAAATAAGATTGAATATGTCAAAGGAGATTTATGTGTGTATCATTATTTCTAGGCAAAAGAGAATGATAGCTGTCTTGGGGAAAGAATTATGGTCCCAAAACTCACATCCAATCACATGGGTTTCAAAAAATATATTAGTTACAAGAATGAAGATGACCTCTTTGTGAAATGATAGTCCTTTTTAGATAGTTTCTATAGTTTAATTTCCAAATTATGTTTTTTTCTTGAAAAATTATTTCTAGGGATTGTTTTCTTAGATAAAGATCAGTGAATCCAGTTTTACTCTCATTACATCTGCCTGTTTCTTGTTTTTTCCTCACTCTTGCTCACCATTTTTTAAAGGATTTGGATATGGAATCTGTAACTTCCCTATTGGGTAACTGAAAGGGTCCCTCTAGATTTGTCAACTCTGTATTGGCACCAATTGCACTTCTCACAACTG
This sequence comes from Hirundo rustica, assembly GCF_015227805.2. NCBI lineage: Eukaryota > Metazoa > Chordata > Aves > Passeriformes > Hirundinidae > Hirundo > Hirundo rustica. The sequence continues at coordinate 11,342,726 of NC_053451.1, read as the reverse complement.
CAGAGGCAGATCTGATGTAACAGTAAATTAGGACAAGTTTTGCATGGTAATGACTAGGCTCAAGACTCAACTTGGTGCTGATGTCCCAGAAGTTTTATATTGCCACCTTTTAGTCCCCTCTCCACATCCACAGCTCAGTTCAAATCACATTCCTGTATCTTCAAATTAACTGATTTTTTAGCTCCACAAAAGATTCCATTTGGATGTTTTCATAATGCTGGACTGTAATCAGGAGCTATGAAGAGAAAGAAAGATCATAAAGAATTATTCTATTTCATTTTCTTACTGCTAAAGGGTTTTAAACTGATAGACTGCAAATAATCAATCAGTAAATAGGGAAACACAGCTAACTTCTCTTAACCTTTGAACAAGAAGCTAAGAGAGCTAAATAGTCACAAATCACCTGCAAAATGACCTTGATATCTCAGATGTTGTTGACACAGTCAACAAGGGCATTTGAAGAAAAATAAGAAGAAAAACAGCTGTTAGTTTATAAAGAGCATCTCTATAACAATGTATCCACATGCACCTTTTTCTAAGTCTTTATTTAAATTAGGGCTTAATTTTTTTTTGCAATGGAGGCTGGTGGAATCTGCTGTTACAGCTGGAAGTTCCATATGTAAACTCTTCTACAGTTTCATAGGTACTCATCTTCCCATCTTCATCACTTACTGTGAATGTTGTGCTAGGCCTTGATTTTGCCTCAGGGTTTGCTGTGACTTTAAAATAGATGTGTAAATCTTTTTTGCTTATTGCCTTGCACAGACCTGCTGTATTAATAGCCCTGAACACTATTAAAAAAAAGGTGATGTGTGGAAGGGAATACACGGTAAACACAGAGCCAAGAATTTCCTGTTAGCCTAATAAAAATCTTAACATAAATGCAAATGAAGCAGTAGTTATTAGAATTACAAAACAGTAACACATAGTTCAAGCTAGTAAATAAAAAAACACAAAAAACAAACAAACAACAAAAAAAAAACAACAAAAAAACACCTTACTGACTATAAAAACTTAAGAGCTGTACAGGAAGACTTACAAGTTGTCAGTGCCGCTAACATATGTTCATCTTTTTTAGGAATGCTACCATCAGTTGTGACAATTTTCTTGGAGCAGAGAGATCTAGAGGGGCATCAGCATACCAAAGATTTTTCAGGAGAAGGATGCTGATGGTGGATTTTCTTTTGCCTCACCTGCTACCTTTCCTTTGCTCCCAGAGAAAGGGTGAGAGCTGCCCTACAGCCCCCCATTATCGCCCAGGAGCTTTCTGAGGCTGCATTCCCTTCCCTGGTGGCACTTCCAGAGCTGGAGCTCAGACAGGCTGTGCAGTGGGAACCCAGCTCAGCCCCGCTCAGGCTGAGGACACTTCATGGACAGAGCAGTGCAAATAACACCCAGGAGAAAAACATTTTACTGGCAGTTGTAAGCACATTACCTGAGGCTGTCCTAAGACTTTTTCTTGGCCTCAGGAACAAAAGAGTCTGTTCCATGTAAAAATGATGCCTATTTTAATACCTGGGGTAATTAGAATACCAACTCATTTTGATGTTTTCTGGAAACTAGAAGAAAAAATAAGGGAACATCAGAGACACCTGGATTTATATTGGAAAGTTGATTTTTGCTGAAGTTAATAGCTAAAAGTAGAATGAAAAACAAAACAAAACAAAGCAAAGCAAAACAAAACAAACAAACAAACAAAAAAACAACCAAAAAAAACACCCCACACCAAAACCCAAACCAAAACACAAAAAACCCACAACCAACCAAAACTACATGCATTAGCCACACTGTAACTTTTGTGAAGCAGCAGAAACAGTTTCCACAATCAGCCAACTCCTGACTAAGTGGATCCAGAAGATGGACATGTAGAAAATTATGTTATATTATATTTTTGAAAAAAGTTTTTGGGACGGTAAATTTAGTGCATAGAGTTTTCAATGAATCTAGAAAGATGAACTAGCTCAGATTGGAAAAAAAAAAAAATTTGATTTTCATTTTGCTTATTTAACTTGGAAAAATATTCTCTCCCTTTTCTCCCTTTTTTCTCCTATCAAAATCATTCCATGAAGAAAATCAAGTAATCAATGAAGGAATCCTTCATGGATAGGAAGATCACTTGTTGAGATACCATTAGCTATGCAAAGAATATTTACTTTGATCAGCCTATATCAGTTGCAAGAAGAAATAACAGTCTTCCATCCAAATAAATGCAAACAGATGCAAAGTGTCTGTAATAAATATTACTTTCTGAGAGAGTCTTTCAAATAAGGAATATGAAAGATGGACTTTTCTTATAAAGATCAGTCCATGAAGAAAATGCATGTTGACATTTCCCATGGCAGTAGATTCATACAGCTCCTCTCACAGAAGTTCTGAGCAGTCATCCACCAGCTGTCATTCCAGTTTCCCTGGGTCAGAATCGCCTGAGCCAGTCACAATACCTCAGTTACAGAATAGTGTATTTGAATATCTTAGACTTTGAAGATGTTGGTGATTATTCCTTTAGACACTTCCAAAGCATTTGAGGCTAATACATACAATGCGGGCCCTCTGATGTGGTTTAGATAAGAACAGAATGTCCTTCTGAATTCCTCTTTGAGTAAAGATAACCTTATAACACCCAGCAATTAATCTGGCTATTCTGGAAGTTTTGAATTCATGCCCGCATAACTCTGACTGTTGGCTCAGCTCCTGCTCCAGTTTTGGCCTGACACACTCCTCATGCTAAGATCTGATGGTTGCTCTTGTCAAAGACAGAACAATGTGTTGTTGGAATGAAATACATGGGAAGGAGTAGAGGCCACTCTGCAGCCATTATCACCCTAAGCTCACCCTCTTCTGAAGATATCACCTCCTGCCCTCTTGCATAAGCAATTGTCTGGAAGTCTCTTCAGAATCCAGTAAGTAATGGATGTGGTACAGACCAAACTTCCAAGATGGAAGGTATAGATACATTGGCTTATCTCAAGCTTAGCCTTAGGCTGTGCCAGAGAGATCCAGGTTGGACATAAGGTGGAATTTCTTCACTGAAAGGGTTGTTAAACAAGGGAATCGGCTGCCCAGGATAGTAGAGTCACAATTCCCTGAGGGTGTTCAAGAAACGACCGAACAACAATGGCACTTGGTGCTGTGGTCTGGTTGACAAGGTGGTGATCAGTCAAAGATTGAACTCAATGATCTCAGAGGTCTTTTTCAACTACAATGACTGCATGATTCTTCCAAAAAAGCTTTTGAAACAGTTCCAGCAGCAGCTGGACTGCTGAGGCTTTTGTGCTTCCCAGAGTGATGCAGGCGAGGAAGACGAAGAATGAATGCTCTCACCATTGTCTAGTGAACCATTTTGTGCAGACATGTGAGTCTGTACAAAGGGAATTGAGGCAATATTTGTCTTGTTTGGTTTTATTTTGGCTAATTGGTTCATAAAATAAAGCTTAATTTAGAGAGACCATTGTTCCCTAAATTTGAGATATTCAAATGGACTGTGACAATAATGTTCACTGGAAGAGGACCTCACATTCCTCTGGCGTACAAATGGCATTGTGACTAGGACAAATAATAATACTATGAATGTTCGTATTAACTTAATAATTAGTTATCATTGCTAGCCATGAGATTAGTATAATTGTTAATGATTGCTGCATTCATAGACCAGGTGGAAAAGCAAGATAAGGAGCCCTCGGAACAGCTGCATCCAGGCTGGTATTGCACAAATTTGGGCAAAGATTGTCATATCATGTTATAAAAGTCTGAGATGGTTCCCAAGCAACCTGTTAAACATGCTTATAATGCACTGTGCTCTGTACTGCCTGTAGGGCAAATAAATCTGTCCTTGGCCTAGAGGGCAGGTTTTGTTGTTGTTGTTTTATTTTTTATGCGGTTTTTTGGTTGTTGTTGGGTTTTTTTGTTGTTTTTTTTTTTTACTTTTCCCACTCATTTACTCAGTTTAAAGCTCATGAACAAAGGTGACAATCCCTTGCAGCCTTACACCATCCCCCAACAGTCCCTGCCCTTACTTCAGAAAATTCAATAGGCTCATCTCCCCTGTCAGGCTTGGGAAGGTCAGTTTGGAAGATTAACACTCAAACCTTCCAAAAGTGATCGGCATAATGTTGTGAGCTGTCCTGAAAAAGAAGTTTGAATAAATCATACCTCCTCTACCATTTACAATCTGTTTCCAGTCAAGACCAACAGCTCAGAGTGAATTTGATATTTTTTAGGCCAGGCCTGAGGTATGTATATTTAGGTATATTTAGGTATGTAAATATAGGTGTATTTATCAATATCTTAGGCAAGAATTTCTAAAGCAGCCAAATTTTAAAGGAATGTTGGAGCTCTCCCCCAGTACACAGGTTATTAATGGGATTTCAGAAAGGAGCATGACCTCTCATTGCATCAATATTTGATCAGGCAATAAATGTGACTTGCTTAGAAACTCAAGGGTGGCAGAATTCTCAGTATTTATGTTCTGTGCATTAAAATGATAGCAAACCATTTTAGAGGGCACTGGTGTCACAGTAGAAGCTATGTTGTTCTCTTAGTCCCTACAAAATCATCATCAGTGCCCTGGGTTGGAAGGGACCTTATAGATCATCCATTTCCAGCCTCCCTTCCGCTAGATCAGTGTTCTGGCTTTGAACAATGCCCAGGGATGGGGCAGCCACAGCTTCTCTGGGTATCTCACAGCACCTTCAATTTAAGTCTTGCATCTATGAACAGTTATACTTTTTCTTTCCTAGCCTCCCACTATGATCCTGGAAGAAGTATTTATTTCTGGAAATGGTTGTTTTAACCTAAGTCTCTGGAGTTTTTTCATCTTCAATTATTGGCTAAAATCCCATTGTAGGAATGCTGTGGTAATACAGAAAGAGCTCCTCAGTTACAATAAGCTTCAGGCCAAGTATGATACTGTCAATAATGACAAACACAAGAAAGTGTAGAGAAAATGGTACATTTTGGTTTGCTTAATATATGTTGATGGCAAGACACAGATCTTGATACTTCTAAACAGAGTTTTTTACCGATTGGGGTATGGAAGAATAAAGCTGCAGAGGTTGCAAATAGAAAAAATTAGGCATGAGGAGTCAGTAGCCTAGTGAGCAAATATTATAGAGATTCTCTGAAGGGAAAATAAAAACATATCTGAAAAATATCTGAAACCCAGAAAAAAAGACTTGAAATTGTTGTCTTTTTCTCCACACTTCAGGATTATTCTCCATTCTCAGAAGTGAACTTTATAAAGATTAAAAGCATAAACAAAGAACCCCCACTATACCAGAACTCACTCTCCATGAGAAATGAAGAGAGAGAATAACCCTTAGGTGATGCATTATTTAAGGACTGACCTGTGCAATGCTAACCAGCAGCCTGACAAATAAAAATAGCATAGATTTCTGGGTCCCACTTTTCGTGGAGGATATTCTGAAACAGTGCTCTGTAAAATATGATTATGAGTCCAATAGGGATTTCTTCTCCATTCCTGCCTAATAAACCAATATGAAAACACAATTCCTGCAGTTTCAGCTGGGAATTCGACTGTTTGGACTGTATACTTCTGTGTCAGTCCTAATAGCTATATTTCTATATGTGTGTAGAGTTGTACTTTGGTAATCTCAACGCATTCAGTGTTACTTTCAGCTGAGAGCACAGAAGGTTAATTAATCATGGAAGGTTAATTTTGCAGTCTATACTGGGCATCTGAACCTCTTATTGGTCTTTAGCATCCCTGGCACATCTTTCCCAAAAATATCAAATGAAAACCAATCTCTTCTTAAAGTAAAATGATAGCTGGATCATAATCACTTTAGCTTTGGAATGTTTTGGAATGCATTTTGTGGACTGGAAAGAAACTGTGCTTGACCTAGCTATACAAAAAACATAGAATAAGGGAAAAAAATTGACAGTGGGGAGAAAATGACACTTACTGTGTTAGCAAATATACCAAGATAAAGTACATTCAAGGTCAAAGAAATTAACAGAATCATTGGTTTTTGACTTGAGGTCATTCATAGTTTTTTCATATATACCTCAGAGCAGCACAGCTTTGTGTTCAGCAGGGACAGGAAAGGTAGTAAAACAGACAAATGGCATGGAGGGGAGGGGAGGAAAGAAAGTGTGTTGGAGTGAGTTGGCAAATTTTAACAGGCATAGAAAACAGTACTGAGGGATAGAGAATAGGGAAAGGAAAGGGTAAGGAAAACTTCCTGACCATAAGGAGACCATGAGCACCTGTCCATTCTTTTGTTTCATTGCAACTAATGGGAGAAGGCTCACAAAAATTACAGGCCAGAAATTCCAGAACTATGGTACCAACATCAGTGAAGGCAGAGGATCACTAAAAATAATTTATGACTCCCCAGCAAAACCTGATTTTGTCACTGTGGCTACTAACACTGGCCAAAGATATAATGAAGATGCATTTCAATGGCTTCTCATGTTGAAGCTAATGTAGTTTTAAGTACTTCCTCTATGTGGACTCACATTATGAAAGTGTTCAAATAATAACTCATGGGTGTTTTGAAAGATGTGAGAGAGCATTTACATTTTAATAGTTTCTATACAGTTACCTTTTAATAAACACACTCCTTTCTAATTGCAGATTCCCCTCTATTTGAGAGGGAAAGTTTTTCCTCCTATGCATTACAAAATCACCATAATTTCTTTATTCTCATTATAGTGTCTCAAGGCATTGTTAGACTCAATACCAGAATACATATGAAGAAATGTTTACTATTTAATAATTTATTTCTGAGAATATCACCTTAGTTTGAGAAATTTGCTTTATGTGCTATCACCTTAGTTAAAAAATCCAGGCCTGCACAACTTCCTGGTTTTGTTCTCCAATGAGCTCCCTTTGGGCAAAGGAATATTTTCCCTTGAGATTTCAGTGAATACAAAAGAAATGTGTTCTCTGTCAATATCACAAGTTAGTCTCAAAGAAACCCGAAACCATAGATAAGTTGTTTTTGATCATTATTTTTTAATAAACTGTTAGAAGTCAATTATCAACCACCTAAAAATCTAAGTATCTTTTGCTGTTACTCGATTCCAGCAGAAAGAGAGGACAGTTTTCCTATTTGGTTACAGTGTAAATATTTAAGTGGTATCAAAAGTAAATTGCTGATTTTCTTCTTTTTTTAAAGCCATTTTTTTCCCAACTAAAATACTGAAGACATTGTGGCATAAAATATGAATTTCATCCTGTGGATGGCACTCCTGGACTGTCAAAAAACTGATGACTTTTGAGAATGATGCCTTTGATGAAATTTTAAAGGGAAATTCAGATTAGTTTGTTCCATATCCACAATATTCAGAAGGCAAGACTTAAATATCCAAGATACTTGTAAAACATGCTATTTATTAAGTGCAGGTAAGCAGGTTTTATAGCCTCAGCACCCAGTCAAACCATCACAGGTAAGTTCAACAAATACAGTATTTCATCAAATGAAGCTAAAATCTGCTGGGTAAGCAGCAGCAGGACATAATCACAATCCCAGAATGGTTTATGTTGTATGTGATTAAAGCAAGAGTCCTGGAGCCAGCTCCAGGTCCAGAAGAAAAAAGCTAGTGATTTGTCCTTTTAGAGGATGATGGTTTGACCGTGCCTTTTCATTTCTCTCCCTGGACATTCTGAGATATTTCTCTCAGTCTCTCATATAGGAAAGATGAAAACAAAAAGCTTTGGGGTTAGTTTGCAGTGATGCCTCTTTTACGATGAAGAAGGGAGACACAAGGAATACAGGAAAGAATACATGTGAGTGGCCCTATATTTTCTCTTTTGTCCAGCCAAGAATAAAATTCTCTTTTCCATGGGGCTGACCAAGATTCCTAGCCTCTCTGCTGAAAAACTAACACTTAAGGCCAAGCAAAGTGAAAAGAAGAGACATTTCCACAAAGGAAAATAAGCAATGAATTTGTGAAAGAGTATTTATAAAGGCTACAGAGAGAAAACCATTGAACAGAACTGTTTGATTTTGAGCAGAAGACATGCGATAATGACTTCATCCTTGCCAACGCTCAGGGGGCCTCTCAAAGTAAGGAGTGCAGTAAACAGAGGCCACCAAGTGAAATTCAACTCAATATATTTCATGCATATCTATTTGTCAGGCATCCTGTGCTTGTAAACTTATTGCTAAACATTGCTAGGTTTAAGAGAAACACTTTTTTTTTTTTTTTTTTTTTTAATCTACCCAGAATTCCTTTTCCATTTTTTCTATCACAAACAACATCATACTAAGCACCTGCTGTTATTACTGCTGTTGCCACACCCATTCAGGGCAGGTAAAAGCAGGTAGTTGTGTTCTATTAGCAGGATTTCCTATGAAAAGTGTGTGGCATCCAGGGGTTGCATCCCCCTGGCTCCGTCTAACTGCTGTGACAAATGGGATCATTTACAGGACAGTAAACAGCCACACACTTGTAACTATTTTCTGCACCTAAGTGATAAATTTTAATGCCCTAAACAGAGACAGTCTGTGATCTATACAAGCAATCTGTAAATCAAGATAATAAGCAGCCAAATAAAACAGTTTGTCCTTTAGTGAGGAATGTCTTGTGAAGAGGGAATGCAGAGAAATTAATGAGTTAAGTGTCATCTCTGTAAGGAATTGTGTAAAACAAATTAATAATTAAGAATTCAAGGTCATGCTGGCAAGCGTTGATCAAGAGTTACATTTTTGTGAGAGCACTGTGAGTACATTAAACTTCCTTGCTGCACAAACCAAACAAAGCTCACTCTAGAAGACATCAAGCTGAGAGTGGTGTGCATCCTAGATACTACTTAAGGAAAATCCGTGTTCAGATTCATGGCTAGTACTAGCTAAATGTACATAGCAGGGATTATTTGCTTTAGATAAGTATGAGTTTATAAAAATGAACAGACTCATTGTAGGTATAACAGTATTTCCTCCAAATTAGAAGATGCAGTTAAGTTAAAATACTTGTGCAGTACTACACATTCATACTTGAAATATAACTTAGCTTCAAATGCATATTAAGTCTCACATCTTCAACAAAACATATTTATTACTCTTAGAAATTCAATTAAGTCAAGTGTGCTGAAGAAAAGACCTCAAAAGGCAAGATTTTTGTAAAGAATGGAAAACATCTTTAAGGAGATACATTTTTCTTCACAGCTAACTTAGCAACCAATTTAAATATATATAGCTCAGTCAGAATTGCTTTACTTAAACACCAAACTCCATTTCACAAGCCATTAATGTCATCATATGAGACTGTTTCTATCAATACCTCTGAGAAATTTTCAGCATGCTTCCTTCTGTACTGCTGCCTGCTTCAAACTGATCTTTACAAAAACATTCAAGGCACCCACATGGATGTACCAGAAAAATTACTTCCTTGCAAGAAATGTTTACCAAACCCTTATTCGCTTCAGCGTCTCAGCCTACCATTGCTCATTTCAGACCACAAGATTCAACATCGGTCTTTCAAACAAATGACAGCAAGTATCTTCTGAAACATCAGACTCATTCTGAGCATAGCACGTGGTAGGGCAAGGGCCAACAAGAAATAGGTTTAAATAATTTGTTCTGGGGTGGATCTTCAGAGAATTTGGTTGTTACTCTGAAGAAACTACAAGGCACCCCTGGAAAAATGGTAGCTGCATCCAATTGTGAATGTTCTGCTCTACAAGTACTGTATTCAAGTGCATTTCAATACACTGCTTGCCAGATACCAGATTCTGAGTGAGACTCAGCTGCTTCAGCATAATAAAGCAGCTAGAAAGATGGTATAAAATATTGTGAACCTTTTTCTTGATCAGGTCTGTCCATTGTTAAACATTCACACCCTCAGGGGTAATGAAATTATTGTCACTATTTTTTCCCATAGTACAAAACCAGCACAAAACTTTTTTTTTTTTTTTTTTTAAATCTAGAAGGTCTTCATCCACTGAGCTTATGCCCTGAGGTGCTCCCTTTGTCAGGACTGAAGTGGGGACAGTCCAGGGCTTTTGTGCTTTCTCAGGACAGAGGGAAGCAGATGCCATTGTCAGGGTTATTGTCCATAGCCCATGGCTATTACAGACAACTGACACCAAGAAAAAGGTGAGTCCAGTCAATGCCTTTATATAATGCATGTGCATGATAAGGAGATTTCTCAGGATAAGAAGATTGTTTGAGGTAGAGAATATCACTGATCATTACTGTGAATATGGAGCTCATATTTGCCAACCTCTGCTCAGAAAAGCCCTGCTCTCTTTTCGAAGGTGATTTAACTGCACCACATGTGCAGTCCAGAGCCCATACAAAGAAAAGAGATCCACAGAAACTGGAGATTATCCCTTACTGAGAAAAAAAGGAATGAAACTGTGTGTGCAACTAACAGCACAAGGAAGGTGGCATTTGAAAACAGCCAGGTGTGTGATAACCAGCAGTAAGATCTGAGTTTGAAGAGAGAGAGAGGGAATTTATTTCTGTGTGATAAACTGTAAATATCTTAATCCATTAAAGGTTTGAGACAGTTGTATAGGGAGCACTAAATAAATCTGTGATACATGACAGCAGTAAATGGAGATACTGAGACCTTTATGGAAATATATGACCAGTAAGTTCTTTTTTTCCAGGAAGGCAAAGACAATTTTTCCGGAAGAGTCCTGGACACAAAAACTGGGAGAAGCCTTTCAAAAATGGATATGTCTCCTCAGTGAACAATATCACCACCTGTAATGAGATCAAGTTGAGCTGACTGTCATTGGGATGGCAATCCAGCACCTTGTGATATCCACATGGCTGGGGCAATTTTTCCTGATGCTACTTTATGACACTGAGCTATTAAAGGAAACTGGTGGTGAAATGCTGTTAATTCCACTTCTCTTAAACTGACTTTCATGGCTGGTTGTTCACAGCTTGCTATACAAGTCAGATGCAAACGTGAGTTACCATCTAAATCTTCCTAAAATCAAGATTTTTCCTCTTTTGTTGTTTCATCAATTTGAAGTAGATTTCTTTCCTTGCTCACTTTTCTATATTTTGAGCAATAATTTCTACTTCTATTCTTAGTGTAGGTTTTCCTCATATCAATTAAATCGAGCTTAGTGACGAAGTCAGAGAGTGTGGCCTGGATCTGGCGGCTTTGTACTTTATTCTGATGCTGCTTTTCTAGCTACTGTTGGATGGAAACCTACTTTTGTGTCAGATGTCTTCTGAATTTTGACTGGCACAAATAATTCTAAGAGAAAGGCAGAATTCCATACTTAAAATTAATCCTGGGATTAGAGAATAGAGTTCATCCTATTCCATACACTGCTATAGTCCTACACTTGCAGAGCAGAAATTCTGTATTCTCAACTAAGTCTGATAGTTGGATCCTAAAAGAAAGTCTCAGGAGATTTTCAGAGACCGTAGACAACTCTGTGGATTTGTGATAGAGAGAAAGGAAGAAAAGTGAAAGAAACTGATGAAACGTGACTTCTTTTAACATATCCTATTTTACTATTTTTGGTAGTTATTGAAAAGGAAGTTCACAGCTAACCAGAGAAAATCTGGAGCTATAAGGATATAAGAAAATACAGGCCAGCTCACAAGTCAGATTCTGAGGTAAATGTTCACCTTGAACAGCAATTCTGTAGTGATGTGGATACAAATTATGTGCTGTGGGGGAAAAAAAAAAAAAAAAAAAAAAAAAAAAAAAAAGGTGGGATATTTAACTTCCGAGTTTCCAGGCAAGTAGTGGAAATTGGAATAATGATGTTGTATAGGTTGCATCAGCCCCCAGCAGTGTTTGTATTGAAAGAGATGAATTAACAGAAATTATTATTAAAACTGCAGTAGACAGAACAGATCAGTTAGGGAAGAGGCAGCAGGGAACAACTGTTGGAGTAGGGAATAGCTCAACCAACATGATAGAAGTGCAGGAAGTAAGGAAGAGGTGTCGGAGGAGAAACAGGTCAAACATGGTATGTTGATGTTTAGATAAGGGCTTGGCGCCTGGCAGCACCTCGAGAAGATCAAACTATGAAGGAGGTGAATGCTCCATGATAGAAAGAAAGCAACCAGCTGATGTAGCAGCTGCCTCATTATCTCATTGGAGAAGTGAACTGTGAAATAGTTCCAGCTACAGAGTGTAAGATAGTTATGTTATCTGTCTGCTTTGGGGTGTTCTTTTCTTTTTCTGTGTTTGATAAAATAAAGGTAAGTCAACTATTTGATATTAGCAATCAGGGAAAATCAGTAAAGTGAACCCAAAAATTGTAATTAAATTTTCCTGGACTTTCACGACAAGGCCTGAGCTGCCATCAACTATGACTTAACACAGTATCCTTGTCCCTCTCCCTGCATAGCAATCCTGACAGGACAGGCATGCTTACAAATGAGTGAGTGATTGGGATGGGAGTTAAAAACATGATATATTTTAGGGAAAATTTAAACTGCAGCAAATATTTCCCAGCATTGTAGGAACAGGAGCTGCATAAGAACTAGAACAAAAGAGCAGTTGCAGCCAGTCTTTCTAATCATATGGAGTACAAAGTATTCAGGATCTGAAGTACCCCTGTTCTGGGCAACAATTAGTTCAGCCTACTGCTGGTCATCTTTTTTTTCTTTTTTTTTCCCCCTTTAAACATTTCAGGAGATGATAAGGAGAGGAATGGATGAACTCTTTTAGTGATAACAGCTGGTACTTAGTTGTCATCCTTCCAAAGGGCCTGGTAGCCTCTCAGTTATACGACCAGGTGTTTGTTCTCAGCATGACAGAAGAGGGGCTGCCAGGCATCCACAAAGGATAGGGATAGCAGCTGTGAGCAACTATCATCTTTGTGGGAAAAAAACCAGCTCTTAGCAGAGCATAAGGTATCTTGGAAAAAGGCAGAAAATTAGATCAAAATGTCCTGATGACAGTCAGCCTGTGGAGAGCATGGGCTAGGCACCCAAAAATGAATACAGACTGGAAGTAAACTTTTCCCACTGCATTGTTCAGTGATTTTACAACGTTTTGCAATTCTTTCTTTTAGAAATGGGAGTGAATCTAGACCTTTCTAGAAAATTTTTACTTTTACACAGAAATTATGGCAGAAGTATATCTTCAGGGTTTTTTCTCTACTTGGTTAATGATAATTTCTGCTTTCCTAAGCAGCACAGTCCACATTTCAGGAGCCAGCATGAATATTACTGATATTTTGATCTATAAGTCCAAAACAAGGAAAGATTTCCCTCACTCACAATGCAGTTTTCCCTTTTTCTGTGACCTTTGGCCTTCCACGTGGAGAAAAATTGACATTTCACCCTTTACTATCTGATTCTTGTTCTGCTTGCATTAGAACAGGTTCAAATCACTTGCTATGGAAGCATAATGCTGTTTCCTCTCATCAGGAGAGTAACACTGCTTAGCCTTGCATTTGCAATTTTTATAAAGACTGCAGTCTGAAGACATATTTGCACCTGAAATATGTGGAATTTTAGGTTCACCCATGAGCATATCTTAACAATTCCATCTTTACTGTTCATATCATTCTAGCAATCTCTTCTGCGTGTGCCGTGTTGCCATCACGGGTGTCACTTCATGGGTCGTTGCCACACACACACACACGAGGAAGATATTCCCACAACTGCATTACTGGTTAGTGGGGGAAGAGAAATATAAATTAAAGCTCCCACTTTAATATATGGAAGATCTTCTGCTCTGATTGCTCTTAAAATTACTGGAGACCTGGAAGTCCCTCATGGCAGCAAATGTCATGCAGTTATATAAGCAAAGACAAACAAAAAAAGCAAAACACACACACAGAGCATCCAAACTAATTGCATTGCCATTAGTTCATTGCCATCTGACTCATTATGAACTTACTATAATACCTATTTTATTGAAATACCACTAGATATCTTTTTTTGATGAGCAAAAATAATTTTGAAATTGTATAACCCTCACTCTCACTCACAAAAGCTTGTCCTTCTCTTATTGTGTGAAAACTTGTCAGTAAACAAACCAAGGAACTCCACCGCTTTGGAACCACAGTGAGAAGCTTCTGTCCATGCTTTGGTCTCCTGAATTTCCAGGAACACCCGGAAACACCCATTACACAGACTGAATATAAGCAGCACGATGTCTGTTCAATTGTTTGACCACGTAGGATAACACTTTCAGGAGGAAACCACTGAGACATTAAAATTATTTTTTACATTTAGTTAAATTGATTGACTAGCCTCAGGTCTTCATCAGCAAATGAAAATAACTGAGTGTAGACACCAAAAACCATGACATTTCTGCCATGACCTTGCACGCCCAGCATCAGCCGCTGTTTTATAATACAGGGTGAAACTGAAAAAAGAGCCCAGAGTCTCATCTGAAGCATTTAAACCTAGAAAATAATGCAAACAATGACTCTTAGTAGTTCAAAGTCATTTACTTCCATAGGAAAAGATTTAATGATCAGGCCATAAAAATAGGTCATTCTAATGTTTGTATTATCCATACAGATAAGGAAAGCAATATTGGAACTAGTTTCCAAACAAACTGCGGTTTGTCAGGCTGTCCTTTATCTACCTCTTGGACTTACTTCACTTCAAATCCTTTTATGCTTTTCTACTCATTGAAGGAATGGGAGACAAAAGGGAACCTCCTTTCAAAAAAAAAAAAAAAAAAAAAAGGGGAAGTAAGAAGGAAGAAAAAAGAAAAACATCATATTTTCTTCTTTGTTACTTTAAATCTCAACAGTGTTGCAAGCAGAAAAGTCATCTGGAAATGCTTTGAAAGAAACTGCCAATGTAGTTTTAAAACAAGATAGAAAAAAATCAGTTAACAAACAGAGATTATCCTGAAATCTGGAAACACTCCTTGATGTATATTCATTATGAGAAACAGAAAGAAAGCAGGAAAACAATCATATCTAAATGGTCTCAAACAAGCCTGGGAAGCTTTATGTTCAGATGGGAGCCAGAAAAATGAATCAGCTGCTCATTTTTTCTTCCTTTTCTAATTTGAGGAAGAGAATGGATTTTCTCTCAGGAGTACTCCACACAAAATTGGAGGCACTAACAGTGACACAAAATAGGCACAGAATTCAGGTCTGAACATAAGCTATCACTTATTCCAGGGTTTTTGGCTTTGTTGTTGTAATTCTATTTGTTTTGGTTTTAGAAGAAAGAGGAAATTTGACCTGCTTTCTGAGCAAACCAAATTTATCCAGTTAAGACTGGAACAACATTGTAATGTAAAATCAACTTAAATGTTGATAATCCAGTCAAAGGAAAATTCCTATTTTATACCATTGTACTGAGCATGCAGCTAAGGACTGTGCCTATTACTACGATGGTCAAAGCATAAGGAAGAGGACTGGAGGGTAGAAAAGCATTGAACAACAGAGGAAAATGTTGCCATTTTTCAATTACACGAGAGTTATCCTGACAGAATAATGTACTGAAAACTTGTGGACTTCAGAGTCACAGATAATTTTGCAGAGCTCAGCCTAAAATTTACAAATATCTTAGTAATTTCAGACTAAAGTGATTTCAGGACTAAAGTCTGCCCTAAGTATCTCATGAAGACGCTGTGCAATGCAAAAGATCTACTGAAGTTTTGTGAGTTCTTTTAAAAACCTGAAAGTCTGTTTTATTCCCACTAGGGAAACAAAAATGAAAACACAGGACTTGCAAATAAACAAATATTTTAAATTAAGACAGATATTCCCACAGTACTACAAGCTAAATTAATAAATAAACACAGAATCTCATTCCACAAACACCTTCACTTCATCCCTATGTCTGTAAAGACAGGGTTGATTTATTTCCATGGATTCTTAGCACTACTTGGAAGTCAACATTTAATTACCACTACAAATCTTTAGCAAAATAAACACTGAGGTGGTAGTGACAGACAATTCATAATCCACCTTGTTTTCACCTAAATTAAAGACTACATTCTTTTGAATTTAAACCTTGTCTCTCTTGGAGTTCACTTCAGTGTGAGCTCTTAAGATATTTGCTCTTCTAATAGCTACATGATTGCAGTGGCTAGACATGTCTTCTTTCTATTAATCTATGTTTAAACATTCAAAAGTAATGGCAGGGACCTGACAAGTTAAGGAGATTAAGATTTAAGGCTAATAATCAGAGAGAGCTTTTATTCCAAGCTTTTTGCTGATTAAGGGAAATGTCTGAAAAAAATGCATTACCTTTTGTTTGGCATATGGGAAACAGTGAGAGTGGGACAGCACAACTTTTATTGCACTTGAGAGAAGTAATTTTTAAAGTAATTTGAGAGAATTTTTTAAAAATATTTTAAAATTTTGCTAGAGTATAGTCTGATTTATATATAACAGAACAAAAGATAATATAAAATTTTTTCAAGCTTTCTCAGTAGAAATTCTTTCATCCAAAGCTGTTCTAGCCTGTAAGGTAAACAGATGCCATGTCTTGGTGTCCATTTACCTGTGAGAAATGTGAGTCATGAATTTTAAGAATCCCCGTGATGCTCTGCATGGTGTAAAATAGGTGTGTGTGAATTAAAGCGGAGGAGATGTTTAAATAAGCTCATCTAAGTCTCTTCTGCATTTCCAAAATATCTTATAAAGCTTGGAAGACAGGAAAGATCCTCCCCATCATCTAACAATTTTTTTCAACAGCAGAAGTCTCTTTCTCCTATTAGCTTCACTCTCCCCTTTCTGAAGCAGCCCTTCCCTACAACTTCATGGAGCAGCTGTTCTGCAGTGGGTAAGATCAGCTAGAGGAGGTTTCCTAGAATCACAGAATGGGCTGGGCTGGAAAAGACCTTAACATTTCCCTCATTTCAACCCTGCTGCCATGGGCAGGGACCAGGTTGCTCAGAGCCCCATGCAGTGTGGCCTGAAACACTTCCAGGGATGTGGTATCCACAACTTCTCAAGGAAACCTGTTCCAGTGCCTCACCATCTTCACAGGGAAGAATTTCTTCCCAATAGTTGATCTAAACCTACTCTTTCATTTTGAAGCCATTCTACCTTATTGTTTCACTCCAGGCACTTGTAAATTGTCTCTCTCTGTCTTCCTTATGGGCTCCCTTCATGTACTGGAAGGCCACAATTAGATCACCCCAAAGCCTTCTCTTTTCCAGGCTGAACAATTCCAAATCTCAGCTCTTCCTCTTCTGATTGCTTTCAACAAAAAAATATGACAGGCAATTATTCTGAAATAAGAATAATCTGTTCTGTAAGAAGTTGCCTATAAAAATACAGGACTACAGAAATCTTAAAAAAGTAAACATTTCTTACCTAATCTTCTCTAGTGGACAGCAAGGTCTTCTTATGGTTTCAACCCCCGAGTAGCTGAGCTGGTACATCATCATGGTCTAAGGCCTGAAAGTCTTTCAGCCACTCTCAGTTGTTGCAGGGTGAGCTCCTTTACACTGTGCAGTGTGTGTGCCAAGAGCACTCACTGATTTCTTCTTGCAGGCAGGTCTCTGTGAATATGCTCAGTTCTGGACATTTTGAATATATGCTGGGTGGCTCAAGCACAAAAGAAAGAAAAGATGAGTAGCTTTGGGGGATAGTCTTGTTTTCCCTTTCACTTCTCTAACTTCCTTTACCAAGCACGGTCCTTCTTTTATATTCTGCATTTCAGATATTCAGGCTATTTACAGTCTTTTGCAAAGCTGAGTTTCAATTTAAAAAGTTTCATTTTGATGGCTGAAAGGAATTCATCTGCTTGAGTTCAAGTTGTTGTCTATTCAAAAAGAGGGATAGATCACTGTAGTGATCAATACAGCTTTCCTTGTGCAGGCTGATGCCCAGGAGAATGAAACAAGAAGCATTTGAGCCATAAATCTCGAGTTCTCTTTCGAACAAGCTGGTAATTTTTGGGGTAGGAGACAGGCAAAGGCTTCACATTAGTCATAAGGGAAATTAACGTGTTACTATTTTGGATGTACAAGGTGTTTTTAAGAAATTACTTGGAATTTCTTAAATATGCTCTCTTTAAGACTTTCTCTATACATATAGAGAAGAAAGAAAAATGTCTTTTTCCTTTTGTCAGCAGATTTCG
Source organism: Hirundo rustica (assembly GCF_015227805.2). NCBI lineage: Eukaryota > Metazoa > Chordata > Aves > Passeriformes > Hirundinidae > Hirundo > Hirundo rustica. Next base: position 11,324,763 of record NC_053451.1, on the reverse strand, counting down.
TGATGGACTGGGAGGAAGCAAAACCAACTAGAAACAGTAAAGCATAAATTTGATATTTAGCTAACCACAAAAAAAAAAAAGGCAGCATAGCTCATTCTTTACTTTTTTTGGCCTTGGAGTTACTCAGATTTTTTTCTCCTTTACTTATTTTAATAGAGATAACTCCACTCACCTTTCAGAGCACTAGCTGCTAAAGTACTTCCACCCCCTTTGACCGTGAAATAAAGTACCCAAGAACAAAACTAACATTTGCAGCAGCAAGACAAAGGCTGCACAGCTCCGCAAATCTGCAGCATTTGACTCAGACTGTGAAGCTGAAAGTGGAGGTATTTACCAGTCCTGGCGGACAAACAGTCATATTTCTTAGGAGGACATATAACTTACTTGCCTGTGGCATTTCTCTAGACTCTGTTCCTGACTAAGGCTTTCCCTGCTGAAAGCATAGTCCATTTTCATTTCTTTTCCCCACGAGATCCTGTGACTGCTTTACTACTTTCATTTACAGCAGTAGTGCTGTCATTGTAGTGCTGCATGAACCTCAGTGTAGTTGATCACAAGAGGTATTTATACGCAAGCTTTTATAACACATCGCTCAAGGCTCTTCTCTTTCAAGCTTGTTTCTTCAGTTCTTGAGCTTTTATGAAGTGCTGATACCATTTAAAAAAATGATTGCATATATCTCAATGTGAGTTTTCTCTGATCCAAACCTTGCTAGGCAACATCCTCTCCCATGGATGCCCAAAAGGAAGCCAGAGAGAGATTTTTCATCAGAAACTGTAGTGACAGAACAAGGAGGAATGAGTACAAATTTACAGAGAGTACGGTTAAATCAGATGTCAGGAAGGAATTCTTTTCCTGTGAGAGTGGTGAGGCCCTGGCACAGGTTGCCTGAACAACAGGTTGGATGGAGCTCTGAACAACCTGGTCTAGTGAAAGGTGCCACTGCCCACGGCAGGGGATTGGAACTTGAAGATCTTCACAGTCCCTTCCAATCCAAACCATTTTATGATCTCACAGCATCCCTAACATCATATGTTCCTCACCAGGAACATTGTAGAACCATAGACTGGAGATGAACTCAGAATTAAATAAAACCTACATCAAGAGGACAGAAAAGAATCTATTCAACCGACAGATGCTGTTACATTTTCCTTACATTTCAGACAGAAAAATGCAGGCACACTCTGTGGAGATCATTTATAAAAAATCCATTGTTTCCAGACATGCTCCAAATGTTCAGTACTGTATCAGTGCCTACACATTGCAGACACAACCCAAAACCTCAGAGGGATGTCAAGATGAACTGCACAGCAACTATCACGTACCTGGAAATCCCATAACACCACACAAAGTTCTTCATGTGCATTTTTCTGTCAGAAAGTAATTTGGGTGATATAGACAAACTGGAAGCCTATGACACTTATAAATTATAAATAGGCTTGCAATTCATATTGCCTTGCACTGAATTAAGATCAAAGTATACTAAAATGGCATAAGAGTTACTAGTTTATAAATTTTGTTTAAGCATTTTACCTGAGTGTGTGAGCAATTACTTGAGGCACACAACAGACAGGCGTAGTCACATGTCAGAGACATCTAAACTAAAAATAAAGAAAACGTTGTCAGAAAGAGAACAAGTTAAGCATTAAGGACTATTAAAAGGCAGAACTTATTCCCAGTGCACCAGAAGAAGGACTAGCAATGCTAAAAAAAAGATAAGCAGGGAAAGAAGGAAAGGAGACATTACATTTTGAAAGGGGGAATAACAACAAAAAAACATGAGGCAGAGTAAGGAAAATTAGAGAATAAAAGAGAGAAATTCACTTTAATTTCAACTTCACTTAGTGAAATTCTACCAAAAAAGGCAAATTAATTAAAAAAGCCAATTTTCATCTCATTAAAAAAAGTACTTAATGTAAAGAACTTATGATGTGTCCAAATATGCCTGCAGATTCAACTTGAGCTAACTTGTATGCTCAAGGATGGCGAGACACTTTGAAATTTCTTTTTCTTTTGATTAATTATATTTTTCAAGAATTACCCAGAATTTCTATTAAACTTTATATGCATCATCTGTCATAAATGGGTAGTAATATCAACCTGTACTCGTCAAAATTTATTTAACTTTATAAATTAGAAAGATCTGTACATTGAAGTAGGGAATGTAGGCATTTTCAAAGTGGCTGATAATATCCAGAGGGAAATGCAAGATGTCCCATTTGGAGATGTTACCATCATTACTGTTTATTACGTTAATCAGTGAGCAGACTGCTGCAGTCACTGTTGAATCCCATGGGTGCAATGCTATTTCATTACAGACTATATTTAAACACTTTGTTTAGTGGTATGGTCTTCCTTTCACATAAATTCAGTGTTTGCTACACCAAACTAGACACAGGATCTGCCTGTGGGGAAACTGCAAAATTGGTCTCTAAATACATTGCACAGAAAATCAAGGAAATACAAACTCAGAGCATGCCAAAATATTTTGTCCCTTGAAGGTAGCAATGATTTATGCAAACCAGTTTGCTCTCTGTGTTGCAGGCATTAAGCAAAGCCAGAGCTCGCTAATGAGTTATCAGGAGAGTGGGAGAACAAGCTAAATGGGGAACTTTTTTAGTGCTGTCAATGGTAAATTAGGTCTATCAAGACCACAATAAGAATACACAGAGTAGTCAGTATTGGGTTAATTCCCTCTGTTGACTTGAAAGGTTTGAATTTAGCTAGGAAAATAAATAAGGAAAGCTTTTGAGTCTCAATCAGTTTTGTATTTCCAGGCATCTATCACTCATTTAAATCATGGGATACCTTTTCATTCCACTGCAAAAAGATGAGCCAAAAGGAAGCATGGTATCAGTGCCTATATTATGAGGGTATTCTCACAGGTAACATAAGGAAGAGATTGTCAGGGGAAGTTTCATCCACAACCTTTCTTCAGTTTAATTTGAATTAAATTAGTAAAAGCACATTTTTCTTCATATTTGAAAATATTCTCATCATCCTATCCCTCAAACTGAAGACTTAAAAGTAGGTTAAATTCAAAAATGCACCATTTTTTGTGCCAGCTGATTGCAGCATTTGTGGAAAGCAAAATCATTATTAATCTTTTGTCCAAAAAAAAATATTAAGAACCAATTTTCCCATAACAACCTTCCCATTAAATCCATGATATGCATATGAAAGGGACCCAAAGACCCAAGAGAAGATTTAGAAACATTAATTATATAGGAATTTTTATCAATATATTTTTTTAGATGTTTGGTCAGTAGTGGTGTCTTTATTTTATTTGAGCTTATTTTGCATCTCTGACAGCATGAACATAACCAAACAATCCTGTCTGTGGCAGGGATTTAAGTCAACAGAAGCCAAATCTAAGCTTTCAAATTTTCTAATATAGTTTTGCTTGCTCCTGAGACCTTTTATTATACAGCACAGCTGAGTCAGACCTGGCAACACTCTTGTAGTTGAGCAGGGAATGTTCCAATCTGTTATGCCAAAGCCAAATGGCCACATTTTGCAAGCACTTTTCTGCTTGAAAACGGAAAAGTCAGGACTCTGTGCCAAAGAGTCCTTCAAATCCACGAGTTAGGGTCAGAGTTGCACAAATGCACCAGCAGGGGCTAGGGAACAGGCTGCGATTCCCAGAGTTCATTTGTTGCCTATAATTTAGGATACTCAGAGAGGATAATGGCTGGGGGATCATTAGGGTTAAAAAAAAAGGTAATAGTCTAACAAGCAACAGATGACTGCTGGGAAATACATAAAAGCATGTTTGTGTATTGTGTGGGCAATAATCTTGTTTACAATCACACACCACAGATTTATTATGTGTCAATGCAAGGTTTTATAAAACCGTACTTTAAAATATTATCTTGCATTCAGTGTTTGCCACTACATCAATTGCTAAAATTATGTGCTTGCTTTAAGGTATTTTTTTTCTTAAAACATCTGTGCTTGTCGCTATCAGCAGCGACTTTGCTGCTCGTTCCAATCACCCTTGCATAAACTCATGTAAAATATTTTCTCCATCCCCACAGAACCAAGTGTGAATTTTGCTGAAGCATTTAGTTGTCAGGAGTGAACAGAAAATATATTTGGCAAGCTGCAGGAAAGGCTCAAACCCCTGTGGAGCTTTCTGGGAATTTATCTTAAGCAGCGTCCAAAATGGAATTCAGAAAAGCTGTTTAGTATGCCCAATCCCTCATTCAATCTACATATGTTTGCACAATTATTGCTCTAATAAAAAAAAAAAAAATCATAAAATTAAATACTGTTGCTGGTTACAATTGACATCTGGAGGTCAGAGAGTAAAAAGATTTTAGGAGTTCTATTAAGAAGTAAAAAATATGCATGTATAAATACTGGCAGGAAACAACTTATCACTGAGCTGCTAGTGCATTCTGACATCTCTGCAATGCAATTTCAGTTCAGGTCACTTCCTATTCCACATGCTTTTTTTACTGTTTACTTTTCTAAAGCATAATCATTTATCAGATGTGGTTTCAAGTGTAACTTTTGAGACACAGGGAAGAAAACATTATACTGAACTACTTTATCTGCAGCACCACATCCTACACGCTGTGACAGAATCATAGATGCAGCAACTGTGTATTTGCTGTGCAGAAACATTATCAGCTTTCATGTCTTTGACATAACCCAGGAGACTGAGGGAATGGGAACTTTCAATTAAAAACAGCTTTTTATAGTATGAACTCAGCTGAGAAGCATTAAAGATTTAGAAAACAGAGGTTACGGTACAAAACAAACATTGCTTTTTTCATTGCAGTTTAACTGATATAAAAATTAAAGCTATTAAACTTTTTATTTTAATGGACTCATTATTTTATACATCTTCTAAGCCACAACCACAGGCTTCACCACACCAGGTTCAATCCTGTACTCTGTGCAAACAGAGAAATCTCATTAGAGCATATCACTTCCAGAGTTGTTCTTTGGAAGAAAAGACATCTTTTGGATAACAAAAAAAAAAAAAAAAAAAAAAAAAAAAAAAAAAAAAAAAAAAAAAAAAAAAAAAAATCAAAAATCAAACAGCAGACAGGGCAGTTGTCCAGATGAACCAATAAACCCTTTTCCTTAGCTACAAGAAAGATGTTGGAAAGTCACTGGGTCTTAAGTCATCCCTTGTTTCCCTTCATTTATTTCTCAAGTGCAGAAGTCCAGATCAAAGATAAACTTTTAGTGAGACTGAAGACAGATCCTCATTAATTAACTCCTACAGTTAATTAGGAGAATTTAATCTTCCAAAAGTATATTGCACTTTCTCAAGCCTTATCCAGACTATTTTTTTCTTTAAAGAAGCTTCTGCTCTCAGAACTGAAGCTAAAGCCCATTTTTCACTAATGGGCCCAAACTTGGTTTGATTTTCTTCAGCATTGCAACACGAGGCTGCATGGAACAGAGAGGAGGAAAGTTTGAGACAGTAGACCTGGGTCAAAGACTCACATTTAGGAGAGAAGGAAACAGTTTTGATTGTCAGATTTCTGGTGTCATGCAGTGTGGTAGTTTTAAGTTTCTAGCATTCCAACGTTGCACAACTATCATGGTTCCCCAGCCAAGGTTTACACATTGGAGTAACTTTATCCTTCACAGGATATTCAGTTATTATATAGCCCTCTGAGACCAACCCTTTTCCAACTGTGACAATGAGAATTCAGAAATTTTGCCTCCCAATGTTGTCCTCAAGTACAGGTGAAAATAAAAACATTTACAGTAGTCAGTCTATCAGATGTGGTATGCTCAGATTTCATCTTTTTCTTATACCTAGAAAATGATCTGCCACTAAAGTGGATTCCATGTATCCTTTGAAACGAACATCCTTTAAATTATGTCTTGCAGTTGTGACACTTGCCTAAAATACCTGCACAGACCCATTTAGATTTGTATCCATTCCCAATCAATCAACAATTCAGAAAAATTAACGGAATGGAACCCTCTGAAGTATGAAAGTCAGTAAAAGAGGAAATAAATGGAAAAATTTTCAGTATTTGAATTTTTCAGAGATCAGAAACCAAGGTCCTTGGTCTTTATCTTGTTGCAGATTACACAGATGTACCTCACGTTAAATATAATTTGATAACAGGTGGCACAGAATTTAACCTCAGTTGCATTCATTCACCAGGTACAATAAACATTAAACGCACTGAAAATATCCAAACCAATGTAAATAATTATTTAAAAAAATGTTTTGAATAAGGCCAGGATTTTTAGCTTACAGGATAATTTAAGTTCAGAACAAAAAGAAATAGCCATGACATCACCATTTTTGTGCTTTTATAAAATATAATAGCCTTTATCAGCTACTGTATCACGGTCCAATTCTAACAATATTTATTTTATTCTAGTCTATAAAAATTATTGAAGTTTTTAATTTCTTGCATCACTGATGTATAAATTCATTCCCAGAGAAAGACTTTGCCCTTGACATGCAGCACCAAGTTTGTCCTGCATGTTATTATTATTATGTTTGCTATCTCAAAACTCACAATAACACAAATGCAACTTCCTACTCCAATACAAAAATATTGTCATGGCCCATCCCATCCCATCTTCTCTCTACTTTTAATCTCTACAAAAATAGTTAAGAAGGAGATTTCTATCCTCACGTGCCTTTGATATGCTTAAGAAAGGAGACATTTAAATTGGCAAAACTCCACTCTGAAATGTTACGCTCAGCCAAGGCAGTCTGATGCACGTGCCACCCCAGCGACAGCTTGGTGGCCTGACTTTTACTCAAGGTTTATCTGTGAAGTACTTGAGGAATTAAGACATCACCTCATTTTGCTGTTTCACTTAGTTGCAGGTTCTCACTTAGTTGCCATGAATCTGATCCAAAGTCCTCATGACTCACGTTCCAGTTTTGTTATTTTATAGGCCCTTACTGAGGTGGAAAAAATGTTCCAAAGTGTGCATTCTAAAATAAGCAAGACGAAATAATAAAAGGTCTTCAAATTAATTTAAACTGTTTCTTAATTAGTCCATGATCCTTTTATTTTGCTAGTGTATTTTAAACGTTCATAATTAAAAATACTGAAATACTATGTTCTTTAAACCATGCCACTTATCCTGCTCTATTCGACTAATGCTTTTCATAGTGATGTACTAACTTTAGTCAAGGCTTTGAGACATTTTGTTTAGTACTTGAAAAATATCTGCCTAAAATCAGGTCAAAAATACAAAAATAGTATATTAATGGTCTTTTCAATCTAACACTCAGACTAAGTTTATCTGTAGCTGAATGATAGACATATTAAAAGAAATTAACTCCATATTCTATTACATTGATGTACTTTGGTGTAAATAGATCTTTTTTCAGTATCTTTACAATGTTTATACACACAGGGAAATGTTCATAAGCAGGCACTCAGTTCACCAACCAAGTCACTTATATTTCCCCAATTTTTAAATAATATATGATCTCCAAAATTACTAATTAATTCTAAAAATGAAAAATAACCACCGTTTTGCCATGAATGTGCCTGGATCCTATTCAAAGCCACTCAGCAATAATTAGGACATCAAGACAGCTGTTAGCATTGAAAATGGATAGTTGCAGTTATTATTAGTTCAATAAAATTTGATGAATAGAAATAAACTCTTGGTCGCAAATGTGTTTGGGAAAAAGAACTTCATGCTAACATAGGAGCTAATACTACAGTAAGTGTGACTTAAGTAGGTCTTTTTCCCTGTGATTCTTATCAGTTCACATGTTTCTATCGTTACAGCAAAGTAGATTGGAAGTAACATTTCAGATTGATAGCAAAACTACAGCAAAGCTCTGATAATTGAAGAAAACCCAAACCTTTTGTTTACAAGAGCTCTATTCCACTCGCAGATAATGATTTCTGTCAGTTCTATAGTGAGTATTACTTGAAAATTACAATCCAAAGAAACTAAGAGGTACGTAAAGCTTTTATGTTTACCAGCACAACAATATCTCAGGCAAGTGCCTGCAATTTTCTTGTCTTTCTACTTGTCTCACCTTCCAGTCTAGTCTTTGTGGAAAATTCGAGAGCTTCAGTTATCCAAGTTCTACAGCTGACTGACTGGAGCTTCAGAGTTACTAATATTGGTCAAAACCTAATACTTTTAAAGCAGAAAACTCGGAGAAATTTATCTACTGTGTATCTTATTTAGACTTAAAACCAGTTTTTTTTATAGGAGTAAAAAACAGCAACAGCAAAAAAAAATCCCTATGGACGCATGAATTCAAATCATCCAAACCTCTTCATACTAAAAAGAAATGAGCAAATTATTATGAAATTAGCATTCATTTAAGAAAAATTGCCAAAGCTTTTATGTAGTCTATCTTCTGCTCAGGTGTAAAGGAAACAAACTCTGGCCAGAGAACTGGTCTTCACCAGACTAACAGCCCCTTGTATTTTCTGTGGCTTACTTCCCTGAACAGACTGTTTGCTAATGCCGTAAGCATTAAGCATCAGAAGCAGAGCACGCGTGCCCCTGAGACTTGCACTTTCCATGGATATACATGCATGAATATTCATGCAAATGAAATAAAATGGCCTTGAACACTCTGAAAGTTATTTCATGGCTACAATTTTAGGGCTTATTCAGAGGATATAATTGTTTTGTCACTATTATAGTCAATCTATAGGAACTGTCAAGGGAAACAATAGGTCAAAATAACATTAAAAAGACAAAGATTGATAGTGGGGAAGGTTATTGTTGCACTGATTATTGTATTTTGAGCAGGTATTTTACATTCAAAGAGCTTTGCAACCTTGGAAACCTGATGAAATGCAGGATATAAACATTGAGTGGTGCTTCTATCAAGGCAACTGGAAATGGAAAGAGATTTTATATAGTTACTGGTGGAATGTCTCACTTTTATACCATCAGTGTTGAACCGTTGGCAGATAGCTAGTATTAGGGATGTTTATTTTGGAGAGGCAGGAGACTTTCCTGTCTCTTTTTATCCTAAACAAGAAACTGTGAACACATCTTTAAACAGTTTCATCCTTTTCTCAATTCCTTTTGAGGAGAATCAAATAGACTTCTCTCTGCTGACATTGAAAAGTAAGCAAGGAGAAGGACAGTAAAAACCTGGCTTACCTTCATCAAGAAGGAGCACTGTAGTTCCTACGCTTTTTTAAAAAAAACTTTGTAAAGTCCTTTTACAGTCTCAGGGAAGACCCAGATTGAAATAATGTCACAAGAGGAGCAGAGATCGAATATAGCAGTAGTTTAGTGTCTTCTGTGTCCTCTGCTGAGTGAATGTATGTTGCCCTGGCAAGAGAATGGGATTTTATGATGTAGTAATGGGCTTTTCCCATCTCTAATTACTGCCTCACAGGGGCACTGTGAAGATTATTTAGTTAATGTTTGCACAGCTTTCTGACCAGGTAAGGTACTGCTAAAGTGCTAAGCATTACTATTATCATGCAATTATACAATCCATCCAAATCTGAGGAGCACTAAAGTAAGTTCCAGTTCCAATTATGCTAACAAAGCTGCAAAGGGACCGTACATCCAGAAGTTCCTACCGTACCTGGCGCTGTTGCAGTACCTTCGAGAATCCTCATTACAGTGACTTTCCCCAGCACACGTTAAACACATATTTGCCTGACTGTGAACTTCAGGTGTGTGCCTGAATGGGAACAATGTAGCCCTGAAAGACAGATGGTGAGTGCTGAGATGCTCGACTGATATTTACGCTGGACTCTGCAATACCAAAGCATATATTCCAAATGAACAGACAGTGCAGGCTAATTAGTCTCCTGTTTGGACTGGTAATGCCCTCGCTGAAGAATCAGCAGAACCCTGGGGCAGAGTTCAGGTGGGGGGAATGGCTTGCCTCTGTTCTGGAATTTAAGCAGTATTGAAGTGACAGACAAGATTTCCCACCTGCCTTTCACTGTCATCTGTGGAAGTTCATCCAGTTAAAGAATAGAGGGAGAAGTTAAATCTCTGTGCAGGACTGAGCCCCAGCATCATCCTCAAATATGGCAAATATCTGCGAGCAGTCCAAAAGAGAGGAGGATTTTTTGCCCTTCATTTCTGTGCTCCAGAGCCCCTACCAAAAAGCTAATTCCACTACAGTTAAGAATTGGTGTATAAAAATAAAACAAAAACCCAAACCATAACCCCCGCCCATTTAGCTATATCAGTAGAAGCTTCTCTCCTCAACAAAAGCCCGAGGAAGAAGGAGCTGTCCCCTCTCTAGTATCAATTACACAGCATGGGAATATGACCTCTTTCAACCTTCCCCTTTACTCTTTTAACTAGTTATTAAAAATAAGGATAGGATGTGTCTTCACGTTAGTTTGGAAAACACTTTTTGGGTTTATTGATGGTTCCTCATCTCCCTGCACATCTCTTTATAGCATAGTTGGTGGCCTGCTTCCTGGGATTATTATCACTACCCAATAGATTTCCTGATTCAGCAGGCATCTGTTACGTTGGATACTGCTCTTTATTTCTCCTGATGCTTTCCTTTGGTTTGTATAGCTGTAGATTATATCCTTGGGTAAGGAGTTTACATTACATGCATTAGGGAGTCCTGGGACAATAAATGCAGTGCATGTTCCAGAAACTCTCCAGATGTAGGAGCAAGCTACACAATTTTGGTAAGTAGGAAGTGTTGCCATTCAGGAAGGGTTTTAGTCCTTGGTTTGCAATATCACTGTTAATACACAAGTAAACAAGCTGCTGAGCTCTTTGTGTCTTCCCTCTAGTTGCTATTTACTACTTCCCTTCAACAATCTCTTTCCACTTACAGACCTTTTCACATCCCTGCAAACTTTCTCCTGTAACAGATTTAAAAAGAAAAGAAGATGGGGGAAATGATTCATTCAAACCAATGTCTCACTGTTCAAATTGTGTGTCACACAGTCTTCTTTGCACACAAGGAGTAACCTGGTCTGCAAAAAATTTAAGTTTCTATAAGAAAACCAAATGCAACTGTTCCATCTTCATCCTTTTGCACTCTTCCTTAGAGAAGAAAGAGAAGGAAGATATGACTGAGGCTATGATCAGCTGTGACAGCCTCAAAGGAACAAGTCCTTAAACAGTCACTAATTCTGAAACACAGCCCTCAGTTATCAATACAGAAATAGATGTATCACCTTAAGCCTCTCACTACAGCTGTACTACAAAAGCAGATTTATTTATTTTATTCTTACCAATATTTTTACCTGAACCTTTCAGAGACTTTAAAGCTTTATTTGTACTTGAGGAATCCTAGACTTCTGCCTTTATCTGTATTTTTTAACATGTTAAAATCTCATTTTATTAAAGTCTTAGAAGTTGAAACTGCTTCCCATATACATGATCTTAGCAATTGTGAAGGTAGTAGAATTAAAATGGAAAATGTAAATGGATTACATTTTCATCACAAAAACATGATTCTTCAAAACATAATTATTCAAAAGTACAAAATACTACAACCTATTACAAAACAACTTCAGAATGCAATACTATAAAATGCTGTGTTAAGACAGAGTAAACTGAACCCGAGCAAAACCTTTGGGCATCTGGGTAGAGCTATGTACAGGTATACATAGATCCTGAAAAGAGTGTGTAATTAAAAGATTTCCTTAAATATTGGGCCCCAATTATGATGCTGTATAAACAAATAGACAGTTTGTCAGTGGAATGAACTAGAAAGAAACCTCTTGGAACCATTTTGATAGATATGAGTGTAATTTAATTTTTTTTCTGGATGATTACAGTTAACACTGTTAATTAATTAGTTTATATAGGATGGCAATTGCTGACAAAAAACATCCCTCCCAAAACCCAGATGTGCTGTTTCTAGGATATGAAAATCCTCACACCTTTAAACCTGGAGCAATGCTTCCATCACCAGACAAAAAATAAGAATTATTGTAACTACTATTTCACTACGCTGTATGTGCTTGAGCACACATTATGGAAAAGAAATATATTATTACGGAAAAGAAATCCTTCAGCATGTTACTCAGAATCTAACAGAAATTTCTTGTAAGTGACCTGTAACAGCATGGATTACCACAGGTTTTCTTGTACAGCATGAAAATTTTTGAGAATCATGGGAATTACTGTGCAATCACAATGAAAAGTACAGTATATAAGTATAACATATGTGTATTTAATATATAAGTGTAATAGTATGATTTAATACATATAAGTGTATATATAAGTATAATAGTATGATTAGAAAATAAAATATTTTCTGATGGCACAAGGTTGTCTCAAGAATCTTTCGGTTGTTCTTATTACTTGCATATGATGCTCCTTGAAGAAAAACACAGGACATACTCTATCTGTATTTTTGCTTATATTTCTACCATTTTTGGTGTGATTTATGATCTTTTTATTTTATCTTATGTGTGCCTGTGTTCATGTATATGTATCTATTGTGTTTTGGTTTTGGGAAGAGATTACCTTTGTTCTAGGTTACTTTTTAAATTTTAAACCAAAAATCAGATACAAAGTTTTCTTTCATGACCTGATATAACAATGCAGACTTTCAGATTAAAAGATATAACACAGATTTCTATTACAGAAATTAATAATAACAAGTTACAGATTCTGCGTCTGGCTCTTGAGATAAATGTAATACTCCTGTGAAACACTGGTTTCATCCCAGATGAAGTGAGAATGGTGTTTTACCTTGTGATGGGTTAACCTTGCCTGCCTGCCAGAAGCTCACCCAGCCACTGTCTCCCCCACCTCAACGTGCCAGGGAAGGGGATGGAAACCACCTTGGTGAGCCTCACCCCAAGCAGGTCTCTCTTCACCTTGTTGTTTCCATGGGTTACACCCAGTCCCTACACTGCAGGAATGGGGTTGTGGCCAGTCCTGCTCCTTCTCACTCATTTCTTCTGTCCTTCCAGGGGCTGCAGATCCCTGCTCGGGCTCCTGTCTCTCACACTGTTCCCCTCACTGCCAGGCAGGTTTTGCACTTCCTTACACAGGCTTTTCCTGAGGTGCTGCCATTGGCTGAAGGGCTCGACTGTGCCCTGCACGGGGTCCATCTTAGTTTCTAGCACAAGAAATCCTACAACATTGGCTTTTCTCTTATTATGACTCAGAGACCCTGTGTCAGCTGTGGGAAAAGCTCAATTGCAACTCCTACCGTATTAGAATCATAAAAACATAAAATATTTCCTGAGCTGGAAGGGGCCACAAGGATCATCAAAGTCCAACTCCTTGCTTTGCATGGGACAGACACAAGAATCCCATCATGTGCCTGAGAGTGTTGGCCAAACTCTTCTTGGGCTCTGTCAGGTTTGGTGTGGTGACCACTACCCTGGGGAACCTCTTACAGTGCTCAACCACCCTCTGGGTGAAGAATCTTTTCCTGATATCCAACCTAAACCACAGCTTCAGGCCATTTCCTTGGGTCTTGCCATCAGTCAAGGGATTAAAGAGATTGGTACCTGCCCCTTCTCTTCCTCTCACGAGGAACTTGTAACTGCGATGAGGTCCTCCCTCAGTCTCCTTCAGGCTGAACAGACCAAGTGCCCTCAGCTGCTCCTCATACATCTTCCCCTCCTGACCCTTCACCATCCTCGTGGCCTTCCTTTGGACAGTCCCTAATGCCTTTGTATCTTTCTTAAATGGTGGTGCTCAAAACTGTACACAAGACTTGAGGTGAGACCACACCAGACCACAAAGTAGAGTGAGACAATCCCCTCTCTTATTAGGCCCCCAAAAATTCAAAGTACATTTTTTTATTTTCTGCTCTGTCACCTGATCTCTTCATCTCCAGATAATTCAGTCCATTTCTGTGTGCATGGAGAAATTGTGAGAGTTTTCCCTATGACAGCAGTCCGAGGACAACACACCCCCCCACACTTCTGTCACCACAACAGACATTTTAGATAAACCAAGGTACCTCCTTCACCTCTGTCAGGCCACCAGACAGTTCCCAAAAGTAGCTGTTACAAAGGATCACTGCATTCCACCATCCCTGGCCACGGGAGATGAATTTGCAGAGGCAAAGCCTTCCTGCTGAGCCAGCTCAGTTGTGGTTGGCCAAATGAGAGGCACCGCAGAGAACATTATGCAACTTGGGGCTATGCCATTGCATCTGTGTGTTTGACTAGAGGGGAATCTTATGTTCACACACACAACAAATCCAGTCTCCAGCTGAGATGGCTGCAATTTCAATTCACACTTGCTTTTGCAGATCCAAACCCTCGAGATAAATATTCACAAAAGTGAAGTATTATACCAAGTAGGCTCCTCAACCTCCTTCTGTGTGTCATGAAATTTATGCATAAGAGAATCTCTCTATATAAATTGTGCGTGTGTGGGACGAGAAAAATCATAATTCAGGGTAAAGTTTCTGACCAATCTGCCTTTTCTTTATCCAGCTCCTCAATTTCCTTTTCCTGTCTCTTGACACATCCTCACATTGCAACTACAGCTCATGGTGGACAGCATCAGACAATAGGACTGGCAAGCAGTGTGCTCTGAGGCAATGTAAATCAACAGAAACCACTTTGTCCCAGGGCAGATATTAGGAAAAAACTAGAAGGTCTGGGGATACAACAGAAAAGAGGGAAAGAACATTGCAGGGTCTAGAAAATTTATCATCTTCAATATGTTAGATCCAGTGCCATGATTTCTGCTGTCATTTATTGCTCCCAGCTCTGCCAAAATCTGATGAAAAATACTGATTTAAGGAGTTATATTTTCCTTGGTTGCTTTTATTTTTTTGGTCTTTACAAAGTTTTTGCCTTCTGATTTGGGAAAATTTGTGGCAACTTTTGAAAATCCTCCATAAAAAAAAGATTTCTGACAATTTTTCATACACTCTCCAGATAAAAAAACCCCAGAATTATTCCAAATTTCACCGTTTGATTTCTTTCAGTTTAATTTAAAAATAATGGTCTTTATCTCATTAACTAAAAGGATTTCTACACAATCCAATCTCAATTAATTCATACAACTTTGCAAAGATTTCCCGTTATCATCTTTTAATGTTCACAAATCTATCTTATTTTTAGACAACTTGTTCTCTAACAAATTTCAAGATGGCAGTCAGTCCCAATCATATGTTATCAGAACTTATAAATCACTGCAAAGTCACAAACAATGGATTGATGGATCAATATTAAAAAAAAAAAAAAAAGCGTATTTTCTACTTTTGTGTCTATTTTGTTTAACTAAGTAATTATAGAAAGCAATTATAGTGAGTGAAAGAAAGCAATCTAAAGGTTTTATTCTAACAAAATAGTATTTTAAATAAGTTCCTCAAACACTTTGTAAATTTATGAAATGCCTTTTTCCTTTTTTTTTTTTTAAAGAGATCCTTCATTTCTTCATATGCTTTTGTACATTCTCGTTACTATATGGAGTGGTAAGACACTGTAGTTAAGCTGACTGTCTAGTGACTTAAGCAAGTGCAAAAGAGACTTCAGGCTCTGCTCAGGTTTAGATGATCATCTGAGGAAAGTGTGATCATCAGAGCGAGACACCTTTACACAAAAAGGAGATTAATTCTTGCATATGTATGGAAGAGGGATTTGAGTAAATTGAAAATTGTCAAATATTGTTTTTAAATCACCTAAGACTACCCTATACATTTTTATAGAAACTTTTTTAAATGTGAATTAAGGACATTCATGGGTGAACCAAATTTATGGACAGCAAAAGAAACACAAGCAAATGCATGACTTCATGAAGTACTAATAAGTCTTCTCTTTCCCCAAATGCTTTGCACAAATGGCTCAAAATCAAGTTGCACTTTGTCTTGTCCAAAGTTTACCCTGCACTAGTAATAAATTCACATTATTCTTTGCCTCTTTGGCAAAATTGCTTTGAGCCTTTTGCTTGTGTCTCAAAAAACAAGAGCCCATCTTTCAATTTCCAGGCTACTATCAAGGGAAACTAAAACCTCTTTGAAAAACACAGTCCTCTCTCTTGATATTAAGTCAATTAGTAGAACAAAATAGTGTCATCCACATACTTTCCAAGAAAGGAAAGCTGAGTTCCTTGTAGGTTGTGGATTTTTTTTATCCTCTGAAATATTATAACTATGGTTTATACTTTTTTCCCCTGAAACTTCAATGATCCTTTTGCTAAATAAAACCCCCAAAACCATACCCAAAAGAAAAAGAAGTCTCTTCCTCAAAAGACTGAGGTAGTCAAGAAAATGGTGACAAACTCTGACTTTTCTCTCTTGATGTAATTCTGGATTGTCTTTTAATTTCAGGAAAGCATGGAAGAATAAAATAACTGAAAAACAAACAAACTTGGGAAAAGTACTGTCCAAAAATAAGTTTTCTGTTTTTTAAGCAGTTCGGTATCAGGACAGAAGGATCTTCTAGACACAAGACAATTCAAGTGGATGTCTTTAGAGTAAAAGGGCCACAATCATACCATGGGCTGTGGAAGAGTGCACCAGCTCAGGAAATTTTTGTGAGGTGGCATTAACAATCAAAAGCGCAGCAGAATCCAGGAGTGAGGATTAAAAATTTTGAAAATAATGAATGCGGCATTCAAGACTTGAAAATCTGCAGCAAAGGGTTGGAAAAAGTGGTAATATCATGAAAGTGGACAGCCCTTCAGCTGCCAATCAGAAAACTTGTATTTTTTTTTTCTGAAAATACCAGACTACCAAAATACATATTTAAGAAATCAACCAGAAATTTAATAATTTCTCATTTATCTAAACTACTACAAAGATAATGAAACATCCAGAACTTCGCAACTTAGCAGCAAAACTGAAGTAATGAAAAGTAATAAGCTTGAGGGATTATATTGATGGTAGCAGATCCTGCCTCTCATGGGGAAAAAAAAAAATAAACAACAGAAGAAAACAAAAAATATTGGAATAAGTTCTAGGCTTAGGAAAGTGCTGGTTGCCATTCTTCCTGAAGGAATAACCTAAGGCCTCTTTCTTCACATGGGCTTAAGCAAAAAATGTATTAATACAGAGGGATTGATGAAATTCACAAACATATTAATACATCATCTTTAGATGAGTGAGCTCCAATTAAATACTAATGATGGATTAAATGGCATATGCATTCATTTAAATAAAGTAATCTTACAGGGATTTAGAAAATACTCCTGAATTATCGCTGTCTGCTGAAAATTTTCCCTACAACAAACCCTAAATTTGTGTAGGGAATCTCAGTGCTGTGTGTATTATTTTGCTGGTTCCACAGACCCGGTTTTAAGGTGCAGATGGCGAAATCGACTATAACGGTAGTTTAATACTTGTGCTCTCTCTAGAGTTTTAAGTTCAAATTGCACCTATAAAAAGGGGTAATTAGTCCTTTCTGTTTTATTGCTGTTAGGGGAAAGGAAGCAGTTTCAGTTAACTGTCAACTAGACACCACTCCAGATTAAATATCCTGGATTCAGTACCTTATCCTGGCTTTCAAATACCAAACTGAGAATTCAAAGAAAGTAGGAAATGTCACCTTTCCAAACATTATGGACTATTAATTATGTCTTTGCAGTGAACTTTCTTGGTGCAATTAGTCTACAGACATGAAGATCATTCTTTATAAAAGACTATAAGCTGTAACAAGGTTAATTTCAATTTAAACTGTGTTAATAACAAGAATGACTGCATTCAGATAGCTGAATAATTATCTGATAAGCAAAGTATGTGTAATGAAGCAGAAAAAATTGACTAATTTTAAAACAAGCATGGATATGCAACAACGTAAATGTTTGTCTTTCCCAGCGCTGTTGCTTTCCTACACTACCCTTTAACTATCTAGTTCTCTATGTAGAGGGATTCATAAAGCAAATTACATTTAGATATAGGTAACTGTAAGTGAATACATGGCTGCATGTGACAGACACTTGACAGCAGCTTTGAAATGTGTGCCTTTTGGCACACTTTAAGTTCACTTAATAAAGAACTGCACAGAAGATTTCCGTGCCTTTGCTTCGACACACACTCCTCATCAATAAAGCCAGGAGCCCATTGCCCTCATGGTGGGTGGTAACTGAGGGTGAGCAGGAGATCCCGGGGTGGAATTTCACGTCACAGTTTCCCTGGTGGCAAACCTCATTTAAAAAGATTTCTGAGCACCATTTTTTCCCAGAGCTTGCTTTTTTTTCCCAGTGAGTTTATCACACACTAGATAATACTCTAAAATGAGTAAGTGACAAGTTCCTGTGCAGAAGGTGCCATAGAGAGAGCTGTGCTGATTCAGCTGAAGGGGGTTTGTGTTTCACCAGGGGGGGAAAGCTAGAAAGCTAGAAAGTGAAAAGCTTTAGTGCAGTATATTCAAGCATAACCAATAAGACAGACCCAGCCCATAATTTAAAGTATTTTAGAAACATTGGACTGGGCCTTTACCTGTCAGCATCTTTTAAGAGAGATAGAAATATCACTCACTGAAATGCTAATAAACAAACAGCCAAAATGTTTAGCTTCACAAGAAACTGTAGACAGTGCTGTTTTCTTATGGAGTGGAGAAAACTGGGCTGTGATTTCTTCTTTTTTTCTTTTTTTTTTTTTTTTTAATCTAAGAATAACAAGTTTCCTGTGCTTTAATTTCTCTTGTAGAAAGGAAGACAAAAAAACCCAAACCAAACCAACCCCAAACCCCTACTCTTCTGACATTCAAAAGCCATTTATCACAGAAATTCAGATAGCCACTCTAAAATGGTAGCCAGATATTCTGGAACACCCAAAACAAAAATAAACTTTTCAGTGTTACTGTGCAGAATAATACTTGAAAGCCTCTGTGGTTGGTTGAGTGGTTGAGCTTGGTTGGACACCAGGTGTTTAGTAAAACATTCTATCACTCCCTCCCCTGAACTAGACACAGGGACAAAGTGCAGTGAAAAATTCTTGGCTTGAGATAAGGACAGGACTTTACTTACCTTTTATTGTCATGGGCAAATGGACTCAACTTGGGGAAAATAATTTAATGCATTGACAACTATCAGTAAGCGATTAGGATGAGAGAACAAAACACCTTCTGCCCTCCCTTCCTTCTTCCCAGGTTCAACTTCACCCTTAACTCCTGAGTGGTGCAGGGGAATGGGGAAATGAGTGACACAGTCAGTCCGTAGGGCTTAATCTCTGCCGCTCTTTCCTCCTCATGCTCCTCCTCCAGCACGGAGTGTCTCTCCCAGGAAACCATAGCTAATGAACTTGTCCAGCACTAAGTCCTTCCCACAGGCTGCAGTTCTTCCAGAACAGCTTCCAGAACAGAATGAGTCCTTTCCATAGAACAGTCCTTCAGGAACAGGCTGTTCCAGTGTTAGATCATCATATGGCACAGCTTCTGCCAGAATCCCTGCTTCTCCATGGGCTATGGCTCCTGCCAGGAGGACCCTTTAGCCTGTCTTAAATTTGTTATCATAATGGTGCTACCAATGTTGCTTCTGGCCTCAACTTTGGCTGGTGGCAGGCTTGACTGGGAGCTGAGTGAACCTGGCTCTTTCAGGAATGGGGGCAGCTTCTGGTGCCTTCTCACAGAAGCCGGTCCAGCAGCCAAAACATTGCTACATAAACCAAATACAGCCTCCACTAAGAACTTCTGTGAAAAGAAAAAGATCTGAAAAGCAAAACCAACAGATTTTGTCATAAATATGGATAGTTATCTCACATGCAGAGAGTTACATTTGTTTGCATTTCCAGACATTTAACTGGAATTGAAAAACCTCCAGTGAAATTATGAAATATGATCCATCAGACAAATACCTGTTAAGTCATTCATGTGTATGTGTGTGTGTGTGTGTGTGTATATATATATATATATGTAAATATATATATATATAAATGTAAGATGCATATTTTTACTAATGATGATCAGACTGACTCTGGAGTATGGTCAGAAGTAATTCCCAGATTTTACAGTTCTACTTTTGGGATACAAATAAACTTTAAAAAGACTGTTCAGTTTTATAGTAGTATAGTTACTGTCCTAACAGCGTGTATTTTTCCTGCATGGACACAAGGGTGTATTTCTATTGGATTGGTTAAACCCTGATATAGTTTTATGCTGACAAAATGTTGTAGACCATGACCATTTAGCACAATTTAAGATTCAGGACATAAAGGTGATGATGGTGTCGCTACAAACACTCTTTGGCATGAGCACAGCTAAGAGACAGGAAAACACACATTGGCAAAATTCACTAAATTAACATCTTCAAGTAAAACTTAGGAGCATGATGTGAGGTTTACCATTGTCCCTATCCTTTTTGCTCTCTTTCACTAATTTTTAATTTTTTTTCCTATGATTTTCCAACTTGCCTTCCTTCCCTTAGAATCTTCTAGCCTTTCATTTATAAACCTCAATTCCTTATCAAGTTCTCTCTTCTGTGTGATAAGTCAGCAGGTTCCATATCCATCATCTCTAAAGCATTTGTATTCAAATGGCTTCCCTGACCAAAGACAGTCAGAGGCCATAATCACCTCTCAGTTCAAACAACTTTTCCAAGTACACTACTTCCTTTCTTCAAGAACCTGGGCAACTGGTATACTGATAGCTAATACTATTAATAATGATAATAATGACATAAGAAAATTCTACTTACATAGTTTGTATAAAAGCACTTTTAAAAAATTGTTCACATTGACCTCTGTGTTACAATGAACTACAGTGTTTGTATTAATATTTATTAATATTGGTATTAATATTGAAGAGTGGCTGAAGAGGGAATCCATTGAGGTGGCATCAGACAGGTATTTGCCCTGGTAAATTCCATCCTAGGTTTAATCTCTCATGTCTATCTACTCTAGATCTAATTTATTTAAGATTTTATTGAAATACTCTATTTGTTCTTCTGTTTTCACCCATTATATTTCTGTACACAGCATAACAATTATGGGTATGTTTCCAATATGTATAACTATGAATAATTCCTGTGCAAGGTAATCGTGACCAATTTGTACCATGCAAATTAATTGAGAAATGAGCTAAACTTTGTACTGACTGAATTTTCCAGGAGGCTGAAGTTGTGCGAGTAGTACTTGTGGGCATGCAAAAAGAATACTATTTGCATGCCAGAATCAAATGTTTGGTTTTTTGCAGACTGGAATGGGAAAAAGATCAAAAAAAGGAAGTGAATTGCCATGAATCACAAGGAAAAGTGTTGAGTTCAGGTGGTTGTTGATTAGCTTTTCTATGAATGGTATGAGGCTTGACTTCTGCAGTGAAGCCCAAGAAGAAGCTCAGTCACTATTCACATGTGGGACTCGTAGTGCTGCCTGAGTTGGTGCAAATGTTTTCCAGTTAATGTGGATAGAGTTGTCTTCCCTCCAGTGAGACAGTTTTGCTGCAGTTGTTTAATCACTTGTGGCTTAGAAGCCCTGCACATCCATTGTTTGCCCTAAGCCTCAAAAAATCTTGCCTCCCCAGCCTGGAACTACAGAAAGGAAATACTGCTAAGGGATGGGATTTGTGAATCTTAGTAATGGATCTGCAACTTTCTAATTCGTAATTAAATAATGGGTTCCTAATCCCTAATTTTAATCCTATGTTTTGTGCACAAGAGGAATGCTGATGAGTTGTGAAATTTCTAAGGCATTTTTGGTTGGAGTCAAATTCAAATGCATATCACTATAGATTCCCTTTTTTTTTGCCTAACTCTTTTAGACTGCTAAGAAGTAGTTTTCCTATCTGGTAAATAATTACTAATTAGTGCAATATCTAATTTTCATCATGAGTGATCTCCTCATTCCTCAGTACCATGGTGAGTTCGAGATCAGGGTTGTTTTTATTTGCCATAGAAATAGAGAATTGCAAACAAAAGAAATTATAAAGACAAAACTCTCTATTAAAGGAATAGTAAAATTGATCATCCTTAAACTCCATAGCAAGGAAAGATCAGATTGTTGCATTTTTATCCAAACTAATTGAGCTCCTTTATGAATATAAAATACGAGGTTTGGTTAACCAGTCCATACTTTGCTTTATTACAGTGAAGACCACCCACTTTGGGCCTGTAGCTGAAATTTAGTTCTTTTCCTGTCACACTGTCTGAAGCTCCAGGACACACCTGTCATGTCCTGGTCAGCTCTCATCTCACTGATTGATTCTCTTGTGACAACAGCTAAAGCCTGTGCCTGTGTAGTGAGTGCCTTCTTCAGATACACCCAGGGAGGTCACAGCAGAGAAAAGGTCTATCCTTCTACTTTCACAGCTCACAGGAGGAGCTGTGTAGAGAGTACATTTGGTATTTCTGATAGTAATTGGGGCCCTGATAGTACAAGTGATGTATCCCTGCTCCTGATTGCCTCATCTGTAACAACACGGACCCCTCCTCGTGGGGAGCTGATCTCTGGTCAGACTGGCAGAGCACATCAGTAGCCACCTAGAAAGAATTTCACTGTTTTCTCCCCTGAAGTGTTTCTACTCCAGCTGAGCAAGGCAAATTGCTTTGTGTCTCTGATTCCTATCTCCTGTACTCTCAGTGGGCTTGTTTCCTCTACCATCGCTCCAGTGCTTATCTCCATTCTGTGTAATGCAGGTTTTGAATCCTTTTGCTATAAATGGACCCTCATTGTCACTCACTAAATACTTCTAGAAGTTTTAGTGCTGTAAATATGTGTTTAGGGCAGCTGTGATTGCTGGATCTCTGGTAACCAGCAGTGCATCTGCAGTTTTTGTTGTGATGTTTACAGCACGCTATGAATTCTGTCCTGACCTTGTCAAAATTTATTTTCCTCTTGCACGTCTCTAAGCAGTTATTTAGTTTTCCTTGTTTCCTGTCAGTTTCTAGGAAGGTTTCATTCTGTGTGCCATAATGAAAATGTTTTGTCCCTGTAAAGACAGATTTACTTGTTATTCACAGCATTAAAAGGTGGTATTTCTGTCATTTTCAAAAGCTTGTTAATATATCTGGTATAACAGCGCCCATGTAAATGTTGACTCCAGCTCACAGATTCTGCTGCTTTTTGAAGTTAGCTTGCCCTCTCACGTTTCACTTCTTGTCAGATGACACTTGCCCTGAGTCTCGGATGTTAATTTTGTACTCATGTCACAGCTGATGCTCTAGAATCATGCTCTCTGTAGTTAGCATTTGAGATTTAACTACTCCCCTTCCATTGGTTTATATCTTGCAAATAATCCCATTTCAGTAAAACTATTCTACATCACAAAAATACTGGCTTTTAGCTTTCACCTTGCACAAAATGTTCTGCTAAATCTTAGTAAAACAGGATGCAAATTACCCAAATGAAGTGCATCACATTATAGTCATTTTTACAATATTTACAAAACACATGCTCTACCCATACTTACTAAAACCAGACTGAAAATAGAACACACTTTTCACCATAAAATGAACAAGCTTTCTGTTAAATCCACTGCAGAAATAACCCTTTGTACCGCTTTCACATTGCTGCAGCAGCAGCAGTAACAGATATTCAGAAAGCAGATGGCTAACCTTCTGAATGGCATTATTCATGTTTCCAGAATAACATTCTAAAGAGCACAATGCTGCACCTGTTCTAAATTCTTCCTTTTTAAGGATAAAATGCTGTCAATTTTCATATATGCAGCTCTAGATACAGGACTAACTGTGATTTTAATGGAAGAAAACTGTTCCATCACGTACTAACACTTTTTTTTTGTTTTTTAAAATGCAATTTTCGTGTCTGGAAATAGTAATGTATCACAGTAAAAGAGTAAATTTTCTGTCTCTCTTTCTTCCAGTCAGTTCTGTGGCTGTGGAGAAGACTCTGACTAGCCCAATGAATGGAATTACTTTCCCTTAGAGCAGGTCCCTCAGCACAGTCTGTCATGTTGCTGCAATCTGAACACGCAAAGATGCTTGATTATTACTCTGCGGTACTCTCATTAATGATATAGGATGCTTCCAGAGCAGGGTATAATCAACTAGTGTGTCTGGCTCACTGTAGGGGTCACAGTGAGCCACCTTGGCTCCTTAGGGAGTAGTTAGGAATATGGAACTGCTGTACCACATCAAAGTCAGGGTTCACTGAACCCTCTGTTCTGTGTATGATGCTGAGAGTAGCTCAAGTGCTGCAGAAGTCTGTATACGACTCCTGTGGGAAATATGGATTAATTTCCATCTTAAATCTTGAAGTGAAATGATTGCCTGAATACCCATATAAATTTCCAGTTTTTCTTTTAGAACCTTGTTAAAGTCTTGGCTTTGAAAATTGAGTCTGTGACACGATGACAAGTGTGCTCTACCCCTCCAGGTGACAGGTCTTGTACAGCCCAAACCAGAGGTCAAACTACAGCCGTAGCTCTTTTCTTGGCAGGGAAGGATGAAAGAATGGGACCTGCTCCCAGCTGGATGTCCCCCAGAGCTACTCCTCTACAGCACAAAGCCCATGGCTCTCTCAGCTATGGGGTTGTTCAAACTGCTTGCTTTAAGGTCTGACCACTTCTTAAATTTTTATTTAATGCCATTTACTTCCACTTGAAAGTTACTGGGAAATTGAATAATTTCCTTACCTAAGTGAAAAAAGGATTAACCAAGGAGGATTGTAAGGAAATAGATAAAATCAGGTGTTCATTATCTGCTCTCTATTTACTATAAAGTTATCTAATTTCATAGGTTGTTTAAACTTTCTGTAAATCTCTATACATAGGATACAGTTGTATATCTCATAAACATGAAACGCCCGTGTATGGAAGACATAACTTAAAGAATGCAGTATCTTGAAAGAATAGGAATAAATAGGGCAGAACAGATCCTTGAGTCTTCATAAACTGTCTCATGAGATGTTTTCCAATTACTGTATCCGCCATTAATAATTACTGTGGTAAGTGCTAGATTGAAAAATCAACCTCCTAACTAGGCCGTCTTTAGTAAATTCAGCCCAGAACCATATGTTAGCTAAAATTTATATAACCGTGAGCTAATCCACCCTCATTGTGCATATGGGGAGTGAATATGGCTAACATACATATGAGAGTAATCAGTCAGACAAGGCTAAGTTCATATCCTATTTTGTAAGAAGAAAGATATTTTTAATTTGATTTTTTTAAATTACTTTCTGCTCCCTTGGTTGTGCACTGGAAAATAAGTACTACATCAGACACAGCATGAATTATCATATCTTGGCCCTCCAGACAAAGAGAAGTGGAACAAAGGCTCACAATTATTTCCACTGTCACGGCATCGTTTGGAGGTCCAACTGCGAACTGAATCTTGAGAAAACTTACTACCTTTTGTTAGTGAGAGACAGGTAGAGAAGAAGTAGGAAGAATTTTGATGTGGTATGTTTTTTTGGTAAAGCTGGGAAATCTAAAGCAAGTCAGAAGATGACAATTTCATCATTATTTGAGAGTAATATTGCTTTTAAATTAAATATATATAAAACCCAAATTGTTCAACTGTCATACACATTCAAAAAAACATTTAAAGAATACTTACTTTTTTATGCAGTGGTAAATGGAAAACTGCCAGCAGTCATAACAAGAGGATAAAATCAAGGAAATTTACATGAAGAGGTGACTGTGTTACCTGAAGTACAGTCTCCTAGTTAATTTTCGGTGGCTGATACGTGACATTATCTGACTTTCAAAGACCTTCAGGTGCATTTATGACACTGCGTATGACACTAGAATGAAAATTTAAGATTTAAAAGGTATGAAGAAATAGCATCACAGGGGGTGCTATCCTTTTCATAACTTTTTCTTGACAATTTTGACATAACAAAAATACATAATATTATATACTGCATATACAAAGATCTTGATGCAAGTGTTGGGGTTTTTGTTTGCATTACATGTCTGTGCTGCAGTAACTGGAGTTGGGGTGGGCGTGCAAGTGAGTGTGTGATGGATAGCAAAGATAAACCAAAGGAGCTGACAAGCAGGTATAGAGGTCTGGGAGCTGAGGAGATGAATGAATCTCCAAGACACATCTCTGAGTTGTGACACACGTGTGTATCTCTAGAGACAAGAGCACAGGCAGTCAGATATCAGGACTGGGGGATCCTGGGGAGTGTGAAGGGGTTGAGAGTGATGGTTGTACCAGCCACGGCAGTAGGGCTGTGGTGCAGGGGTTTGTTTGCCCAAGTGCCAGGAATGGGACAAACTGGAGCCCAGGGGCCAGAGGCAGAGACAGGGCAGCGTGAGCCCTACTGCTGGAGAGATCCACCTTCCTCATATGTGCGCATTTACATTTCTTTAACTAGTAGAAAGTCACCCTGATGCATCAGAGATGTCAGACAATTGGTGCTGCCACTGTTCCTGTGAGTGCCCTGTGTGTGTTATTTGTGTGGCCATCAGCATATAAATGTGTATTGTACATGGCATATAGCAGATTCCGTGTCTGGAACGTGTGCTCACCTTGCTGTTGGAGAGACCAGCAACCAGGCTAGACTGGAATGAACCTGGGTCCTATTGACTGCCAAAGAAGGCCCAGAAGATGAGGAAGGAGGGATGGGAGAGGTTCCCAAGCTTATTTGATAGGGTGATAAGAGTCACAATGTAAAGGTGACCAAACAAACCGCAGAGACCATCCACTACAGATCTCTCCAGGCCGTACTGGCTTTTACAGCAGCACCATTGTATGAGGTGCAAAGAGAGAATGAGACTGGGTCACAGTGGCTCTAAACAAAATATTCATCAGGAACCTCTTGAGATTCCAGAGGCTGCTCTAAATTGAATAATATATCAAAAGGGGATGCCCACTGTTACTCCCGAGGATAAAATTGTATAGGAAGTGTTTGTTGTGTAGATTAGAAGATAATGGAAGTAGGTCAGGTTAAAGCAGCAATCTAGTCAATCATTATCTCAAGTGGTGATTTATCCCAATTAAATTAAAGCATTAAGTAAGGAACTAGTTTTTCTGGCATCCCTCTATTATCTATGGGGGAAAGAAAAAAAAAAAAAAAAAAAAAAAACCAGAGAGCAATTCAGCTGAGCAGGAAGAAATTTTGATTTTGTTGTTTTTGTTTATTTTTTAAAATTTGAGGGTGGAATAGTGCAAGTTATACAAGCAAAGTCTTTGGCTGAGCTCTAATTTCTAGACCTGATCTCTTCAAAAGGTTTAAACACTATTGTTAAAATGGATAGATGGGAGGCGGGGGGCAGGATGGTGGACTTGCACCTTTAGTGTAGATTCAAACAATGGAAGTACAAGTTTCTTTATTTCTTTTTCCTGCTTGTGTCAACAGTAGGAAAGAAATGTTATGCTTCCACCCAGTCTGACTGTCAGTTGGATGTACATCTCAGTCACAAAGACACAGAGAGCCAGAAAGCCGTACTTTACATTAAAGGGTAGTTTTGAGCTACAACAGCATCTGTATGTCTCTAAAATCTGATCTGTTTGGGTGGTAGTATGGAACACTCTTCTCTAAGGTTAGGGCAGGACTTCAGAATCCCTGCCAGCATTCCTCTTAAAGAGATTTCTAAAGTGCATAGGTGAGCATAAACTACAGCTGACTGCATAACTGCTGATACCTTTAGTGCACTGTCGGTATTTAATTTACAGCTTTATGAAGTGCTCTGTAATACTCTAAAGTAGGTGAGGTATCAAGGTAAAACTACATATTCGATGCAAGCAATCAGCAACATCTAAAGTAGAAAGGTCAGGGAAAACTCATTGCAAAAGCATAACATGAATTTTCCAGGGCTTTTGGTATCCCTTTTGGAGTGCAGATAATTTTTATCCAGTAAGGAAATCTCCAAATATATATCTTTGTTTGTTGAATTTTATCAGTAGATATCTCTGCAATTCATTAGCATGATTCCACATAACTCTTAGGTCATACCTTATGCTGAGAAAGAGCACAAGGTAACTCCCTTGATTTTTGTATTTCTAAATCACAACAAAATCAGCTTCAATTGTAAAACAAAACAAAGGAAAACAAAACCCTCACTTTGCTGTGTAACATTCTGAAATATGTGATGTTGAAAATAAAAAAGTTGTCATGAGCCTTTATGCAGCTTTTTTTTTTTAAATGCTCAAAGTACATAGCAAAAGTATTTAAGTTTTCCTGGATCCAGGTTCTGTCTACCATGGTTCAAACAGGTAAATAATCTGTTCTGCCCAGTGCTTCACATGGCTGTTTTGTGGATGTGATTCACTACATCAGAGTTAATATTCTAATAAACCCATTTGAATACTTGTGTTTGTACAGCATTGTGCCGTAACTTTTCATCAGCTGGGATCATGGAATGATGATTCAAGTGTACAACTGGCAGAAATTTATGCAAATACTTTCTTGAAAATTCTTAATCATGGTAGTCTTAGCCCAGATAGGGAATTTAAAATCATGCTAAGTCCATGTGGAGTTCTTGAATAGGTATTGTGTGCATAACTAGATCAATCACCAAACTGACTGGTTAAATGCGATTAATCAAAATATATCACACACCTGCCTAATGTAAATTCCCTGATTGTTGCAATTAGAGCAATCTCAGCTTCACTGCTGTAAATCTAGAGCAAATCAACATTTAAATTTCTGTTGATGTCAAGCGGTTCCATCATCTCAGTGGGTTTGTTCCACATTTATATAGCAATGTGAAATTTCACAATCTGTTCTAAATTTCATTATTGCTACGATAGGGTGATGCACTTGAGAGATACACAAAAATAAACCAAGCACATTTCAATGTCTAGGGAAAAAACCAAGAAAATATGTATTACAATATACTGGTGTTGGTAGTATTATAATATTAAAATAAATTCTAGTAATCTACGTAGCATGGGAAATCAATTTGATATACCCCATCAAATTCCACTGTTTCTTAAAGTGACATTTTTAAAGGGAAATTTTTCAGGGGAAAAAAAAAAAAAAGAAATTTCAGAATGCACCCTGGAATTAAAAAAAAAAAATACATCAGTTAAAAAATTGCTTCCAATATACATTAACCCATATAAATCAATAGTATTTTCACTGAAGTCAAAGGTGTTAGGCTAGTTTAACAGACGTCTAAAGACACAATCATGCTCATAACATCTAGAGAATATGGAATAATTTGCAGAGGTTTTTAATTTATTTGAAGACTTAGTTTTTGTCAGAGAAATTCGACTTCTTTTGGATGCAGGACAGCGAGCTACTTATCTGAAGAGAATAAATGCTTGTCTAAGAGATGCAGTCTCAAGAATATTCCCAATTCTTTGTTGATTCCATGAAGGCCACAAAGAGGCAGAAATCACTATCAGAAAATAGATAAATAACTTGTCAAGAAAACAATATGCTTAGAAAAAGTTTACTAGAAAACTGGAACACTATCCTTGAAAACCAGTGAAAAAAAAATGAAGTGACTGATACCACATATTTAGACAGTATGAGACACAGCAGTCCCATGATATGCAAAAATAGCTCAGATATGGACTAAATATTTGAAAAGATAGGGTTTTGGGTTCAATGCCTTGCCTGGCCAAAAATGCCTGAGGTGGGTCATTCCTGAGCTGTTTTGACTTCGGTTCAGCCTCCCTGTCTCCTTTTTGATAGAAGTTTAACCCCAGGGTGCCACGAGGACTCTGTAGCAAAAAGGTTCCAGACTTCAGGAGCTCTTGAAAGGCTGTCTGCAGGGGATGAGTAGGCAGGGAGAGGACTTCTTGGGGGTACCACCAGCTCCGTGGCACCAACAGAACCTTGACCCCATCCCATCCTGTAAGACTCTGGTGGCCCTGGACCTTGTTCCCACATCCCTCAGCAGGATATACCAGGAGGATTTGAATAGGATCCTCCCTCTTTTAACAGCCTTCACCCCACAAGACAGGGCCCATGCCCTTACCCTTGTCTACTCAGGAGCCTGGGTTAGCAATTTTGAAGGGAGAGAATTCATTTAGCCTGAGTTTCATCATCCAGAATTAGATGTGCACTGTGAGTGCACTGCAATGGCCAGAGAGATTTTTTTCATGCCTAAAATATCAAAGATTTCCTGTTTTTGAATCCTTTAACTTCCTTACACTTGTTCTCTCAGCAGAAGTTGCTGGTCCCTGAGGTAAATAGGAAGGTCTTATTCTGTGTACAGTATGGTGTTGAAAGAATGAATCTGCACAGGATGAGATGTAATTTGTAAGCAGGTCGTGTTTCCTACATGGCCCTGCTACCTGCTGATAGCTTATCTAAGAAGACCAAGTAAAAGAGATGTAAAAAGATAGCAAGCAGAAGGGAAAATAATGTAAAGAAATCTGCAAACCAAGGCATTCTACAACTGCTGTTGCCATGAATGTCAGGAGCTTCTGACTCCACTAGTAAATTCTTATGGTGAGTACACCTAAATCATCTTGGACACATACCAAATAACACATAAACATGATTTCTGACTATAAATTGCTTTCTCAGCTGAAATGAATTATTCTTTAACAGAAAGGTATTAGGTGGCCCAACATCCAACAGTCTCTCTTCGTGTTTCTATGTTATTATTCAGTCTTTGGAAGAGGGTTTGTATGGATATATATATATACATATCCAATGGACAGGGACTTGAATGACACCCAGCTGCTTCCAGCAGACTATTAAGCCTGCCAAGTGACTGAGCTTGAACAGCACAAGAACCATTATACCCATTAATAATAGATCTAAGAAAATTATTTTTGCTGTGTTTCAGTAGAACTGAAATACTTGGCTGGTTTTAACACTCCTCAAATTATTCTAATTATATGCTCTTGTGTATGATTTCCTATTTCCTACTTTCTTATAAGGAAATTGTACCAATAACTCCAAATTTCATCTAGTCTAGAATACCAAGGAGCAAGAGGTGTGCTCTGAGGACAAACCAACCAAGTCTCTTAGACTTGAAAAAGAAAAGAGTGGAAAGAAACACAGAACTGTGGTGCAATAAAAAAGTGCTCCTAGACTCCAGCTGAGTTGTATCTTTGGATTTAAATGTGCCATCTCAGCTCTTTCTAGCAGTATAAGACGGTATCAGTGTTGACTCTATCAGCATTTTACAGAAATTCACCAACAGCTAAAGTCTTTACAGCATAATCCCCCAAATGTGTGCAGTGCTAGTTTCTGAGCTGGTGTTACGGTGTCAGGCAGCTCAAAGATGCTGAGGCACACACAGCACAGGGATGGCATATCAGTGCCAGACAAGCTGGAGAGTCCTAGGCTGAAATGGATCGTCACGATCGCAGGCTAAGTCTCCCGTGTAGTGCTGAATCTGAGGTTTCAGTCAGTAACTTTGGCAGTAGAGGAAATCATCCCTGAATTATGTAGAAGTAGACAGTTTGCAAATTTGCTTGTGAGTTTTGAGGGAAAACTTACGCACATGTACATAAAAATGTACAATTAGTTGTTGTTGCTGCACAGTACAATAAAAAAGAAAATATATTTCAGTTATCCTAGCTTTACCTTGTAATAAGAAAAAAAAAAGTTTAGAATGTTATCTTTTTCTCCATGCAATTTAACTCCAGTTGAAGATGGCTTAGTTATGGCTAGTTTGCTATTATTTCAGATGGGAAAAATAAAATTTTAAGAATTGGATCTAACTTCAGCTCTATACTATTGGAAAAATTCTGCAGAATTAGACTAGCATTATAGCTAGAATAAAATAATGGAGAGATATTCCAGCAAACAGACTTATTTTATTATCCTGTACTTTAAACTTTTCTTCTGCCTTATAAATGTTCCAGGATTCGGACTCACATCTCAGAGCTATTTAACATGGGTAATCCCATGTCACTTAAAATTCATCCAGTAAGGTACACAGTGCAACAGGCCATGACTCAGGTAGAAAGGCTACAGTGTGCTGAATGGGGATTTAGAGTTGCATATAAGAATATATTCACAGAATCACAGCATATCCTGAGTTGGAAGTGACCCACAAGGATTGAGTCCAGCTCCTGACTCTGCACAGTACACCCCAAGAATCCTGTATCCCTGAGAGTGTTGTCCATGCACTTGAGACCTGTCAGGTCCTCTGACCACTGCCCTGGGGGAGCCTGTTCCCGTGCCTGACCACCCTCTGGGTGAAATACCTTTTTCCAATATGCAAACTAAACTTCCCTGACACAGCTTCAGGCTGTTCTGTAGGATGCGGTCATTGGACACCAGACAGAAGAGATCAGTGCCTATTCCTTCTTTTACCCTCACAAGATACCTATTTTTAAGATGTAATTTTGAGCTAAAAGATGCTACATTTGTCTGAGCACCTTTCCCTTGCAGCCTAATGAGACTCTGTGATCTGCAGATGAAGATATCAGTGAACTTCTAAGCCAACTAATTTTGCATGCATTTGCTTCATTTACATAGGTTGTTATTCTCATTTCCTGATGCTGAAGCTATAAAATATTTATGAAAATATCAAGGCTGAGAGTTTTGTCCTTGTTTGACAGTATGTTTATATTGTGAAAATTTTAGACACACAAAGCACGCATGCCTTTCACAGTCAGTCATACTGGGTTTCTTACACAACCCATCTGAACAATACATGACTAACCAAAGTTCCTTATCCCCAGGCTTCATATAAACCAGACAAAACCTTTCAATGTCTGGAAGGAGTTACAAGAATAAGACTCCAAACCCTCAGAGGAGGACAGAGTTCTTCAAGTGGGAACTAGGCCAGCTGGCAGCAAAGGCTCCAGTAAGATGGGGCTGAGATGGTCTCAAGACAACCCTACATAGCCATCTTTAGTAGCAAAGATATAATTCTTTGGCCAATAACTGGTATTTGAGAATACCCAAAAAAACTACCATTGCAGTCCCATTGCTGGTGATGTGCAGAAACCTCAGGTTAAGATGTCATTTGAATACCCACGGAACCACAATCTGGAGGCTGCAGAATCAAACATGGGAACTAAATATGTCTCTGAGCAGCTCAAACATGAGAAACTACTGGTTTCAATGTTTTTTATACTGCTATTGTCTTGAATTCTGATCATTATTCTGATGTGACTCTAATGGAAACTGAGGCCTTAATTCTAAATATAGTTTTTCTGGAAAATCAAAGAAAGATGAAGCTGTGCATCATCAGCATCATGGATGGCAACTGAGATGCACACATTAATACAGCCAAATGTTAGAGAACTTCTCTAGAAGGGTTGTTTCCAAAGCATTAAATAATAAATAGATCCATGTAAAGGGACTTGTTTCAAGATTTTATCAGCAGGATGCCTACTTTTTACTGCAGTATGAAATTCACTGAAAAATTCCTTCTGCAATGTTCCTTAGTACTTCGAGGATGAGTTTCAACCCAATACAGAATGTTAGTTGCCAAAATTGGAATATTTTTAAAGGTGTTTTAGAACAGGATTTCCCAAAGGAAATTCTTATCAACAACTTACTCAAGGGGGAGAGCCTTCAGATATGCACATTTATTCCATGTTAAAGACCAAGTTTGCTTAGCTCAGATTGAGAATCCGAACAGAGCAAGAATCAGTCAGGAAAATCCTAGCTGTAACATTTTGAAGAACTGCTGTGCCTGTACTTCTTGGACTGGGAATCCCCTTCTCTGTGAATGTCACCTGTTCTCACATTTGCTCCTGCCAAGTATCAGGGCAGAAACTAAAGCACCAAGGGTCATAATGAAATCCCACTATATTTCTTATCAAAAACAAGCATTTCTGCAATTTTTTTGATTGAAGTCCTGGCTTTGTACCAATTTTTGTTCATCTAAACTGCCAGCATCTCCCACATGTGGCTCTTGATGCACCTCCCCGTTC
The DNA here is from genome assembly GCF_015227805.2 of Hirundo rustica. Lineage (NCBI taxonomy): Eukaryota > Metazoa > Chordata > Aves > Passeriformes > Hirundinidae > Hirundo > Hirundo rustica. Next base: position 11,291,262 of record NC_053451.1, on the reverse strand, counting down.
CTTTGCTCTAGTGCCACACTATTTTCTGTAGTTCTATTCACAGAGTTCTCAGTCTAGAATGGAGTGGTCTATTAACAAGGTAAAGTAAGTTGTTAATCCTAGGAAGACAGGCTGAGAGAGTTGTGGTTGCCAGCCTCGGGGAGAGGAGGCTCAGGAGAGATCTTAGAGCACCTTCCAGTACCTGAAGGAGGCCAACAAGAGGGCTTGGGATGGACTTTTTACAAGTGCTGTGAAGAGTCTTGTCTTTTAAGAAGAGTAACCCTCTCCTGCCTTTAATGTAGACATTTCCAAACAATTCTGGAAGTTAGTGGAACCCATAAATTCTGTCCCTCCCAGAAGTGTTGCAAAACACTTGGAAAATGTCAGGACCAGAACAAAGGAGGATTTCTATTTCACAGCCACATGAAAGGTGCTGTACAATAGATTTACATCAGTATGCTGGCCAGCTCTTCCCTCATGCTGCGTGTAGATCTTCTTGACAGGTACTTTGACTGCAGAAAAGTCCCTACCTGACCTCAAATCAGAGAGAAGCAATGGCCAATGGGTACCACGGGAAAAACTTATTTCTCTGTCTTCATTCCAGCCTCAGTGCCAGCTGTCTTCAAAGTCACTCCTGTATCCACAGCTGCAAAATAAAGGAGCCTCTATCAAAACAGGTGGCAGAGTCCCTTATTCCTTACTTGAAAGTAGCTGGGGTCTTTTAAATGTTTCTAAATTAGATTTCTTTTTAAGATGAGGATTTTAAAAACATGGATGAAAATTTCACAAAACAAATATCAGCTTTAAAACTGAAGGTGGTTTGTGACATGAGGATTTTCAAAAGTAATTATTTTCTTCATGACAACAGTAAATACTACTAAACAGCCCTATTTAATTATTACTGCTACTTCATTACTATCTAATATTTCTCATGTCTCCAGCATGCATAAAGCAGCTTCCTTCCTTGTCTCTGGAGTCAGAATACACAGCAGGACAAAGTTTATCCCAGAGGTATTCCTCCTCAATTCTTCTATATTTAGTTAACTTCCTCGTATATTTAATTCCATAATTTCCTTTTTGAAAATTCAGTTAGACATTTAAACTTACCATTTGACATCTAGTAGTGATGCTGCTACCTGGAGGTTTGGTGCTTTGCATTGTTTCTCAGGTCAGCTCACCAAAACAGGCTAAATCTAAATTTAAACCCTGAGAGCCATGAGTGGAGGGCAGGAAATAATCCAGGTTTCCCAGCAAGAAACCCTGGCAGCAGTGACTTTCCAGGCAAGGCATCTTAATTAATGTAGGTTCCCACTCAGCTCTGCATCCCACTCTTTAAAACAGGAATAATTTCTCAGACATATAATTCAAACACACTCTTCTCTTTGATAAGATAATTATTTTCTTACAGTGATTTCAGGAGTTATATAGCAAGATGATTCATCAAAAAGAGATACCAGAACATACATTTTACATATAAGAGTCTGAGCCTCTCCATCCACATTTCGTCAGATTTCATTTGATCAGTGTTCTAATGTGGAATCCTACCCATGATCTAACTGTTTATCAATATTTCAAGTATGCTTTGCTTTTATTTCCTGTCTCATCTTATTTCTATTAAATTTGTTAAAAAAACTTTTCTGCTTTCTAACCTTCTCTTTTTATATCATAAGAAACAAGAAGAACTTGCTCAATTTTCCCTTTCCCTTTGCTGACTTTTACAGTTACAGGTCATTTTTCTGTGCTGCTTTGAATGGAGTTAAGAATAATAATAATTAAAAAAAAGGGGTTCAATTTAACAGAATAAAACAGCCAATAAACTTTCAAAATAGACAGTCAAATAATTAGATTCCAGCAGGAAATCACAGAATTGTCACTGCTATAAATATTCAGAGGCTATGCAGACTGGGTACGAACATCCATCACAGATGATTTAGAAATAATGAAATGAAACTGCTCTGGACAGAAGATAGCCTAGGTAACAGAGCAGAGAATTCTCTAGTTCAATTGACATTTTTGTGACATTTTCTGGAAACTGAGCAACTCATTGTAGCTGGTAAAAAAAAAAGTATGACCTACAAAGTTTCCCTACAAACAGTAAATTTGATTCTGTGTCACAACTAGCTTGGACATCAACCCTATTAATTTTGTCAGCAGCTCCTTTTTAAACTGAATGTGTGAAATCAGAGTCTCTCTTCTCTTTTTTATTAGACTAGGAAGAGATGAGCCTGTATCAACTGCTACTATCATGACAGTAATTCTGGCCAATGTCTTTAAATTCCATATGCAGTTTTATAGCCACATGAAACCTGCATTTAAAGGAGATTCACAATTTTTAGATTAACCTTCTTTCTCAATTAGTATTCCTCAATGTGCTGTATTCAGCTGGGGAAAATTCAAGAGTAGTGTAAAACTTAATAGCATACAGATCCAACCATCATTGATTAGTGCAAGGATTTTAAAAAGAAGTATAATCTTTTGCAAAACAAGATAGCAGGATACTTCTGCAAACTTAATCTAATTTTAAATTTGTTCATCATTCACTCTTGATTGCAATTAGAGTCTACTTATTAAATACCATCTGTTTTCTAAGCATCAAGGAGTAACCTGAAAAGATTTCTCTGAAGGAAACAAACACACAAGAAGCCTCAATAAAACTTTGTTGACCAATAAGATAATTATTGGATATTCTAAAATTATGAAAGTGCAATTTTTACTTTTTTTTCAAAAAAATCATGACCTTACATATGCTTTTCCTTTATCTGCATTTACTTCTACATCAGAGAAATCTAGAGAAAATTATTTCTTCCATCTAATTTTTTTTTTTTTTTTTTTTTTTTTTTTTTTTTTTTTTTTTTTTTTTTAAGTTTCTTCTTACTGGAATACAGACTATGGATATTCTGTTTATTATTTTTTATGTTCTGGAATCACCTCTGTAATGAACCAACTAACTTATGTTTAGTTTTGATAAAACTGTCTTCTGAAAAGGTAAATTATTGTGACCTGAAAACACTGAAGATGTGGAAACCCCATTATTTATCCTGTAAATTTGTTTCCAGTGTGACTGTTTTCATTAATTTGTGTCTGGAAAACTGATAACATGCCATTTCTTATGCTGAAAGACTTGTTCTAGGCAAAAATGAGACATCTGAAATATAAAGCTGAGGGTTTGTTGTGAGTATTGTTGCTATCTTGACAATCTGATCACAGAATTACTTCACATCTTCTGTGTACTTAGTACTACACATAAAAAGAGAGAAGAAACCAAATACCACAATAATATATTTAAAAATACTGTACAAAGACTTCCGGGCAACTGTCTCTTCTTCCCACTTACTTCCTGAATCCCAAAGTACTGGATTCGGTCTATGGAAGGATGTGGTGAGATGGCAGCATCTGGAGTCTTCTCCTGGGAGATACATGGTGTTGAAGTTAATGCTTTCATATCCCAGTGTGAGAAAGATTTTTTTTGTCATTTTGTTATTGGTGGTTTTTTGTTTGTTTGTTTGTTTGTTTGTTTGTTTTGGGGGTTTTGTTTGTTTGTTTGTTTTTGGTTTTTTTTTTCTTTTCTTTTTTCCTTAGTTTCATAGTGATCTCCTGCTATCTACAACTCCCTCTAACATCCAATCTTACATTGCATCCAACGCATGCAAAGTGGAGTGGTTTTACCTGTGTTAAGCACTTTATTTGTGCTTTTTTCGTCCCATGAAGCTCGCTTTTCCCAGCTCCAGCTCTGTTATTGCTGTGCTTGGCACCCCTTTGTGCTGCCTACTGTGCCTCCCCTTCTGAGACCTCTCATAGCAAGCATGGACTCTTCTGCACTAAATCATTAAGTAAGAGATTTCCACGGCTTTGTAAAATGCTTTTTCTTCAAGGATTAATTATATTCACTTGGCTTCTTGGACCAGACTTTTTGTGTGGGGAAAGCATTCACCACTCCTTTAATGCAAATGCAGCTGTGAAGATTCACACAGTCCATGTCCCTGACATGGGAGAAGGCCTTTGAATGAAAATTATCTTGGTTTTTTATGGTTATTTTCTAAATTTTTCTTCTATATTTGCTTTCTTCATAAGAACAGGAAGTTTTAATATCAACTTTGCATCTAAAAAGTTATTATTTCTCCTTTACTTTGTGACCCTTATTCTACCTGATAATATTTTCAGTTTATTGTTGGAACAGTTAGAATTGCCTGAAGTGGTACGCTTCTCTACTCTTCTAAAAGTTACTGAAAGGAAGCTTTTTGTATGATTCTGCTCAAATATCTACCCAGGCACAATTTGAATGAGTACTTAAAATGTGTTTGAGTTACAGCAAAGATTTAATCAAGAAAGAAAAGAGCAATCCTATATATTTGTAAAGTAAAGAAAATCTAGGTTTCGGAAATTATTGCATTTACTGGGTAGAAAACCTGAATTTCTAATATTCCTAGCCATTGAATTCTAATCCTCCTGGCCTTACCTGTATATTTCCCAGAGGCTCAGTGTTGCACTGTTTATAACCAGATTGTGGGCAAATTACATGATATCTCTGCTGATGCACAAATAATTGGCATGTATTTTTCATTTTTCGTAGCTGCAGTTCAATGAAAAAACCTATTATTTTCTTTTTAGAGAAATGAACACATTGCTATTAACAACAGTCATATTTCTATGTCAATCTGACACTAGTGTCAGGAAATAGATTTATCAAAACTGTCTGGGTAAGTTTGTATGATAAGACATTATCAGAAAAGAAGCAATCACTTTTAATTAATTTCATATTTCAACTACTTAAGTGCATAAGTATTTAAATTATCTGGTACATTAATTGCTTAAAAAATATATATCTAGACTGCAGCTTTCTGAAACTGTAATCTAGGCCAGATGACACAAGAGCAAAGAAAAGGAGGAATGAGGGCATCCTCTACAGAAAAAGATAGCAAAAGATGGTCAGGATCTTGCTGATTAGGAGGCCCACAGAGAGAACAGTTGAATTCCAGAGTTATTTAAAAGCCTAATCACTTAAAGGAGCAGGAAAGAAAATCATTGTATCTCTTGTTTCATACACACAGAAGTGTCAGACTGCAGTTTCACCGCAGACCTAGCTTCAAGGCTCTTTCTTCAAAGAAGAGCATTTCCTTCTTTACAATTTAATTGCAATTCAAAGATGTCAGTGGTTGTTTGATGTTATACTTCTAAAACAAAACTAAAATCCCCACCAACCTGGTGTCATGCAAGAGGTGTAGTACTAGAAAACACGCCAAGGAAACCCAACTAACCTAGAAATACAGCATTGACTCTGAAGTGCATTCTTAATTACTAGGGTTGATCAATAAAATAATTACACATCTTTGTCTGATTCCAAGCAGCTGTTTGGTAACAGAAGATCCTCCAAATCACACAGAATAATGACACAGGTACTAATGACAGTAGAGGCCATACCCTAATTATGGGACAGAGGCTGAATTCTGTTTTGAATTCTCTGCTTTTGCACCCCAAAGAAGAACTCAAACTTCAAAAAGTAATAATTAAAAAAAAAAAAAGCAAAATCAACCACATTAGTAAAATACCTCAACATCTAAGGCCATGAAGTAAAGAACATCAATGGGTTTATTACCATTCCTCAATCATTTAAAAATGTGAACGGCTTTACTATCCAACTGCATTTAGGTAAAGCACATTGCTCAAGAACATTTGCTCTTTGGTTGTAAAGGTGTGCAAATGTATATGTGACACTGCACAAGTGTGTGAGCAGGGCAGTGTGAAGGCACATGAGCGAGAGAGAAACAGTTGGGGTTTAGAAAACTCAAATTTTAATGTAAATTTTCAATGTTGGGCTACCCTGAATTTTTCAGAGTTTGTAGTTTGACACTAGATATCTGCAACCTGCTCATGCAACATAATTACACTTTAGAAGGGCTTTTTTGACAATAAAGGATTACTTTATTTGAAGTTTATTTCTAGAAGGATTTATTGCAGTGGTCTTCCACAACATTACTAATAACACTCCTTGCTTAAATACCCTGATGATTAGGGGTTGAGAACTGATTGATAGGAAGACAAACAACTGTGAAAAATATCCCAGTGCAATGATATGACGTAAATTTGATCCTGAATGCAAATGCTAATAGGAGCGGGGGCATCTCTGTGAAATTAATAACCAAGGCCAATCTCTGCTTGCAGTTTCATCAGTGAGTCTCCTCTTGTGCTAAATTAATAAAGATATTGAAAATACACGAGAGATGTACTTTAAAAGTGAGAGAAACTAGGCAGTTTATATGTGCTTTATTTCTGTAGTGAAGCCTGTTTAATAAAATAGTATGTTCATGTTAAAACAGAGAAGTGAAGAGAAGAACATGAGGAATAATTTTTGTGGGAATTAAAAATACTAATAGTGGTGATTTGGAATAATCTACATCACTTTTCTCAACATACACTTGCTTTTCTTTCAAGTTCTCATATTTACTTCCAGGATGAAGTTTTAGTGAAGCATAACCTTGTGTCCTGAAATACACAACAATCTTTCAATCTCCAGACCTTCACAGCCAGAAGTGGCCTTTGATCCTGGGAACACTATTTGAGGTACCAGAAATGGCTTATGTGTTTCACTGGTCACTTATGAGGGAGTGAAGGTGAGGAACAGGATTTAGAATTTTTCTAAAGAAATGTCAAAAATATTCCCACTTGACTGACTCTGAGATATGAAAATTCTTATCAGGTCCTGAGTGTTACCTGGAGAATAAAAATCAGATGGCTTTTTCAATCTGGCTAAAAGAAAGAATATTCTTTTAGATATTGATTTTTTTTTAAATTTTTTTTTTTTTTTACTTATAAACTATTGCTTAATAATTTAGTTAACACAGCTCTAAATTTGAGCAAAGGTCAAGCACTTGGTCTACAAAATGCATTTTATGTCTTTATTACATTCATCTTTGTAAAAGGCATTTTTAGAAGACTTTTGTACCATACTGAAACAGGTATCTGTGAACTAGTTAAGGAAGTAAAATATGTGAGAAGCTTCATGGAAAAAAGGGTACTCTGGGCTTTGTACTTAACCTGTCTCTTCAATCTAGTTAAATTTCTTAGCTATCATGACTCAAGGCACAGCCTAACTTCCTAAAACTGCTGAAGTGTTGCCCTTCTAAACCAAAATGTTGGTGTATTTTGAAAGCTGATTGAACTGGAGACTCACTTTTTCCTCCACCTGCCTCATAAGCCTTAGAAATTGTACAATTGTACCTGGACATCTGTTTTCTCTGCTGTCCTTATTTCCTATACAACAACTAGGCACTCTGCAAACTGTCTGGCTTGCACCTGGATTCCCCACTTCTTTATTGTCATGTTATGATTTGCCCCTCATTTTCACAGTGAATCAGATGAAAAATGTCTCCTTTTCCTTTTTTAGTGTTTTACCACAGGATTAAAAAAACCCACAAAACCCAACAAAAAAACCAACTTCTTGAAGCCATCTGGTGTCAAGTAAAAATGGAAATAGAAAATCCATAGGAACTGGAAGCATTTCATTTCATTCATATGAAATGCAGATTTTTACAATTAAATTGATAGAAGAATAGATGTATAAAACCCTGTGGAAACCAGAAATAATTCAGTAATAAAATAAAGTTTTCAAATCTGATAAGTGTAATTTCTTAAAGCATTTTGTATTACTTGCAAAATGCTAAAGTTATGTGCAAAACTGGCTTTAAAGACTTGAATCTGAATCATTAAATACAGTGGGTGTTGGTGGTGGTTTTTTTTTTTTTTTTTTTAATATCAAACACCAGTCATATAATTTATTTAGTTTGTCCTATTCCCTTTTCTCTTCATTAGCTGTTTTTGGCATGAAGTTCAGCCATTCTACTGAAAAAGAAGTTTGTAAATATTTTCCATTGATGTGTTAGTGTATAGTAGCCAAAATCCAAGGCTTTTAATCTGTCCTTTGCCTCCAGTATTAAAATTAGCTTTAAAGTACTTGTGATATGAGCAAATTTCCTAATTTTATACCTATTTCAGAGTAGTTCTGATCTTATTAATTATAAAAAAAATATTGATGCTATATAAAATGCAATAATATTGTCCTGTGTTTATTGTAATTGTTAATTATTTGGGCTTTTGTTCAACATACCTAATAAAACCAACTATGTATCTTTTATTCACACAAACAAAGAACATATTATATATGGAAACTCAGCATCCATAGATAATTTGTTTTCTACTGCGCTCTCCAGTTGGTATTTATTGTCCTATTTGTTAGATTTCCCTTTAAAGGCAATTAATAGTGGCTATAGCTGACAGACATTAGGGTTGGCATTAGAGGTACCATCAGCAGGTATTTTTGTTTTACCCTCAGCAGTGAGAAAGAATGTAACAGAAAATGACTGCACAACCCAAGATCATTCATGGGAAATTAATTATCTCCTAAAACCTGGATCTTTATCATATGGGAATGGCTGTTTATAGCCGTATAAGTTGTATCATACAGCTGTATGCATACTGCATTTTAATTTCATTTATGGCGTGTGGGTCTTATGTTTCTGGGTCTAGGAGATTTTAGTCTGCTAGCAGTGCTGACTGTTTCCCAAGGGAAAAGTACTCGAGAAAGTCACTTCTCAAAACAATCTTGGCAAAACAACTATCCTTTCCCAAAACAATCTTTCTCCAGGTGGTGTTTTGCTGTTTCTCTAGTTTCACCAATGGAATTAGAGAGGTGTCGTTCTTATTCACCAATCATGTTAAATCTGTATCAGAACACCTTATAAAAGGTGGTAAGAATTAGACAATAAAGCTTTTTCTATACTCTTTGCCTTCTGAAATATATGAGTCTTTTGTCTTTCTTTTGTGTCCCACAACAACAATGGTGTTTATAGCTTCCTACTAATATGCAATTCAGAAATATTGTCATGTCTCTGTTAGAAATTCTGTCTTAATCTCCCTTCACTTCATAGTAAATAATAGCATATTCGGGTGTTTTTCAGGCAAAGATCCTTTTCAAGAGCCTCTTTTTTTTTTTTTTTTTTTTTTTTTTTTTTTTTTTTTTTTTCTTTTTCTCTTTTTTTCTTTTTTTTTCCCCCTTTTTTTTAAATAGAAACAAAAGTTAAAAAAAAAAAAAAAATTGAAGAGTTATAAAATTGTGTGTTGAAAAATATATGTAGATGACAGGAAACTTTTTTCTTTCCCTTCACCTATGGAGGCTGCTTACTCCCCCCCTGCCCCCCCCCCCCCCCCCCCCTTATTTCTAACACTGTACAAAGAGTGAAATAGATTTCATGATTTCATGATTTCTTTTAGTACCTGCAGCTAACCCTCAGGACATAGCACCATTCCAGATGCTTCTCTCCACACCAGAATCAAAGACACAGTGGAAGAAACTACTATGCAGCATAGAACTAAAGCCATTTCTTTCTCCACGCTCCCTTTCTTCAGCATCTCATCTGTTTTAAGCTTTTAAAAAAAGGAGTGGATTTTTTTTAACATTAATATCAACATTTTTAATTTTTACATGGGAGAAGACATGACACCAATTAGACTTTACCTTTAAATGAATCTTTAAAAAGTACAATATTGACACTTTTAAATGGTGGAAAGATTTAAGAAATCAAAAGACAAAAATGTTTTACCCATATTTTGCAGCAGCTATAAAATCTTTGCAGTTCAAAGTCCATATGATTTATTCCTCTCATGTGGGCTGCAAAGATGACCAAGAGATGAACCATAAGAGAAAAATACAAGACACAGAAAAATATCACTTTTAGAGTATCTACATTGCTAAATGACTTGGAAAATCTTGAGTATTTTGTTAAATTTCCAGTTTTGTTGTATTAAATCAATAGCACAAATATTAATTCCTTTCTGAGATGAAGGAAAAAAGAAAACACCTTTTGATGTAATAGTAACACAGGGATAAATTCTATTGCAATTTTTCTCTGTGGATTTCTCTAGTAGCCAGCCTGCAACAGAACAGTAGCAAGCATAATTTGTTGAGTTTCTAGGCAATTTTTCAATAACACGGCTGTACCTTTCTTCGTGATGAGGTAGATAAAGTTATCAGAGGCCTTAAAATGGATGAATCCTCAATGAACAAGGTTTATTACCCAAATCATAATGAGGCTATTACTGAAATACAGCAACTTTTTCTGGTGGAAATAATATAAAATGCATCAATAGAGTGCTCAGAATTTAAAAGTAGTTGCATCAAAGTGACTTGGATTTTTAAAACCTATGTGTAGGTACAAACCTTCATTCAATCTGTATGTAGAATATGCCTTGCTTTTAGTCTACAAGCATTTATATACTAAAAAACCTAAGTGGGTGGATTTTTCCTCTAGCAGGTAAAAGGAAAATAGTACCATAAACTAGATACTGTAAAAACAAGGGCAATTCCAGTATTCCAGCATTCCAGCAGGCACAAAGGAACAGACTCACTCCATGTTAAGTATCCCGAGCAAGACTAGATGCCTTCCAGAAAGTTCCATAGCACAGGGTCCTGAGCAACACACAGGCTCTAGGGCAAATTTCTTCAACCTTTTTTATCTGTACTAACTTATCAGACGTTTAAAAAAATCTAATAAAGAAGACTTTATGCAAGTCAGGCAGCCTTATATCCATATTCACAGCATACATTTAACCTTGATCAACCGCATTTAATCATTGCTTCTTTTTTGTGGTCGTTCTTTCTTTTTCACTTTACTCAGTTCCAAAAAGCTGCCTATTTTCCTTATTCTTCAATAAGATAAATAATAAAAGGGACTAAAGATAAACGTTGAAAAAGAACAAGTTTCACAGCACTGGCAAAATGTTCTCCTTAGGAAAAATTCCCACTGATTACAAGAGACAAGAAATTTCAATTGGAGCTTTGCCTGAAGAAATAACTGAGAATTAAACCCAAATAAAATAATCACATAATACAAGTTCTCACAAGTAGGGAAATTAAATTGTCTTTCAATTCTCACATAGACAGAAAAGTCTTTGTCCAGCTGATGGGAAATAAGAGTTTTGCCATTGATTTTCAATGAAGCTAAGATTTCACCTCAGGGCATTTTTTCTCATATACTATTTATTATGTCTTTACTCTAACACATCACATAAAGATCAGCTAATGCTTTCAGAATAATGAATAATCATGTATTCCAAGACCATCCATTGTAGGCTTGAATAAAAACTTGAATGCAGTTTTTATTTGTAGAGGAATTGTTACACTTTGGAGAGGGAAATAAACCCAATAAACTAAACCAAACCAAAAAAACCCAGCTGAATTGAGGCATTGAAATTAAAGAGAGTAAATATTGACTGTCAAATTCTCTCCAGGAAAAGAAAATCACTGCATATGGTCTGCTGCTGTCTCTGTCATTTCCTAAGCTTTCCATTTGGAAGAGAATAAAAATGCATCTAGTTGAAAAATTATGAGTTAAATTAGTCCAAATGGTTTAATTGAATTTAATATCTATCTCAAGCAAATGAAAATTATGGAGTTTTAGTAACATGTCATAATTGACGGCTTGCAGTGTTAAAAGAAATCGTCATAGACATCAGGGTTTATTATAGAAGTAACAAGTCAGCATTTCATTGCCGCATGTCAGAATTCTGTTCAAAACTGATGCTTCTACTCAGGGACAACATCTTGAAGAAGGTAGCAAAGCTGAAAATTTTTTTGAAAATACTTCTGGACTCTCAGAGGAAAGCAATTTCTGACCCACAAATGGCTGAGAAGCTGTTAGTAAGTTCTTAAATTATAAATAGAGAGCAGTTCCAAACTTCTACCTATAAGTTAAGAAGAAATATTTTAAGATGTGCAGACGTGTCCTGGGAAACTCAGTTTCCATAACAACAGTTTTCTGTGTCATGATTTTGAGGCTGTCTGCACCTCTTGATTTCTGCAGCTGTTCACTTGGGGCTGCCAGTACTATACTGTTATTTTGTCAGGACTAAATTCTTTACTTGTATATTTGCACAACCAGGGTATTATTGGTGATTTTAGAAGGTAAATATCACAGTCTTTAATGTACCTTAAAGCTTTGGTACAGTTACACAAGAAGCAGGATCCTGCCTCAGTATTTTACTGATTAATGAAGTTGGAACACTCCAGTGCCACTGAGATATTACAGCAGCATAAATATTTATATCCTTAAAATATCAAGCAATCAGGAACTAAATATAGATTCCAGAAAACAAAGGGCTTTTTTTTTTCTAGGTTAGTTACTCAAATCAAGCCCAAAAACTCAGTTATTGAAGAAACAGACCGGAAATATAGAATTGAGATATCTAAGAAAGAAAAAAGTTCTAAATTGTTCTATACACTAATGAGAAAGCAAATCAGACTCAGACCTTTCTTTTGGTAAAACAGATCTGAGACAGCATCTGTAAGCATATCTCTTTTGAATACCATCTCCAGTAGATGGTCACCACAGACCTTCTAATGTTTTAAGGAGGAAAAAATAAGGTCGTTAGAGCTGCTTTTTCATGGCAGTACATGATTTCACATGAGAGTATAATGTCAACATCTCTACTAGAACACAGCAATTCCCTTATACTTCTCAGCGCAAAGTATGCCCTGCCCAATGTACAACTGTTAACTGATAATTTTATTTCAATTTGGAGGATTTAATATACTCTGTCTACTATTTTTGCCAGGCTTGCAGTTAAATGTGTTCCAGTGCAGTTAGCTGCCTAAACCATCAACTGTGTTCTTCAACATTTTTTCTTTACTTTAACATGGACTTCATTAATTACTCAATTTTTTATTTCCTATTTTCTCCTTATTGTTCCATCTTCTGCTTTTATGTTGCTCTTCTCCTAGTAACAGGTGAATCTGCATAAGTTTATTCCTCCCATTACTTTTTTTCCTACTATTATGTCATCTTTTCTTCATACAATTCCCTCTCATTTTCTATTTCCTTATACTTCTTAATGCCTCTCCTTGAACTCAAGAACTCAAGGTAAATAAATAAATAGAAAGCAGGGGTGGTTGTTGTTGTGGGTTTTTTTGTTTTTTTTTTTTCCCCCCAAAGTAGGTGCACTAAGCCAGATCAGAAGAATATTATTTGGGACTTATTTTTTGCTATGTGTCTATGACTGAACTGAAAGAGGGAACTGACCATTGAGAGCAAACATGAAGAACTGCTTGATCTGAGCTGATATTTAGAGAAAAAAACAGTTCAGAGGTGAAGGAAATGCAATCAATTTACAGGATAGTAATTTTTCTTGAAAAACGTATTAATTCATGTCAAAGAATAAGGGTTTCTTTAAAAATAAGGAGCTCTCTGTAGTTTCTCCCAGCCATGGAATATTAGCTCAACTTCAGACTAGAAAAGCATAGTTACCCAAGTATATTGTATGCTCTATAAAATTGCTCTCAAGCTAAATGTATTTGAGGGTAAAACCTTTAAATTCAAGCAGGAAGAATTACAAAAGAAAACAAGAACTGGATTTTAATAGAAAATTGCCTTCAAGACTGTTTGTCACATCATTTAATTCTCTCTTGGGGGCCCATAGAGACACACTGTATTTGATGTAAAACTTAAGAAGAAGGCATAACAAAACCAAACAGAAAAAAAGCAATTTTGTTAGCCTTGAGCTAAGGGTAATGGAAAGGAAACAGATTCAATGAAATGGGGAGCAGTGATGGGTGCGAGATGAAGTATAACCATTCCCGCCATTTTTCCATTTCTAACACTCCCATACTAGAATGCAAATACTTTGCTTTTGCTTTGAGCACCCAGAAGAGAAAATAAAAACATAAAAACCAGTGGGAAATTCAAAATAGTTTAAACAGAGGCAGATCACATAGTATTTCAAATGGGAGGCTATTTCACTCCAAGGTTTTCTTCTTCTGAACCCACATACCCATCCTGGAAAGTACCAACTGATGTATCACTGATGTCATTAAACTGTGTTTTTGAAAGAAATGAGAAACCAGTGGTTTTTTTCTACATATTTCCTTTGTTTTGGGAGACCTGCTTTTTTGTTTGCATGTAAGTAAAGAAGTAATCCAAGATAATTTCTTTTTTCTTTTTTCTTTTTCCTTTTTTATTTTTTAAATAAAAAAATAGGTGAAAAATCTCTTTATTGGGCTATGGAAGAGCATTTAAAACTCTGAGTCTCAGCTGTTAGAAAAGTGAGATCTGACAAGGGTATGAATTAAGAATGGATCTGAAGAGACTTGGGTAAATTTATTGTCCTGAAGAACCCTGTTTCCACACAGGTGTATCTGGAAACTCAACACACTATATTTTTTCCATGATTGAAAGTAAAAGTTTTTGGGATGTCCAAGGATACTGAGTACAGAAAAACCAGTGACAAGTCATATTTCTATGATTTGGACAGCTACCTAAAAGAGCAATTTAGGTCAAAAGAGCTCAATTTGGTCAAAGTTATTGTTCTTGCCTGTTTTCAATCAGTCATCCTGAGGTAAAAGTACTCTGCTTCCCCTAGTCAATGGTTGGAACAGTTCATAAATTCAAACTTAACACTTTTCAAACAAAAATTGGTAAAGTTTTTGGTGGTTTTTTTTTGTTGTTTTTTTCAAATATAGAGGTAATTTTTAAGGAACTAATTATATATCAGATGACTTCCTCTTTCTGTCCCATAATGTTGACTATAGTCTAGAACAATATTACTTACAAATTTAAAAAAAACCTTCTTAAATAAGACCTGAAGAGAGTGCAAACTCTTCTAGGATAAAAGGAGAGCTATTTTCAGAAGTCTTAGTTTGCAAATGTGCAATTAAAATTCTGGCTCTTCCCTAATTACAGAACACTTAAGTTAAATGGTCTTAATAGGTATATAATGATGACTTTTTAAGCCTATAGTTACTTATAATCTAAAGTGATTTCTACTTCAGTTTTGAAAGCATCCATTAAATACCTATTATGATCTCTATGTAATTTAACAAAACTTTTAATGAGTGTTTTGTAAAACTAAACAGCAATTATTACCAAAGACAAATGTTAAACATACAGATTAATATGCAATTAATGTGAATTAGCTTTTTCAGATTAAATAGTGAAACTCGTACTTAAAGTCTGTTGGGATGAATGTAAATTAAAATGTTATACAAAATGTGGAAATTTTAAGGATACTTAAAAGGAGAAGAAATTGTTTAATGCAATTTTTATTAGGTTATCTATTTATCAAAGGGCTGATCAAGCTGTAGACAACTTATAAAGAAACTTCTAATAAAAATGTGTCTTTTTCTAAAAATAATACAGTTCTGTTGAAGAATGTGGTCCTTAAGTCTGTGAATCTCAGATATTTCCATATAATTATAGAATTCTGAGTTACTGAAGTCTCATTGCATTTTATTATGAATTGTAACATTCTTAAGGCTACATAAGTAATTTAAAGTTAATAGAAATGTCCAGGTAAAGGATACTTTTACCACTCCATCAGAATCAGTATGGATCATGTCAATAATTAAAGATTACAAAAATGAAAAAGCAGCATATGATATATGTAATACCATCCTAAATTTCAGTCCTGTTTCACATATGTTGTTGTCTCTTCTCCTCCTGCCCATACAGTGACCCCCCAAAAATAATTTGAAATTAACAGGTTTAAAAATATCTGTGAAGAATTAGACCATTTTTTCCCAGATATATCTAGAACCAGGATGTTTTATTTTAAAATAAGTCAGTAAAACTTGAAATACCGGAAAAAACTATTTGAGCAAGAAAAATTCTCTCAGGAAAGACATTTTTCAGTGAAATCAACTAAGAATAAATAAACACATCTACGACATCATCCATGGAACATATGTTAAACCAACTTATTTTTTACAATTCAGTTAGGTACTTTTTTCATAACGTTAAGTATGACATTTGATTTGTTTGATGTTTGCATCGATATTACACACAAGTTGTTTTCCTTCTAAAAGTTCTGAAAATGCAACTACCTTCATTCATGGAAAATTTGGAAGTGTTTAAATTTATCATGAGATGAACATTAAGTTTAAAAAAGTCCTGGTTTTACCACTCTGATTTCTTTTAATAATGCAGCATAAGAAAAGCTGAAAAAAACATTATCATTGCTTATTATCATTAAGCACACCAGGTAACCTTCTTCTTTAGTTAAAGAAAAAGCCCTTCCAAGACCCATAATTTTATTTCAGACTTTACCTTATGTCTAGGCGAAAGTCCTCTCCATACTCATCCTGATTTGTGATCTGACATATAACAATGGAAGACAAAGCTAATACTTCATAACTTTTTAAAAGTTTTGATATATATATCTTTTAATATAATATGTCCATGAAGCAGGGATGGATGATATGGTCTCACCTATTGACAAATAAAATACAGTGGTTCTATATTTATGTTTGCTTTATGTCATAACCAGGGTTATGAGAGAACTGAGTCTGATGCCCTGACTTTGAAAGTTTACTCTCATCTGTTTTGGAGAAAATGTGGGGGAGAAAAACGTAATGATATAGAAATTATATTGAGAATAAAGAACATTTATGTGATTGAGGGAGAAAACTGTGATGGAGAAACTGGGAGTGACAGACAAAAAATAATAAACATTTAAGATAAATAACAGCTCTATATGATGCACTTTCTATCTATTGGGTTGTCCTAGGGTAACTTTATGATGCCTGTATCCCCAATCATCTGTTCTGTTTGTGCTGTATATTGAGTCCTGTGCCTTTAAGACTGGTTCTAAGAGCAAGGAGAAGCGCGGAGTTTGTTTTGAGAAAACTGCCTGACTCCTCCACATTCTTCTGCGGACGGGGTGTTCGGCGGAGTCTTGGAGAGACTGCAGGACAGATTTTTTTTTCTTTCTTTGCTTTTAGTTAGTTTCAGCTAGCTAGGGCAGAGAAGTTCCCTGGACTGTTTTTTTTCCTTTTTCTTGGAACTGTTTAAACCTGCTCTGGACTGAAAACCCAGGGGAGCACTGGGGGCTGCACCTGCGGCCCACCGGGGCCTGGACCTCGGCATTTTCCAGCAGCGCCGGAGGGACTGGGACTGAGGAGAGACTGAGAGAGAGCCGAGCTACACCCACGGCAAGGACTTTCTCAATTTGCCATCTCACTTCAGAAGGAGAAGTTTTATTGTTTCATACTATTCATTCTTTATACTTGTATGCACTTCATTTGTTTAGTAAAATAGTTTTTTCCACTTTTCTCCAAAGAGAGTTTTGGGTTTTTTTTTCCGGACCAGTTAGAGAGAGGAGCCACGTAGGTTTGCTTCCTTAGAGGGATCCTATACAGGGGTTTTCTCCCAAATTTGTCCCAAACCAGGACATGGGTATATACACTAAGAAAGAATCTGACCATGATGTTGATGGAAAAAAATGACACATTGGGCACAGAAATACTACATCATCATCATCATCAAAAAAAAAAAATCAAATTAACCCTAATATACCACTGGAGAACATCCATCATATCATTAATTAAACAAACAAGGCTACAGAAAAATAATTTTTTTGTTAAAAGAACAAATTTTTTTAGGGAATTAAGAAAAGACCAGAGCTCCCAAAGCTCCAGTTTGGGAGTGTATTTTTTGCTGGTTTTTGTTTGTTTGGTTGGTCGGTTTGGTTTGGTTTGGGGTTTTTTTGTGTTGTTGTTTTGCCTTTGCTTTTCTTGTAATTGAAGACTTAGAAATGGATTTTTTTTTTCCTTCAAGATTTAAAAAGATTGAGGACATTGAATCAATTGATAAAGAATATTTTTTGAGCATTCTAATGCCAGTAAATTAGCTTAGACACAATTTACGCCAAGTTATATTCTATCTGGCTTCTCTATTCCAACTGGTAACTTACTATATTTCTAGCTAATAAATTCTAAATTGGTATAGAGAATTGTAATAACAAGATGCCATTGCACACTTAAAAGTAGTTTAACCAATAAAGTATTCAATTATGAGGATACCCACAGTTCCTAATAAATATGTTAAGGCATTCCTATGAGAAATGTGGAGAACCTGGTTTCCAGGATAGATTATCAATGTGCCTTTAATGTAGTTGACAGTTCCTGAAGGAAGACCTCAGGGCAATATTCTATCACTTAGTTTTATTTTAAGACTAGATTTTCCATTCTTCCACATATTCTCAGGAGCAGGAAGGAAGGCAAAGGCTGACTCAGCTTTGACCTCTCTTCTAGTTCCCACAACATCCTTAGCACCTCTTGACTCTAATGTCAGTTTAACGTTGACACTTCAATGAAAAGGACTTTTTCTTTTTGCTTGATGTGGAATATATTTTCAGTTGTTCTAGGAAGAAATGCAATATGTCTCCTTTCTACGACAATGACATTATAATTGGACATTTAAAGAATCTCTCCAATTTCATCTATTTGGTACTAATAAAAACGTGTTAGTTGTATCCTCTTGGATGCTTTTTTTTTTTTTTTCTTTCTTTCTTTTTCTTTTTTTTTAAGGGGTAATTAAAGACATGATTACTGCATAATAATTGTTCTTTCTTTCAAGAGAAATAAATAAATGTGCATAGAGAAATGCTCTTTTTTAGATAAATGTTTTCTCATTCATGAGCTATATATATGTAAAATGGATTGCTGAAATGGATCAGCTGAATTATCTAACTAAAAAACAATGCAAATCCTACTTTGTGTGGAGCATGCCAAACAAACCCCAGTAGAAAATATATTATATTTGGAGGAAAATGAAAGAATCAACACTTATCAGGCTGAAAACCTTACAATAAAAGTTAATTTCTTCAAAATTATTAACTAATGAAAAAGAAATTAAAATATTACCTTTAAGTTCAATTAAATTGTGTCCAAAAAGAAACTGAGTAAATATTGTTCATGTGCAAACCAGCATTTCTGAAGCCATTGGCCTCACCCATTAAGCATGCTGCTCATCAAAATCTCCTGGCTGAGCTTCATTTAATTTCATTATAGATAGCATTTTGATTTTACCAGCACATTTTCAGTACTACACATTTTTCTGTATTATACAATATTCCCTGTAAAAACTAGAAGACACTGTATGAAACTGCTGTATGCTAAGAATGGTTATTATTGACTTGAAAAAAAACTTTGAAAATAGCTAACACAATGTTTTTGTGACCATTTAAATACAGAGAATATTTATTTATTTATTAAGAGAAATTTAATATTGCACCTTGATTATGATGTTTTTAAAGATTTCTTTATAGGACAATTTTACCATGTAATGAAATTTAATTAAATGTAGAAGTCTAAACTATATTATTATTGAAACCATTCTGATAAATAAAATTTACATAGCT
Source organism: Hirundo rustica (assembly GCF_015227805.2). Taxonomy (NCBI): domain Eukaryota; kingdom Metazoa; phylum Chordata; class Aves; order Passeriformes; family Hirundinidae; genus Hirundo; species Hirundo rustica. The sequence goes on along the minus strand of NC_053451.1, from coordinate 11,272,104 downwards.
GGGCCTTGTAGGCTTTTATCTGCAGTGGAACCTGGTTTAGCTTAAAGGTTTTTGAATAAAATACTGGGATCTGTTTCACTGGAATTTATAAAATATTATGCAGTTTTAAAATAATATGAAGAAATAAATGAAATTAGAGCAGAAGTTTACCTGCCATTTCCTGACTTTACTAAACTGTTTCTTTTGGCTGCCTTTGGCAAAGAAATTGATGGAAAGCATCAGAACCTGTGCTAGAATCCAGGTTTTTCCATATCAGCTGTTCACAGCTTTTTCTAATCAAGGCATGGAATATTAACACTGTTGTCTATAGGAAAACAGGACCAAATTCAAGCTGGAACATTAATGATTGATACAACCCAAATTCTCCTTCCTTTTTGCCTCTCTCATGCTTGAGTGATTGTTACTTTTCTTTACATAAATCCTCTGCCTGTGTGCTCTCATGGCCAAGGCAGAGGCATCTCACAATTGGGAGAGCACCTGGAAAATTTCCTGAGGGACTGAGGAGAGTTGAATGTAACTGCTTTAATCTTAGTGCCAGTAAAAACCTTCCTACTGAAAACTCTGGATCTTCTTTTGAGAGTTCAACATTGTGATACACTAATCTTTCCAATCTGGGTGTTTATCTGATGTTAATTTCAACTGAAGAGAATGGTGAACTGGGAAAATTTCTCAAAAGAGTGCAGCCTGCATTTCTACTGCTTCAAATTCCTTCCAAATCATCAAGAATCCTCCCAGTCATAAGTGTTTTCTATAACATCCCCGTGTTTGGAAGGATTCCTCCCTTCTCTCATACTCCAGAGGAAGTTTCTCAGAAAAAAACCCCAAAATACTGATGCATAAATAAGGACCTGGGAAAACCTCTATAGCATTGATTTTAGGTGACCTAGTGTACTAATGGCCAAATAGATGACACCACAACAGCTGTCTCATGGACATCTGGAACAGTTTCCTTGTCCTTGCATCTGAAAATGTTTCTTACTCAAACACATGGAGGTGTCAGCACCCCTGGTAAGGGAAGAAAGAGAAGAAATACTAAAATAGACCCATAATGCTCTAAGCTGTTTACTAGGTTTTATAACCAGCTATAAAGGGATCAATATAAATCCACACATTCTACCATTTTTTTTTGATTTTCTACTTCAAGTTCTTGGATTACCATAAAAAGTTTTGAATAATTTTATAGAGATATTAATATTTCTTCTCAATTTATTTCAAAGGTAATTTTAAGGTAGATACACCTTGGTAACATAGGCAGGCAAACAAACAAACAAGCAAAAAAATCACGGTTTTGAACTTTGACAATAGAGAAGAACAAAAATATTCACCAAAAAGATATTGTACTGTTATATACTACATGTTTTGGGGGCTGAAGTGTAACACAGAGAGGGGTTGCTGTGCACCAAGGAGAGACATACCTAAACATCCTGAATCATCATCTTCCCTAAAACCTGTCTGAGGTATGTTAAACTCCCCTTGTCTGGCAAGGAAGTAATTTCTAAGAGTGCACTTACATTTCAAAGTCCACTTATATATTGCAAGAATGAATAAATGAATCGTTTGATCATGGAAAGAGATGGTGACCCCAGTTAAAAAATAGGTCAGAAAAGGTCAGAAAAGAAACAAGGGACTGCTTTATTTCCAGGGGGTCTGGAGGGATAACTCCTAGATAAGGGAGCCCTAAAAACATAACCCATTAAGTAGCAATATTTTTATTTTATACAAGTAAAGTGTTAGAAATTATTAGATCTATTGACAGCATAATGAGGGCTTAAAGTTGACGAGGCTTTCCCATTTATTTCACATACTGATCCTGAGAAAAAATACAACTTTTGTTCTATATCTCAAATGAATATCTTTTAGCTTCTTCATTTGCAAAAGTACCACACCTTTAAAGAGATTGCACTATACAACATATTTTTTTTAAAAAAGTGGTATAGGAAGTTAGATTTGTTTTACAGGTATGAGATATTGGCATAAACAAAAGCTCATAGCAGGCAAAACTACCTGATCATCTTGGATACTGATAGGAGGAAAAGAATGATGAGTCACTGCAACAGAACACAATAAGTGCAATAAAGTAAAAACCCTTCTATATGAAATAAATAAATTCTGCACATCTCTCACTTGCATGATGGTGTAGAAACAGCCAGCTTTCAAACTTACTTTGACAGCAGGATGGATTTGAACTCCTTCTAATATCAATATTAATTAAATTATATATTTAGCATTTTTAACTGCAGCAATTTGAAACAACCCACACAGAGTATTTTTCTGGGTCAAGAGTGACAAGATTAATTAGCAAAGCACTCAGATATCTTCTTTCATGTCAAAAGATATAATTAAGATGACACAGAACAATATAATTTATCCCTTGATATATACCAAATTATTCTGATCTGTGTAATTTAAATATAACATTAAGCAATAACTTGTGCTGCTAATAATAGGAGATTGTGGCTGGTATTACCTATTCATGTATTTTCATTAAAGGCTTATTAATAATTTATAGTTACCTTGGCTTGGGAAAATATTTACTAAATGAAAAATGTATTGTGGCCCTGCAGTTAACAGGTTGATCACATTAGGAGCTTTCAAAAGTGGCTAAAAAGGCATTTGTCTTAAACAATACAGCTACTGAAATAAAACACAGTTTAGGTTTTTTTTCATTTTTTTGAATTTAGTGACTTATTCTTTCTTTGTACAAAGTTAACTACAATAATAGAACTTTTGCTCTACTCAGCATTACTCAGAAGAACCCATCTCAATAATTTTGGGGAATTTGTGGTTTGAAAGCAGTGCCTGACAATGACTGAGGCTTCCCAGAGGAATGGAATGATGCATCCAAACAGACACTGTTCCCTGCTCTCATATTCTGCTATTCTTGCCCTTATAAAACACAGGAAACTGAAGACAAGAGCCACATCTCAGATAGCAACTTTTGTGCTACATGAGATTTTCACAGCACAGAATCCCCAAGAGGAAATTTATCCATCTTTAAGGAACTTTTGGCCACATGGAATTTAAATTATAAATAAAGATTGAATGTGTTTCCCATGAGCAGTACATGTGCCAGGTAAAAAGGCATGTGCTTTTATGCTGATTCCAAGAATTCTAATGCTTACTCCATCTCCAGCAGTGATTAGGCTTTATGCAACATAAGGCAGCTCTCCCAAGCTGACACGGCTGTGGAGCAGGAATTATACCTCTTACGATCCAATTTCTCAGCACTTTCTAAATTTACTCACTATTGCAGGTGTAATGACCATGTTTAAGGACTGTGAAGTTAGCAAGCCTCTCTTTCTCTCAGGATCACTAAACTCCTAATGTATCTTGTAGAGTGGATTTACAGGTACATTTTCTCCCTTTGAAATTTTAGATTTTTGTCCCTGTTAACTATGGCAAGACAGATGTAGATGAGAAAGAACCCAGGGTAAAAAATCCCAGATTTGGGACAACCTGACTTCGGTGAAATCTTGTCATTAATACTGCATTAAGCTGCTAAAGAAGAGAGACCTTCATTTATGAGAAGCACTCGTTAAGCATATTGGCTATGATTGTACCTGAACAAAATTTCCTTTAAAGGCACTTTAAGCTAGTCAGAAAATCCCTTAACTTATTTTGAACAATAATGCCCAAATGACACAGGGATATGGTTAAGGTTTTTATGGGCAAGTCATAAGTCTTCTCATTAAAGATATGTCATTGTATGGCCATTGTATTGTCGCTCCCTCAAGCATTTCTTCAAATCAATACCTTTTATTCCCTGCTAGCCTGGCTGATCAGATAGTCTGCATATCAGTCCTGATTCCAGTTCCATTGGAAGATAACAGTGCATGCCATTGCAATCTTTCAGCAATCTCTTCTGCAACAAAACCTCTCAATTTGAATGAACCACAAGTTTATTCTGACAAACCATAAACCACACAGAAATGTTGTACCTGCTCTTTTGTGTGAATGGAGTGAAAGTTTCTTCCCAGCTGTCCATTCTTATGTGTACTAAAAGATATATTTGAATATATATAAAGTACAAGAAAATTCTTTTCTCAAGGTCATCTCAGCCAATGTTTTTAAAACACATTTTTACTAGAGTCTGTAAGGAGGAAATAGACACAACTTTTTTCTTTTCTTTTTTTAATAAGCTTAACAAAATTCTACTTTGAGCAAGCCTTAAAGATAAACTATCAACTTGACACTTTGTTTTCTTTTTTAAGCTCTCTAATAACTGCCTAATTGCTTTAAGGAAAAGGATTCCAGCACAAATTACATACTATACTGAGGTTATATTAAATATTTAATATTTATTTGAGGTGTAGCTTAATACATAAGTGATCTGCATGAATAAAACATTTTTTCCTTAAGCAGAGTTTAGTAAAATAAAAGATAACTGTTTAAAAACCTAGAGAGCTCTAACTTCATACATAGTTGTTTTTTCCTTACGTATAGAAGTTTTCTTAATTTTAAAAGTAAATGCAGTGAAGTAAGGAAGAACTCAGTTTGGAAGAAGAATTTCTTTGAAAACAAAAAAATTCTACAGAGGTTTGGGAAATGGACTTTATGCAGTGCATGCAACAAATACAGGTGTGATTTTGTTTTTCATCTTTTGCCTGCATTACGTCTCTTGGGCGTCCAACAAAAGCCCCTTCAGTTCAGCGTGTGCTCCAGACACAGAGAGAGCGGATTAAGGCAAGCAACTAGAGGCCAGATCCCCAAACATGCAGCTGTGACATTGGCCACCACAAGCGATCTCACAGAAACAGCTCAGTGGGAGTACATAGAAAAGCAGGTATTCCTTATTTCCAGAGCACTGAGAACCCCTAGCTAAAGATCCCCAGGATAGTGGCTATCACAATAAAAGCACACAGACAGAAGATACTTACATTTCAGTATGGCACAAGACATAATGCTGTTCATATTCCCCGTCCCAGTCTCATTTCCTATCTATCTTTGGGAATAGCTTACAAGTGTTATTAGATCTTAGATAAATAATCTTAGATAAGTGTATTCTTGGGGATTGGGCAGGGCTGAGGCAAACAGTACAAAAAAAGAATGATAAGGTTTTTGCAACTGTTGTTTAGTGGGAAACTATTTTGCACCCATAATTGCATGGCTCCCAGTTTTGAAGAGACATCAAAGAAAAAAATGAAGGAATTTGGCTGTACAACTCCTTCTGCTTGAATCATTCCTTGTTTCTGACTGTGAGGAAGAACAAAAATGGGACAGATCTGTTTCATGAGCTGCCACTATAAATTCTATGCCAACATTCTAGACATTCACTCTGACACATCCGCTCAAATTTTGAAGACTGGCACTTTCCTGCAACTTTATCACATCATCATCTTTTAAACATTCGACATTTGACCCTTCCCACCTCCTCATCAATTTCCTTACAACACACTCTGGAAGCACAAAGATGGAAGGATGAGAAATACTACCAAGTTTATGCTACATGAAATGAAGACAAACTTTTTCTAATTAGTGGTGGGAAGATATAAAGTCTCATTGAGCTTGTTTTATCAGCACAGTAAAAAAGGTGTGAAGGGGAAAGTCAAAAGGTGTAAACAGATGTACCTGGTCAGAAGCTATTAGCACAAAATTATTTGCAGATAAGTTGTGCACCAGAGTCCAGGCAAGCTCACAGTCTGAGCCGCACTGGAACCATAACCAAAAGAAGTCGAGATCCAAGAGAGGAGGAAGGTCTGCAGTGTCAGCATGTCACTAAACACTCGGGGAGGATGGGGCCAGGGTAAATGTTTTTCTGCCAGCAGTGTGTCATTTTTCTCTAGCCATGCTTGAGAGAGTACCTTTGCTAGGAGAAAATGAGCCACAGGTACGTGTGTACTTCTCATACTGAGAGCAATGATTGCACGATGGGGACACGACACAAGAGGGATCTGGACATAGGGACAACCAACAGGAAACCCCCCAAAAATATGAGATTTTTTCTGGTTGTGTTAAGGAACAGAGGGATGAGTAGTTAATAGAATGATGGTAAAAATACAACTCTACAAACTCAAAAAACCACTCAAACACCTCTTTTCACCTCCATATGCTTTTTAGCACCAAGACTCTAATACAATTACTTGTGTAATCTTGCTTGTTTCTTACACAGCATCAAGATTGAAATTTAGATAAGTTCCTTGCTTTTTCTTCTTTCACCAAAGATGCAGATAAAGTGAGTTATGGAACAAGCATGGGGTGTTTGTCCATAATTTTGGGAGCTCTGTAATTTTTTGTCCATGTTCCTTGTTAACACTAAGTACTGATCCTCATGAGAGCCTTCTGGGAATCCATGATGTGGCTTTCTGCCACCCAGTCAGAAAACCAGGAATGCAAGATATTCCTGTAGTGCTTTTGGCAGCTGTGGCCAGGTTGGCCAGGAGCAACAGGACATTGCCCCAGAAGCCACCTGCAGCTTTCAAACTGTGAAGCAGCAGGGCTGGAGGTTGACTGGTCCTTAACATTCTCGTGAAGTTGCTCAGCAGCTTTTCTTGCATACGTGAAAATCCCCTTGTCCCTCTCCCCTGGCATGCACAGAGTAACATGGGAACTGCCTGGGAAACAACCCTCATGTGCAGGCTAGTGGCCAAAGGTTGCTTGTTTTTTTCCTTTGTTCTTATTTTTGTTCAGGAGATGAGGGAGCATGCCTCAAGTGATGCCGCTGAACACCTGCAATATAGTGAAACACAGCGCATCTGGCCACGTACCAAATTTTATACAACCTTTCAAGTATTTCTTTATGGAGACAGGTGGTTTATAAGTGTACATTTGAAAAGAAAGAAATGAAAATATTGCTTGTTGATCTGTTCTATATGAATGATAATGTGATAGTTGCACATTTATTCTCACAAAATAAAATGAAAAGTCCTTACATTTTGCTCAAAGTAAGTCAGTTGGATTTCTACTTTCTGTAATAAATTGAATAGTAGTATTCTAAACTAAAATACAAATTTCAACCTCTGACAGCTAATATATATTTTGGAGGTAGCATATGCTTTGGTTAAACAGATAATATATTAAAATGCATGTTCTAGCTGAAATTCATTTGCAGCTCACTGTTGTTGTTTTTACTGAATTTACCCAACATCTTTCATAAATCACACACAGAAAAATCCCCCAGTGAACTGGTGTTTCTCTCACTTCCTCCCTCCTTCTAGTAGTTAAATATTTTGCAGAGATCCTACCTCAAGCCAATTTTTTTCTCAATATTTACAGGTGATTAGTTTTGAATCTTGTTCTCCCATGATACTTAAAACCTGATTTTCCCGACATGGCTAGAATGGAAGCAAACTGTCTATAAATTAAATGCAAGCTTTACTGCCCTGAGATCCAATTAGGTATTAGCAAGTACAACACAGATCCAGTCAATAGGGCACAGAAAAGAGATGGTTTGCATCACTAGTTAATCAATATACAGGGTTCTACAATATCCACAGGCAGGAAAAGCAACATAACACCATTAATGTTAGATATTCTCCTGGATTAGTCAAGTACATTATCTTGCCTTATACAGATAAAGACTTCCCCTCTCCTCTTTTCTTGAGCATTCAAAGCATAGTTTGTTGTTGTTTGTTTTTTTTTGTTTTTTTGTTTTTTTTTTTTAAGTAAAGAGAAAAATACATGACACGATTAATGAGCAGTCACCTCATATCATGTTTAGGAGAACAGGAAATTTCCAGAGGACTAAACAGTGTTCCTTTCTGAATAAATATCTCTGATCGTTATTTGTTGTGCTAGAGCAGCGATATTAAAAAAAAAAACCAACAAACAACCCCCAAAAAACCCAAACCACATGTTTAGGTCTGATGCTCTGCTGATGTATTGCAGGCTGAAGGAAAGTTAATGGTATAGTTAGCCCGAGCCTGGCTGCCTTTCTTTTCTCATTTTCTAAGCTGCAGTGTGGCATAGCCTTTAGCCAACACAGCAAGTCCTGACTGAGAATGCATTAAACCGAGCAGATGAATGGCAGCATTTTAAAGCTAATCTGATATCCTAGACATGCTTGTGGGTTTTAAAGAGTCCACATCAGATAAAAAGAACTACTGGACACTTGAGAGCTGACATATTCTTCTAAAGAGAGAGGATGCTGAGAATTCAATTGGGCCACAGAGAATATTTAAAAATAAAAGGATCAAAAAGGGCAAATATAGATTTGATAAGGAGATAAGGAACAGAGATGTACAAAATTAAGCCACTCAAAAAATAGACTCAACTGAAAAGACACTTGTAAATAAGTGTATGGAGCAACTTAATACTGGAATAATTAATTCATTACAGACTTTCCTCAATTAAAAACTAAATGCCCTTTACATCTTAGAGATGCAAAGGGAAATTAAGCTTCAGTCCTTTATAAGTAATATTAGTGTGTTGCAGACTCGCTTAATTGAGAAAAGCTAACTCGAATTTCACTTTCATATCTCATGTACGCACTTTTATCCCAGACTCAGAGGACAGCAAGGGTTTATATGAATTGATTGCAAAGTAGCAAATGTAGTTAACACTGTGCTTTCATGTTACTATTTCTAAGCTAATGAAAAATGGAGTTACATTCCAGCCAGGTATTTCATCAAACAGCCCTTTTTCCCTAGATCCAATGTGTCTGAACCTTCTTTTACAGAATTAACATAAACTTGATATTTAATGAAAGTTTTGCAAAAGCCACAGCTAAGGTTAAATACACTGTTATTTAGCTTTTCCTGCATTAGAGAAAAAAAATGAGGTGTTCAGAAAAATGATGTAGGCTTGAGTTTAATGTTTGAGCCAGCTGCTGCAGGCAGACACACACACATTTGGAAAGATATCAAGCTGACATGAATGGCAGTATTCTACATTTCATTTGGGGGCACAAGCCTTAAACTGGATAACTCAGTTGTAAAATTAAGCATACCAAAGGGTTCTGTAATATAAAAAGTACCAGAATCAACAGCAATGTCTTCCTATTACAAGATGCATTCCCAAGGGTGAAATTGCTTCTAGGCAGTGTCTGGTAGAAGAAAGAAACACAAACTGAAGTGCTTTCTGTATCCATAGGAATACGTTAGCTCCACATACGTCAGGTAAAAAACCCAGACCTCTCATGATTAGCAACACTGACTACCATATCTTATGAATGTATTTGTTATCCTTTTCTGCAATTCTTAGTTTACAGTTAATTTCCTCTGGGTTCAGAGGACAAATAAGGCTGAGAAAGTGCTGTGCCCAGGTATGTTGCTTTTCAGTTGCAGCCTTAGGAAGATGGGTAAACTCCTGTGAGACATGACACCAGAAGTCCATTCACACCACAGTACAGAAGGGAATCTCTCATGCAGAAGGTTCCAGTGCTCTGCTTGTATAGGGAAAAGTTTCTAAAGTTCACATGGACCCTTTCTTTTCCACATTCTACCACAATGATTTTACACTCCACCTCTAGGCCTAGGACCCTGTTATTGAACTGTTATCAGTGTCAAGAGTTCTGAAACACAACTGGTGCTTAGCGCATGTGCTTTTATAACTGTTCATATCATGATGAGTTAATGATGGGAAAGGAAAAATATCTAAAAGCCCTTAACAGATGTGACAGCAATTTTTCTTAATTTTATCTTATCATTTTAATGAAAGGGATTGCTAAACCCATTTTAAATGTTAGACAGCATCAGCACAGCAGATCCAGACTCAAGAAATGGAATCTATTGGAAATACTGATATATCTCTGAGTTGTTATTAGCTGGGTAACCCAACTGCTGAAAAGTCATAGTCCCCAAATACCCACCAATACATATTTTCAAGGACTTTTTCTTCTGTACACAAGCAGACTTTTGTAGAGGCTCTTTCTTCTTATAGAGAAAGTCATAATTTTTAATATAATTTACAGAATGCTACTCTACAGTTCTTCAAAACATTCTGAAATATGACATATGACTCTGACAATTTCAATGCAATTTAAATGTTTTGGTCTTCTTCCTTATTCCTGGTTTCTTTAACTCTTAAAGTTCTTTCATTTTTTATTCCATTATCATAATAGACTATTCAAAAATTCTTTTAATAGTTTTGTTTAAACAATGAATTTTGTTTCTTGATGTCATTAGGCTTTCCATTAAAACAAAAAACTAAAGAAAACCTTCCATAAAATAAAACATATTCTGATAAAGTTCCAACAAAGCAGAAGAAGTGTATTTCAACAGTTCTGAAAAACTACCCTGCCTTATACTCTGCTTGACTGAAAACATGGCTAAGAGCTCTAAAACAGAGTTCCAAAATCTAGAAAACAAGCATCAGAAAACATACCAGTTAGGCTCTTATAGCAGCCCACATATATATTATCCTTGTAGAGACAAACATAGTTACATATGAGATTCAATGGCTGTATGAGTTAAAGAATAAACAAATAAATGGGGAAGCAAAAAAGCCAAAACAATACAGAAAAAAACCCCACAACTCCAGAAAACTTGAGTAATAACTGTGAGGGAATTATAAAAAAGTCAGTGAGGTAAGAAAATCACTAAGGACACCCTTAAATATACAGGACCTCTAGGTTCCTTTTCTAAGAATCTCAAATTAATTGCAATCACTTTTCCATTGAGTAATAGCCTTTGTTGTGTTTGTTGTTGCGGCTGGTGGGAATTTGGGGTTGTGCAATATTTTAAATTTTTTTCTTGAAGTTCATTAATGCAAACATTTTTTGCTTGGGTATGTATTTTTATAACATGCCATAAATGCTTGTGGTATATGCCATGATTCAGGCATATACCACATACTTATAGGCATATACCTATATATATATTCCCCCCCACCCCATATTTCATTCCTGATCTAGAAGAAAATAATTTTGTCCTCTTTTAAGAGTCTTGAGTTTTGTCCAAGATATTAAGAAATTATGCCATCTATTGCCTCTGTTCTCACAGAGAATTTTGTAATTTAATTGAACCATCAAAAAAAAGTCATGTTGAGGTGAAAACCAGCTTTCAAATAAATGTAGTACACTCAGAAGTTTACAAAAAATTTTCAGACATTGTGTTTTAATTATAAATTCAAAAGAAGTAAGAATGTATTCTTTGTAGTTATTTTCAATGCAATTTCTCAAAAAAATGCAAAATGTGAAAGTTCACATTTCCAAAAGAAATTTTATAGTTAATAAAGAGTATGGCATTGCAAATATCTGTTTTATCCAAATACATACATTGATACTCAAAATTATCTCTGGAAAAAAAAAATACTGAAAATCATCTTAATGAGAAATATAATGGTAACTTCTGAATGAAATGTCAGTGTTAGGATTCATTTCATATCTTCATGTTCTCAACGGGACTATGCCAACCGATATTTTTTATAGTAAAATTCTTTGCGTACAGGATACTAAAGAGCGAGGAGAAAAAAACCCAAGAGATTATCAGCTTGTTCTACAAACAAAATATTCAGAAAAAAAAATGGACCAAATGATACTTCTAACATACCAAAACATTGAAAATGGTGGTAGAATTTATAGCAATGAATAGCCAAGAAAGACATATTTCTGCCTCTTAGATATTAAAAAATTATCATCATGATTTTAGTAGTTGAACAAGGTGAAAATTATTTAAATTTCATGAAGATTAGTTCTTTTGACCACCAGGATTTGACTTTGCAATCTAATCAATTATCTCACCATGTTCCCATGTATCAGATACTACATTTGGTGCTGACAAGGTAAGTTATATTTTAAGTATTCCTACCCCACCAAAGTGGGGATATCTTTTGAGTATATGAGTGTCAAACCCTGGCACTTGCACGGCAATTTTGCCTTTGAAATCAAATCCTCTCAGAAGTCCACACCAGAGGAAACCCTTGTGGCTCATGCAGCCATGAGCTTGTCCAGCTCCAGAACAGCTCCATAAAGCCAGTTTTCCACCTCAGTACTCAGGCAATGTAGTATTCCTCAGAACTGCTTTTCTCTGCAAGCACAGATGGGCAGACAAATCCATTTGCTCTTTAGAGTCTCCATTCTGCCCGGGTTTATCAGCCATAGGCTTGTCCATGCAGTTCCCAGACTTACATACGTCATAGTACATATATTTTACTGCAGGAACTGCCTGCTCACACACCCTCCTGACTGAAGCTCTTGTGCTGCAGCTACATCAAATACAAAGTGTGTCACAATGATTGCTCAGTCAGTTCTGTGGAACAACAGCTCCTGGAGCTATCAACGATTATGTACAAGCCCATATAGCACATAAATTAAGAAGTCTCTTTCCTATACCCTTTAGACCTCATTCCTTTACCTGCAAAATTCAAGGGAAAAAAAAAAAAAAAAAAAGCCATTATTTGAGACTTCAAAAAGTGAAGTTTTATGAAGGCTTAGGGCAAAGAGTTTATCAGTCATCCAAAACTCTTACTGAAATGTCATGGAGTTCTTGAATGCAGCACAGAGAATTTCTGCATTATGGATTGTTGAGGTCAAAATGAGTACCACTTCCTTTAGACATCTTTTTTTTTTTTAGATATATTCATATGTACATTTAGAGCAAACCTTGGGCTATGTTTAAAAAAATAGGTATTTTAAGATCTTCAGCAGCTGTTATGATTAGATAGTTTTCCTGATCTATTGCTACATTTAGACCAGGATGGTTTATTACCTTCCACCTTCCCCTGACAGTTGGCATATTGCAATTTTTTCCCTCCATCTTCCTTATTACAAGCATCAGCTTAAATGATGCAAGCGTTGAAGTGAAGAGCTGAGATTTTTCTGATAATATGATTTCTTGAGACTGCACAATGTAGATATTTCTAACAGTATGATGGAATTATACAGCACGCTGCTCATTGTATAGAGCAATGTATAGAGGGGTGGTGGTCTTGTCAAATTTCTTTACTTGGAAAGGGGTAGAAGCTACAAGCTCTTCACTTATCTGTTCTACACCAAGGTAGAATCTGGTCTAGCAGAATATGACCCAAAGTGACAGTATTACAGTTTATTTTGAAAGGGCATAGTCAGGATGAATTTAAAAGTATATGTTCACTTATATATTTAAGATCCCTCAGCAGCTTAGCTCAACCAAAAGCTGAAAAGTATAAAAAGCTGTCACTTAAAAAAGAATATGCATGCACACAATCTGTGAGCTTAAACAATTTTTCTATGATTCCAAAGAGTTTATATTCAGATCCTCTTCATTCCATAGAATTAATCCCTTTTCTCCTTTGATTTTTTTGATAGTTTCTGGCAGCACTTTTTGTTCAATTTTATCTGAGTTCTTCATTTCACTACTTCAGCAACAATTTCTTCTATTAACATGTCTCCTTAAGAGGCTTTTAATTAACAACATTGACCACTTGTCTCAAATTCACTCAAAATTCCTGATAAGTGCATGAAGGGAAAGTACATCTAAGCATCAAAATCAGGACCATTTGCTATTTTCTTATTCACACTAATTCTTTTATAATAATAATAATTAAAAAACCAAAACAAAACAAAACAACAACAACAACACCAAAACAACAAAAAACTTTGCTGGTAATTCTTGGAAATGTTTAATTGAATACACCATTTTTGATTGAGAAGTACAGGAACCGTTGAACCTAAAACTAAAAGAAAAGCTTCAAAGTTGAACACAGGGATGGATAAGAGATAGGAAGTTTTTTACATTTTTATATCCATATAAAATATTGCATAGAATTAGTTTGTATAATTAATGAAGCTTTTCAATATTAGTTAATTCCAGCTTTATATTGCTAAATCATTCAGTGAACTAACAATGACTTTTTAACTCCAAAACCATATGCAAAATATTTCCTCTTTTCTCCAGAATGAGATTATATCATCTATATCATCTTTTCTCAGCCAAATCCAAGCCTGAGAGCTTTAGAACTGACAAAAAATTATAACCTCATTTATTTGAGAACAAAACAATATTCTCTGTAGAGGTGCTGTGAAATATGGCTGAATTTTTCCTTTTTGAATTTTGCACTCCTTCATTTTCTAGTAAATTCTCAAACTGCAGTTAGAAAAGTAAAACAGCAAGAAAGGGGGTAGCTTGGCTGCATCAGAGTAAAATATTGATTAGTCGTGAACATCATGACTTAAGTAAGTCACCAGGGATTGTCTCCATACAAACTGGGGAAGCACAGGCAGTTTTATTAAGTCTTCTAAAAGAAATTGGAAGCTAGAGGACAGAAAATGCCAATAAGCAGTAAAAAAAAAAAACAAAAAAAACCCAAACAAACAAACAAACAAACCCACCCAAATATGAAGTTAATACCCTATAATCCTGCATAAAACACAGAACAATGGGCCAGATGGATATAGCTACATATGTGGTGCTAGGGATCCAAATATCAAACAGCTGAAGTCTAGGGGCAACCCTTCAGGCAAATCAGAATCTGATCCCCTGATCTGAATGTCCCTTGGCAGCCAAATGAGAGAAGATGAGTGAGGAAAGGAGGTAAAGTAAAAATTAAGATATAAATAAAACAAGCAGCCTTGGATAAGAGTTGCAGGTTTTGAAAGAGAATTAATTGCACTGATTGATGAAGCTAGTTTTCAAGTTGCTAGAGAGCACTGACATTGTGACTGCTGATAAATGTACAGGAATTAAAAGCCTCAACCCATACACAATTTCAAAATTTATTATTTTTGCAACTATGTGAATTGATGCAGCCAGACAAAAAATATCTTCATCCTTCCCCTATTAACTTTACTAACAAATATCCTTACTCTTACCTTGAGCACAAGTGATTGTTTCTATTTTTTTTTTCTAAATGGAACAGGTCTTTTTTTGGACGCCTAAGAGCAAAGCAGTGCAGAGTGCACGTCAGTCACATGGGACAGTTGTCTGTCAATAACATCTCTTGAGAGAATTTTCCTCTGTGTCCGTTAAGAAATTATTTCACTACCTTTTTCTTTCAGAGTTCAGCCCTCAGCCAGAGGGCAATTAGGAAATTTAGGCACTATCTATTGCCTAAAACTTGTGCTTGCATGGATAGGTAGTTGAGGCGCCAAACAAAAGAAAAAAATTAAAATAAAATCCCTGTAGCAACATAGTTCATCAGTGACAGTATTATGAGGCAGTGATAGTCTTGTTCTGGTTTACAGGCAGAAGTACTGGTTGTAGCCTAAAATCATGTGTAGATACCAACACACTGCTAGAGATCTTGTTCTCTTCTGCCTCTGAAACTCTCACCACCCCCTGCCTGAGCTACTTGTTGAAACCAAGTCCAACAGAAACTTTCTCTTGGATTTAAGGATAGCATAAGAAAGACAATAATTAGCTACAGACACTGCTGCTGTGAAATGTGAAGTATTCTCATTACTGTCACGCTTTAAGCAATTAAACACCACACAGGCACTCAATTTTTCCCTGTGTCAGGAATCAGAGGGGTAAAAGTGAGAAAACTTGTGGGTTTACACAAGGACAGTTTAATGGGGGGAAGCAAAAGCCACACGCACAAACAAAGCAAAACAAGGAACTGACTCACTGCTTGCCATGAGCAGGCAGGTGTTCAGCCATCCCCAGGAGAGCAGGGCCCTATCACCCGTAATGGTGACTTGGGAAGACAAAGGCCATCAATCCAAATATTCCCTTCCTTCTTCCCCCAACTCTATATGCTGAGCATAGTGACATACATTTTGGAACCTCCCTTTGGACAGGCAAGGACAGCTGTCCTGGACCTGCGCACCCCCAGCCTACTCACTGGTGGGGCAGTCTGAGAGGGGGACTATCTGCAAGCACTGCTCAGTGATCACAACAACATCCCTGGAAATATTGGCAGTTTCCAGCACAAATGCAGAGCTCAGCCCCATGCAAACTACTGTGAAGAAAATGAGACCTATCCAGTCAAAACCAGCACAATAAATTACTCAGAACAGCCTATCTGTGGTTATATTTGTCTGTAGCTCTTTGCCTGTGTTTTAGCATATCTTAAATTCTCTTCTCATATGAATATATTTACCATATTCTCTAAGTATTTCCAGAAATCAAAGACATCACAGTTGAACTAATTACATTTCAAGAAGAATTTAATTATACTCTTGGGCATAGCTTTGCCACCATTTAAGTGGAATTGGTACAGCAGTAGAAAAAAGAGAGAAAAAAATTAAGGCAGCTTACTGAGTAGATGCAATATATTAATGCACTTTTATTATGGACATGACTCCTTATGAAGTCCTTATCTACATTAGCAGATCCATGAGTACAGCATGATGGAATGCAGCAGATAAAAATCTAAAAGAAAATTTAAATCTGTTTATAAATAGCTATTATTTTTGTTTCCAGACTGCTTAATGCTTATTCATCCAGTAACTCATTAACTTCAAACAAAGCTATAATAAAGAAAAATGACAGAATTTCACTCAAGTCCTTAAAAATAGTTATTTTCTGGGAAGGGGTTTTGTTTGTTTGTTTGTTTGTTTGTTGTTGGGGGTTTTTTGAGGGAAGTTTTGCATATATTTTTCAGGTTTCTGAGTTTCTCCTAATTGAGGGATTTCTGATTTCTAGTGCAAAGTTTAATCTAAGAAGAAGAAAACTCAGAGGCCTTGAACAGGACTGGATAAACCCAGCAGGAGGAATATGAGGAAGTATTTAGTAAGCTAAATGCTCAATTTACTTAAAGATGGAAGAGTTTCCTAGTAATTAACCCTTGGATAGTTGCATCTTCCTCTGCTATAAGACAGAACATACATTCAGTATTCACTTCAATTGTCCATCTAGTTATTTACATGCCACAAAAAATACATATATATGGACATATATATGGACATATATACATATGTACGGACATATTAAAATATAATATATAAGGTATTAATATCAAGATCTCCTTATACTTTACCCCTTGTCCTGAGTGGGGCTGAACTGGGTTCTTCAGGTGCCCCATGGCCCCCCCTGTCTGAGCCCCAGTCTGGGAATGCTGCAGGAGAAGGAGCTGGCAGCCCCAAGCAGTCCCTGGGAAGTATTGGGGGACTGTGGGGCAGCTTTCACCCCTTCCCTGGAAGCAGGCAGAAAGCAGCGATGCCAAGAAGTAATAATAAATCTAAGGAGACACAAAGTTCAGGAGGAGACACAAAGTTCAGGAGAAAGAAATGTCAACATCACTATTTCTCCTGCCATTTTTACCTTGAGAACCATCCTTGTCATCCTAATGAAAACATCAAAATGTTGCATGGAGAAATCATTTTAACTTCCCACTCCCTGGTTTTGCCCAGGGAGGATTGTGATATTGCCTTTAAAGACCAGGGGAACATTAAAAAGAGTGATAAGAACGTCAGAATAAAGGGGGAGGTGTTGTGTATGACTTTTTAATATGATTTTTTTAACATATAACTGGTGAGGTTTTTGCATACTCATTATTCACTTTGGATTATTGGAATTGTTACAGTTCATTGGAATAACAGTAAAATCTTTAACTCTACCCACATTTCCTGTTGTGAATATCCCAGTTCAGTGTAACTAGAATTCTAAAATTTTAAAATAGTAATTTTATAGTTAGAAAACCTTGGATTTATTTCTTAAACAGTGCAACCTGCAAGAGTATTATGAATTTAACAATGCCAAAGCCCTCTATACTCAGAGCTCCAGTGAAAGCTCTGAGGGCTGCCTATAGCAGTGAAACTTTTGGGAGGATGGATGCTGTTTCTCTGTGAAGGAGTTTGCTTTGGCTCATTAAAGTAGGTCTGAGAAATATTGTCAGGAGAACAAAAACCAAAACAGCATTCCAGCTACAGTTCTGGACCTCATGCTTTGATGCTGAAGCAAGAAGGTTAGTGTTACCCACAAATATCAAAGGTACTTCATTAACTCCTGCTTTTTATGAGGTTGCTGAGGCAAATTGTACAATATAGTTTTAAACATCATTAACTTTGTGACCTTAACATTAATGTGTTGATACACGATTCAAATTTTATTAGTGAGCTGAGCAGCCCCTACTGTGGAAGTCTATCTTATCTCCCCCTTCCCCCCAAAGTCATTATAAAAGAACGCGTGAAGGCAAGTAGGCTTCATGCAAAACTAAGTTTACCTCTGATTTATACCACACTTTTAATGTTTTCTTCATGCCATAAAAAAGCATTTGATACAAATTGGTTCAGGTTAGTGTTTCTGAAAAGTAACAGTACATCTAAGGAGGAGATAATGCAGCCATGGGGAATTACCTTTCATTTATGAGTGTATACTCTTAAGAATAGAGCTACTATATTCAAGAGTTTCAAAGGAAATAATTTTATAGCAGTATGCATTTTAATTGCAATATTCCCATAGAAGTACTAATTTTGCAACTTAAATGACCTGCCAGCAGCACTGCAAGGAAAACATAATTATAAGAAAAAATTATTATAATAATGATAGACACACACCTGTTATTTTACACTGCTAGGCAATCAGTTTCATTAAAACAAAAGAAAAGCAGCACCAGTGGGGAAAGAGATGAAAATAAGATGAAAATAAAGGTGGTGTGTTGACGGCTTGAGGCTTGGTGGTCCATTTATAGGGTTAGAGCTCTTTATCATGGAAGTGAATGAGTAATTTGGCTAATGCATGCTGGATTTCAGTAGACTGTGTTCAGCTGCTCATGTGCTTTGAATACATATGTGTCGAAAAAATGCGATTATTTTGATTTTTTTTAATAATTTTTGGCCAGATAGTATAGTTTGGATGATAATTTTCCATTATTTCAAAATTTACTCTAACTTCAATACAACATCTTCCTGTTAAGATATGAACATCCTGTGTTGGCAGCTCAAAATCTTTCACCTTTATATTGGATTTGGAAAGGTCAAAAGGCAGTTATCAAAGGAGTAGAAATGCAGAAAGACACGTTGGGAAGTCTACCCTTGATACTTTAATATGAAAATTGGGAAGGAAGACATAGGTCATGTTCTGGGAAATTAGTATGTCTTCTACTCTGTTAGTTTTGGCAAGGTAGGGAACAATAAATAATTGTATTGAAGAGAGAGAATCATACAAGGAGAAGCTGTTTTCATTTTGTGAGAATAAAACATGAGCATATTTTTACTTGTCTTCACCCTACCCACATACTATTTTTTTTTCCTAATTCTCTTAGCAATCTTTAAAGCATTTAAAAAGTGGTTCAAGCATATAATTTTTATAATGAAACAAATACTTTAAATACTACTGTGGTCAAGTTCTAAAACCAGTGATGATGCCAAGCGTAAAGAAGTCAACGCAGAGTTCAAGAAATAGAGCAGAGTGAACTACAGAAGATGAGACGTGATCTACTTTTATAAACTTCCTCTCCCATGACTACTTGGGTCTTAGGAGCCATTTCCTGATTAATAATTTCACTAGATAAAGGAAGGGAATAACAAATTATCAGAGAATAAACACAATCACTGAGTTTATATCAAAGTCTACTGGAGTGCTTTTCTAACCCGTCCTTTAAGAACTTCTTTCAATTAACATTAACTAAAGTTAATGTTTCCTAATATGATGGAAACAGCTAAAAATCGCATTAGTATAATTTCAAATTTATAGAATAAAAGTGAGAAAAAAAAGAAGATTATTATAAAATAAATACCTGTCCTCCATGATTCACTTGCTGTTAAATGTTCACAAGCATACCAGTATTCCACAGACCAGTTCTTGAAAATCTGTGTTCTGGGAAAACCAAACTCAGAGAAAATGTTTGATTAACTGGTGTTAATTCCTCCCCATAGGAGAAATTGTGTTGCACACACCACCCATGGATCAGTCTGAAATGGTTCTCAATCAGAAAGTGACAACTCTACAGCCACAGGTTCAGAACACTAATAAGATTTTATGTTTTCAGTTATCACACTTACTACTTTATTTGCTAATCTGAAACTAACCACTTAAATTCTTGACTAAACACTCAGCTCTTCTCAGCACACACCACCTGAGCCTGAGATTTTGCTTCTGGCTTAGTCAAGCTATTTTCTCCACCTTGCTTCTCTGACATCTGACATCTTATCATAGGAAAGTTTCCATGGCAGCCAGTATAAAGGCACAATTGAGCCTTGCCATTATATTTGATGGGCTTTTTCTTTGGAGCTTCGATCCAGGCTGCAATATCATTTGTCAGGAAAGTAACCAAGAGATCAAAAGAGTTTTGGGCATTTGGAATAGATTTGTGCTTTAGCTACCCTCCTCAATCAAAAGGACAAAACTTTAAAAACCTAGTAACAAACAAATACCAAACAAAACACAAACAAAACCCCCAAACAAACAAACAGTCTCCAAAACATATAGCAAACTAAGTGGTTGCTATACATGGCTATAAAATATTTATTTACAAACAACACACAAATATATTCTATTTTTCTAAGCTATGGGTGTTTAAGAAAAAAATATTTAATCCAAAGGCTTGGACGTTATAAACTTAAGCCGCTAAGCCATCTTTATGATTCCTTAGATGACTAAAGAAGACTGAAGGAAAAAAATTAAAAAGAAAATAGGCAATACATCTGAAAAATTATCCCTCTGTAAAATGAGAGGATCTCTTTCTGTCATATCACTCTCCAATAAATTTAAAAATGCACCACCCCAAACAAAATCCCAGAAACCAATTCAACCACCTCGACAAAATCTTCTTGTTCAGAGATACAACCATTTGCTTAGAATAACAATGTAACTGGCTAATAAGCAATTTATTCTGTAAAAGGTATTTGATACCTGGATGGTTTTGTGATCTCATGAAAGTACAGAATGCTGTACATATCACTGGGCATATATAAAAATATCTGCAAGTTACTTTTCCCTCTCCCCTACATTAAAAAAAAAATAAAAATCCTCCAACTCACAGCTTGATCACAAAAACTGGCAAGGCAGAGAAGATAGTAATGAAAATTTGGACTCAAAAAAAAAAAAAAAAAAAGCACACCAAAAAACACTGGTGTAAAGATGAAACTTATTTCCTCATCTGCCTGTATTTTTTTTTTCCGCCTAGGCTCACAAAAGAAGCTTCTCCACAGATTATCCTCAAGTTTATTACCCAAACAAAGTTCCTTATTGATCATCTCAGCAATTCATCTCCTTCATGAATATACCAAACTAAAATATAACTAGTGATGAGTCTTATGCTGCAGGAGTCAAATTTACTCAAGAAATCTATTTCCCTGAAGCAAAAATCACAGAATCAAACACAGAATTATCAAGGTGGGAAGTGTGCCCTGGAGCTCCTGCTCAAGCAGGGCATTCTAGAGTTTACTGCTCAGAATTGTGTTCAGATGACTTTTGAATATCTTCAGAGGAGGAGACCCCACACCTTTTCTGGGCAATGTGTTCCGGTGTTCTACCACCCTCAAAATAAACTTCCTAATTTTCAGGTGGACCTTTCCCTGTTACAGTTTTTACCTGTTGCTTCTCATTCTCCTGTTGCTGGGCACCACGGAGCAGAGCCTGGCTCCAGCCTCTGGCACCTCCTTTCTTGTACTTACAGATTAAATCCCCTCTGTCACCTTTTCTTGAGTCCCAACCATTCTTTTAGGTAAGTTGCTCCAGCCTCTTAATCAAGTTCCTAGTCCTCCACTAGACTTGCTCCAGGATCTTCACGTCTCTCTTCTAGTGAGGAGCCCAGAACTGGACCTATGTGAAGAACTCCTATGGAATTAATCTGTGCACGTTCTCTGCAAGCTACAGAGACTACACCACTTTTCAAGGTTTGAACAAAAAAGGAAATTAAGCTGACACCACTGCCTTCAGCTTTTTCCCTTCTTTGAATATCAATAAGTACACTCCTAGAGTCTCATTATTCCCTTGGCAGGACTTCCACTACCATTTACACATGAATAATTTCTTTTTTATAGACCCAATATTGTTTTGTTCAAAACACATTTATCATTACAGAATGTGATACAGTAGGAGCAAACTGCAAGCACTTCTCATCAACACTGTCTTTGCAAAACAATTGCACATGAAAAACAGCCAGTATGTGAACCTGAAAATGCTTGTTTTACAATTCACTGCAGTTGTCAGGGGCTTGCCATGATGAACTTACTTGCTCATGCGGATAAGTACTGAGTACATAGAGTATTGTGAGGAAATACTGAAGGCCTGGATTAAAGTAATATCTGAAACAGAGAAAAAAATGACCCCTAATATAAGTTTGCTATGAGCAGCATTTAAGAGATCATATTAATTGAGACATTAATTAATTATTAACTAAAAATTGTAATTCTCTGACTGTAAATAAGTCAGAACTTTTGGGGTGTTTTATAAACAATTCCTCAGTTGCATACTCACACTTTTGTGGAGGACACACACCCATCCGTACTTTAGCACAATTTTTTGACAGGGCAGATCTAAACATGGATGCAACATTTCAGTGGGAACTAAGTCTGTCTTTAGCCTCACTTACACTGGTGCGGCTCTCCCAAATGGGTAAAAGGCAAATAAAAATGATAGTAGTGTCCCAAAGGAACAGATACAGATATTCTGCATACATCCTTGCGTGCAGCACTATGTTCACTGGTTTCTGATGAAAGCAATTCTAAAAACCCTGTAGAACGTTAGGCAGACTCTAACCACAGTCCCAGTGTGCTCTGTGTCCTATAAGCACTGGTAAAAATGTTTTATGAGCTAGAATAGCCACTGTTTTTCCCTTACCTGGCCTCTGGCATGTGAAAACTCCATGGTGCTTTTGGCTCATACCCAGTGGTAGTTCGGTAGTCAGGTTGGTGCTCGCTGAGAGCAGCATTCTGAAGGAATGCTCCTCTACAGCTTGGACAAGGAGCATGTAGCACTTCCAAGAGCAGAGCCAAAGGCTGCTCAGCCCACCCACCCACCCTCACTACCCCCCAGCAGTCTGGCTTTTGAAATGTTGAACAAGGAGTGTGCCAAGAAATGTCCAGGCTGTGCTTGGTGCCAAACAAGACGACAAGAGGCAAAGGGAAGAAACGGATGCACAGTGGATGCAGTCCCACCTGAACATGAGGGAGAACTTCTACACTGTGCAGTGATTGAGCACTGGAACAGATTGTCCGGAGAGGGCGAGGAGTGTTCCTCACTGGAGATATTCCAGAGCAGATGCAATCCTGTGCCGTGCGTTGTAGGATGACCCTGCTTGGGAGGGAGGTTGGACCAGATGACCCACTGTAGCCCCTTCCAACCTGACCCCCTCTGGGATTCTGTGAAATGGTGATTATTCTTATATGAAATTCTTTATATGCCAGCAAGACTTGTTTCCTTACTTTGCTTGATTTCTTTATCAATTATCAACCAAAGTGGAACAAGTAAAAGTAGTAAGAAGCATAGAGACAACATAAAAAAGGAAAAAGTAAAAAAGTGAAGTAACAAACAACCTACATGCACTTTTTCACAGACTGCACTTGTTCCAGAACTCTAATTTGCTAGAAGATAACCATTTATTTAGAGTTTCCTTGGTTATCAGGAATCACTAGTGGACAAAATGTTTTAAAATTTTCAATCTCTTGGCATCAGTTGTTTGCAGTCACACCCAGATCTGCCATTACACTTCACATATTGAGCTGTCCTTTCTCCAGAGGTGACCAAATTTTTCGAGAGCGAGGCACTAATCATGATAAAGAAACCATAGCACAAAGAAATCCCATCCAAAATCTGGTAAAATTGAATGTTCTAACAATACCCAGAAGAAGCAGTCTACACATAGGAGAAAAAGAACTTGAGCAACTTTGATCCAGTCCAATACATAAAGAAATCAGTCTTTGGGTCAGGCTCCTAACATAAACCAAAGAAACAGAGTGCCCAGGACAACTAGTGTCTGCAAAATGTAGTATCTATCCAACTTTATGTGAATGGAGTGCATACAAAGAAAACTTGTAGTTTGGACAGTGAAAATGAGAGATTGTTGTCAGTTTACATTAAGAGCATTTACTAAAACCCCATTTCTCATTATTTCTGTGTTTATTTCCCCCACATGTATTCATCTCGGCCTGAAATTTGTTTCGTTCTTGCAGTTGAAAACTTGTCTTCTTAAACAACCATTTCCGCAGCATTCATACACACCAATGGATCTTCACAGACAGCCTTTCAGGCAGTTTGAGTCTTTAATTAAATGTTCACACACAGGAACTCTCTCTCACAAGAGCTCTGTGGAGCAGTCATAGAGAAGAGAATGCCCAGTTTCTGAATCTTGTAAGAGTTCAGATTTATTTGGAGTGGGGCAGGCAGAGCACCAGATCCCTGGGGATGTTTGAATTCAGCCACTCAAGTTCTAGATAATTAGACTATCTCACTTCAAAGGCTTAGTAATGTATTCTCAATATCACTGTAATGTAACATGCTACTGAAAAACCAAATCCAATTGCAATCTTGCAAAACAAGATTAAAAACAACTCAGAAATTCCATTCAAAAATCAGATTGAAATTGCTGTCACAGTTACTCCTCCCTTCCCATTAAGGTTAAAGGTGAGCAGCTTCTATGTCTTAATTCTGAGAAAAATTAAGTTATAGGACTTGAACATCTAGAGAAGTTACCTTGGCACATGCTCAATTAGCTTGTTTCAACATAGAGGAATCGGGTCTGTAAACTACTGATAAGTCTACAGAAAAATCCTTATATCAAGTTTAGGTGTACGGCTGCCCTTTTTTAATTTAAGAAAAGGCTCCGTAGCGCAAGAAATTCTGAGAAGTGGAACATCTTCCCACTCAGATATGATCATCCATAAACACTGTCAGCCACCTCAAAGAATTGATAACATCGATATGTAATATACCGACACCTGAATAGTCTTCCACTCTGTATTAAGGAAAAAACAGCCTGAAATAGACCATTCCTGGGAGGAACAGGCAGCTGACTTTAATCAAGAAAGACCAAGAAACAAAATAAGAAACTTAACAAATGAAGAAAGATGCTATCAAAACAAGATAGATTAAAACAGTTTCCTGGGTTTTATCACCTACATCAAGGCTATGTGAAATCTTATGTGCAAGAAATGTAGAACTGCCCACCAGTAATGAGAACACAGAAAGACTGGAGGTGCTGGGCATCCACAGAAAAGCATTTCTCCTTTAGCTTGGTATTGTCATAATCACCTTCTGTTGACAGTAAATTGGAGGCAGAAAATATGCATAAAAGTTCTTTCAAATAACAAATTAGACCTGCTTACTGGGGAAAAAGTGAAATTTTGTTAGAACTTCCTCATTCTTTCCTTCATCCAGTGAGGAGTATTTTCTGATGAAAATTATGAGATATCAAAAGTTTACAATCCAATATTAAGAAAAAAAATTCTACCATCATAGTATTATAAAAAAGAAACCAACATTAAGAAAACCAGAATTACAATTTCCAAATAAAAACAAAGATCTTATACCTATAAAACATTTTGGTTTTTCATTTTACTGGGAAAACATTTATTTCTGGGTGATCTGTAAAAGACTTTTAAATACATAATTTTAGCAAAGTAAGTATGAGAATTCAGTCACAACAGCTGCATTTAACTGATGCAAATTTGTGTACATTGTGTTAATTACTTATTAACAGGAGTTGAAGTGCTGTGCAACAAATCCCTATTTGTCTGCCCTTTATCAGCCTCTTGTTTGACAAAGCCACTTTTCCTGTGAGGCTCCAAATCCACTCATCATTTCAGTTGCCTTGCAAAGAAGGGAATCAATAGTTTAAAATCCAGTTTTAGGCGAGGCCTTTAAAATATATATGACAAGATTTGTATAAAAACACGGTTTTGAAGGTCAGATCAGTGTTGGAAACCACAGCTCGGTGATTTCTGGAACTGGGTAGGATGCAAGGTTTGCACACAAGCTCAACCCCATCTCTCTGCCAACAGAGATTTACCCAGGCAATTCACACTAGATTTTCACCTGAAAATTAGGAGGACTATCCAATGTTCCCCATGAATTCTCTTCAATTTACAGTTTTGAATCGCTTGCCAAACCACTGATTTCCAGGACGGGAAGGTCTGACAGACTGCTCTTCTTGCAGCCTGAAGATCTTCAGTGTTACCAAAAAAGCAGAGGGCTCCCAAACCCACAGGTGTGTTTTCCTATCAGCTGTGCACATTGGCTGGAGATTCACAGGCAATACATACAGGAGACAAGTTGACTATTTTAATTCTGTTCATCTTTTCTGTTAAAATGGTGGTATGATATGATAACTCAGACTAATTGGAACCTGTGGAATCTTCACGGATGTGCTAATGAACAAGAGTTGTTATCTAACACATTTAGCTATTCTAAGATGATTTAATGAAGAAAGGGCCTATGTTGCACATTTCTTCATGCTGAAGAAAGACCTTAATGCAAATTATTTAAAGTTTCAACAAAAATAACATAGACTTAAAAAAAAATTCTTCTCAGAGAGATAATGGGCGTAGTTGGGGTAAATCACTATCCTGTGATTAGCCATGAAGTGAAATATTCTCTTTTATTGTTTTATTAGTTTTGAAAGTTTCCATTGAAGATAGGAAGTATAATAGATACTTCTTTCTTGTGAGAACATTTACTATAAGGGTTCTTTCTAAATCCAGAATTATGAGGATACTTATCAAACACTGCAGTGTTAGAAAATATTTCAGCTATCTGATGGAATGAGCCAGTGTCACATTGCTTTAATTTCCTAGAAATCACAGTTTTGAACTGCAATAATATTATGTGGTCTGATTAATTAAATTACTTAGGAATTACAAATATACTAAACTGTTTATTAGATTAGGTTTTAAAGCCTAGATCATTAGGGAAACAATTCAGATGACGTTTTTATTAGCTAATAATGCAAACATTACTGACATTTGCAAAGGATATGTTAGGTTATTTTAACTGAATTTACCCCATTTTTTGTCATTCTGATTGAGTTAATTATTGCTCTTAATATTAGATGCTTACCAATGTGATTACCCATTGTGATATCTGACTCATTTTTGTTGATGGTGGTTTTAATTTTACCCAAGAAGGAATGTGCTGAAGGCACAAATAAGATTAAAATTAGAAAAGCAATATATCACTAAGATTCATTTCCTAAAAAAAAAGGCCTCAAGTGGGCAAGTGAATGAAGCAACTAAACACATTACTGAATTAAGCAGTTAATTTTTTACATCTCCTTGTAGTTCTTTGTTCATAGAAATGTACATTTTCAGATTAAAACCATGAAACCAAAAGCGTATTAAAAAAAACCAAACCAACCCAGAAAGGATCACTTACAAGGCATATTTTACTTCTGGAATAAGTATAAAACTATCAAAAAATAGCTGTAGAATAAGTCAGTCATTTAGTTTTCCAGAAACTAAGTCTTTTATATTGCACTGGAGTTAAAACAACAGAATATTAAACCCATTCATTTTCTGAGTTTGTATTCAATGCTGCAAATCCACAGAACACACATGATAATGTTTTTAAAGCTCTGGAAATCATGGAGTGGAAAATAGAAGTAAAATAAATTATGGTATTTCTTCTGTGATCTTTTCAGTTTGACATTTAGAAAACGTGACACATATATGCGAGACAAATCTGAAAGAAGGAATGCCATGTGAACAGTGCCAAGACACTTTTTGTTCAACTAAGCTCCAGGAACCTCTTACTTCTTATTTCAGTTTTTTGTTGAAAAGTTATCACCACCAGATGTTGTTGATATCAAATTAGAAACAACACCAAAAGTAAATATAAATATTGTTTTTAAATAAGGAAAAGGTATTCTAATCATATAGGAACACTAATGGATGCTCAGCTATGTTGCACATGACCCAGTTTGTGCCAAGGTGGCCATTGGCACCTGGCTTGTATCAGCAATAATC
Organism: Hirundo rustica; assembly: GCF_015227805.2. Taxonomy (NCBI): domain Eukaryota; kingdom Metazoa; phylum Chordata; class Aves; order Passeriformes; family Hirundinidae; genus Hirundo; species Hirundo rustica. Next base: position 11,244,467 of record NC_053451.1, on the reverse strand, counting down.
TGGCAGCAGGACCAGGGAAGGGAAAATCCCGCTGTGCTGGGCACTGGTGGCACCACACCCCAAATCCTGTGCCCAGCTTTGGATCGCTCACTGCAAGAAAGACGTTGAGGAACAGAGCTGGAGAAAGGTCTGGAGCACAAATCTGATGAGAGAAGAGTAGCTGAGGGAGCTGGGGGTGTTTAGCCTGGGGAAAAGAAGGCTTCAGGGGACCTGATTCTCTCCAATTCCCTGAGAGGAGGATGGAGCCGGGTGAGGGGGCATGCTCTGCTCCCAGGTAAACAGTGACAGAACAAGGGGTTATGGCCTCTAATTGTGCCACAGGATGTTCAAGCTGGACAGAATTTCTTCATGGAGACAGCTTTCAAAGTTTGTTATAGGCTGCCCAGGATGGTGTTGGAGTCATCATCCTTGGAGGTGTTCAAGAAGAAATTGGATGTGGCACTTGGTGCCAGGGTCTGGTTGATATGGTGGTGATAGGGAAAAGGTTGAATTCTATATTGGATGTCTTTCCCAACCTAAATGATTCTGTTATCACACATGGCTCTAGTCTGAGCTGCAGGAGTGCCAGCTTTCCAAGTTGATCTTCCAATCTAGACACTTCACAAATACTTAAAGCTGTGTCCTTATTGGTCTATTTGACAAAATTACAAGCCTCTTATGACTGCTGTGGTAATGAATTTATTTAAAAATCTTAAAATAATAATAATTAAAAAACCCATAATGTCAGAACCATTTATATCTAGTTTATTTCTGAACAAAAGGATCACATTTTAAGTCTACCATGACTGTCTCTCTGTCCTTGCATTTCTGTGTCCTTACCTGGTTCACTTGGTAATTCTAATACAGTGAAACCTGTAGTCTTTTCAGACTGATTCCTGCTACCTTTTTCAGCAGAAATGGTAATTTGTCTGGGCCCCATGAAGGTGCTATTAAGGACATACCTTAAAAACACAGTAATACCACACAGTTGGGTAAGATAGAAAAGTTAATTTTAAAGAAAACATTCTCCTTGTACCTGACAAAACAAAACAAAACAAACAAACAAACAAAGCTACAACAAAAACAAAATTAATTTTGTACTTTCAGTTCATATTTTCTAAAGTTTTAAAAGTGGGCCACCTTGAAGACTGCTCAGTTAATATTACCCACTGTTAAATTGGGAGTAATTCTTTTAAAAATGTACAAACACCATGAAATAATTTCAAGAAGTCTTAGCAATCTTAAATTCCCTTACTAGACAAATGATATTGCAAATATCTGTCTAAATCTCAGGCAAATTTAAAAAGCTTTAAGCTTTAATAAGTTCATACCAACAGAAGGTCCAAAGTCAGTTATTTTATTCTATTTTGAGTTTGGGGGGTGGGGAGAAGAGAGAGAGACAAGAGAGTAGCCACAGACTTATTAAAAGCAGTAAATATCAGATATCAGACTGTTCATAGAACCCTGCCAGCTCTTTACAAGTTTTGAGTGGAATGACCAAGCTTATTCTATTCATGTGTGAGTACCCAACATGCCAATTCTAAAAACTTTAATGAGTCACTGACAAGAGGAATAGTGAACAATTGTGAGAGAGATTTGATCAAGGACAGAGAAAAAGTCTAGACAACCTCTGTTATTAAAAATTGTTATTCAGTAGTATTTAAAGGCCAGAAAACAGCATGAACTCCTCTGTGTCATGTATTATGAATAACAAACTTTCTGAAAAGAAAAAAAATCTGTCTAAAAGGCTCAAGAAAATAACCGTGTGCAGGGGTTTTTTTTTGTTTTTTTGTTTATTTGTTTTCAAAGACTAAGGGGGAAAAAACCCAACAAAATAGCCCACTAACAACTCAAGAACACCTGTAAGAATCCCTATTACTACTTAAAATGGAATTCTGTAGCAGTTCTCTGTAAAAGCATTATCATATTTTGAAATGCATTAAGCACTGCTGTGTGTTGCTCTCCTCTTTTCCTGTGAAAGGAGCTGAAAAATCTCAGATCAACTCAGGTAGAAAATGCCACAGATTCAATGCAAGTAAACACCACTCACTCCAGACCTACAGCTGCCTAGTGCCTCTTTTATTCCTCATGTTTTATCATGGGGAACTCAGCCCCCGAAATCTGCCTCTGAAGAGCTTCAGACACACTTAAGGAGCAGTGAATACAGGTCACCTAGAACTAGTTCCACTGATGTTGCAGCTACGAACACTGATGAAAACCCTTATAAGATTTCTTGCAGCAAGCCAGGAATGAACTTCAGATCAAAGAAGGACAAAACCCCACCTCCTAACATAAATCAACCCTATAATTTCAGCCATGTGGGAATAAAAGGTGGGGTGGCATGCACACTGGGAAGTGTCTCATCAGTGAAAAAACAGGAATTGTTGTGGTCAGAGAAAAGAAATTTGTGATTTGTTTCCTAAGTATCATTCCTTAGTGTTGAGATAATATATCTCCTCAGCTAGATAAGTCTCCTTTCTCTATTTTATAATGTTAACTACCATCTTACATGAGCTATACATCTCCACTAAATTACTCACAAATGAAGTAGGTGGCAGAAGCCATCAAACCCAAGCCATTGGAATAAACCCTTGAGAAAAAAATAGGTTTGCTTTGAAATACTTGAGAAGAAAGAAGTCTTATGCAGTGAGAAAACCTCGCATCATATGGCTGACTGGTATCACCAATCTCAGAAACAGCTGCTGAAGGTTCATATAGAAAGAAAAGATATTTTAAGAGAAGGCACAATTTCCGTCCATCAGAAAAACAATCCTTGTACACTCAGGATAGGTACACAATAGATCCTGTCCCTTTCACTTGCTGGAATCTCAACTGAGCATTTCTGGACAGTGCCTACCATTGTCCTGGTAGGCACTGGAAAAGAGACACATTTGTTGAAAAAAAGAAATCTGAGTGGGAATGATATATTATCTTGAGGAGGATAAGGCAAAAAGACTGCAGCAAGTGTTAAAAACCTTTTCCAAGAATGTCAACAGGTGGTACCCTGGAACAAGAGACATGGAACAGAGGGGAAGCAGTGCACTATGCAAGGTACCAAAATGAAATATTTTTGTCTACTTGAAGGATTATTTCAACCATCACAGAATGACCCTATTGGCCAACCCCCCTCAGTACTCTCAAAACAAGAAAACTCCTTTCTCTCTCAAAACAAGGAAGCACTATTGTTCTGCTGAGTTACTGAAGCTATTGTTTTTTATTATTAAAGGGAACATAAAATAAAAAGAGGAAGAAAAAAAAAAAAAGAAAAACTGATAAGGAGGTTGGGAAAAATGGAAGTGCCTGAGTCTGTTCATTAAAGCACATTCTGTTGAATGATACAGTGCTATTGCTGGCAATGGGCATTCAGTCACTCACTGATCAATATCAAATAGTTGTGTCAGAGTCTTTCAATCAAACATTTAAAGGGCTTGAGGGAAAAAACCTGTCACCTTTTAGAGACAAATGGTGCTGCTATCACTATGGCAACCAAAGTCATCTGTCATGCATGACACGGAGGATTGTTACTGACTATCCCATGAAGCCTATTGCCACTGTATTAAATCACAGCTTTTGTCTTTATTTGTCAAGGAATGGTCAGACACACCAGAAGGGTGCACCTAAATGGTACAACAGGGCTTAGAATGACAACGCAGAGCGGTAACTACTTGCATCAGCCCAGTGACAGGTCATTTCCTAGTTGAAACTCTTAACAAGAAGTCAGTAATTCCACAGTAAATAATGCTACCCGGTATCATTAACAAAGTCTATGGCAATGCAGTATTTCTGACAGCAGCAAAATTTTAAATACAGGAGTAGGAGCATAAAGGGGAAAAGGAAAAAAATACGAGAAAAAGATATTTCTTGTCTGTTTATGGTGAAAATATTTATCGCAGGCATTAATTTCTTTTAATTTTCCAACTAAAATAATGACAAGACCCAAATACTCCTTGAAGTACATGGTCTGTCACCCCATAACTTGAAACAGCAAGGATGATTTCTCCTATTTTAAGATTATTTTTTTACCTCTAGTGTAATGAAATGTCTTACAGAGTAAGAACAGTATCCAGGCAGGTCACAAGAGAAGGCTGTAATGAATGTCTTCTTGCAACAGAGTCCACTCAGCTTCTGACTCCTGCCAGTCTGAAGTTTTAAGTATTAGAAACCGTCATTACACTGAGATATTCCCTGGAAATATGAGTTTAGAAGGAGAAATGTTCTGACTGTTGCAATGTGTTTCTTCATATACTGAAATTTCTAACTAAAATTCTTTCCCAATATAAATGAAACAAGTCAGAGTCATATCACAGAGACACATGGAGTATTTATTTATGCAAAGTTATTTGGGTGGACACACTTGGTGTGTCTAAAATACGTATCTAGTAAGGCACTGGAAGCAATCAGTTTTGAGGTAGCAGTTATTGCACTGCCTGGACTCCTCTAAAAGAGCCAAATGGCTGATTTTCAAGATTTCTACATTTGAATTATTTGTAGTCCAAGCTGTGATATTACAAATATTATATAAATCACTGGTAGTTTTGAGCCATAAGAACTCCTGCTAATGTTCATTATACAAGGCAAACAGCAATGTTAGGTGAAATAAGCTATCACTTGTAACTTTGATGTAGCTCAAATCTGTTTAAGTATTCATTGTTTCCCTAAGCACTTCCTCCTAAACAGCAAAAGCAAATCTTCTTGGCTTATTTGCCAGAGTTAAAAAAAAAAAAAAAAAAAAAAAAAAAAAAAAAAAAAAAAAAATAAAAAAAAAAATTCAAACCCAGGCTTCTCAGAGGCGAAATTATCACATGCTGTTGCATTAATTAAGGGATAGAGATTCCTCAACTGCTTCTTTAAGTCTGGTTGACTTGGAAGCATAAAAGACCCTTCAGGCAGCTCTTTCAACAGTTATCTCCCTCTCTCACCATGCCAGTATATCCTCTATCACATAAATGCTCCTTCCCTCCCTGTAGTGGATTAAAAACTTATCTCTGCTGAACAATGGCATACGATTTCTTAAACCGCCTAACATCTCTCCTCACCCCCTTCCCCAAACACAGACAAACATTTGTTGCTAAGGATTTAGAGGGCAGTGATGTAGCTGGTCATCATCTACTAACCCAGAAACTGACTGTAAAGTTTGGAGTCTGAAGTAAATAGTAAAAGTACCACAAGTGCTTAATGCAGCTGACACTGCAGAGGTTGTAGAGGCAGAGAGAGACAAGGCAGTAAAAGATCAGTATGCAGTGCCAATAACTGAGACAGAAAAGAGAACACCTTGCTTCTACTCCATTTTTATCAAATTTCTAGTTAGTGTGTCAAAAATGTCTTTATTTATTTTAACATTTGTTTAATGTGAAAATATCACATTTCCTCCATACTTGTCTCCAAAAGTAATCACCCTGGTTCCCCAATGTTTCAAAATGAAATTATGGATTTTGAGCTATTTCTTAAAAATAACTAATTTTATAACATTTAATAGCTACCTTGTCACTAGCCAAGAGGACGGTCATTTGTGATGGTCTTCACTCAGAGGCATGGAGTCCAGCCTATTCCTGAGTTGTTCTTTTCCTTATGTCTCAACACAGAATTTATTTGTGTATCTTGGGGAAGTATTAGTTTATAAGCTTAGAAATTATACAATATGTATTAAAAGAAAATCCTTTCAGCTTCATAAGAAGTCTGCTTTATAAAACAAAATACAGAGCTGTAAAACTTGAATGTTTTTGTCCCCAGTCATTACAATAAAAAAAGAGCTTCAAATCACACTTGATAAAACAAACCTTTGCACACCACAGATATTTTAGGACTGACATTTAAAACAAGCCTACTGATATCAGCACTTTTCTATTTCCTTCTTTGCTTCCATAGCAGAAAAAAAGAAAAAAACCACCAACTATAATTTCCTAACTTAGATCGCATCACAAAGGGAATCTCAGTCTTTTCAATAACAACCAAGGTGTTTGGCATCTCATGAGATGAGATTTTTTTACCTTTTATTCCACTATTTACTTTTTAGTGATACTAGTGAGGGAAAAGAAACCAGCAGAGACTTATTTCCAACAAACAAACAGGGAGCAAACACTCATTCTGAAACTCTCCTCACTGCAAATACTGGAGGACGGAGTCAATATTAATCACCACATCTCACAGTAAAACATAGCTCTAATCCAAAATGTTTTCACTGTAACAGATAAACAAGCAGCTAAAATTTTAGGGTTTTGTATATGGAAGGATAACCTCAAAGTCACACAGGGTTTGTTATAACCCGTACCTTCATATTCCTCACACTTTGGTCCCTCTCCAGTTACACTATAAGCCAAAACAGAAAACAGGCACAAGCTTATCTACCTCCTAAGGCAAAGTCTTATTAGCACACTAGGACTACTTAACCCCCAATTCCTGTGCTCAGGGAGTTACTCTTGGCTGCAGTTAATTCAGGGTAGGCTAATGAGCAGAATATGCCAAAGCTGTCAGTGTGAATCAATTAACATCTGCCTCTGGATCTGCAGCACCTGCTAGCAGGCTGGATTAGTGGAGAAAGCCAGTTCTGGTGTCCCAGGGTACTCAGAAGTGTCAGGGCACATTAGAGTTTTAAAGCTACTTTCACCAGTAGGTGCAGGTGGGGATGCGGGTTCTGTATCCCCTCTTGGCAAGCGTCTGGGAATGTGCATTACTTTCTGTAATAAAGTATCATGCCAAAAGAAAAAGGAGCTCATTAATGTGCTTCTCTTTTCATCTAGGGGTAGGATAATTTGCACTACTGCTCTCACCTCTCTGTCAATAAGCTTTTGGATGCTCAGTGAAAGCTTTACAAAGCCAGTCAGAGGCAGTGGAATTCCTCTGGTTTTGCAGATATGTTAGCACGGGTGCTAAAAGTATGTGAGTTTCTGCTCAGCTATTGATTATTCTGCAAGCCACTGTCATAAAGCACTGTTTTGCCAGCCTTATTGTCATTTGGAGTAGGCTGAAATGGGTATGTGCACAATGGAATTAGCATAACAGGCCTACTGCAGATTATCATGAAGATCAAGAGATCTGTAAGGTGACCCTGCACAAGTAGAGGACGCAGCATTATTTCTTTCTAAGCTTCTTACATCCTCTATCTGATGTACAGCCCCTGATCTGAGAGGCACATATATTACTGAATATAATTTCCTTCCTTCTTCAAAATTTCTCTTTATTTTCAAATTTTCTTTCCCCCCATCTTTTATGTTCAAATTTCATGTGGCTGCTGTGCCCATGTGACACTACTGAGTCTAAGTGATTCTATCAAGCTTTCCTATTACTTATCATTGAAGTCTGATCACCTGCTCTGGGCAAGTTCCATATTTCCCTATATCCCAAAAACTCAGACGCACTCTGGAATCACATCTGATGTATTGTAAATCCTGCAACTTGACTCCAGGTGTTACTCTTCATAAGATTGCTACTGATACATACTGAAAATGAAAATGGCCTAAAATTGCTGGGTGTACTATGCAATGTAAAATGCTCATGTTGCAGAAAATTGATTGGAAGTATAATTTTTTTTTCTGATTTTTTTGTGATCTCTCTTTGTTAATATCATCAGGAGTCATAAACCCTTCTGAAGAGATGCCTTCAGACAGGTATATTCCCCAAGACAAATAACAAACATCCCCATGGCAGTATATATATTTTTTTGTGTGTGTACAATATGAGAGCTGTGAGAACAAGGAAGATGAATGCTCTTTGTCTAAGGGATTCATTCCTAGACTCATGCTCAGTTGGTCCTATTTCTGAATTATACAATCATGTCTATAGTTTTCCTATGTTTGAAAATTATCTTTTCATGGAAGGCACACAGAATTCAGATGAAGAAAAATGGCTGAAAGCCAATAAATCAGTCATGGAATGTTTTTCTTAAGCATTAAATTAATGAATTTATTAGAAAGGAGAAAAAATTCACTAAGCTGGTTGTGCTTCTTTGTCCAGATGTGAAGTTTTGAAATGTTTCTATGGGATATCACATTCTCAAAGGAAAGACAGGTGTTAATGGCTGTAAGTCACAAGTTTTTTTAACAGCAAGATGAACAGCTCTCATTTTAGTGACTCTCCATATCAATAGGAAAGCCTCAATACAGTTTCCTCAGCTGTGGGAATTATAATTTTGCTGCCATGTGTACAGATGACACATGATTTTTTGAGTGGAAGCTAGTCAGAGTCTCTCAAATTCTTGTTACCATATTTTAATTAATCCCTTTTTTTTCATTCAAGTCTTCACCAAATCCTCTGTGGGTTTTTGTGCCTATGTTGGCTGCCTTTGAGAATGTTTTCAGGCTTCCTGGATAATGTTGGTCCTTAAGTTGAAAGGATTATATGTGCCCTGGACCTTTTTTTTTTTTTTAATTCTAAATGTACTCCAAATTCAGATTCAACCTTTCATTGCTGGATTCTTTCCAGATCTTTAAAAACATACAGTTATTTCTCCATTCTGTGCCATTTTGGTGTTTCAGTGACACATGAAAATCGTGTTTTAATTTAGTTTCTAAAGACCTGTTTATGTTCAAGAAGTTTCTGATTTTGTTGGGGTCTTTTATATACCAAATATTTGTCTCAAGCTCTATGCTGCACTTAGAATGTTTTAATGAGAAAGAGACTTAAATAATTTCTGCCTGTATCTTTTGGTGGTGAATGGTGCTACATCCAGTTGGTAGCTGGTCACTAGTGAGGATATTCAAGGTTCAATACTGGGACCAGTCCTGTTTGATACGTTTATTGATGACCTGGATGAGGGGATAGAGTCCTCCCTCAGTAAGATCACTGATGATACCAAGTTGGATAGGAGTCTTGATCTGCTGGAAGGGAAGAAGGCTCTGCAGAGGGATCAGGACTGGCTGGATCCATGGGTTGAGGCCAGTTGTCTGAGCTTCAACAAGGTCAAGAGCTGGGTCCTGTCCTTGAGTCACAACAACCCTCTGCAGTGCGACAGGCTGGGGACTGAGTGGCTGAAAAACTTGAAAAGGACCTGGGGGTGTTGGTGACTGCAGCTGAACAGGAGCTAGCAAAGGTCACACCTCAATCCTGTGTTCTGTTCTGGGCCCCTCACTGCAAGAAGGACATTGAGGGGCTGGAACATGTCCAGAGAAGACAACAGAGCTGGAGAAGGGCCTGGAGCTTAAGATTGGTGGGGAGCAGCTGAGGGATCTGTGGGGACTCAGCCTGGAGAAAAGGAGGCTCAGGGGAGACCTCACTCTCTACAAGAGCGTGACAGGAGGGTGGAGCCAGGTGTGGTCAGGCTCCTCTCCAGCAGCTAATATGAAGCTGAGAGGATATAATCCCAAGATGTACCTGTGGAGGTTCAGGTTAGACATCAAATGGATTTCTTCAGTGAAAGGGTGGTCTGGCATTGGAACAGGCTGCTCAGGGAAGTGGTAGTGACCATCTCTGGAGGTGTTCAAGAAACAACTGGACATAGCACTTTATTCTGTAGTTTAGCTGACACAGTAGAGTTGGACTTGATGATCTTGGGTGCCTTCTCCAGCCCCTATGATCCTATCATTATAACAACTTTCTCAGGAGTGCCTTAGCACAAAAAAGATTCCTTGATGTTTCATCAGTCGGTTTTGGACATGTTGGAGCAACTGTCCTTCGTATTCAGCCTACACACCCATCTTCTTTCTCTGAAAGCTGCCTTTTGGGACTCAGTATCAGAACTGAGCATTACCCAGATCTTGTCCCTTTGTTACGGTTGTCTCTCTGGCTGTCAAGTGGGCACTGCAGTCAATGGCTCATTCCCACACAGTGGGATGGGAGGGAGAATTGGAAGAGTAAAAGTGGGAAGACCCATGGTTTGAGTTAAAGAGAGTTTAATAAGGAAATTCAAAGCTGTGCATGCAAGCAAAGTGTCTCGGGGACTGAAAAGGTTCATGCCTCAAATATTATGGAATTTTGTCCATTATAACAAAAACTGTATAAAGAAGCTACAACCACAGAAACCTCCTGGAAGAACTTTGGACTGTAAGTCAAAATGCTGAGATTAGATAAAGGTAAAAGGCCATTCACCTCAGGCCCAGGAGAAGCAAATAAGACTGAGGGAAAATAATGTATCCACAACAAAGCCAAACGCAGCAGAGACTCTTCCTTGGCTGAGTTTGGGGTGGGCAAGACTAAGCCCACAGAACCCAGGTTTACTTCCCTCAAAATGAGAAGGGGGAGGAGGTTTTGGGGATAACCTCTGGTCAGAGGCAGTGAACATGTATTGTTCCTTACACAAACCATCCCTGTTGTGAAACCTCCAACCCCACAGGCCACATCCATGGGACATTCATGTAACAGACACCTGAGGGAGTATCATAATTCATCAAAGACCCCCCAAAGTGTCCCCAGAGTCATTCCTAAAGCCTTGCACCACAGGACTGAACATGATGCAGCAAACCAAGAGTCTGTTGTTAGAGACCATGGCAAACTCCCCCTGCCACTCCAGGGAGGTGCCTGGGTTTTCCTACCCAGCCTGAGTGTGTATTAACCATTGGATTCTATGCTTTCTGGGGAGACCAAGAAGACCAGACAAAGTGGATCCATGGGAACATCATTGGGATCCATGGACTGGTGATATTTTCCTTATTCTGTGTCTGTCACTCTCTTTCTGTCTGACCCTCCCTCCCTCCTTCTTTTCTATTTCTTTCCTTATTTTTCTCTCTCTCATATTGAAAAAAAAAAACCTGTACTATTGACTTTGGCATATGATCTCATTTGTACCTTAATTTGGGCAGACGCATTTCTAATAACTTTAATAACTGGATCATGACACAAAACAGAGCAAGGAATTAACCCACTGCTTCCCATGGGCAGGCAGGTGTTCAGCCATCTCCAGGAGAGCAGGGCTCCATCACACATAATGGTGACTTGGGAAGACACCATTCCTCCAAATGTCCCCTTTTCCTTCTTCATCCCACTTAGTATGTTGAGCTTGATGACATGTTACGGCTCCCTTTGGTCAGCTGGGGTCACCTGTCCTGGCTGTGCCCCCTTCCAAATCCCTGTGCATCTCCAGGCCACTCTCTGGTGGCAGAAAAGGTCTTGCTTCTCTGATCAAAGCTCAGTAATAATTAAAAGATCATTGTATTATCGACACTGTTTTCAGCACAAATCCAAAACACAGACCCATACAAGTTACCATGAGGAAAATGAACTCCACTGCAATCAAAATCAACCCATCCTCATAAGGATTTGGAAGCAAATCTTTGGATCCAAGCATTTGACCTGGAAAATGTTACTGATAGCAGGAACATTTATTTTTTTTCTGATTTTTAAGATTCTTTCTTCATCACTGATCATAAGCGCTGGCAATAGCAGAGCTCAATGAGTCGGTGTTAAGGGCCTAGTCCTACAATCACTTTTGCTGTTTCTCCACACGGAGGAAAGGTTTTACTGCAGTGGAACACACAGCATCCTCTCTGTGAGCAGAAAGGCTGTTAGATTTTGAGGCTGTATACAGGTAGCCTTTCTTAACATCAAAATCATCTGAGGTCAAGAGGGCAGAAAAGGAGCTATTAGCAAGATCATTGTAGCTTCTTGTTTCTGTGCTGTGTAGGAGCAATTTTTTGTGTGTCTAAGTTTTCCTTGTTACTGGGGGGTTTGCTGCCCTCCCTCCTCACAGGCATTGCAGCCACTGATACAACCCTTGATTGCTCAGACAAAGAATCCACTCTTTAGCTGCAAATGCTTAAAGTCTTTGATATCAAGCAAGCCAAGAAAACTAATGCCTAAGTGAATCAATCGCTCAGCTGCAAAATGAAAAGCAGACTAGATTAGAATGGAAAATAAGAGTAGAGGTGACTTTAGAGCCATGACTCCCCCCTTCCTCTGCCCCCCTTTTTTTGTCAGTGGGAAAAATATAATTTCCCTTTATGTTCTCCAATGGCAAAACATGATTTATGGCCATTTTTTTAAGTGTATTTATAGATGTACGCATGAAAGGTGCCACACTGACACCTTGCTAGGCTATGCTCCTCTATTAAAATACATTTAGAGCAGTGGCAATGATGAGACTCTTTTTTTTTTTTTTTTTTTTTTTTCCTCCATTCTGCTCCAATGTCTGTTCAGTGCTGTAATGATTTCCCTTCATTCCGGGATAAAGATATAATTATTAAGAGTAAAAAGATTTTCAGGAAGACTCTACCCTAATAACCCTGATGTAATTGGAAATTTTCTCTGTAAATATGTTAATACTTAATTACACAACCAAAACAGGATGGAGAAAATGGTCTTTCATGGAAGAAAACTGCAAGAATATCTGCAGTGCAGGGTGAGATATTTTAATTCTGCAGCATATACCACTGTTATTGGAATAGCAGTTTCTGTGCCCCAAATATACCTTATTTCCAGTATATTCAATTTTCACTGCTTAAAAGTAGGAATCTGAGTTCATATGTGAACTACAAATGTCTGTTGAAACCTGTAGAGGTAGGTATTTGGCCCTCAGTCTTAAGATGAAACAAAACTTCTTTCCCTTATTTTGTTATTCTGGGACTAAATTTTCTCATGCTACATAAGCATTTAGAAGAAACAAAAGAAATTACTGTAAATTACTTGAGCAATCAGAAAAAGTACGTGTTTTTAAACAAGTGTCTACCTTTTGTAGCTGTGTGATTTCACAGCTCTGTGATATTTCTGTTTGTGTACTTGGTAGTACGCTTGTTCCTTGATATCAAAGGAACAAACTACATTCAAAGAAATCCCTTGCATAATATTGAAGCTATGGGCACTAAAATATTTATGCTCTTCCAATCATGGAAAAATATAGTATTTTCCTTTCTTTAAGCTACTTTTTGAAATGGTAGGAATAAACCAGACAGCCTGATTTGATATTGCTATACCCCTGGCAAAAATATCAAAATTTGTGAAAATATATAACAGTAAAATCAGATGCTTTTAGAGGAGATTTAGAACTCACAGATTTAGAACTTATTTAAATGGGTTTCAAGCTAAAATCCTACAAGTTTTACATGCTATAACTACCTCTCAAAGTAGGGACAATAGGATGCGATCTGTGCTACTTGGCTTTAGTCATGTGAAACGCATAGTAAGTGGCACAGTTTTCAGAAGAATGAATTCATGTTGGGAATTGTATAAATAATGAACATTGATATAACTCATGAATGCCAATTTCTGCATGAGAAGATTGCTGACAGGAAAAACAGAAATATCCTACAGAATCTGTATCTTCATCACCCAATTTCCTCCCAACCATGATCTATTCCCAGTTTTCTTTTCTCTGCAAAAAGGATAGAATTAATACGATATAGGAAAAAAAAGTACAAACTGATATTTAGAAGAAATTAAAAAATAATGAGGACCAAGCCTATAGATATCATAAGATGCCGTATTTCCTGTGCTGTATATGAAATACACATTTAACAGTCCTGTGTGTTGTTCTGTGAATAACAGACTGTCCCCAAAACCCCAAATTCATAAATACACAGAGACACCACTTCAGATACCCACAGTGCAAGTTGCTGCAGAGTTCTGAGGAACTACCACTGGCAGAGTACACAATGAAATACCCTCACAGATTCATCTCACAGATGTTTCTATATGAGCAGAAGGGGTAGTTAAGCTGTGCCTGAAAGAACTTGGCTCAGTTTAAACAACATGTGGGTATAATAGCTGTTAAATGCAACTGTTCCAAGAGTTTTTGTATATTATAATATGCTGAACACATTTGTGAAATATTCCATATCGAAAGTGATACACTTAATGAAAGTTCTGGAGTGGCTTAAAGTCACAGGTAATCAATCAAGAAAGACACAGAGAGCAATTTTATAAAATTTTAATTACTGCAGATGGATTAAAGTCCAAGATATTTATGCACCTAGCTGACTTTTAATATTAAAGATTATACTTAACAAGAAGGATATCTGCAGCATTTACGAGGAATAAGAAAAAGTAGGTTTATCTCCCAGTTTCCTTATAAAAGATGGTTGCCATTTTGTCTATAAGGGATAAAATGTCAGCAACGCATTACAGTAATTATGTGGGAATTATTTGGAAAATAACTCCTATAAATTTGCTACTTCTTGAATATAAACTTAAAAAGTACAATAAGCATGAATTAGTGCAGTGATAAAAGGCCATATACATATCACTGAAGCTACCATGCAGAAAAGAAAAAACTTCAATGAAACTTGTTCATCTGTTGAACATTGATTTTGGTCTTAATTCATTGCTAAGGGTTAATTCAGCAGAATTCAACTCAGTGACACTTAAATATCACTATTTAATTTAAGAAAGTTAAGGTTAAGATGTCAGAACCTTTTGGTGTTTGCATATGATCTGAGCTTGAAGGGAATAAGGTCCATCTGATAAGCTATATATGAAAATAAGACCTGTAGTAAGATTAGTGATAGGGATCCCAGTATATCCAAAATGCATAACTTGACATTTTTTGCATGGTATTAGCTGTGCTCTCTTGGGGGTATCACAACTGATGTCAGTTTAGTGGGAGGATATAGAAATTCTTGTGGGCTGTCTGGCTATTGACTGTCACCCAAAAGACCATGCAAAAGCGGGACAGAGCTAACACATTTGCAGCTGCCAAACCCAAATATTCTTAATAATGTGAGTTACAACTGACTTCTGGTTACAGCTTGTCCCATAAAGGATAAAAGACTTATAGTGCTTTAGATGCAGGGAAAGAATCAGCTGGAATACTCTGTGCTGCTCTGGGTTTAACAGAAAAAATTGTGGCCAGATGTGATATGCTGCAGCCTGTGGAAGCAATTATGTGCTACTGACATTTCAGTGTTTTTGGTCATCATGGTTAATCTTTTAGGCCATCTGCAATATGTTATAAAAATATGGAGAACAAAGTGACCCAAGCAAAAAAGTCCATCATTGTACAATTATTTTGTCCCTACAATACCACCTGAAGTTAAATGGGCCACAAGAAGCCATAAGGGCAAAAGCGATGCTAAAAATTGCTGAAAGAAGCATGCAGTATGATTGCTATCAGGACATCACTAGAGCTATCTTTTCTGATTATGGATTCAGGCAGGGATCTTGGCAAATTCATAGATAACTCCTGGTTTTGTTAGGATTCATTCATTGTCAAGACAAAAAATAAGCACAACTTGCTTAGACAGCACCTTTTGGTTCTTCAAACAGATTGTACTTCAAATATAGATTCAAAAATATTCACCCGTGTTTTGTCAGATATTAGTTATTAAAAATTCAGTGGGATTTATTCTTTCCTAAGGACTATAACAAATGTTGATGTAACATTTCAATGTCAAAAGCAACATCACTTATTAAATTCCATCTACATGATAGTAAGATTGTTAGGACCTTTCAAAAACTTCCTCTTTTATTTTGCTCTCAATAGGGAAGGTTTCTGCTGCAAACTGAAGGCCTGGCTCGCATTATGCAATGAATAACTTGGGCTTTCAGCCATCAGTCTGTACTATACTGTCACATGGCCACAAGGCCTAACAAACACTGCAACTATCCAACTAATGACACTGCTGATAAAGTCTGCAGTCAAATTCTGTCCCCTATTTAAGCTTTCCAGAAACTCTTATATAATTAAACTGGCTGAACAAGTAAAAAAAAATCCCTGGACTTCTGTGATTGCATTTTATCCAACTTCATTATGACTCTTATCATGATGCACCTGTGCTCAAACTTGTAATTAACAGCAAAATGAAAAGGATAGCAAATACAGGCAAAAAAAAAAGAGTGTTAAAAATGACCTGGGAAGATAGGATGCAGATAGACCATGTTCAATGAAAATGGAGTCAGTCGCTGTTCTATGAAACTATAATCAAGTAGCTCAAATATTTGTGCGAAACTAAATTTTTATTGAATTAGTTCTCACTTCAAGATCCCAATGCCACTATCTGTAAGAGAATGAAGCACTGTATCTGCTTAAATAAAATCTGGAAGAGGGAGGCCCAAAAGGAAAGCAGTCATGAATGGACAAAAAATTGTCCACAATATGAAAGAACTTGAAAATTACTTTGATGAATAATTGCTTGGAACAGTGTAGCAACTGTTAATTGCTACACATTAGTTTGTAATGGCTTGCTTTGTGGATGTTACTTAGTTAGGAGGTCATACTTATCTCTGAACAGAATTCCCCGAGTTTCAAAGATTAAAGGTCCGGAAGGCAAAATTAGAATCATCCTAGATGATATTCTGTAATATTAATAGTCAATATTGTGTAATGGAGTGTTGTGTTCCTCTGAGGAATGGTTTTTCGCCTCAGAGTCCCGCTGAAGCCTGTGCTATGTAGTTCAACCCTTTTTTCCCTATCATACATACCCCTGACCCTATTGGCTCAGCGCCAATATCTTTCCTTGGCCCAGAACTAGATATACCCCTGTTTCTTCCTGTCTGCTCTCTCTCTCCTCTCGGCCTCCTGGAACATCACATCGAGAATAAAGCTTGGACGGAAGCCAAGGGGTGAGAGCCACTCTTTTGAAATCTCTATTCTGTCTCTCTGAAATATATTTCCTTAAAACCCCTGAACAACTGAGCTAGCGAGAGCCCGGGGGGTGGCTAAAGAGGGTATATTTCATTGGAGAGGATAAAACTGCTCTGGATTTGTATCCAAAACACATTTTTTTAATTGTAAGTTTTACCCCTAAGTGTAAATAGAACACGAAACTATAGGTGCTGGTAAAATAAAAGACATTCAAGGACATGGTGCTGGAGAGCAAAAATTTCCTTAGTATTTTCTGGAGAGGAAGATAAAAACATCATATGCTAACTCCTAAAGAGACTCCAGTCTCTTAGCAAATCACATACAATCTTCACACAGCTCCATGATTCTACTCTGGTAACTTACTTTTATTTTCAGGTTGTTCAGGAATTTCTAATTGTCACTGTAGAGTATTGATCATGTATCAGAAAGAAAAGGAAAGTATAACTCCAAGAGAAAGACCTGAGCATCCCATGGAAGAAGTGCTTGAATCCTTGTTAAAAACACTCAAGACGTTGTTACAGTCTCCTGCCAAAGTGATTGCTTCTGTTAACGGAATACCTCTCACTGTCCCATATTCACAAATATTTTGGGGGTTGTTTTGGTTGGGTGGGTGGTTTTTTGTTTTATTTTGGGGTTTGTTTTGGTTTTTTGATTTTTTTTTTGAGGGGGGGAGTTTGTTTTGGGTTCTTTGGTGTGGGGTTTTTTTTTTCAGTTGGTTGGTTGGCTTCTTTTGCTTGGTTTGGTTTGGTTTTTTGTTTTTTGTTTGTTTGCTTGTTTTTTTAAATACTATTTTTAGTTGTTTTTTCTATCTCATCTATTAATTTTCCATGTTTGAAGGTTTATATATTATTGATAAATCTTTTTGCTCAAAGTTGTATATTTCAAATATAAAGAGCATATTCTTTTTATTCTCCTTTCCCGTGAAGAACACTTGATGAGCCAGCTTTGATTTGAATGGTTTATCAATTAGAGTAATCAGTATGAGTAGTCTCTTATCTATTAGACTACATGCTCCTTTTTTCTTGTGAAGTACAATTTCTCTGTGTTAGGACTGCAGCCTTAGAAAAGATTTTGCGACTTTTGTCAAGGACAATTATGTTCATTGATTTATTTATTTTATGTAGTTGTGTACACTACAGAAAAGATTGCGTTATAATATATATCAGAGAAAGGTCTTGCCAACATGAGGACTCAGACCAGCTCAAAGGGGGCATTTTCAGAAATACTTTGGCATTGCCAACAGATATAATAAATAAGTTGTTGATTTTTTTTTTTTGGTCCTATTGGAAACTTTGGTCAATTTTGGAAAAATACCCCAAGCTTGTTTGTAGTTCTTGTGGTCCCATATACTAATTTTTTTTTTTTTATTTCTTAATTAAAATTGATTAATGGATCCATGTAGTTATTAGTGAATAACATCTTGCCTTGATTCTTGTTCTGAAATTAGTCCCATGCATGAATTTACTGTAATGCAGGTGCATTTAACTGAACTCTAGGATGATGTTCTCATTCTAATAAGGATAATTAATTAAAAATCACTAACTTTTATCTACTAATAGATGGAAAAAAAAACCCACCAAAAACATATGGTCATGAATTCCCCAAGGAAACCTAGTAAAAAGGATTAGGAAGAGTCTTGCAGTTCTTTTCCTAGAAAAGTATATTTCTTTAAACTACATCAACAATATGGATATGAATGGGATAAATTGAAAGTTATCTTTACCGATAAGTTTATATTATATTTTCTTATGTCACACCTGTCAAAAGCTAATTAATAACAGCCTTCTTAAAAATGTAAACAACATGAGTATGAGTATTGCTCACAGCAAATGTAACACTTGAAAACAAATTTGTCAATTATTTTGCTTAATGCACATATAAAAGCACAAATACACGCTCCATGTACCCTTATGGTAAGAAGCAACAAAAACACTTAACATGAAGAACCTACAATTAAGATTTTAAAGTGAATTTCTTCTTATGTTTTTTATTTTTTTACCATTTAAAGATATAATTACGGAGTCAACTATTCTAGCTGTTCAACAATGGGATGAATCATATATTTACAGTTCCACTTAAATTTTTAGGGAAAATATGTGATGTCAAAAAGGCAAAATATTAAAAGAAGAAACCAAAAATTGTGTCAGGTCATTTATCTACTGTGGACAACTGGAAAATTACGCTTAGAGGTAGGTTACCAAAGCTAGTAAGTCAGAAGAGGTAATTTAATATTTATAAACAAACAAACAAACAAACAAAAACACTCTAGTGGTCAAAAGTTATTTTTTTCTAGGTTAGTATGAATATATGCAAGAAAAACAAAAGTGCAGTGATTCCATATTATATATGAATAAGAGCACAGAAAGCACTGAAAGTTTCACTGATAGATCATAGCCATTGACTGTACTTTTTTCAACTGGGCAGAAACACTAATTAATGTAGTGGTTTCACGTTCACTAAATTTTGGTTTTGGTACTTATTCTTTTTGTGAGAGAGACTAGGAGAAAAACAAAGCAGGCTCAACCTTAAAATTAATAAATAATTTATTGATATACACTAAAAGAATAGAAAAACAGAAAGTTGGAAAAACTAAAATGGAATGAAACTTCAAAAAACACTTTTCCCTCCCCTTACAAACTGTTTACTTTTTTACAAAACAACATAAAGAGACAAAACTTGTAATTTTCAGTCAGTTTCACTATCTGATAATAGTCTTTCATCAATTCATTAGGAGAAGAGTATCTTTTTGAGTCATGGATCCCACTGACAACTTAGAACAGTTCTCTTGTGGGTTTTAAACTGTCACAAAAACAACCGCCCAGAGAAACCTGCCTTTGTGACCCTCCCAGGAGCAGTTTCTCAAGCTGCTTATGGGTTATGGGTCTTAGACTTTTGCATACTGGGGTGTCACCTTTTAAAGATGAATAACTCCAAAACAAAGGATTTTTCACTTCAAGGTACAGAGATATCTTCTCACTTCTTCAGTGGCGCAGGGGGCTTCTCATCTCTATCTCTGTTTAAGCATCTTATAGGATATTACTTAGTTAATCACAAACACCTTTGCTCAAGTCTACACGCAAAACAATCTTCTCCCTAAATGCATCTCTTTCCCATGATTTAAAGGAATAACTTAAATACAGAGTTCATTTCCATGGCTCAAGTAAGAATAGAACAACTATCCTCTGTCCCAATAGTCTTTTCACTCTTGCTCTACTGACTTCAAGCTGTTGTTGTTTATGTTCACTCTCCTTTCTTACTCTCTCAGAGAAGGGCCAAGCTCTGGAAGCTTCATGTTGCTAAGAAAGAGTTAAATCTGCTCCGAGTCTTTGTCTCTCACTCTGTAGCTCATAGTGTTAGATGTTTAAGGCTGAGCTGATAAGGAAAACTCACGCAGAAACATTAGAGATTGGAGCACTCAGGCAGTCTAGAATCACAAAAAGACCCCAGGCAAGATCATAAATGCCTTCTCAGCCCAGCCCTCGGTGTAAATCGGGGTCGCCTCGGACCAAATGGTGCTCATAGCTCCCATTAGGGGATTAGCAGAGATTTTTCTCTGCTCTAAGGAAATTTGAAGAAAGTAGCTGTTACAAAACAGCAATCTCTCCTTCCCCTCCTTCACCCGGGAGCCGATAGAATCCAGCCAGGCCTCAGGCCGGCTCCCATTCCCCAAAACGGGGGAGCAGCAGGCTCAACTCGATGTTACCTGTCTCTCTCTGGCCAAAAGAAGAAAGAAAAGGACCCACCTACAGGAAATCAAAGGGTTTTATATAGTACTTCCCAAAATCGCAGCTAACAATTTCAGTGGTCAAAATAGATGTCAATATTCTAACTAACTCTCTAATAAGTCTCTGTCTCTTCCAAAGCAATTCCCAGGTCCTGACCTGGAGAATTATTTTACATTCTTTTATAACTAAAAAACTAAACTGTACTAACCCATGACACAGATCTTACATTTTATATTAACAGGAAGAATTACCAATAGTACATTTAGAATCTGTAATAACTGCAGCATATTTTTCATTGGAAAAACAAACAAACAAAAAAAAATCCCCACTGCTTATTCACAAAAGAAACAAAATTACTAAATTATCTGCCTCAATAAATATTAAAGACATCTTGGAGTCCTCAGTGTAAAATGTCCTCTGTTAATGATAGTCCTTATGGTTATTTAGTTCCTCTAAAGTAAACAAGTAAACAAACAAACAAATATTTGAGCTGTTTTGAAATTATTTATCATCACAGCAAAAGCCCTTAGGTATAAGAACAATGATCTATTTTGTAAAGAGAGTGAAGAACTAAAATAGAGGGAAAATTTTAAGGACTGAAATAAAAATTTAATTTCCATTCTATTAATACATTTAGAGGATGCAGTGTATTTTTGGATTCCGCTTTTGATATTTCAGTTTTTATGAGAAATCAAAGTTTTATGAACTTGGAAAAGAGAGAACTTGTATATCAGCCACGATATATGGACTTTAAAAAACAAGCCGATTTTAAGGCTAATATTTTATTTATTCATTTAATTTTATATTCTAAAGCTATGCAATGGTGAAAGACAAAAGGATGTAAGCAATGCCCTAGGGCAGACCAACTTCCTCCATCAGGTATATGGTCATTCCCACAGTGACAGGAAAAAGGTCAGATCGCAGAAATCTGGGCAACGTGGGGTTCTGGATGTCGGCTTGTGGCCAGCAGGACCAGGGCAGTGACCATCTGCTGTGCTGGGTACTGGTGTGGCCAAACCTCAAATCTTGTGTTCAGTTTTGGACCCCTCACTGCAAGAAGGACATTGAGGGGCTGAAGCATGTCCGGAGAAGGGCAGCACAGCTGGGGAAGGAAAGAACATAGGTCTGATGGGGAGCAGCTGAGGGAGCTGGGGAGCTTAGTCTGGAGAAAAGGAGGTTCAGGGGGGAATCTTGTGACTCTCCACAATTCCCTGAGAAGACAGTAGAACCAGGTGGAGGTCAGTTTGAACCAGGTCATTTGAGGAAATGGCCTCAAATTATTCCAGGGGAGGCTTAGACTGGATGTTATATATTTTTTTTTTTTTTTCCATTGAAAGGGTTGTTAAGCACTGGAAGAGGCTGTCTGGAGAAGTGGTGAAGTTGTCATTCCTGGAAGTTTTCAAA
This sequence comes from Hirundo rustica, assembly GCF_015227805.2. NCBI lineage: Eukaryota > Metazoa > Chordata > Aves > Passeriformes > Hirundinidae > Hirundo > Hirundo rustica. Next base: position 11,222,918 of record NC_053451.1, on the reverse strand, counting down.
AAGGTGTGGATATGGCACTTTGGCACTTGAGAACATGCTCATGTGGTGAACATGGTGGTGATGACAGATTAACTGTGGGACTCGATTATGATTTTCAGTGTCTTTTCCAACCTTACCAACTCAATGATCCTGTGTTTCTATATCCCTACCAAGACAGTTTTCACATGTGTTAGAGTTAAGCTGCTTCCTGGGAATGCTCCTAGACCCTTTCTGCCCCTGCGGCTACAGCTCTGACCAGTATCAACAGGTCCCAGAGTTTGCAGCTGCCTGCATAAGTGACTTCTTTTTATGAAAGACAACTGCTTTAACATACAAGGATTTTCCCCAGCACAGGAATACAGTATAAATGAAGTCCTTTTCTTTAGAGACACATACAGCACCAAAAGGGAGAAGATCCTATAATGATCCTTGGAGAGGGGAAAAAAAAAAAAAAAAAAGCTGTGAAATTTCCAAGAAGGATCAGATGAATTCATGGTTAAATAGATGCCACTGGACTACAGCTCCTGCTTTCATGGGACACGTTTTCACCAGAATTTTCTGTTCTCTTCAACAGGGGCACATTGCAGAAAATAATTAAGGTTTAGCAAACACCAGGAAACCCAAAGTCATGGAAAGCAGAAGCAAAGCCTGGCTGTGGCTGCTAGAACTCAGCTAACCTCTTGTCAACCACGTACAGCCCTACCACTTTTTTGGTGGCAAGACTTCATCCAGGCCGACAATGAAGAACAGATCAGCCCACTGAGTGTTTACATTGATGATTGGACTATTGGCAAAAAATTACATCAGAGGATTTGGATCAAGTTTATATGGAACATCAAATAACAAAATATTTGTAAACAAGAAATTATTATATAACTGTTGCCAAGTCATCTGAGTGATAATGACAATCATAATTGCTTACAGGCACAACATGGTTTCATAAATATAATTGTCTTATTGTTATTTATCTGATAATATACAAGTATGAATACTGCTCTGAAATAATTTATTTTAAAACAGATAGGATTTACAAAGCTAATGAGAGGGAAATGACAACATTATTTTGTATTTGTTTATTCTAGCTATTTTATAGGGCTCTTTAATTGTCTCTCTCTCCTACTGACTAAATTTGCTACTTTTTCCTTTTTCCTTATCAGTTTTGGCTTCCTACTACCTCCCCCTCCCTCTTTCCCACCCCCCCTCTCCGGATATATTTTACCCAATGCCATTTAATTTTCCTTTCATTGTTTTTTTGCCATTCCCACCTCATTCACTATCTATTGATAAGAGAGATAATAAAAAACACAGAAATGGGCTGGAAGCATCAGGGAACAGGGCATGTGATGAACAGGCAGACAAAAAAAGGGATACCAAGGGGATGTAAATTTATGTATTTGGAAGTGCTCAGAAGGACTCTGTGACCCAGACTTTAAAGGAAAAAAAATCTATCCTCTTCTCAGTCATGTGCTATTCTGAAATCTCTCTGTCTGTGTCTCTCATTTAGACCAGAAATTTCCACATTTAGGGTAACATTACTGATCAAAACTTAATTGAAGCTCAGTGGAAGTGTCAAGATATTTCATGCTTTCCGCACTGAAAGCTCTAAGTAAAAAATTTCTCAGTGTCTTGGTTGCAAATGTACAAGTTGTTGCACTTCATGTTTGATAAAGAATGCAGCAAATTATTTAGGCGAAGGGATGGAGGACAAAAAGGTTAATGACAGACTTGGTTTTGAAGATGAGCTACGAATTAATGGATTCAGCTCAGATCCTATTGGTCATGGTCCAATGGTAATTCATTTATAAAACAGTTATCTCATCATCAGCTTTAAATGTGGGAGACAGCTTCTTTAAATTAAAACCTGGGTGTACTGCATTAAGATTAAATTATTCTTTAAAAGTCATCATAAACATAATGAAAATATGACAGGGGACATCATAATTTATGCAAATAAAACCTATTGCAAACAGTGACTACAGCATGCTTTCTGAAGCTTTCATTTTTTGCATTCCGTATTACTCACAGAAACCATTTTCACATCATGTTGTTCAAGAATCCTAATCGTAGAGGTGGAGAGGACAGTTTATCACCAGTAGATAGAAAAGGTGTTGTATTTAATTTTACTAGGTTATAATGTTAAATGTGAATGTCTGCATCTAGATTCCTACTCACAGTAGGTTTCCCATCCCGTCACTCTCATATTTTATCATGGTAAGGTGAAAGAAGGACAAAAAGGGTTACAAAACCCCTAAAGAATCCATAAAATAGAATGCATATTAAAGGCAAATGTGACAATTTTCTGGAATTCATGTAGATGAAGTCTTAGGTACACTCAGCAAAGGATAAAAAATAAGTAGTAAAAAATCAGTTCATAGGTAATATTTTCATTATTTTTCTATGTTTTGCTTGCCTTGTTGACTATAAGAAGTGTTTCCCATTGTTATTAACTTATCCTCACTGGATTTTTTTTTTTATTACAACATACACCGCACCACCATATGTCATGTTCTGTCCTCCCTCCTAGAAATATTTTTTTCATATTCCTTAGGAAATAGGAGACATGTTGTTTTGAATCTAGTTCCTGATGAGAGGTTATTTCCATGTCCAGTCCCTCCTACCCACAGAGGTGGCAAAACCACGTGCAGCTGGTTCTGTTGTGCAGCCGATGCATTCGCTAAGACATAAATTTGGCAGAAATACTAATATTTCTCTCTCTCTGTAATTAAAGTGCATGTGGTAATGGTTACACAGGAAATGCAGTTTTAAAAATTGTGCGTAACAGCTTTGTGGTTTAAATACTGGTCTGTCACTTGGAGTTCCATAATTTGATTGGTGTGGATGAGCAGAGGCAGGCAGGGCTGGCCGTGCCCTCAGGGCCCTGGCAAAGGAGGCAAGAAGGTCCAAAACCACCATTGGTGACAATTGACAAGTGACAATTTGGAAAAAGTGACTTCCTCTTCCACCCCCCAGCTCTTGTCCCATGTCATTATGCATTGCTACGAAGAGGTAAAAACTCTGCTGGTTTTCCCTGGCACTCAGCAGAGCCACATTTTCCCTCGTGGTGGCAGTCTGGTCCTGGCATCTCAGCGACGGGTCAGGCAGGATGCCACAGTTTCCCCGGAGAAGAAAAGTGTGTAAGAGGAGCAGCAACATTTAGGGGGAGTGTGTGTCAGCAGCAGCTGAGCCCAGTGGGGCAGGGACAAGGCAGCCAAGGAGTGTCAGCTGAGGCTGCAAATAATGATGTCACCAAAAGAATTATTTTGTTCAAGAAAAGGTTACAGGAATTTTTCATAAGACAGGCTGATAGGTAATTTGCTAATGATATCTTTCAACTGCACTGACAAGACAGAAGTTTTATTTCTTTTTTTTTTTTTTTTTTTTTCTCAGCAACAGTGTCAGTGACAGCACTTTGGTAACAGCAAGACCATATTCTTCTATATTTTACTTTTGACTTATGGTAGTATAATTTCTTTTCTTAATTGCCACCAAACTGAGGTATCATACTCTGACATTAGTTTTCAGTATGGATCCAAGTAAGTTATCAGCAGCACAAAATACATTTGGATTTGTAAAACCCATAGAGATAACAGATGAGTTTATCTTCTTTTTTTTAAGAAAGTTTTGCTCAGAAATTTTCAATAAATTATGCCTGAGATATTTCCTCCAGGTATTAGAAACATAGGTAATTGCTACAATTGTCAAGTACCACATTGAACTTGAAGGGCATGCACTACTTAATGCTTAAACATTGTAAATTAAGATTCAATTAAGTTGAAATAAAACTATGAGTCTACAGAATAAACAACAAAAAAAGTATCTTGATATTTTTTCTCTTCTGGAAAACATTCTTAATTATCCAACATGATATACATTAAAAAATATAATGAACAAAATTGAATTAAATAAGAAACTCATCTATAGACAGAGCAGCAAACCCTGCCTAGAGCCTGTGATAAACATTTAGAGTCAAGCTCTGATTTTCCTCAAGGGAAAAATACACAAGCAATAAAACTAGATTCAAATGCAAATTATTCTAACAACATAATGCGGTGGCCAGATTCTACAGGCCCTAAAAAAGAAACACATACGTGTGATGTCACACTTAAAATTTCTGAAGTTGCAACAATTTTACTGTAATCAGAACTGCAGTCAAAACATAAATTAATTAAGACTATGCTGTTTACCTCTTCTTAAAACAGCACTGTAAACACATGTAAATGTAGCTCATGTAGAGTTTTCCAAGAAGGTTTCAAAGCACAAAGGGATACATAACTCTACATATGGGCTGTGTGTGAGAGGGTGATAACTTTATGTGCAACAGATCACTATCCTCACAGGGAAGAATTTCTTCCTACAATCCAGTCTAAACCTACTCTTGCTCAATTTGAAGCCATTCCCTCTTGTTCTATCACTCCATGTGTCTGTAAATTGTCTCCCTCCTTGTTTTCTGTGAGCTCCCTTGCACTGGAAGGCTACAATTAAGTCAACCCAAAGCCTTCTCTTCTCTGGGCTGAACAATCTCAATTCTCTCAGCCTTTCCTGATAGGAGAGGTGCTCCCTTCCTCTGATTACCTTGGTGTGCTCCTCTGAATCTGCTCCAACAAGTGGATGCAGCATCTAGGGCATGGTGGGGAAATTCCTTTGGCATTCATCCCCGATTCTGTTTTGTAGGGCTGTATCTGTTTTCACAAGGAAATGTACTTTGTAAAACAGATGTTGTATCTCCCTGTTTTTTTACAGAAGGAATAACATCTCCAGGTGAACTAAGCATTTGTATTTAAATATAATTGAATGATTCCCAAGTTGCCATCTCCTGGACAGAAACAATCAAAACCAATAAATACTTAAATTATTTATCTTACTTAAGAGCAAATATGAAAATAACACTATACCTCAGAAATACCTGTTTTTCTGCAGAGACTATAAAGCCATGGAAAAAAATTATTGCAGAACTAAATCTTATCCTCGGCAATAATAGAAATTTCACCTCAAATAGACAGCCAAGTTCTTTTCTTATTACTGTGATTCCGTCTATCATCAGTGGCCTTCACCAAGTATAAGGTTTTAGAGAAAAAATTGCAAGATGTTTACCCAGACTTCACTCAGCAAACAAACAGATTCAAACACTCCAGCTCCCTTCGTCCTTTATCATTCATTTTTAATAATCTAGAAATACTTGCCTAAGTAGTGATACCCTTGGAGGTTGTGGGAGAGTCTGTTTAAAACACACGGTGAGACTTATTCGTGTTTGGTTGTTCTGACCAAATCACAGAAATCTTCAGCTAATACCACATGCACCAAATGGAGCCTTTTGGCTTCAGACACAAATTGGTAATAACAATGATAATAAAATAGCTTTTTACCATCTTAATGCTTTCAGTCTTTAAAAATATATTTTATATTTCAAAGAATAATTCAGATACTAAAGCAGGAAAGTGATAAAACATGAAAGCATCCAGATTGTCTTTTTTCATTACCCCCCCCCCCCTTTTTAATATAAATGGGAGATCAAATTTTTAGCATGGATGATGGCAAATTAATTTCTTTCCAACAGCTGTTTAGTTCAAATTTCATTTTTTACACCATTTGCTGAGAAACTTAGTTCCCTTACCACCACATCTTAACTGTATCCCCAAACAGATTAACATCATGGCAGGATAGCATGTCATGTAATGATTTTAATAACATTTATTCATAAGATTGTTACTCCTCCCAGCTTCTGCCTCAGGATCTGCCACAACACCATGTAGTTCATTAGCAAGCACACTGAGAAGCCAATGAGGCAGATATGATGTGTAGATTAAAAAACCCACAATATTAAGTTTAACTCTTCTGTAACCTTTTAAACCCATTTATAGGCTTATTTAATACTAAAATTCAATAATTGTGTCTGTTTCAAATTTTGCATGTTTAGGATGAGGAAAATATAAACAAATTCTGTATCATGCAAGGTTATTCTGGGACTGGGAAATTTAGCAAAGAAATAAAACAAGAAACAACAAAAAACAAAAATTAGGATTTTTTTTTTTTTTTTTTTTTTTTTTTTAGGTTTAATCAAAATAATTTTTTTCCAATTATGTTGTTTCCCTTTTCCTTGGCTTAGGTTGGGTTACACTTGTTAGAGTTTCATTTTCAGGAAATGGAAACAAAGGATTCCTATGTTTCTGTTCATGAGAATAGCAAAGCGACTTGCTTCTGGAATTCTTTAATGAAAAAGAATGGTCCGTGGGTGGTTATTTCTGAGCAGGCAAGATGCTGAAGGATATTTCACCCCCACTGCAAAGACAGGTGGGGAAAGTGGAGGTTGTTCAGCCTGGAGAAGAGAAGGTTGCATGGAGACCTCAGAGGACCTTGCCGTATCTGAAGGAGCTGCAGGTAACCTGGAGAGGCATTCCTTGTCAGGAACTGTGGTGACAGGACAAGGAGGAATGGATTTAGACTGAAAGAGGAACATTTATGTTAGGGATAAAGAAGAAATTATTTACTGTGGGGATAATGAGGCACAAGTTACCCAGAGAAGCTGTGGCTGCCCCATGATTGGAAGTGTTCAAGGCCATGTTGGATGGAGCTCTGAGCAACCTGGTCTAGTGAAATGTTCCCTGCCCATGGCAAGGAGTCAGAACGAGATGATTTTTAAGGTCCCCATTCAGCTCAAATCATTCTATGATTCCCACCCTGAACAGTGAAAAGTCTGATGGCAGTGCTTGGATGTGAGAGACAGAAGCTGATGCCATCTGGGTGTGCAATGTTATGGTGACCTTATCTATCTGAATGAATAGACCATGTTGTACCAATCATTCTGTGAAACAAGGCTTGTGTCAAAAACAAACCAGGTGTAGTGATTGCTACCCACAGCCATGTTAGAATTTTTTAAATAAAGACAACAAAAGCTAAAATTAAAATAAACCAAGGCACCAAAATGGGTGCCAACACTGGATGTAGCTTTACTTTCAAAGCTTTCGTGTGCCAAAAGCTGAATTAATCAAATTTATTAATAATAACATAAATGAAAACACATAAGTTTTGGCAAACACCGTTTAGGTTTTAAGTTGGCCAGGGCAGCAGCAGCAAAATATAAAGAAAGAAAACAAAGAGTGAAACAGCCAGCATGGCATCTGCCAAAGTACCACATTAACTCTTACGGTTAGCATACACCATACTGTGCTTTAATGGAAACTAGCTGGAGTATTTTGGGCTCTAGTAGTAGAAATGTGAAAGCAAACACATGTCAAGACATTTGTGAGACACATTGCTATGAGCTATGCATAACATGGTGTAGATCCTCTCAGGGAAAGTGTGATCTGTCTTGCCTTTGACTGAAAAGGACCAACAGTCTTGCTGAGGGCATCTCACAAACATTCTTCAGAGAAAAAAATGTAGATTAGTAAAGTAAATGAGTCAATTGGATGCAATAATTTCAAAAAAAGTCCTAAACTCATCCAGGTGGTATAAGCTTGATAGAAGATCCCAAATTGTTAAATCAAAATTATTTTAATGATTGTGACTACAATGCCATATTTTCGTGTAGGTTCACAGCAGGCAAAAACAAACAAACAAACAAACAAACACACACCACACAACAACCAGCAAACAAACATTTCCCCTGTATTCCCCAATTAATATGAGGCTAAAGTACTTTAAAGCCACTGGCTCACATAAGCACTCTTTTGTGTCAGTGTCATATTTGTTGCTTCATTTGGTTTGCATTTTTATGAACACAAAACTCCTGTATTTCTTCATATACATGTCATAATCCAGAATGCAGCAATGTGAGGAAAAAAAAAAAAAAAAACCCTTATTATTCTCTTGTGTTAGCCTAAGAAGTTTAGATGTAGATACAAACAACATTTAGAGCTGGTCTTACTGAGCACAGCAATAAATACTTAAAGAAATAGAAAATGACAGGCTTTTCCTCTATTAAATATAACTCAACAAAAAAAATGAAGAGCCAAAGTAGCCAGCATGCATCCAAAGCTTGAAGCTTTTCATCCGGGAGACTTCAGAGCTATTGTCAACTGATTTTCTGAGAAATGTCAGACTTTCTCTTCTCTTTGTACAAAGCCAGATGATGACTCTAAAAATTTACTCCTACCCATCTGTTCATTGAGCTGGTATGTGGCATCCTTCTCCCCACTTTTTTGTTTTGTTTTGTTTTGTTTTTAAATATAAAATAAAAATTTTCAGCTCAGGAAACTGCAATATTTAGGATTAAAAAAAAAAAAATCCCATAGGTTTGACATAAACTCCTGACTCTCAGAAAAGGAGCATTTTTCATTTAGGTTCTCAGAGATATAGGGAGAGTAAATTATTGTGCCATCCATGATGAATTATTGAAGACATCAGCAAAGAGCAATTACTGTATGTCTGGTCTTAATTTTGACTTCCTGTTAGAAATATGATACCTTATGTAAGCTACCTCAGGGAACAGATGCCATCAAAGAGCAAGGAAAAATGTTAAATATTCTGTGGATAGAATATGCTATTCACTGCTATATCAGCTTCCCATGAGAGCAGAGGCAAGTTTCCAGGCATTTTCTGAACATTAAGGACTTGGCAGTATTTTCAAACTCCACCATGAGGATGCTTATCTTCCCCACCATTAGCTTAACATCATGTTATGTTGCACTGTCCATCTCCACAGAGTGAAGAAGTCTGGCTGCTTCCTTGGACTGAAATAAACATGATTTTATTGTGCATCCTACTTATTATATGAAGGAAGGAATATTTCTTCAACTAAGATATCAGAAACATACTTAAAATATTCATAACTGCGGCAAAACAGGCAGCAGGCAATTCGATAAAAAGATGCCGTTCTCTTGAGCTGTGAAAGGGGTTGTTTTGGGAAATGCTTGGTTATGTGAGAAGTAATGTACAAAATGAAAACATTTCTTCAAGTCAGTAGAGCTCAGAAGCTCTACTTTTTTTTTTTTTTTTTTTTCCCCTTCATATGCTACATTTTTAACAATGATGAGCACTTTTCACATTGTGATTTGGACAGATAATAAGAATGAAAGTGGAAGGAGGTTAATGTTGGTCTTGTCATGTGTGAGTTTGATTATTTCTAAATTTTTTCAGAGAGAAAAAAACTTACAACAACAACAAAACTCAGGACTCTAAATTTATCTTGCAGTAACAGAGGTTTGGCCAAAGGCTGCAATTATTTTGAAAGAGTCAGAATTCAGTGGTTAACAACTTATCATAAACGGCATTTACTAATTAAAAGGAAATAAATCCTATATTCTCTATAACATTGTTACTTCCTTTTCTTCTTTCAAGAACATCTTTGGAAAAAGGTCTCACTTTTGTTTCCATGAAACAATTAATCATTTTCGATCTTCCCTGAACTAAGCCCAAGATCAAAAAAACCCCAAACGTAGCAAAGTGTTCAGTGTTCTAAGGGCTGGTGTTGCGCTCTGATGTTGGCAAATTACAACTGATACATCTGGTGCTCCACTTCAAAGGCGAGATTGGTCATGCTCTGTGTGCTGGGTAATTGCATGCTCTGCTGTACACAGTAATGTTTTTCAATTGGGCTTGTTCTGCATAACATAGATTCAATTATTATATAATTCCTACCTCTGCAAATTAGTATATTTCTATTTTCTGGTTGATTTAGGAGCAAAACTTCTTACAAGTTACACAGGAAATTTGGGATAACTTGAGTATCCATTCCTCTCTCATGGATTACTCAGACATCTAGAGTATCTGCTTTACATACAATTTACAGATGAAGAGATCAAGTTGCTGCATTTTGCCACAGAACTTCTCCCAAACACTTTCCTACAGAACTGGAACTAGATGTGGAACTGGTCACCATTTCTAATGGAAAAGGTATTTTTTTACTAAAATATCCTATATGTTTTTGTTGTTTTGTTTCCCCCTCACCCCCTATCTGTTGGATAAAAACTGGACAAACTAAAGTAGATCATTATTATTGTTTCTAAAACCTTTCTTTTTTTTTTTTTTTTTTTTTTTTTTTTTAAATTAAAGGCATTTATGAAAGCTTTCTTACTTAATGCACTGCATAACTAGAAGTCCACCACCTTGCAACACATGCACACAATCAAGTAAAAATGTGTACACATATCATCCCATTAAAGAATTATTTTGTACTAGTTGCCAGTCTCTTCCACTTAAACACCCCATAATTAGCAGAATACAATTCAGCTGAAATGCACTGAAAGCTTAGTGAAATATCTGTCTTATGTTGCAAACTGCAAATACATCCTCCTCTTATTTTAAAAATCTCATTCAGACAAAGAAGCACTTTTTAACTATTGGAAGATATAATCTTGACCTAATATTTCCTTAGACATGTCAATTGAACATTGTGATGATATGTTGTATTAACTCCGTGTATCAGAGTGAGAGTGCATCGATCAAGCATTTATTGATTGCAGTACTCAAGAGTTATTAGATTTCCTTGGGAAAGAAGGATGCGCATATGATGAATTAAGGAGAAAAAGCAGTTTAACCCAATTAGTAAAGCACAACTGAATAAAATATCTGTAGTGCTAAATCTTCTGTTATTAGGGTTTTCCGAAATAACACAAGGCATCTTTCCTACAAACTATTTACAAATCTATTAAATGTTTATTTTACAGAAAGCAAAAAAAAAATTTTGTTCAGCCTAGAAAATGGAAGGACAAACCTATTGTTCACAACAGCTGCAATGAATGAGAACTGCAAGAAAGAAACTATTCTTGCTATAGTGCGAAGATATTATTTAAGAGTAAATGCTTTGATCCTTTTAATGGTATTGAAGACAAATATGGTTGCTATAGAAAAGATCTTGGCAATGAATATTTTACTTAGTATAATTTTGTTCTACTAGACAAATGAATCAAGATAAAGTTAAATGGTTCTACTTGTCTGTTTAAAATAAGCCACTAAAAGTCAACATGGTTAAACATATTAGATAGGAAGCATTTGAAAAATTAAAATTTACAAGATGACAGGAATTTATTGAAATAAGCAGAACATACAACACGTATAAGTCTTGTTATAGCCATCTGTATTTGAAAGTTCAGCATTTTTAGCTGTACATGTGGGAAATAAAAGAAAGGTTAAAAGGACAGTCCTGGAAGGGAAGAAAAATCTAACAAATCATTTAACAGCAAATGTTTTCTTTCTAAAAGGATCTGTCAAGAAATAAAATGTTGTGGCAGACAATCCAATTGATATATCAAGTACTCAGGGCTAGTCTTAAGACTCCAACTTCATGATCAAATACCTCAGGAGGAAAAACTTTCTTTCACCACAAAAAGAACATAATCAATTCTCACACTGTGTACTTTTAAGTTAAAAGACAAAAAGGATGACTTAATGGAATTTGGCTAATAAAACTAATTTTAACAAGGTCGACTTCTCTATGATTAGGTTGTGCTGGTTAATTAGGATGTACTGAACTGGGAAATCCACTCACAGATGAAACATTCCCTTAAGATCTGATTACGCACAGTAGTTTTCAAGATCAGTGGCTGGTGCTTAGTAAGGCTGGCAGCAGACAGAACTAAATCTGAGAGAGGAGAAAAGATCCTTGGAGATACAGAGATACCTTACAAACAAAATATAACTGGAAATCACAGGAAAACCACCATAAAGGTTATAGAGTCTACAGGAAAGATGGGGAGAAAGTATTTAGAGAGTGGAGTGACAGGACAAAGGCAAAAGTGTTCAAACAGACAGAGAGGAGGTTTAGATCAGATATTAGGAACAAATTCTTTACTGTGAGGGTTGTGAGGCACTGGAGCAGGTTTCTTTGAGAAACTGTGGATACTCCATCCCTGGAAGTGTTCAAGGCCAGTTTGGATGAAGTTCTGAGAAACCTGGTCTAGTGGAAGGAGCCCCTGCCCACCTCAAGGGGTTGGAACTAGATGATCTTTAACGCCCCTTCCAACCCAAGCTATTCTCTGACTCTATGTCCTTCTTAAAAAAAAAAAAAAAAAAAGTGTTTTCATAATTTCCTGTTGATTTGCTTTGTAGGCCATTCCTGTACCATGAGCTGTGAGGCGTGATAATTATCCCATTGGGCCAGTGCTTAATAATGGGCAGTACCTCCTTCTCTGAACCAGGCCAGGCACATCAACCATATCTTCAGAGAGAAGGCATTAATATTTAATTAACAACGTGATTGAGACTAAAAAGTTCTTTTGAGCAGGAATTTTGGATAGTTAAACTGAACAGCCATCTTGATCTACAAAACTTGACAGAATAAAAAAGAAAAGAAACCATTTAAGAAAATATAAAGGAAAGCAATAGCCATGTAGGATATCAGCTGACTTCAGTATTTCTACTGAAACCTTGTGTTGCTGGTGTCCAAATTCCAGGCTCACTTAGATTCGAACAAGTGCAATGCCTCTAAAAGTTGTGACTTTTGGAGGTGTGGTGTAGGTAGGAGAGGAAAAGTGTGTCTTAATGTTATTTTCTGACTATTTGAATGTTGACATTATCTTCACATCAGAGATTTTCACATAGGAATTTGACTTTATGAAATTAGTGGGGCAGATTTCCCTATCTGATTTCTTGCAGGTAGAGATTTAGCAGAGATAGATGATAGGTTACACATCAGGTAAAGCTATTTACTGTGCTTTAAAATCTTAGGGGAGGGGCTCATCTGTTGAAACTGACATGTAAAAGAGATGTTAGAAGTTAATATATAAGTAAATACAATTTCATAAGGATAAAAATACTTGTCATTTTTATAAGGATAAAAATTAAAATAATATATTATATTAATACTTATTTTAAGTTTCTTAGAAGTGTATTGTGCTTTCTGCAGTGGTTTTGCTGGTGGAAATGCAAATAATGAAATCTGGATTTTTTCACATGTAATCCTTTCCCTCTTAATAATACAAACTGAGACGAAGTTGAATAAATTACACAATGTGGGCATAGGCAGAGCAAAACATGTCTTTTCCTCCTACCACTTGAAATGGATTTCCAGCCAGTCTTGCTAGATGACCTATTATTTGCATGAAGGCAGAAAGGATTCAAATAAAGCAAATATTAGACAAGAACAATAAATGGCAGCAATATGTTCAGTCAAATGTACCTGACACAGTTATTTCTAGACAACCACTTCAAAAGTCTTAAAACTTTATTGGTATGAAAGTTTAAGAGTCAACAATGCATTCATTTGAAGTGAAGAAGGAGTGACACAAATATTGCCTTAAATCCTCAACAACAGATGTTTCAACCAAGGCAAAACCATGGTGCAGGTACTCAGCTGAGTATCCCTCTTCCCCTTTTATGTGGATCAGGCTTTGCATTTGCACTCCTACCCTTAAAACTGTGATGACTAAAAGATGTGTCTATGCCTAGAAATATTGTATTAAACTTTAATTAAAAAAAAAGCAGAGATATTGTTGTCCCCATGACCTGCTTTACTACAGTTTGAAAAGCCAGGTGGCTCTTTACAGGCTGAGTAATTCTGCTCTTCTCAGCACAGAATTGACAGTGAAAAATAATAAATTTAGAAATTAAGTTAGCCATTCAAACACCAGCCAGGGAAATCCAACTAATTAGTTTTCACTAATTTCCCCGTGGAAAACCTGAGGTCTATGTGGGTGTTATGTACACCTCCTGCTGTTTTGGTTAGTCCACCTTTCCCTCAACTACAGTCAAAAGACAGATTCCCAACACTATCACTACTGATGAAGACCATCTCTGGCAGAGAATTTACTGTAAATTCTCATCCTTTCTTTACAACTCACTGGAGACAATAATTAAAGGAGTTTCTCGATTCCCTAGAATTTTCCTCAGTCTGACCAGCTGCAAAAGACTGACTACTTAAATCTCTGTTAACCTTGTTGGTGTGTACTCAGAGGCCAAGGAGTTATTGTGTCATGGGTCTATGTTAAAATGGGAAGATCAGGAGAAGAGACAAATATCTCAAAGCTGTAGGCAATATTAACAAAATTTACATGCTCTGTGGTGTTTTTCTTTGCCCCATTAAGGAACATCCCTAACAAAAATGAGCACACTTGTGACAGAGAAACCCAGCCTGTAAGTGTGATTATCATAGATTCTTCCTGTAATTACATCAGGCAGAAGAGAAGTCATGTCAGCTTTGAGAATCCAGTTTCAGGGGACAGCAGGAGAATTGAGGAACCATTTTGACTTGTGCTATACAGCCCTTGACCATGGTTCCAGTCAGTGTTTTTGTTAGCTCTGGCATCACTACTGTTTTCCTCGTCATTGGCACTAAAGCTAAATATAGGTATTCCATTGTATTACAAACAGTAAATTTGATGAAAAATGAAGTTTGGCTCATTCCAAATCTGTTAAGAATTTCATTAAAAGGTGAGCTAATAAAGAGAAGAAATGGGAAGATAATATAGAAATAAAAGGCTGTTATAGCTCTCTTTCATCAGCCAACTAAATATTACAACATATAGTCTACCTGAGGTCCCTACTTGAGAAACTTCCTGTGAAAGTGCTTCCCTACTTCACTTTCCTGTGAAAGGGAAGTAAAAGGATACATGTTTATAAGAAAAAACTGTGGCCTTCCCCACGAGACTAGACGCTGCCAAAGGTAGAGTTTTGACTCTGTCTTAGTTGGGTAGTTCTGCTTTTATTCTTAAGTCCTGCTCAGCCTGGAGACCCCACCCGCTGGAAAGCCAGCGCCAGAGAGTGCTGGCCCCTCCCCCGCCGTGGCTTTTTCCCCCAGGGGGCAGGGCCCATAGGCAATACCCAGAGGCACCGCCCAATCAGTGATCAGTGGGAGGAAACAGGATTAGGTAACATTTCAGTGAGGGGGGCGTGCACAGCTGGGCAGGGACAGATATAAAAGAACATTACAAATATAAACCCAATTAATGCACCACAACAGAAAACATAATATCATTATAAAGAAAAAGAGGATTTTTCTCTATTTAATTCTATTTTACTGAAAAAAATTCAAATTTTGAATCACTTTGATCCCAAACAGGTCTTTTTCCAGTTCGGCACTAAGCAACCCAAGAGAAAGGTTAATACAAAAAGAGGTATCACAACACCTTCCAGAGAACGATGAAGATATTTAACTTCTTTATTGAAAAGACTGTTCATTACTCTCATAGATGGAATGAGATGGAATAACTTCCTTAATTTAATTTAATTTAATTTTATTTTATTTTATTTTATTTTATTTTATTTTTTAATTTTTAATTAAAGTTAGGGTAGTAGAGTCATGCCAGTAATTCTTGCTTTTGTCCAAACAAGTAACTGATTCTTTAATTTTCAGATTCAGTGGGCACAGAGACTCAACCCTCAACAGGCAGGCTTCCTTTTAACCTCAAGGATACAAAAGGAATATGGCAATCCACACCATCTTTCAGAGGCAGAATTGATAAATCTATCAAGCCAGTGAGCATTGTGCCATTTGGCCCTTACACAGCAGCAGCATTAATCACAGCAGACTTCTCAGCTGGGTCCATCTCCTGTCCTTAACCAGGTCCATGAGGAGTGAGGGGAAGCATTAGATTGGACCGATAGTTTGTTAGTTTTGACCAGGGTGGGTTCATGCATGTGAAGTCCCCTGAAATCAGAGATGAAAGCTGACTCTTCCTGTTTTTTTCATCAATGCAATTGGTACTATGAGGGGAAATAATTAATTTTGTACGCTTGCAGTAAGGGTTAAATTCAACCCAACCAAGGACGAGAACCATCCACATATTCATGGTAGAGTTTGGGCAACGAATTAATTGCATGGAATCCTTTTCATTATATCATTCATTTTCTAGACTGAAGTTCATGAGTGAATGCGTCCACAAGTACAGATTAAATGCATTAATGGTTTCCCAAAATGTTCCATAGAACTAAGATATGATAAGTTTTTTCCAACAGAATGAGAAACCAGTATGTTTTTATTGTTTTGTCACTTCATCATCCTCTTAGTTACCTCAAGCTAGTCACTCACGGATGTTTGCTATTCCTCTCTCTCTTTAAAAAATCTGTGTTAGACTAAGCAAGCCTCATAAAAGACAGTAAGTCCCTTAGGGAAAGTAGAAATATATTCCCAGCTGAAATATCTCTAACCTTACTTTGAAAGTTTTTCGGGAATACTAACACTCTTTCACCAGTTCCTTCTCTGTGAAAATGCATGGCTGTATCCTTTGATAATCTAAGTGCCACAGAGCCAGATAGAAAAAAAACCCCATGTGATAACTGTAGGGCTTATCAGATAATTAGTATGCAAGAGCAGAAAATCATAAAGAACACAGTTTACAAAATCAAAGTGATTTCATGTTTCACTCTGATAAAGTTTAGTCGGAGAAACAAAAATACTTTATTTTAACCATATCACTTTGTTGGTCTTTTAGAAAACATCAAAATGATTTATAGGTTGGATTGCAAACCTCTCTTCTTGAACCTCAGTAAAATAGTTTTGGAAGGCGTCTATGGATCATATGGCTTGATGGCATTTCTTGTTCACTTTTTAAAGCATCTAGATGATCATATGGCTTGATGGCATTTCTTGTTCACTTTTTAAAGCATCTGGCAATATAGGTATTGCAGTACTTGTATATCCCTACTTTTCTGATATTTCTGGCTATTTCTGTCCAGATGATCACAGTTACTAGGGAAATCTTAATACAGTTATTTAGAGTTTTCATTTCATCATTTCAAAATTTCTAATGAGAGTTTGAAATTCTGCTGAGTTACAACCTGGGACTTTCAAGAGTATTATAAATCAAAATTTATTAGCTAAAATTATGCACCAAGGTAGAGAAAATAGGTGCTCAATGGCACATAAATCCTGCCTGATGTTCAGTGACAAAGGAAAATAGAGATACAAGGAAGTTAATTTCCCTTTTTCATGACCACAGCTGATGAGCATTGCATTCTCACATGCACTATGGCAGCCAATAACACCTAATATTTTTCTGCCTATTCTGTTTTCATTGCCTATGCAGTTCTTATTCATATGCAGTTTATAAATCTCTTCTTATTCCTGCTCAGCTATTTGCGTCAATAATATAATTTAACAGTAAATTTCACAGTCTAATTATTCATTACATTAAAAACCCTTTCCATTTATAAATTTCAAATAGTTTGCCTGGTAATTTTAAAAAAAATTCCTTGTGCTCATTTTATGAGCCAGCCTTATTTGCATTCTCTTGAACAATAATTTTAATTATTTTCCCTTTTTCCCCTAAGGCAAAACAGAACAATCTGGAGTTCCTGATCTACTCTCCCACTAAGTGGGATAAGCAGATGACTGACTTCAATGAGGGTTAGTCACACGACTGCATTTGCAAGGTTACTGCCTTAGTGAATGATAGCTGTCATTTCTACCATGAAGAGTGTGCAAATGTAACTGCAAAGTCTGTGCAAAATTAGCTGAAAGAAGGAGGCTTCTACTTTTGAAATTTCTGACCATGGGTTTCAGGTTATAATCGTCACCAGTATTTTCTCCACATTTCTTTATATAACTATTTTTAAATGTGATCCATTGGTTATTTTTGCCTATTTAACTGTCAAGTAATTTTTATTGAAAAAACAGTTAGGTCAGACCCGAGCTTTCCCTCTTCATATTACAATCCAAATTGAAGGAAACTTCTGCTTTTTGATAATAGAATATTTCTTTTCATGCTCTGCAAAATTTTTACTGGTGCTGTGCAATAGCCTTTTTATTCATGTCAAGTCTGAGTGTCTGTGGCTTGAGAATGCGTAAGACAAGGGACAACCCACTACCAGAAACTGCAGCCCCAGCCTGGTTGGAAAGGGGCCATGGGAAGCCTGGCCCTGACATCAGCAAATAGTGCTTTTAGCCTTTCATGTTCTGGGACACCAGAATTCAGACTCTCTCTGTTGTTATTTTGGGAGGGGTTTTTTTTGTATGATTATAATTGAGGTAAGTCACAATCTCTCTACTCTCTTTCATGCAATACACAAGTTATAATTCTTTAGGGAATGAGACAAGCATGTTTTGTACAACACAAGGGTAGCAGCTTAAATCTTCTTAAGTCCCTTTCAGTCTCTCTCTTCTCTCCATCTTTCTTTAATCATGATATGCATTTGTGCTTTGCAGCCTTTAAGCACTGATGAGAACTTTCAGTTGATCTGAATAAATGCAGATGAATTGATTGTTTTGGGCTCCTGATTTAGTGGCTAGTTCAATTACACATATTAAATAAATAATATTCTTAAGCATGATAAGGAGGAGGAAGGAGAAATGCTCCCTAGCAGAAGACAAGTATGAAGAACCTTCAAATACTTCAAAAGGATGATGATACATCAAACCCAGAGAGCTTTCAGGCATAGATGAAGTATAATAAAATACCTGCATGCTAACACAAGAAGCTTGAAGGACAAACAAGGAGAAATTGGAAGCTGTGACTAACAGGGAAAAATTATGTAGGAGACTTGACAGAAACATGGTGGATGTACGATGTCAGTAGCTCATAAACATGGTGAGTTAAGGCCCAGCATTACTAGCTGAGGAGGAAATACAGATGTATAAATTTGAATAATTGGGAAAATTTGAGTTGTGACATAAGAAATAAAGAATTTCAAAGGGTTTGTATGATTCCATTCTAAAATTCCTTATATTGGTTGTGACAGATTACAGTGCTTCTGGTGAAAAATAGCATCAAATTGAAGACTAATTTATAAAGAGCTAAACAGAAGGGTTGTAATCATAACAAGTAAACAAAACTGGATAGATGGGAAAGCAAAGGTGATCAGCAACCTGCAGTGATAGCTGTGTTTCAAAGAGGAGAAGGAAAAAAAGCCTAATCTGCAGATAAAGTTACATTCCAATACAGCCAGAATTCTTGTCCATAAATATTACACAGGACCTGGTACTTGGTACAGTTCCCTATGGAGGACCACCACACAACAATCCTGTTAATTACTCCTGTCACTTATATTCTTATATCAAATTGAGCAAGAGAATTAGCAGTAAGAACAAGCCAAAAAACCTGCCAAGACCCCCCAACTGATTTTGAGCATTATATGGGACAAATAATAGTAGATATACTCATTGTTATGAAATACTTTTTAAATCAGTTTATCTTGCTTTCTCCAATAAAATTTTAAAAAGTAAGTAAAAAAGGCAGTATTACAAAGACAGAAGTAGCAAGAATTTAGGTAATATATATATAAATTATTGTCAAATTTTGGTACAACAATTTAAAAATCTAATTTTTTAATGGAAATCCATTATCATGAGTTCAGATTTTTGGCAAATGTGTGCTAAAGTTCAGATTCAGTGCCTAGAGAAAAAAAAAGATCTATCAACAAAACTAGTTGAAAGACTTCAAAAAGCTGTTCATACTTTATAAATACAGTAATACAAATATATTTTTTCAGTTATAATATTTTCTGTTTAGTTTTTAATAAAAACATTTTCACAGAACTAGATCAATTTCCCCCCTTTAATTTTATCCAGCTGCCACTTCCTTTGCAATGAGCAGTTTTTTTAAATGGTATCACAAGGAAAAACAAAAAATAGAAAAATCTGAATTTAAAATTTTTATGAACTTGAAAAAAGTAACCCCCCCACATTTTTATTGAAGTGAAAGGAATTGAATAAAAAGGATGAAAACTCAAAATCTGATAATTAAAAAAATGAATATATTTTTTCACAAAATGTATAGAAATTAAATATATGCATATAATGAAAATTGTTTCCCACAAAGAAACGTATTTTTAGAAGACTTGAGCATATTTCATAACCTTTTAAAAAGGAAACTTTTTAACATAAGATAGTGTTGAAATCATCCTATTCACACAGCCTTCAGGGGACTGAGAAACTCCAGCAATGCTAATACTAGAATCACGGGAGTATTTTTTAATGTTTTGTTGAACTATATTGGGATTAAATCTAGATAATAGCAAAAATTATGAACATTGACATATCTGTTAAAAATCTAGAGCCAATAATATTTTATATCCAAATGTTCCATTTGCAAATGTATATTTGTTAACATGCAGATTAGAAGAAAATTTACAGTCTAGTGGGGAAAAGAGAGTTTTGGGACAATAAATTGTGAGTTAACCAGGCAAATACCATCTTATGATATAAAGAAACATTTGCATATAGCTAGGAATTGTAAATTAAAAGATTTTTTTAATTGAGAGTACTATCCACACAGCATCTTCTAGATAAAACTACAATACAGTGAACTTCCAGAGGAAATGTCTGGATTGCCTGAAACTCTTAAAAAGAGAAATATCTATAGAAGCTGACATACTCCACCAAGGAGAATTAATGTGTGGCCTCAAACACTTGATCTCCCCATGCCAGGGAGAGAGAGCAGTAATGAATGAACAAGGGACAGCAAATCACGAAGACCAGAGACATTTTCCAAATCAGCTGCTGAGGCTGGACAGAAGAACTACTCTGTCCTTGGTCATCAGAGCGGCCCTGCTCTTTGTCCTTCCTTCTAGTGCCACAGCCCTTCCCTCACTCTTGTCTGATGGCATCCGGGAAGAGGATGAGAGTGGACGAGTCTCTTCACTGTGCTGTCAGGCACAACATGGAGATCACAAGAGCCAAGCAAGTAAAACCAGCAGGATCTGCTCGTAGATACAACACGGCTCTGGACGACACACGGCCCTGTAGAGAAGGTCTCAGCCCTTTGTGTTTGCCACAGATGTGCAGCAGCTGCAACTCAAAACGATCACAGAGAGAGCTTGGACTTGTTGGAACCAGTCCAGAGGAGGCCACCAAGGTGATCAGAGGGATGGAGCAGCTCTACCGTGAGGAAAGGCTGAGAGAATTGAGATTGTTCAGACTGGAGCACAGAAGGCTCCAGGGTGACCTAATTGTGGCCTTCCAGTACCTGAAGGGAGCCCACAGGAAAGACGGAGAGGGACTATTTGCAAGGGCCTGGAGTGACATGGCAAGGGGGAATGGCTTCAAACTGAAAGGACGTAGGGTTGGATTGGATATTATGAATCATTCTTTACTGTGAGGGTGGTGAGGCACTAGAACACGTTGTCCAGAGAAGCTGTTACTGCTCCAACCTTGAGAATGTTCCAGGCCAGTCTGGATGGAGCTCTGAGCAACCTGGTCTAGTGGAAGGTTTGCTGCCCATGACAGGGTGTTGGAACAAGATGATCCTTAAGGTCCCTTCCAAGACAAATCATTCCATGACTCTATGAACATGGAGTGGTAGCTACACTATATCCCAGTGTTTTGCCTGAGAAATTGACCCACTGTTGAGTTGCTTGCACTCCACTGTCAAAAAGAGCATGACCCATCATCCAGCCAGATTACAAATTCATGTCTTCATTAGTGGAAATAGGGTTTTTTTGTCTGAACTGACAAAAGACAAGTGAAAAGGAAATTGAAACACACCATTGGGAACTCTTAAGTGGAAAAAATATGCAGCACAGACCTTTCTGATATAAATTATCATGTGAATTAAACCCAGCTAATTCACAACAATAAGAAAGAACATAAAACAATTAGTGAAACAGTAATAAAAGTACTAGCAAGCTATTACTAAGACTACATACCAAATGAGCAAGCAAATAACATTCATAAGAAAGGCAGATAGTATAAGATAATAAAGAGCTTCATAGCAAATGGTCGATAACAATTTTCAACTCAACATACCCAAGCAAATCCACTCACCATCTGGCCTCAGTGGGGTGCAATGCCTGGAATGCTATCAAAATACGTTGTGAAAGCCCAAATTTTTAATTCATTGTTTTGAGATGTTACCAGAGTGTTTTCGTAAGTGTGTTTTTGGAATGGAACAGAGCTCATTTCCTTAACAATTTGCATTTTTGAACAAGTTTAAAGTTGTAGGAATCATATTTTATTATGCAAAAAAAAAAAAAAAGGTTTAATGGAGGAGCGCAGTAGCAAAAAAAAAAAAAATTATTTGGTTCATTAGGAAAATTAATCATAAAAATATTTTAAGAGAATGGAGACCTGAATACAGGGTGGATTGCCTTCTGACCTACTCCTTATTAGATCCATACAGTTCTCAGGCAAGCATCATAGAAATAACAGTGCCTATCTTCTCGGGGCATCACTGCTCAAAGTACAGTTCAGAGCTGGTTTACAAACATTAAATAACATTAAAATTTAATGGTAAACTTTTCTTAAGCTTCTTTATTCCAGAAAACACATTTTCATTGTTTTGCTTAAAGCGCTCCCCTAGGAAAAAACCCTAATTTTCTCATTTTTCACCAGACTATACAAGTATCTGGAGTATGTTGATCAATATTATCTCAAAGATCAGTAATCACAGGATTGATGATTATTTAAACCCTTTATTTTAATGAATCCAAAATAAATTTTATGATAATTTATGTCAGCATTATTACCAACACATGAATTAAGAAGTGACCTAGTGATGTTGTTTTATTTGGTACCAATTGGTAGTAAAAGAATTCTTACAGAAAAACAGAATACTAGCACTTCAGTTTATCAGAAAATTAATAATGACAAGTTTTTAAGAGAATGGAGACCTGAATCCATGGTGGATTACCTTCTGACCTACTCCTTATTGCATCTATACAGGTCTCAGATCATACATCACCCAGATCTGGCAAATGGCCAATACTAGTCCAGCTGGGAACTACCAATTGACTTAACCAGATTACCAATGACTTAACTAGAAATCAAGAATACTTTGTGCTATGACAGGAACTTCAGGAAAAAACAGCTACAAATTCCTGCTAGTCTCATAAAAATATTTTCTTGACTAAATTTTCTTGCAGAAAACAGACTATTTCAATGATTTCTCATCTTTAAACTACCTATTTATTTATTAAAATAAAATTTCATATGTATCAATTTAGGTAGGGGAAAAAAACCAAAATACAATGTCAACACCATTGCACTTGAATTACCAAGATTATATATATTGACTGTATCTATACAGTCTATTTTTGAAATATAATTCTGTTTTTGAAAAATAACCTCTATCTCACTTTTCACATCCAGGTTCTGCTTTTAATGCAGATATTTGCATACCTGAATTATTTTTCAAATGTCACATTAAAAATATAAGTCTAAATTTCCATACTAAGATACAGCATACTTTCCTACAGTTTACTAATAATTGTTCTCTAAAAAAAGAGAGGTTTTTATAAGGTCTTTCTGTTCTTTAATGTACTTTTTTTTTTTTTTTTTTTTTTTTTTAATGAAAGATTACACGAAACAAAATTGACAGTTTTAAATCTAATACCATAAAATATATCTATTTGGATATCAGGCTGTGGAATTCAGTGTACATGATTTTCTTGTGGCAAGAGGAGTCCTGAAACCAAGAGAAGAGGAGTTTATACTAAAAAAATGGATATCAAACTCAATCATCAACAGACAGCAATTATGGCATGTTCCCCTAAATTATCCTGTCCTTATTAATCACTTGTTCCTGCCAAATGTTTCAGGAAGATATTGGACTATGAGAATTAATTGCCTGATGAAGTACAAGAGTTTTCTGTTCATAAAATAAAACTAAATGGACTTTCTGTTTCAATATATTAAAATACATCCTTAGAGGAAGGGAATATAAATATATACTCTTTATGTAAATTGCTTGTTTGTTTTCTTTTCTTTTTTTTTTGCTAGTAGTAACACTGTTCCTTAAATGGAAACTGGTTTTGGGGTTTTTTTTTTGGTTTTTTGTTTGGTTGGTTGGTTGGTTTGGGTTTTTTTTGTTTGGTTGGTTGGTTGGTTTAGGGTTTTTTTTTTGTTTTTTGTTTTGTTTTTCTGTCTTGAGAAAATTGCACTGGCTATATCAAAATTATTCTTTGCTACTGTTCCCTGGTCAACAAAAGTAATAAAAATACACAAAGCAGCCACACATAATAACTTCAGCTGAGATAATGTAAAGTTTAATATTATTTTTTCTCACCTCAATGAAGAATTAGGGTTTTTTACAGCAGTTACAATGCCATATATTATGAACCCACTGAGTGACACACAAAAAAAATCCATATAATCTCTTTTCCTATCTAACCATGTAGTGAATTACAGATCCTGAAATTAAGACCATCAGCTGACTAACATACCACATGGACCAATATTCCACCACAGGGAAATGCCATTTACAGGTGATTTGAGCCACAACAGATCAAACTGCAGTGAAAAGTGTGAAATTGCAATCTCACATTCACATTATTTGGGTTAAAAGTTGTAAGGCAAATTGTTTCAACAATTCTGAAACAAAAGGATTTCGGTAACTCTCAACATAAGGAAGAAGATACTTCCATTTTCATTCATGTTTTAAACAAAAGCAAATCTAAGGAATGCAGGAAATTCAGATTTCAGTGTAGTGTAGAGTACAATCTAACCTCTGCAGGAAAAAAGTGTGTCTTCATCCTTTTTTTTTTTTTTTTTTTTTTTTTTTTTTTTTTTTTTTTTTTTTTTTTTTTTCCCAATATATATACATGCCTTTGTCTTTCATTTCAATTTTTGAAGTTATCACTACTCTGTGTCACACTGAGCTGATGGAGAACACCATTCTCACAAATTTCATGGAAATAGGCTGCTGAAGAGAGCTAACCTGTCTATATTTCATGACTGAATAAAAGATAGCACTATGAGATTGTTTCTTTTTTTAGCATCAGAGAACTTTCTGCAAGACATGAATTTTTCAGCTGGTAGGAGTTTACTGAGAACAGTCATAACATTTTTTTCCTTCATACATTTTCAGAAGGCTTGCTATAATTCAGTCAAAAAGATAAAGGACAAGATACAGGAAGAAATATTAAGAGACAATAATACTTGTGATATGAGTTAATCTGATGATAAGAAGTTGTTATCCATTAAAAATATATGTCCTCAGCCTTTTGGGGAGTACAGACAAAATCCATATTGTTCCTTTACATTCCTCCAGAACTGAATTTCATCTCTGTCTGCAAGGATTGTTAAATACAAAATTATTAATTAATATAATTAGTTTGATAATAATTTTAAAAAGTGCCCATCTACTGATCTATAATTTTCTTAATACTCAATTGTTTGTTCTTCCTACTTATAAAACCTTTTCTCCATTCTATTTTATAAAATTCTTGCATCCACTCCTTCACATAATTTCTGAGCACATGATACAATTAATTATGTGGCTAGCATTCATGTGTAGCATGATTACCTAAAGTAAACTGAAAAAAATTCAGACCACTCTGAGCACTTACTTCCTTGTCACCAGCTCAATTGGTTACCCATGCTGGAGAAATGTCTATCAGTTTCACACTGTTTGGAGTTCTAGAAGAAATTTTGTAACCTAACAAAACAAAACAAACAAACAAACAACAACAACAAAAATCTCAAACACCCAACAAGTTATAGAAGATATTCTTCCACTGATAAGTCCTAAAACTGAATTTTAATTTGGAACATTCATATCCACCTACTGACAGCACTTCCTTTCCCTTGAAATCTCAGTGGGAATGCAGCTGCAGCCAATTACTTCTAGAAGTTAGTGTTTGACTCTTCTTCCACAACTATTAACCCTCTGCCTAAGACGCTTTCTAATGAGCTAGGAAAGCCTAACAGCATAAACAAAGGAATCTAGGGATGTTTAACTGGAGCAGACATTTATGGTATCTGACAGACATGATGTTTTTGTGGGATGGGTCTTTCCTGACAGTTAACAAGCAACTGAATTAGAGTCCACGTGGCCCCTGTCTTCTATCTAGAAATAACTGTGCCTATCTTCTCTGGGCATCACTGCTCGAAGTACAGTTCAGAGCTGGTTTACAAACATTAAATAACATTAAAATTTAACAGTAATTTTTTTCTTAAGCTTCTTTATTCCAGAAAACACATTTTCATTGTTTTGCTTAAAGTGCTCCCCTGGGAAAAAAAACCCTAATTTTCTCATTTTTTCACCAGACTATACAAGTATCTGGAGTATGTTGGTCAATATTATCTCAAAGATCAGTAATCACAGGATTGATGATTATTTAAACCCTTTATTTTAATGAATCCAAAATAAATTTTATGACAAATTTTGTTAACATTATTACCAGCACATGAATCAAGAATTGACCCAGTGGTGTTGTTTTATCGGTACCAGTGGGTAGTACAAGAATTCTCTAACAGCAGTACAAGGTCTGAAACATGCAGGAATAGCCGTTTTTACTTGCCAAAAGAACTTGACAATATATATATATTTTTTTTCCCTGAGGAAATTTAATGTTTACAGAAAAGTAGCATTCTAGCACTTCTGTTTGCCAGAATTAGTCTCTGATGGGTTAATTACCTCATTTAGCCATAAGAGATAAGGGCATCCTTTCTGACCTGTTAACCTATAACGAAACGTGTATAAAATAATTTTAGGGATGGTTATAAGAGAAGAGAAATTGAATTTACCTGTAATCCATGCTAAACTGCAATGAAGTCAGCATAAGAAAATTAACTGAACATGAAAACATGAATTATTTTAAATAATCTATGATATTTCAATAACATTGAAAAATCCTGCTTCATTTTATTTTGTAATGTATTTCATTCCATATTGAAATTCATTTTCCTAAATGATTGAAAGCTAGGAAGATTGATGGATTAGATGCTAGAGCTGAGGAGGTGGTCAGATGGCCTTGATGATTGCCTGGCTGGGGTCTCATTGTGTATTTGATGTCAGTCAGTCCTTCCTAATAAAATGTGTTTTTTGTTGTTTCATTGGAATAAACTTTAATTTGTGTTAGAAGCAAGATGATTATTACATAAATTTGTGTTACTTGCTGATTTTTTCCAATGTCTGCCTGTAAAGACTTCAAGTTTCTGTTTGGTTTTATCCATGTATCTCTGTTGAATCTCCACCATCTTATATTTTTGCAAATTCATGACCTTTATACTTTGTGCATATATTTTTTAACACTTTCTTTCTCAAAGGAACTTCTGTTCTGACAATATATTTTGATCTTCTGCTCTACTGATGTACATCTTTTCAGCTGGGCAAGTCTTTATATGTGAAATAATGAGTTAGTCTTGTTACATTTTCCATGGTAGACTAAAGCTACACAATATCTTATTGATAACACTCATAAAGGGACTTAAAAAAAAAAAGACAAAAAATTTCATGAGACAAGAATGAGCACTTGAAATTGAAAGATAAGGGTGCAAAAGGAAAGGAAATGAAAGGAATGATAATAGAGATCAGTGGTCTGAGGATAGAGATGAGCATATTTGAATTTTGGTGGGGTTCCATGCTGACACACACGATCCACTTGTTGAGACTATTTGATTTGCATTGCACTTTACTGTTGTACAAGAGCTTTCTATTTCTGTATATTTTCCCCTACCATTTTAATGTTATTTTTCTCATTCTTTTCAGCCTTTAGACATGTTCTTCTGGATGCATTTTATTTAGCTATTTTAAACTCCCAGTAAATATTCAAAATTAATTATTTTCTAGAATACATAACTTATTAGTTGTTACATTTATATTACCAATGAGATTTTTATTTTTCAGACATGCAATAGTCATGAACAATATTGAGAGTAATGAACATTCTAAGAGAGGTAAACCTTTCATATGAAAGAATAGTTTTTGCTTAATAGTACAAAATGAGGAGAAAATAGTATAGATGTTTATAAAACAAACTGTAAACTATACAGGAAAAGTCATTACTCATTTTTTTATGTGTGGAATTTGATATTTATGTGGAAAGTTCCTGAAGATTTGTACATGCAAGGAGTCTGTAGTTTTGATTTGTTCTCAGATGCAATATAGAAAAAAGCATGCTGCTGAAATATGTGTCAGTGAAAGAAAAATACTAAGCCTTGATTTTCCTTCTGAGAGAACTGTGAGGTTGACCATAATTCTGTTCATGGCCATCCACTTACGTGCTGGCAATTGAAGGTAAGAAATTGAAAGTCTAAATCATAATGAGAAAAAAATAAATTCTTAAATTTACTTATCCTTCAGTGAGGAAAGAACTATATTTTAAACATCAGTGTTCTGTAATCAGATTATATATACATGCTTCTTCGCTTCCCCCACAATACCGCAACCCTAAACAAGCCCAAACCAGAAGACGAAATCATTCAAATTTAAAACAAAAAACAAAACAAAAACAAAAAAACCCCAAAACCCAAGCCTCCAAATACACAAAATGTACTAAGCTTAAATGTTTATGAATCTCAAAGATGCTAATTGATAGAAGCACAATTGCTTCAGAGAGCTAAAAAAAAAAGCCATTTGAAAGCGCTTGCATCAAGTTTCTTTGGTACACACACACACTCCCACACCCACACACACCAAAAAAAAAAAAGAAAAGAAAAAAAAAAGTCAAACTCTGTGAGTGATACAGTGTTCCTGGATTCAAATCAATATCATAACTCTATGAATAATACCAGAGTATCAAATACATTGAAGAAAATGTGCCTATTCAGTAATGTGTATAGTATTCCAACAGCCACAGAACAAAACCAGTAAATGATGCAATACAGTAAATTTAAGTCTAGACCTGAAAGATTTATAATTCAAAACATCCGTCATTTACCCAATAACATACAAATAGAAAGGCTCATATAAATATTTATATATACAGGTGCTCATGCCACTCTCTAGATTTACACAGGTAGTAAAAAACCAGGAATGTCTTTGAAATTACACATTAGATACTTCGGTAAGTCCCAGCAGGAATACTGGGCTATTCCCCTTGTACCAACTCTGGAATCTGCTTTATTTTAATTATCCTATGACACAGGAGGATGCTGTGTCATGGAAAGGTCATCAATGCCATTTTTTGGGCAGTTTAAGCAGCATCTCTCTGGGAGACAACAGAGTTGTAAAAGCTAAACAGAGTAAACAGACTGCACCTTCCAAGGCCTGCATGCTGTCCGAAGTGTGGGAGGAGATCCAATGTAGTTGATCTTAAAGGAGCTATAAGAGAAGACTTCCATCCAGCATCCAGAATCTATTTTCCAAGACAGCTATAGCAGGTATAACCCTTAAAAGCCCGTAGTCAAATAGCTTATTTAATTCAAGATCCTAGTCACTAGGACATCAGAGCTGCGTTTTGTCACACTATTTATTAAATGTGACAAGAAGAGCAGCGGAAACTCCTGATTTCTTCTCTCTCAAGTGCGGGTCCCTTACAGAAAAGTAATCAGAACTCTACCTTAAGTGGCTTTTACGAGGAAAATATTGAGAGTTAGCACAAGAGCAATTGTAACCGAGACACACAAAGCAGTCACACTCAGACGAGATTTTGCAAGGCAGAGGTCCTTCCGATCCCAGCTCACAGCTGAAAGCCGAGAGAAGAAGAGAGCCCTTTGTTTATTCTTTTACTTTTTATACATTTGTGGGTCTAGCAGAAGATTGGCTTTTTGGGGTTTCCACCCCTCAGCCTCAGTGGCCAGACGAATTGTCAGTTACAATTGTTTTCAGGTTAGAAATATGCAAACAAAGGACAGAGAATGAAAAACAAAGGATTTGTTTATATATACTTCTGTGGGAAAGGTAGAAAAACTGCTCTAATATTCTACAGTAACTAAAAGATCTGACTCCATTTATGAAAATCAAAAGGCTAATAAAGAAACTCAGAAAAACCAGGGTAACAAGCAATTATAAAAATTGTGATTATATAAGAGTATACATGCTACAACGATCACAAAGTAAATGCATGGGGAGCCAAGTCTCCTCACAGATCCATTTGACAAGACAGGCTTGAGTACAACCTGTGTACTGATTTACCTTTTGAGGCAAGAGGGAGTGGCACATGCTTGCCTGGTTTTGTATTTCATCATATTTCTCCCATGTATTTCTTCACCTTCAAAACAAATTCTGATTCTTTTTTTTTTTGATAAAATAGTTAGAATTATGCCCACTCCATGTTTTGTAAGATGTGAGATAAGGGCAATAGGAGGAACTATTGTATATTAAGGAATGGAAATCATTATCTTTTCGCTGTTATCACACACCCTTTCCTGTGTGCCTTGTGATCAGTCTCATCACCATCACAGTAAGCTTGGCACTGATTTTCCTTTTTGCCTTAGTTTTCAGTTTTCAGTCACTAATTCTGTGATTTAGGCTTTATGTATTCAAATGATTCCTTGCAAATTCACCACTTCTTGTCACTTTCCTATTTAAAGTCTGTCTCAACTGCTTCTCCTCCGTGCTTTCCCTTAATTTTCTTATACTGATATTTCTTTGATCTGTATTCAAGAAAAGCAGATTTTCCATAATTGTCCTTTTTTTTTTTTTTTAATTATTTTTATTTTCTTCTCAGAAACATTTCTGAGAAGCCTGTGGCAGTGTTAGGTAATGTCTCAACTTATCTGCAAGAAGGATTAAGTCCTCAAGCGCACACTATGTCAATGTTAAAAGCAGTGTAGCTCTCAAACCTTATACGACTCTGAGTCTCCCAGGAACAGTATTTGTTCTTGTTCTTGCAAGAATTGGAGAGTCATGAGAAGAAGAAAAACGTGTCAGTGGAAAGAGCTTCTGATAATTATTTCTTTAACAGTTGATTAGTAGCCTTAACTTCTTAGGGCTCAAGGTTTGTTCAAAACCCTTTTTTCATATTGTGGTGGGTTGACCTTGGGTGTGTGCAAGTGCTGTATCTCTAGATCTTCTCCAGAGGGATCTATATAATCTCCCTTTCCTCAGCAGGACAGCGCCTGGGGAGAAAGTAAATAGGAAAAAAAAATCTCATGGGACAAGATAAAGGCAGTTTAATAAAACAAAAGCAAAGATTATGGGTGCAGAAGCAAAAGAAGAAAAGATTTTATTTCTCTACTTCCCATCAACAGCCAATGTCTGACACTTCCCAGGAAACAGGGCTTCAGTACATGCATCAGTTGCCCCAGAAGACAAATGCCATAAAAATCGAGTGTCTCCCAACCCTGCCTTAGTTTTTATTGCTGAGCAGATGCTGTATGGAATGGGATTTCCCTTTTGTCTGCCTGGGTCAGCTGTCCTGGCTGGGTCCCCTCCCACGCTTCTGCCCAGACCCAGCCTAATGGTCTTTTGGGGCTGGTGGATGCTGGCTTGGACAGACAGCCCTGGTGCTGTGGGACCACTGCCCAGCAGTACCCAAACACTGGTGGGTTCCCAACACCTTTCTCTGCTCAGTACTGTGAGCGCTGTGGTGAGAAAATTAACTCCATTTCAGCCAAACCTTCATAGAGGTCTGGTTTTGTTTCCCATAATACAGAGCAATGCCTAAAGTACAGCTCAACTAAAACTCAAACTTTGACTCTACCTTGGAGTATTTAGGGGAGATTTGCCTGCCATTGCTCCAAAGTTATTAAAATTCATTACCCCTCTCCATTAAATTAACAAAGATTTATTTCTAAGTTCTTCAGGATACAGTGTTATGCAAGAAATACTAATGTGATGGCAGTGTTTTGCTGTGGCTTTTTTTTCTCTTTTTTTTTTTTTTTTTTTCCTTCTTGAAGGTGTTGTCCTGACTGCTGTGCTGAGTAAGGAGGAAATTGTGCTAAGTGAGAACCACAGGGAAGGAGGACATGTTGCTCATAGGTTGATCATTACCTTTACTGACAGATATCATCAGGATCTAACATCTACCACCAGAAAGTTGTAGCAAATACTTTTTGGTTGAAAGAATATTCTCACATTCCTATAATGGTAATATTAATTTTTTCTTTTTTTTTTTTGAAAGGTAAAAATATACTTGGAAATGCACAATCTACATGGCATTAGTGCACAAACATTTCAGTTACATCACATTTTGTCTTTAAATTCGTTTTTACCTCCACACTGCCTAAAAATTAGGAAATACGGAGAATTTAAACTAGTAAATGATTCACTGATACAAAGACTACTCAGAAGATAATACAATAATTTTGCTGATGTCAAATCTGAGCTTGTATTGTTATTTATGAATCACTGACAAGAGTTGAAAACAAGCAGATGTTTCACATTTTTTCCTTGAGTATTGGTCAGTTTTATTGGTGTGTTTGAAGTTGATGTACTATCTCACACAGACCACAGGAAATGGAACTCTTATGCAATTTATTGCCAAAGAACGCTGTTTCTGCAAGTAACTGCCATGTAGTAGAAGAGTCATTATTACCTATAGTTACAACTTTTAATTTTTTTTTTAAAACTGTCTATAAATTTGTATTGCCTCTGTGCTATTTTAGTAGATCCTTCTCCAATTAACATGCAATAACCTATGACTGAAATGGCTATTTGTCATTTTGTGTCTGTTGATAAGGCACTTGGTGGGGGAGAGACACAAGCCCCGGGGTCCTGAGAGTCCTCAGCCACCGTAGGGTCAGTGTAGAAGGGATTGAAGTGGGCCTCACATGCAGTCTGAGAAAACAGCTTATTAAAGCAACATAAACCGTAACATAACTCAGATGCAGAGCAGAGGAGAGGACCCAGACAAAGGCAAGACTGTGGATTTTAAGAGATAGAATCAGGGTGGAGTTTGGGGCCAAGGGACCAATAGGGAGAAGACTGGGGAGGGACACAAGGTGAGATTTACAGAACACAAACCAATGGGGAGTTATAGTGTGAGGAGATTTGTATAAACAGACCTATGGAGCCTCGAATAATAGGAGATTCCCCAAGGGGCTGCCCAGGCAGGGGCTGTTACCAAGGGAGACTGATAGAGCACATTCAGGAATAAGAGGTATGCGTCAGAGAAGACTGACAGCCCAAAGGGTGGGTGCAACCCAGGCTAAACCTCCACCCTGGCGGGGGTAAAGCGAACAAACAGTAGGGTATTAAAACACAGAAGTATACACTACTACAGCTATTTACTCCAGTATGAAGTAATTAGGACTGAACTGTATAAGAAACAGAGGTTGTTCAGCTTCTGGGCCTCTGGGCATGGAGAAGGGCGAGCAAGAAGCTGAGCTTTTCTGCTACTCAGTTCTTTCAGAATAATGCCTAATCATTTTTTTCAGAATCATAGTCTCTCAGTTCCACTCACACTCACCCATGCAGCATTTTCCAAAGCTTCCAGGACTTCCCTGTAATTCCTGGAACCCAAGAGGTTGTTTTTCACAACCTCATATAACAGAAGCTCTCCTCCCGGTCTGGCACAACATCTGCCTTCTGGCCATCATGGACCTAATTATTCTTAAAATATAAAGTTGCCTGTAGTATCACTAGGTTCAGAAAAGAAATGGATTTACTATTTAAAAAAACCCCAAGCAACAGAGATCTGTATATAGTCATGCTATTTCTTCTTAGAATAATATTTTTTTAAAAAAGTTCAGAAATTCCAAAAGGAAAGAAAAAACATGAAAGCTGTTAACTGTCTTTAACTGAGCATTTTTTATCCTCGTAAAGAGGCAACTAAATTCTAAATTTCTAAATTCCTAAATTTCTAAATTTCTTCTAAAATTTCTTCTAAAATTTCTTCTAAATTTCTTCTTTGAAAATAACAGAAACAGACCCAATGTTATTGCTAAGGTTACAAGAGATGCTTGTCTTTTTTTTTTTTTCTTTGAAATGGTGTGTTTTTATAAAGGTGATTTTATTTTCTTAGGGTACTGAGGCAAGATGTAAGAAGGTATTTAGCTCCTGTTTGTCTGCGTTGTCACTGCTCTTTCATATTTTTCTCTAATATTATCCATATCTGCTTGAACAAGGGGTTTACGATCTAATCTCAGAAAACAGGAATGAATCCCTTCCAGTATTCTAACCTGTTCTATTGTTGACCCATTTAATATTTTCTTTTAAGGGAAAAAGTATTAAAAACCTCTAGATTGAACACTCAAAGTGTAAGTAAGTTTATAAACTCAGAATATATTCTGCTTTATTGTTAACATATTGTCATTATTTTACTTTTACACAGTTAAAGTTTTGGTATCCATAATCAACACAAATACATTTTAATTGGATATATATTTTTATATACACTTAAATATAGATATAGCTTAGGAAAAATATTTCTGTACTTAGATCAACATATTGAGCTGGAAAAATAAGAAACTGCTTGAGGTTTTGCTTTTAATAACTGAAACTACTTTTATAAATGCTCATAAAAGTAAAATTTAATCTCTTGAAGTGGCCCAAAAAGTATTGGAAAGATCACTGTTCCCCTGTAAAAACAAATTTTAGAATCTCTTCACAACACTCAGACTGTTAATTGTGTTAAAGTACATGCAATAAATGGTTATGGTGTGTTATTTTGTTTTTATTGAAGACTAAGTGGAGTTTAAATTACACCTTCAGAGAGATAGCTTTGTTATACTTTATTATGTTTTTATATAAACTCAGTAATTCTGTTTCTAAGGTGAAGATAAAGAAATTGTTATCTGTTTAGAATGTTACAAAGAAACCAATTCCTGCATATATTTAAATGACAGTAAATGAGGCATTGCAGAATTTCAGCAAAAACTCAAATGCTTGTGATTCTGAGTACAGCTGAGCTGGAAATTGTACTCATGCCCTCTAGTTTTTGAAAGATGAAGATGTGTAAGAAATGCTTGCAGAGGTCTTTCAAGTGACACAGAGGTCGAGGCAGACACCTGAAAAGCAGAACACCTGTGCAAAAGCCCATTTCTCTTCCTGTTTCAGCTCAGCACTTGATCCCTCAGTAATGCTCATGACTGCTGACTTCCCAGCCTGTGGTTCTTCTGAGACAGGTCTCTTCCAATCTCTCGATTGGACAACACTTGCCTATATTTAGTGATGTTGAAGAGTTGTACTCCAGCCTTCCCTTGCTCAGGTGAGTCTCTGAAATATAGAGCTTAATAGCCAAGAAACTGTTTCTCCTTTTGTCCTTACCTAGCTGCTCAGAAGGGAACAGCTTTAAAGATGATAGAAAAAGGAAGGTGTCTGTGCTGTAGCCAAAGAGGCACCTGAAATGGAGAGCTGGACTCAATCTCTTACAAGGTGCTGTCTGCCCTCCGCCCGTTTGTGTTCATGTAACTGTGCTTCAGGACTGTGTCAAAAATAATTGAGACTCAAAAAATATTGATAATATGCTCCCAACTGGCTGCCAGGGGGTAGGCAGGGACCTCCTCTTTCAAGGACCTCCTCCAAGTACTTTCTCATAGTGATGTCCTCCAGCTGTGAGCACAGTCCCAGGATGCCACCATGTTGTGATCCACAGAGAGATGCCTCTGCTTGGATTAAGGTGCAAACAAGGCCATATCCTGAAGTTAATACTGTGGATTTTAACAGAAAGTGTGAAGGAGAGAGACAAGGAGGTGGGGAGGGGGAGAGAGTGCAGGGGAAGAAATAGGAAAAGGAGAAGAGGGGCAGGGAGAGAAAGAGAGTGACAGAGAGACTCTCTGGATCTTGACAGCATCCGGTTGGACCCTTTCTTCTGGTCTTCTTGGAGGGTCCTTTGTAATACAGAGTTCAGTGTGTTAATACATCCAGGTGTCTGTGGGAATGCCCAGGTACCTCCCATCCTCCCATGGAAGACGGGCAAGTTTTACACTGTCTTCTGCAACGGATCTGTTGCAGCATTTGTGGATCACATGCAGTCCTCTGGTGAAAGGCCTCAGGAATGGGAATGGGGTGGTCCTTTGGGAGTCTTCGATGGTTTATGACACCTTCTAAGACATGACAACTGCCTCT
Organism: Hirundo rustica; assembly: GCF_015227805.2. Classification (NCBI taxonomy): domain Eukaryota; kingdom Metazoa; phylum Chordata; class Aves; order Passeriformes; family Hirundinidae; genus Hirundo; species Hirundo rustica. The sequence goes on along the minus strand of NC_053451.1, from coordinate 11,187,519 downwards.
CATGTGAATGCTCAGGGTGAATGTGACCTTCTGGTGGGAGAGACAGTTTGTGTAAGGGAGGACTCTGCAGGGGCTGCTTTTTTATTTGGCTTTTATCCCCTGATGATGGGTGTTCACCCATTCTTTATCAGAGGTTTTAACATCACGCTGTCAAAAACCCTCTTTCTCCCCTCAGCTGAGGGGGAGACTGTGTGCAAACCTGGCATCAGCAAATGAATCTTGGGGCTGTGGTCTCCCCCAAAATCCCAGACGGAGCTGGTTTTCAGCACAGCTGCTGGGTTTGGCTTTCCTTGTGGATACGTTCTTCTCCCTCAGCCTTGTTTATGTCTCCCTAGAAAATCAGTCGCCAAGCATGGAACAACGTGAACGTGGAAGGTGTTGCATGGCTTGAGAAACAGAGAAAGAGCAGAAAGGAAGTGAGCTTTTCCTCTTTCCCACAGTAGCAAATTCCTAGCTTTTTTAAAGTTGTAGTTTGATTCAGCCATAACATAAAACAGCACAGCTGACTTTTCCCTTCTTTAGAGCTAGTTGATTTTTTCCTTCTCTAGCATCATTAGGCTGCTCTCCACAGAGGAGATTTAGAGAGACAGAGGCTTCTGATATTCTCCTACATTTTAAGCAGGTGGTCATCATAGATACCTTTTGCAAGAAGTTTTCAATATTATTAAAGAAACTAAAGTTCCAGACGAAGCCTGCATCTTGCAATGAATCTCTTGATATTTAAAAAGACTTTAAATAAATTTCCCACCAAATCCGCCTCATTTAGTCAATGGTGTCCAAAGCCAGCCATCCATCAGTATATTTCTAATGGATATGACAAGCTAAACAATCAGTATATGTCTCATAGTTTTATAGCTAAACACAAATTTTTTTTTTTTTTTTTAATTCCCTTTTTGTTTCTCTTTTCTTTTACTTCTGAAATATTCCAAGGTCTGCCTTGCTGTTATTTCAAGTAAGGTCAAAAAGAATTACATGTCTACTTCAAAATCAGAGATTGCATTTGCTGTACTAATCAGAAGTGCAATCAAACACCATCACTTAAGTTCTGCAGGTACAGACTAGAGAATTCCATGCTACTTTCCTTGAATATTAGATTAAAAACTGTTTGTCATTTTACTTATATCAGCCAGATAGGAGGTAAACCAATCACAGATGAAACTATAAAAAATTCTGATAGGTGAATTTTGAACATTGTCAATTTCTGGTTAATTTATTTTTTTTGCATTTTAGGAATTAAATTTATGGAAAAGTTAACAACTCAGAAGTATATACACCGTTTTGCTTATTTTTAATCATTTAAAAAAAATTACGAACATGGAGACAACTGTATTAGATTATGAACTTGTCTTCCTCATCTGGTGCCATGGATATAAACTAGGGAATAGAGATTAAGCAGATTAAACACCTCAAACTATTTTTCACAAAGTGGCATCATAAAAACCAGCTCTACTGCATAGAGCTGAAAATACCAAATCATGTATCTATACAAGGTTTTTTCTGGATTTTTTTGTCTGGTTGTTTGGGGCTTTTTATTGCCTAACTTGGAAAGAATCTTAAAGATTATCTTGTTCCAATCCCCCTGTTGTGGGATGTCACCCCATTTTTCTGAGTTTTTAAAAACCTTCTACTTGTTCATAAGATGGAGTCAGTTTCTTTAGTTTCTGCACAATATTAGGAGCAGTTTTCGCTTTTCTCACACATGGGAAAAGTAAAAAAAACCTTTTGTTTTTCATTCCCTGTCCTTTGTTTACATATTTCTAACCTGAAAATAATTGTAACTGACAGCTGGTCTGGCCACTGGGGTGAAAGGTGATAACCCCAGAAGCCAATCCACAACCAGACCCACAAATGTATAAAAATGTAAGAAAAAAACAGGCTGGGGCTCTTGGCCCTGGTCTTTCTCTCTGAGGAACAGCTCTGCCCTGCAAATCTCCTGTCTCCGTGTGATTGCTTTGCATGCCACGATCACAGTGGGAAGCACCTACCACTAGATCGTGTTGCTCAGAGCCCCATCCAACCTGGCCTTGAATACTTCAAGCAACAGGGCAGCCACAGCTTCTCTGGACAAGCTCTGCCAGGGCCTCACCAGCCTCACAGTAAAGACTGTTTTCCAAGAATCTAATTTAAATCTCTTCTCTGTCAGTTTGAAGCTGTTCCCTCTTGTCCTGTCACTCCAGGCCCTTGTAAATAGTCCCTCTCCAGTTTTCTTGTAGGCTGCCTTCAGGTACCTGAAAGCCACAACTATATCACCCCAAAGCCTATGAAGTGTAAATTAAAGATATTGGTTTCAAAATTATTTCATTGTTAGAAATATATAAACTCTCCTTTATTAAAACAAACCAAACCAAAGCAACAAAAAGCCCTAAAACGCAAACAAACCCACAGACCTAAAATATGCCTAAAATTGATATGTGAAAAAAAAAAAAAGTAAAAATCCAAAGACAGTTCACTATTATGTTGAAAAATCACACAGGGATTTTCAGGGACTGAGAAACATCTGCTTGGCTCTCTGCTATTCTTGTTGTAGACGTAGCAAGAAGCATAATGGGATAGCTGAGCTCCTGTGTGTCTTGCAGGAAAAAGGTCTGTGTATAATTGGCGTGGTTACCTTCTCTAAGAGGTACATTAAGGGTAGGAATCAGGAAAACATAACATGTAGCTGGATGGTGCAAGCAGTCAGTCAGCACTTTGCCGTGGTGTTTCAGTCAGCTAAAGAATGGTGGAAGGAGTCAGGGTCCATCCCAGGAGAGAGTGCGTCTGCATGTCTGTGTGTATATATTAGTGGGGCTCTGGAGTGGTTAATTACACAGGGACATGCTTTCCCTCTGTCTGATCAGTAGTCTGGGAGAATTGTTTGCAAAAGCATACCGATCTCGAAATAATTTGTACTGTCCTACAAAAATCCTTCCTTACAAGCTTCTCCCACGTGTATTTTAATAGCTGATATCTCACAAACACTGGAGTAAAAGGTAAATATTTAATGTTACCTGGAAACTGAAATTCCAAGCTTACTTGTGGAATCAAAATGGACTTTTCTAGTTCTAAAACCTCAGGAAATCTTCAGGCTGTGATGGTTTTCCAAGTACTGTTATTTTCTACTGTTGGTTTTGAACCACCTTATTCCTAAATCATTTCAGAAAAAGAAGAAAAAAGGTAACAAAACCAGAAAGCAATCATAATACAATTATCTTAAGGTCTGATCTAAAGTCTTTCTGACAGAAAAAATAAATGTTTAAAGCTGAAAATGTCATCCTCACTGGGTAGGGGGAAAAAAAAATCCATTTATTGTAGTTTACAGGATATTAGATCAGAACAAATAATAGCTTTGTGGTTTCTCAGTACTTTTTGCCATTATAAAAAACAGTAAATACATCATGAACTGGTCTTTTACACCCAAGAATTTTTTCCCATTTCCCCAACAATGAAATCAAATAGAAATGAAAGCACTTTCTATTGAAAACAGCCTCTGAGCCTCTGCCTGAAAAGCTGCGGGTCCTACAGCCTGGCTGGCAGTGTCTGGGGCAGGCAGGCAGGGCTGCATCCCCCCAAGAGGGAGCCAGAAGCACCTCAACATTCCTCTCTCCCAGGCAGTTGGGGACATTGGGACCAGGTGGGCCTGCTGCCTTGTTTGCTGGCGAGAAGAGAGATCCCATCCTAGCTCAGCACAAGAAGCTAATAAGGCAATTTATAGCTTGTCATTTTTCATTGCTTTTAGTAGTATCTTCCAAAAACAAAGTGGCGTTTCTTGTTTATCTCTGTATTAAACAGGTAAATGCAGCAATATTGCTTTCTCCTGGCATGGAGAGATGTGCTGCTTTACAAACATTAATGGTATGACAAATATCTTGAAATAAGGACTGAAAAATGCTACCTAGACATGAAATTATTAATCTGTTTTTTTCCCCCCTCACTGTTAAAGTAGCTTCAGAGTGGCCCAAGCAGCTTCCAGATTTTTGTCAAATATATTGACTAATTTGCAGGAATAACAGAATCATTAAGGTTGGAAAAGGCTTCCATGTTCACCAAGTTCAATATTAGATCACCATTGTCAACTATCCCATGGCAGTAAGTGCTACATCCAGTTGTTTCTTGAACACCTCCAGAGATGGGGACTCCAACAGCTCCTTGGGTAGCCCATCCAAAGCCTAGAAACATCTTCTGTGAGGAAATCGATGCTGGTGTCCAACCTGAACCTCCCCTGGTGCAACTTGAGACCATGTCCTCTTGTCCTGTTGCTGGTTGCCTGGGAGAAGAGGCTGGCCCTCACCTGGCTAGACCCTCCTTTCTGTAGAAAGGTGAGGAGAACATGAAAGCAAGTTTTAGAGGTTTCATGCTGAAATATTCTACTTCTGATTCTACTACATTTGAAACAAAATAAATCATAATAACAACAACAACAACAAAAAGAAGATGAAATGGATCATTTTCTTTGGCATGAAATATTTTTTGTAGGTTCTTAAATGATTATACTGACAAGTTAAAGAAATAATTTCATATTAACTACCAGCTACTCTCACCTCCAACATATTCTGTTGTGAGAAGTAACAGGACAGAGAGAGGGATATTAATGTAAGTCAACCCTCACCCTGGTGTATCCCATCAGAAGGCCATGGCAGCTGCACAGTTTGAGATGTGTAGGCACTTTAGGTTTTCTGTCTGCTCCTGCCCTGACACAGCTGTGAAATCTAATGGTGCAGGGGAATTTGCCAGCATGGCTTCCACACATCACTGAATTTCACCTGTAAATGAATGCTTTCAGGTCATCACGGGAAGGGATATGCTTTGAAGAAACCAGCCCTCACTAGGATCCCTGAGGGGAGATAGGCACCTCAAGAAATATTTCACAATGGGAACAGGATTTTACATTCTCCCCAGAGGATCCATCTAGTTCTGTAAGCTACAAAAGAAAGCCAGGGAGGCTATTCTGTTTAAGCTGCAGGTAGCACTTTTAATTTCACAAAGTTTTTTCTTTCCTTACCTGGGAAGTATATTTATACACCATAAATACTTTAAAAATGTTCGTATTTTTCAATTCAAGATAAAAAAACAACAACAAAAAAAACCAACCAAACAACAACAACAAAAAACCACAAAGGAAAACAACAACAACCACCACACACACACACACACACACACACACACAAAAAAAACAAAAAAAAACCAAACACACAAAAAAAACCCCACAACACCAAACTCAAAGCTCTAGAAGAAAAAAATTGTACCCACTGCAGAAGCTTACTCTAAGTAAAGAGCAGAAGTGTCCTTTTCCAAGTACAATATATTCATGAGAAGGGAGACTGTGCTTGTGGAATAAAATGATGCATAATTATTTTCTTCTAGCTTGCATCCTGTCCCCCTTTTTTATCATCAGTCCTGAGGTTTGTTCTGGCTGGAATTATGGCTATGTGTCCATTGGCTGTGAGTATGACAGGACTCCATCACAGTCCTTCATAACCTTGACAAGAAATGGGCACAGGAACACCTAATAAATCTTAAGGCAGAACTTTGGCCTTGGCAATCCAGGCATACAGTGAATTCTATTAATCACTGAAGGTCCAAATTCTCTTTAATGTCAGTTGTCCCACCATGGTTTTTTGACCAGGATGGAGGAGTGGCACTGCAGGATTATTTCCGAGTTCACACTCAGTTGTCTGCACACTGCTGGCTCTGGCCTGAGCAATCCTCGCATGACAGAGGTGGAAGGAAACTTTGGAAGACGTTTCCTCCCTTTTGGCACAGGAGACCTGGCAGCAGTACTCTCTGATATCAGCTGCTGCCCTTTCAGAGCCAGGCAGATGGTATGTGGATCCCCTTAACTTTACAATTGGATCTGATAAGAACTCCGAGCTCAAAAAAAGCTTTGTTGAACATTGTACTGCATTTTCATAGGTTTTAGAACTCTCAGTTTCCTAGGGCAACAAAATTGATAACAAAAATGTATTTGAGAAAGGCACAAGCAGGACAGTGTTATGCATGCATTAGCCCAAAGAACTCTTGATTAATGTCAATGAGTCTGACTTGGGTCTGTTCCAGCTCACATTGAGCAAGGTAGAATATTGCTTAATCCAAGGCTAAACTTCAAGATACCTGCGCCTTCAGCAGTGATTATGGCTGATTTGTGTCTGTCATTTAATGCGCAGGAATAATGAAAAATGGCACCTGTGTCTGTCTCTACATTAGATGATTTGCTAAGGTCAGGTTCTTTTCAGTGGTCATTACCTAATTTGAAACAGAAAGGACAAAGGCAGTGTGTGTCTTCAATATGCAATTTCTAATTCTTAACTTCTAGCTCAGTGAAGCTTTAATTAGAGACAAGGCTATGCAAATTTCTCATCCTTATTTTCTTGTATGACCTACAGCTATGTTCTTGAAATGAATGTTTGTGTTGGATTCATTGCTGCAGCTCTCAGCATTTCTTACAGCTATCTCCTGGTGACAATGTAGCATTCAATCAGTTCCATGACCCTCCGTTGCTCTAATGACAGACAGATGTCCCCTTGGCTCCGCTAATTCCTTGGACAAGCTCCATCTGCCTTACAAAGCAACCTACAAAAGTATCAAAATTAACCCCACAAGGGTTCCATGTTTTTTCCATATCCCCAGACATTTTTCTCTTTCTGAAATACATAGCAAAGGGCTGTCACAAAGCCATTAACACACTTGTATTTCTAAATTTGATGAGACTGTATATGTCATGCCATAGACATTAAACAGAATTTTCCTGTTTCTTTCTTTTAGCACATTTTAACAACACTAAACTTCAGAAGGGACACTATACAGAAAACAATTTAAAAATCATAAGATGTATCTTTTAAGTTTTTAATTTTTAGCCTTCTGCAGTGACAAATCTCAGGGTGTCACTGATGTGGTTGAGAGATCATCTCAAAGGTCTTTTCCAAACTATTTAATTCTGTGATTCTGTGATGATAAAACCATATCTTGTAAACATCAAATCATAAAATATCCTGAGCTGGATGTGACCCACCTAGATCATGGAGTCCAGCTCCTGGCCCTGCACAAGACACCCCAACACTTCCACCATGTGCCAGAGAGGATTGTCCAAATGGTTTTTGAACTCTGTCAGGTTTGGTGCTGTGACCACTTCCCTCTGAGCCTGTTCCAGTGCCCAACCACGCACTGGGTGAAAAACCTTTTCCTGATATCCAGCCTAAACCTCCCCTGACACAGCACCAGCCATTCCCCCAGGTCCTGTCACTGGTCACTACCGAGAAGTGTCTGCACTACAGTGTCTGCTCCCTCCTCTTCCCCTCATTGGAGGGGATATGAAAATATTCTCCTGGGATGTATGAAACAGTTATATATCACCCTTAGTGACTGTGTTTGTGAAGAGATAAGTGGAGCAATAAGAAAATAAGAATAAAAAAAATAAGAAAAACATGACAATATACATTGCTATAGATATCTCTGTGAGGAATTGTCCAACTGTCCAAAGATTCAGGGGTCAGAGTCTCAGCTGAGGAAAACTGGCATAGCTCTTAGTAGAGAATTATATGTATCAGGCACTGTTTCCTATTAATGTAGATTTAGGTTTTTTTTTTTTTTTTTTACTATTACTGCTCTGTACTTTTCTTCAGTATTGTCAATAGACAGCTTTTGGAAAAAAAAAATAGAAATAAATAAAGATTGCTGCTTTGCTATTTTACAACATCCTATGTAAATGTCAAAGTAGTTTTTCCCCTTAAAAAATTTGCTGAACTCTAAAATGTAAAGTTCTAAATTTTGCTATGGAACTAGTAAACTAACAGTGCATAGACTATAACTATCTTATAACGTGCCAGAAGGAAGAAATACCAACCTTCTTGGATTTGTAATCTAATGTTTTATCAAAATTAATTGTAAATGTATTAATTTACTTTTCTCACCTGAGTTTTGTACAGTATTGTTATTGCTAGCTTATTAGTTACAGTGCAGAAATTTCCATTCATAGTGAAGAGAAACTGTCATGGCATTTTACTTCAGCGTCCTGTTTAGAAATTGCTTACTGAAAAGACAAAGATAAAATATATCCTGCTGCTTTCCCCGTTACCTATCAAAATATGTTTTTTGCATGGCGACAAGTGCTTTTAGGTGAAAACATCACAGCACAAGCCAAAGGCTTGGGTTTTTTTCACTTGTTCATATTAGTAACATGATGATTTTTATCACCTTTTTATTTAAAAGAAGTGCCTAAAATTAAGTAGGCATTCCTTGATGGTGACAGAAATAAACCACAAAAAGCTCATCTTCTTCTTGACCTGCTTCATGTTCTGTGATCTGAATCCCTCCCCCTGCAGTTGCTCTGAATTTCACAACCACAAATTTTCCTATATCCTCCCACAGAGCTGTGGCTTTCTATTTGAAATCTGCTATTGCTCTCTGTCAAGTACCTTGCCCCATTTTCCACACACCGCCCCCATCATAAAAATTCAACAAAAATAAATAACACCTACTGCAGAACTAGTCATAAAAACCCTGCACATTCATGGCATAGGTTCAGGATCAGACCCTAATGATATCTATGGGAAAAGTCTCTGTCAATTGTGATTCTATTTGCTCTTTTTTATGGTGTTTTTTTTGTTGTTGTTGTTATTTATTTTTTTTTTTATATATATATTTCACTAAACATACATAGTGAGAAATTTTATTTTCCAGTTATAAAGCATTAAACCACATTAGATAGCAAAAACTGACAGCAACAGCAGCTGTTCAGCATTTTGGTCATCTGTCACTCATCCCAATTCTTTCTGTCACATTCTGGCAGGTGAAATCACTGAGAGTTATGCTCAGACCATGAGGATTGAGTATGCTAATGCACAGAAGAGAGAAAACATTCAGGAATACATTCACTTTAGATGCTATTCCAGGCATGAAAATAAGGAAGACCTCCCATTTTCTCACAGAATTCACAGAAAAATTGCACTGCTGCACATAGAATAAGAAGATAAATTCTCCACCAAACTAGTTAGAAAAAAATTAATAAGTGGAACTACTATCAGAGTTGCTCAGGAAATGCTATTTGCATTTGAATATTAAAAATTCTGAAAAATTTATTTATATTATTTAATTTAAAGGTTTGTTTACTATTTTAAAAAAATCTTCAAGTCTTTGAATATATTGATGATTTTTTAAAGCCATTTTTTAATTAATGAAGAACACTTTTCAAACACTAATTTGTGTTGGAGTCCAGGGCATTCCTTTGGCTGCCCTGGAGGGTCAGAGACCTAGACAGGGGGGTCTGGAACCCTGGCCCAGAGCCCAGAGGGACATTGGCTTTGATCTCAGTCCATGGGAAAGGCTTCCTGCACTGCGAGAAGGACTGCAAGCCACAAGAGTGTGAGAGATAGTAGTTTAGCTTATCACAGGGTGAAAAAACAGTGATTTGGGTTTTTAGCATTGAAGTGAATGGGGGCAAGGTGGAGGATTTGGGGCGTTGTCTCCTGCTTCTTCTTTCTTCTTCCCTCACTCCATTTTCTGCAGTGACGGTGGCACAAAGTAGTTTAAAGAGACTGGGTCAACGTAGGGATGACCTGTTTAGTATGAGTGATAGGTATTGGCAAATAATGATAAATAAAGAACACGTAACAATTAGTATAAAAGATAGAGACAGCCCCACTCAGGGGGAGTCGAGGAGTCACCAGATGCCCAAGCAGCTGCGCAGACCTTTGTGGGGCACTGAGAAATTTGTAAGATAAGAAACAATAAACGAAGCATGCAACCTTGAAAAATCAGAACCTGAAGACTCCGTCTTTTTCTTGCGTTTGGCTCAGAGCTTTGCAGAGGGCAAAAAGACTCTAAACCCACCTGAATCTCGGAGAAAAAACCTGAGAAATTTGCACTTAGATTTAATTTAGATGTAAACAGTGGCTAGGAAATTCATGGGAAAATTTTCAGTAGGTGCATATAAAGGATATGAGGTAGCTACCAAGAAAACTCCCAAAAAACCAAAAGGATATAATACTCTCTTGTTCTTCATTGGTAGTTTCTACTTGCTAATAGAAGAGGACAACTTGCTCCAGCTGCATGGAGGCAAGAGGGATAGAGCCCTTTATGTGCATGTTGCTGAAAGACTTAGAGGGTTTTTCTGCCTACATTTTGTCATGTCACTCTCCCTTGTTACAGGGAGGACTTCAATACCCACTAATCACCTTCTTACAGATGAAGGTTTGCCTTTACTTGTAAACATGAATAAGAGTTATCAGTGCCTGGGCAGCCAGGAGGGACATCCCTGTCCTGGTGGGCATCAGACACAGCATAACAGCCAGGTAAGGGAGGGGATTGTCCCGCTCTGCTCTGCACGGGGGTGGCCTCACCTCCAGTGCTGGGGGCAGCTTGAGGTGCTACAATATAGAAAAAAGTATAAAGATATTAGAGAGCATTCAAAAGAAGTTCACAAGGATGGTGAAGCGTCAGGAGTGGAAGTCATGTGAGGAGAGGCTGAGGGCACTTGGTCTGTTCAGCCCGGAGGGGACTGAGGGGAGACCTCACTGCAGTTACAGCTTCTTTGTGAGGGGAACAGGAGGGGCAGGCACTGATCTCTTCATCCTCATGATCAGTGACAGAACCTGAGGGAATGACCTGAAACTGAGCCAGTGGAGGTATAGGCTGGATATCAGGAAAATGTTTTTCAACCAGAGGGTTGTTGGGCCCTGAACAGGCTAACAGGGCAGTGGGCACAGCAACAATACTGGCAAAGCTCAAGAAGAAACTGGACAACGATCTCAGACACGTGGTGGGATTGTTGGGCTGTCCTGTGCAGGGCTAGGAGTTGGGACTCTCTTATATCCCTTTATCTGTCAGTATCCATGCTCCAGCATTCCAAATGTCCACTAACATTAAACCTACACGACCAACAGTTGCAGTCATGCCCTATGCTGCAATGCCCTATTGGATCTTCTCCTTCCTTGTCCTCCCATTAGGTAGTACCTGAAAACTCAAAGCAGATGTGAAGGTTTGAGTCCACTGTCATGTGTCCTGGCTTGATAAACAGCATGGGAAATTTCTAAGGCTTACCTAAAAGAGGGGTTGGATTGGCTCAGTACCTGATCCTCAAAGAGTGTAAAGTTACTAAGTTGTAAAACTTGCTTTCACAGTAGTGCACAGAACACAATTTGCATTGACAAATTGAATATGTTTTAGTCTGTTCTGGGAAATTGAAAGAAGCTTTCAAAAGTGGTTCTTGCTTCCTACACTTCCAGACTCTAGCAGATGTGGTCAGTGAACCACACATGGTGACCAGTGATTCTGGAATGAATCACCACCCTGGGTTTTCTGAAGTTGCGTTCCACATTATGGGATTTTGGTACTTTATTTTTTAAGCCCTTTCTCCTAGATTAATCCTTGGTTTTGAAGACAGAATAATTTTATTATGCAGTAGTAGTAGATTGCTTGTGAAGAATTGAAATATTTAGTTACTTGACTGGCAAATTTAAGAAAATCATATAGTTGCACCTCATTAATAGTTTAAAGCTAAGAATAAATGGAAGTAATTTTCTCTTCTGAAAAGGACTTGGTTTTGTTTATTTTCTTGTTAAAGTCTTAGCGTTTACATAATTTCAAAATATTTCACAACTTTGTAGTATATTTCATCACAAATAATTAGTGAAAAAAAAAAATCCAAACAAATGCACCAAACCCCCAAACCCTAAAAGATAATACTCCTGAAAAGTGTGTATAATATTAAGAAAAGCAAACAAGCAAACAGACAAAACCTCAAAAAATCCCCAAATCCCTAGTTTTATATGTTTGAACTTGTGGTCAAAAGTAGTGAATAGATTAGAATAGGAAAAGTGAAGGGCTTTTCAGCAGTTCTAACATACACCGCAAAAGATTGTCTATATAGTAAAAGGCCAAACAAGATAGACATATTTCTCCCATGCCATAAAGAAAATGTCATTAAAAGTTTGACAGGGAATTGGTCAGCTGCTAGCTAATATTGAATTCAAATAGCTATAATTTTCTTCAGCTTTCATTATAGGTAGTTGGGAGCTCCTAATTATAATGGAAAGAGCTGACATAAAATAAATATTTTTTTCTCAATTTGATAAATTAAGGAAATGTGCTAGGGCATGTCACTGAGAAAATTTGGGAAAAATATGTCCGTTCCAAAAAGTGTATCATCCATATGCACTCATTTTTCTCACAGTATTTAATGTTGCTGGAGATCAGACATTATGCACTACGTTGTCTATTGCAAAATGACAACCACTCTGCATTCCCTTGAGAGAATAATTTGTGGAGCTAGTTGTTTATACTTTTCTATTTGTAAATTATTGACTGATGTCTAACTTCACTTTTAGTTTCCTTCTGTGATATAAGAGGACACAACATTTTCAACTTGATAAAATGTAATGAATGAATGGTCACAACACAGAAGTATAGTGTTAGACTTGATAAGGCCCTGGTAATAGCCCTGGTAAAAGATGTAGCACATGTGACAGCTGCTATCATATGCTGCCTGAAACAAAAACTTTTTGACTTAAGCTGCTCCCTGTTTCTCCTCATTCTTCCCAGTCTAGTTGCAATGCTCTTGTAAAAAACTGTGCAGTGCTCTGTTAAGTGTTTCACCAGAAAAAAAAACATTGTCTATTTGCCAGTGCAGCATCACCAGACAGAAAGGATTGGTCACAGCCTGTTCTGAAGAAGGTCAAAAAACAACTCAGCCAGCAAGAGGAAGTGAAGACCTCTTCAGGGAAGTGTATTTCCACAAGGAAAAAGAAAAAGCTACCATTTAAAGAGGAATTTACTTTCTGGATTCACGGCAAAGGCTCAGGTAGTGCTACCAAGTTAATTTCTTCTTTTGGAAGTGCTGTGTGCAGGGTCAAGGAGAGACACTTCGGGATAACATTTGGCTATTCATTTCCAGTCTGAGGGCAGATATGTGCTCTGTGGCTTTGAGCCAGATGACATTGTCCACACATCTGTGACTTCTCCAGCCTGCAGGGGGAAGTGGAGCCAAAGGCCAGGGTTCATGGTTTGCCTGGCAAGGGCAGCATTTGCTGACACTAAAGCACAGACACATAGTTTAAGACCTGGCAGCCAAAAAAATCATTCAGATGCTTGGGGCAATTTTTTTTTTTTTAAATTGGTTTGTTTGTTTGCTTTGGTTTGTTTGTTTGTTTGTTTGTTTTTTTAGCATGATTGAAGTAAGAGATTTTACCAGAGGAGAAAGTTTCTCTTACCTGCCAAGGAAAAGCATATTTGCTGCAAATTATAACAGCAGACATTGTATAAATTACCAAAACTAGCAAAGAGCTCACAGGAGTAGCAATTGCACTGTAGAACAAAGGTAGGTGCCATTTGTGAAAACAGATGCCAACTAAAAAATCATTAATAAGAAGCAGTTTTTCTTCTCTAACTTGCTCTTCAGCTTGAGCAATTCCTAAGATTGTACTGCTTTCAGCTAGATCATTTGAGAAATAAAGAGCAATTTATGTAATTCATCCTTTAGTGACACAGATTGTGTAATCAGCAAACCAATATTAAGAAACCGTTTTCAACATTGCATTTATGCAAAAATAAAATTAGACCAACTAAAACAAAGATAAGCAAGTAAAAATTAATTAATTCTGTCACTGAAATGACAAAATAGACAACCTTCTTGGTAAAATTGCAGCCGTAGGTGATGTTTTAATAGAATTAAAGGACAATTTGACATAATTATTTCGTTTTGTCTCAAGAAAAAAGAACAGCTAACATATTCTCACTTCCATTTTCCACTGAATATCTAGAGTCTGTGTTAAAAAAAAAAAAAGAAAAAAAAATAAATAGCACTTTTAATTTTATTCTTTTTGGGTAGAGTTGGAAAGGGAAGATTTTTTCAAATTAAGGAGAGATATATATTGTTGTGGCATTTATGTCTGGAGTAAAAATTTTTTTTTTCCTCAAAATTAAATGCTATTTGATGCAATGAAAGTTATGTTTATTAAATATAATATCAGACTTTTAAAAAAATCCAGAACAGCTTTTTTCTTACAGACCGAAAAATAAGTTTTGAACAAGTGTGCTTTCTGTCTCTGAAATACAAGTACATAAAAATAAGGGAAAGTACTGAAGAAGAAAAAGCACTCTCTGAACAACTATTATCTGCAGATATAAAAATATGAAGTGCCTTATAATGTGTTTGAGTGTTTGGGAAATATTTTATTGCAATTATATTTAATCTAAGCCAAAAGAAAACATTAAAAAGTGCCTGCAGGCTTCTTTTATCTCTTTAAATCTACTTTGCACACTAATAGGTACACGACTATACCATTTCCTAATGTGCATTCTGGTTTTGGATACACTTATTTTTTCAATATGGCTAAGCATCACTTCATATTATTTTCAATTGCTGAATACAAATATTATGGCTGAATGCCTGTGCTTCTACAAACAGGGCAGTGAGACCAATCATTGCTGTTCCTGTTTCTAGCATATTTCAACTCTCATATGTCAACTCTGTAAATCTTAGAACAGTTTCTTTTCCCTGCTTTTTCCTCTATAAAGTAAGAATATAATTGCCATTTTTATTCCCTGCTCCATAATAACTGTCATTGGATAATGGAAGAATCAATCAAAAATCTTTTTTTTCATGTCCCTGCAGCAACAGAACTTTATTATTTTTTACTTCACTGACACCCAGAAGCCTGAATCAATATTGACAAAACATCAAATCGTTTTGAAAAGTTTAGCTATGATGTTTCGCTCAACCATTTCACAAATGCAAAGAGTCGAGTCCCAATCTTGCTTTCAGATGTGAGAATCCCTAATGCAAGGAATTGTAGGAATTGAAGTCTCTTGGCATGACTCCTGAAATGATGGCTCCTTTGAGAATTTCTTAATCTATGTCTGGTGCAAAATATTAATTATCAAAATTCACAGGTAGGTCTAGTTTGTATATGAAACAAATGACAAAGCTAGAGGAGCATTACACATTTAGCAGCCTTGAAAAGTGCAATGCCTTGGTTTATACATGTATTTGCAGGGGTTCCCAATAATTTTTCAGTATATTTTGAGGAAGACTCCAGATATTTCTTAAATCACTGATGATCCACAATAGGTACACTACTATGTAATACACAATACACTATTGGAAGTGTGTAACATTTTGATATCTACTAGTATGTCCTTACTTTTTTTCCATAGGCTCCCAAAGTTGACAATATCAGTCAAAAAAAAGATAGTCTTTCCCTCATTTAGGACTATCTAAACAATAGATGTCATCCAAACAGGATGGCATATAGGTTCAGGTATGTGCAAATGTATACATCGTAAATTAGCATTCAAGGGAAAACACAAATATTTCCCTACAAAAACATTCTCTCTCCTTTTCCCAGACAAAGTTCACGAGAGTCCCGAGAGTTCTTTCTTTTAGTTGCAATATAGATCAAGAGCTGGTCTTGTATCACGGATGCCAACCAAGTTTTGTGTAGCATTCAGTGCTCTAGAATTCCCAAGGGTTTTGAAGGACTATTCCCAAATGTGTGAAACCCTAGCAATTCTGGCATAGATGTTCCGAATCCATCCTGCTTCAGCCTCAAAGGCTAAATAAAGTAGTTTCTATGAAGCCCGAGTTCACTTATTAAAATTAATGCTACAAAGACAGCTTTGTAACCTGTGCATTTTGTCTTAGACTGGGCAGCACAAGAATATGCTTTTTAGCATTCTTTAAATTGCTCTCTTGGGTTGTTTTGACTAATGTGTAGCATACTTGTTCTCGGTTGAGGTGATTTCATCCACTGCTGCTTGATTTTCTCTGCTGGTTGTTATCAAACTTATATTTACCCTGTTAATATAAAAGTGCATAATTTAACTTGCTTAAAATACAGTATCATGCACTGAGTTAGTAAAAGCTCTTTTCCCCCTTACCTTATATGTCCTAAACCAGTATGAAAATAAAACGAATGCAGATCAAAATTATAATGATGTTTGTAATACTTTTAAAAATACATGAAAAAGTACTGACAAGCAAGATTTTATTCAGAAGTATCGAATTTTACATTTTAAGCCACAACATTTATATCACTCCTTTACTGCATTATGATTACAGTATTTAAACATTGCCAAATAATATTTTTAAGCCCTAAGACAATTTAATACAGATGCCTTGGAGGGAACATTGTGCTTTTTCCTTACCACTGAGATAATGGAGTTCATGCAGGTGTTTGTGCTGCATATAGTTTATTTATTTATTTTAAGAAATCTTATCAGTCACTGTGTTTCTAAACATTGTTCAATACATGACATAGATAAAGACTGATGGCTTAAAACATTTGATTTTTGCTTTTACATAGACATTCTGATTATCAATATACAGAAAAGTGAGATGGAGAGTTAGACAGCACAGAGCTTGAGATTTGGGAAAAAAGTTTCCTCTTTTGATAAGGCCTCAAATTTTTCTGTGGTAAAGTCAAGCTCTTATTACATCAGTCATTGTGGGTCTCAGGAGGGTCACATGGCCTTAGAGAGGTAACTTAGGAAGCTCTGCTCTGGTTTTCCATCTTCAGAATGAATGAAGGGAAGAAACTGATTTTATTTCCATCCTTGTCTTTATTCTGGGGCAGAGAATGTATTTGATTAATATTTGCAGAAAAAAACCCACTAGATTTTGTTCTTGGCTGTATCCCACCAAGGCTGCAATATTTTAATTACTACTCAAGGAAATAAAAAGTGTAATGCCAGTCATTTTTAAAAACAACAAGTTAAAACTGCTGTTGCAAACACTAGTTAAAAATATGCTACAATTTGCATTAATGTTTCTGTCTGAAAGGTCAGTCATTAGAAAGGAAACTCTTGAAAGGCATAGCAAACCATGCAATTCACAAGTAATTAACAGTAACAGTGATGTAGATAGGACTCCCTATAATAAATACAGCTATAATGTGAAAAAGAGTTTTGAAAAACAATAAAAAAGATTAAACCAAACAGGGATATAAATAAAGAGCATGTAAAAAGAGATACCACAATTAACAGATTTTGATGCCATTATGTTTGTGTGTCTGAAAACATAAATTGTTTCATAAATGGAGGAAGTAGCATGATTTAAGCACTTCTGAAGCAGAAAACTCATTTAACTATTTTATGAGGTAAAGACACTTACTGTAAATCACATCCACACTTGTAGGAGGGCAATATAAATTGCCTTGATAAGATACGACTGATTTAAAATACACTTCTGGAAGAGCATTGGCTGAATATAAAGCACCTTATAACTGGATGTGCTCTGAATTTTGAAACTGGGAGTTCATCAACATGTACAAGTGCTTGAAAACTTTTTATTGGTGAGATCAAGATAGAGAAAAAGTGAAACACACTTCTAGAATCTCATTCACATTACTGTAATCATTGCACAAAGATTAAGATTTCATTGCAGAAATTAATTTCAAATAAACCTAAAACCATTCAAAAAAATTCTTTAATATGGTGTCTTAATGTATTCTACCTCTTTCCAGCATATATGTATGCAAAACAAACAGCAGTAAATCATAAATACACTCATCAGGACAGCTTGCTCTGCACCTGAATATAAAAGTACCGTGGAAATGGAACAAACCACATTGTGTATTTCGTACCCCTGTGATGGCAATATCCTTCATAAATAAATGTGTCACATAAGCATGTGAGCAATGTGACTCCCAAAGGAGCAAATAAGGATAGATATTTTGGCATATTATGAGGTGTCCAAGGAACCAAAAGCTGAAAGACAGAGAAGAAGATAAGTATGAAGGGCAAATGGGCAGGAAATGCTGCTGAAAGCAGAGGATCTATGGCACCACAAAAGAACAGAATGTACAGGGAACAGATGGCATTTCTTTTGATAGTGTCAAACTCTAGATATCAGCAAGGAAACTCAGAAGACAATCCCATGTAAGTTTCAACTTCTCCCACCAAGGAGCTCTCAAGCAAAGTAAAACTTGGCAAAGAACCTCCAAGGGCCTCAGCCACCAATGATAACTGTATGGCATCATGGTAGTGTGTCCTCACAGCTAATTGAAAGCTTAACTGCTAAAGGCAAAAAAGTCTGTTCAGATCATGATGATGACTAAAAAGTGTGACAACTAGCAAGTAAAATGTTGATGAAAAATTATTTTAATAACATTTTTTAGTTTAAAATATAGTTTTGCCAATCTTCAAAACATTCCCATGACAGAAATTTCAAATTCTCTGGTACATCTGTGTATATATATTGACAGATAAAACACACGAAAATAGATGTCTACTCTCTAGGAACAATTTCATTTTTAACTGTTTTTGTTTTACTGATTTTGCTTTTGTTGGCTTGGAGTTTTTTCCTTGTTTGTTTGTTTGTTTGTTTGTATGTTTTTTCCTTTACATGAGATCCATATCTCTGATAAAATCTGTTAGAGTTAAATATTTGTTGCTCTTTTCAACAATCTGAAGGGTGAGATCTGATAGAACAATAAAGATTGTTTATACCTCAAAGTAGAATTATATTTCAGTCGCCCTCTTCCTTGACAGCTGTTTCGGTTTTGTACTCTGATGCTTGAATCTTACCCTCAGTCATAGCTACAGAGTTCATGTACTTTAACTGACTTTGGTAGACCTAAATTCATTTATCTAATTTAAAATACTGGCTTATTTTTTCTGATAAGAACAATAGGCTATTCCGTTAGAGTTCTAAACGCTCCTTATCAGTCTTCACTATGGAAATCATTTCAGATATGGACCCTTAAGCATTAGTAGAATATTGAAGCTTCAAAAAGTCTCAGAAAAGCAGGTTTATTAGCTAAAATATCATATAAATGTAGAAACTACATTCTGGTTCATTGCATAGTAATTAAGGTAATAGAATAAAACTGCTGAAGAAAACAGTAAGACTAGATTTAATGAAATGTCTAACAGCAGAATGGGAGAAAATAGGTCATAGAGCCTTTTTAAAAAAAACAAATAAATATTATGCAAAAGATTTTTGCAATATTTTTGTATGGACTTTGCTTGCTGAAAGGACATTTGCCTTATTAAAAAGTTATCGTTTATAGTATGTCTGCCCACAAATAAACAAATATGATTGTTCTCATTTTACAGAACAGAAGGTATCCAAAGGGAAAAGTGCTATTTAAAGAGAAAGTTAATGTGCCCTTAAATGATAAAAAGAGAAAAGCCCAATAGTTAACTCTGAGCAGATTTTGTCCCCTTTTCCAAGCTGCTTAAGTATCTGTCCACCCCTAACTACCCTCTTCACAGAAAAATGGCTCTTTATAATTAGGTGAGATTTTTCAGACCTGTTTCTGTCTGTTTCTGCAGATTTCACAAGAGGCCTGAGTGTGCCACATGCAGAATGAGCAGCCATTTCTCCATTGCAAGGTTTATAGAGAATGAGAACAGACTACATGTGCCATCTCCTCCTACTGATGAAATGTGATGTGACGCTTCAAAGCTTTTTCTGTATTCTCTTGTCAATTCTGGTTTGGGATATTGGTGGAAATGAGAAAGTACAGACTTGGATAAAAATGAGGTAATAGCCAAGAATATTCAAAAAACTTGTTCAAAAAGTGTGGTTTGAATTAGGGTTGAATTTCTGGAATGAGAAACTGACTTGTATTCTGTTGTAAGTATAATTGGTGATGAACTCTGAGAAGCAAAGTGAGGAGAGCACTAGAAATACTACAAAAGAGTCCTGTTATCCCTATACTTTAATGGAAAAAAGGATGGGATGGATCTAGGTTTTGTTTTTGGTGTAAGCTCACTGTGAAATATTGCTTGTATTTGACACTTATGTAAGCTGATTAATGCATTCTAGATAGCCTTTTTATGGAAAAAACATGTATTATTGAAAATATGGGATGTTCCTCCTACCTAGTAAATGAAAAAATATAGTATTTATATTGGAAAAATTTTAAAACAATAATTAAAAAAATTAATGGGGAAGTATTTTTGTCAAAGACCAGCTATGAAAAAACAACCAACAGCTATTATCAATGGAGTCCTGAACCACTTTACATTTACTATACAACAGATAGTCCCTGAATTTTGGGACATTTTATTTACTGTAACAGATAACCTCAAACTTAAAAGGAGTATTTACTTGTTTTAGTAAAGTAACATTCATATCTATAAACCACATATAAAACCTCTTGCATTATGTACTTTATGTTCAGATTTTCATTTCTCAATGTTGTTTTTCAAAATCTTCCCTGGACCATCTGCTTTTGATCATTTTGCGTGATGTCCCATGAGAAAGTCAACTGCACAAGTCTTCTGCTCCTCTTCCTGAACTCACTTCCTTCTGTCATACTGGCTTACTTTGGACTGTGAAACACCAATTTTGTTTGATGCAAAATAAATTGATCTGCTCAACTTAAGTCTTCACAAAAAAGTCCTGGAAAGCTTATTGGAAATAGAGTCATTCATTAAGTCAAAATGAGAAAGAATAACTGGTTATATGTGTTTACAGAAGTCTGCAAGTCATCTGGTTCAGCCTGAATCTGATTTGTACTATTTATTTTGACTGCTTATGACAAGAACATATTTTCCTTTTATATAGGACCAAGCACAGTACAAAAAGAAACTCGAAGATTGCTATGAAGTCCATGCTTTGTAAGAAGCAAGAGATTGTTACCAATAAATACACAACCAGTTATTGAATTATATTCAAATTATTAGTACTGGCTGAGGAAGAAACCAGAACACAGGATACAGACAACTACTAAAAAGGTTTTTCAAATTACTGTATCATAAATATACATTCATCAATGTAAAAGACTCAAACTTTTTTCCTATTTATTTGATGGCAGATAAGGTAATTGTATCTGTATAGTCTATCTATCTACTTTTTGAAATTATTATTTCGGGTAAGGATATTGAAACTTATCTATTTCATAACATTTTCTCTAGTCTAAGTCAAGTCTTATTTCAGCTCATGATTTTGATTGTATTTTTGATCATGCAATGTGTACTGAGTGGAATTTCAATGAATCCTCTTTATTTGAGCCACTTTTATTTTAATTACCATTTTTCAATACCTGATACTAGTTATGAATCTTGATTTATTCAATAAATTCTCAAAGAGTTTTGTGGTGGTTTCAGGCAGATTTTGGGAGAAATCCTCCCAAGGGCCCCCCCTCCCCTCCTCCAACCGGTTCGGGAAAAAGACTTCCTCAGAGAGAAGTGGAAAAAACCTGTTTATTAAACAGGCAAAGCACTCCCAGCACAATACCCGATGACAAGAGCTTCGTGCCGCTTACGGAGGGATAACAAACTTAAGAAAGTCTCCTCTTGAGGGTCGTCACTGTGCTCCACCGCTCCGTCTCTGCTGATGCTGGGAGAAAAGGAGATGTGCAGGGCTGGTCTTGGTGGGGTGGGTCCCCTGTGGAGGCCCCCCGTGCTTCCCCAGGTCCTTAGTCCGGAGAGGTTGGAACAGTTCCGAGGAGAGGGCAAAAAAAAAGCAAAAAGGAAGGAAAAAAGGACAAAAAAAGAAAAAGAAAAAAAAAGGCAAAAAGCTTCAGCTATTCTACAGCGTCTAACTACGCTAGCACTAAACTAACTAACTGCTGGGGAAAAAACAACAGAGATTCTTTCGTCTTGCCGAGTTCCAGCTCCCCCGCTTCAAGGTCACTCCGATGAGCAGAGTTTTCCTGGGGAAAAACAAACCGCGCTTCCCCTCCCCCCTGCACACAACAGACGATTGGGGATACACAGTCACCCCAGGACAAGTTTGTAAGCAGAAACACAATGTGACAGATTTTTTTTTTTTTTTTTTTCCTTTGGAGGATCTATATTTAATGACTTTTTAGTTGAACTATCTTTAAATCTTTTTAGTATATTATAAGGAGTAATCTCCACTCGTGCAAAGTATCTCTCCCATATTAAAAATACAGCAAATGAGGAGATAGATCTTGCCTGGTTGTTTTCTAACCGGACATTTTATGATGTGCTGAGGGCAGTGCATACTGGGACACCTCTGAACTGGGCAAGTGCCAGAAAGGGGAAGCAGAAAGGGACCAGCTTGCAAGAGACATTGCTGATACATCACTGGTGAGGAAAGACCATTGAGAATGGGGAAGAACATAGTCTGGCTCAAGAAGCAAAAGAGTAACATAAAGTAAAAGCTGCAGAACCTAGTGAGAGCGAAAATTGAGAAATAACATGAAAGCACATCACAAGCTTATTGGATAACAACATTAAGTCTCAAATCTGTGACTGAATCTACTATTTTAATGTCTGTCTTCATGCAAACTTTGATGCTTCATATTTTATTGATGCTGTTTTCTATTTTCTCCTTTCACATGAGAAAATACTGAAGAAGCCCTTGAGATATGTTAAAAAGGCAGCCTGATACAGTATTTGTCACTATTTCAGAAAAAAAGAATGAAAGGCCAGGAAAAGATACAAAAGTTCTGACTTTTATTTTCTAATGTGTGATCTTGCAATTTAATTCAGTTTTAGCTTTCTATTCTTTTCATGTTTTGTGTACTTCCCAAAGGGCAACACGTGTGCCTCTACTGCATTTTTTTTAAGAAACTTCCTTGAGGGAAGCTTCAATATTTTCTCATTCACAAGAAAATTACTAAATATGGTATAAAAAAGAAAAGAAACACAAAATAGATAAAATGTATTGAGAAATCAAATCAGAAAAAAAAAAATACTTCTGTTGGTTTTGCAAATCAATAATTACATTTTACTCATAGAAAACACATATTAGAATAAATTAATCCTTAAGGCTGGTAAAGACCTCTAAAGACATTGCATTCAGCTGCTAAAATAGCAGCTCCATGTCCACCAATAAACCATGTCCACAAAACATGTATCTTTGCCAGTGGCAGCAGAATTTGGCTTCTTTTCCCACAAGGATCACCTGAACTGTGACATCTGTCCTCTACAAACTTCCTTGGGGTCAACAAGAGATGTCACAGACAAGCACTTTGTCAATACCCAGGCTGGTGACAAGTCATGTGACTTCTCCCCAGCAAAGGATCTTTATCTATTGCAAACTAGAATTTTCTAGACAGAAAATTCTTTAAACAGTATTTCTAACTAAAATGCCTACCAGCTTGATTGTGCTTTCAGAGTTTCTTCCTTCTGACCACATTGCAGTTCCACCAGAAGGAGAGACATATGGAAGGGAGGGACATATGGAAGACACTTCAGGAGCTTTCTTTCCCTGGAACATGTGGTCTGGGTTTTACTGTGAATCAATCTGTTCCTATAGTAAATTTTTTATGGTAATTCTACAAAACTGTCCCTTTGGTGGACTTAAGTACAAATATTTTAAAATAATATTGATCTGAGGTAATATTTTTATTGCTAGCAGAAGTACAGAACTCACCAAGGCACAGAACCCAGGCCAGGTTAGATGGTTGCTCTGAAGAACCTGTTCTAGGGGAAAATATCCCTGCCCATGGCAAGGAGTTTGGAACTGGATGTTCTTTTAGGTCCATCCTAACCCACAACATTCTATGATTCTATAAATCTAATCATTCTTAAGGTTTTGTGGGGCAAACTTCTTCACCTTCTCAAAGGATCCATCTCATTATAATTTATGGAAAGGATATCAAGAGACACTGAGTGTTCATATCTCCTACTAAGTGTTAACATTTTTGGACCATTCCTTTTACCCCCTTCTCAATGAAGATGTTGTAGTTTGTAATTAAGAACATTCTCACCTGTGCTAATTTTTGCTAGGATAGAGTTAATTTTCTTCATGGTAGCTAACTACCTCTTAAGACAGAATACCTCTTTCAGTAACAGCACAGATCCATGTTTCTGTCAGGTCTGGAAAGGTTCTCCTGCCAGTGAGATTGCAAAACAGGCAGGTTTGG
Organism: Hirundo rustica; assembly: GCF_015227805.2. NCBI lineage: Eukaryota > Metazoa > Chordata > Aves > Passeriformes > Hirundinidae > Hirundo > Hirundo rustica. The sequence goes on along the minus strand of NC_053451.1, from coordinate 11,163,763 downwards.
AGACTAGGTTTGCATTTTATGGTACACCTGTTTGAAGCTTGCACTCCTCCTGTACAAATAGAAAATATCCCCTGAGCATCCACTGCCTTTTCTACAATCCATTATTAATATAAAGAAGGATATCCTAATGGCTCTGGAGAGAAGCAGGAAAGAAGGACATTGGAGAACAGCCAGAATTGTCCTGTCAACATAGGCCAGACAATGATTCAAAATCATGTCTAGTCAACCAAAGCCCCGTGGGCAGCAGGGCAGGGAGGGGATTCTGCCCCTCTGCCCCGCCCTGCTGAGACCCCACCTGCAGGGCTGCATCCAGCTCTGGGCTCCCAGCACAGAAAGGACAGGGACCTGCTGGAGCCAGGCCAGAGGAGGCACCAAGGTCATCAGAGGGATGGAGCAGCTCTGCCGTGAGGAAAGGCTGAGAGGATTTGGATTGTTCAAAAAAGAGAAGGCTTTAGGGTGACCTAATTTTGGTCTTTCATTGCGGCCTTTCACTACCTGAAGGGAGCCCACAGAAAAGATGGAGAGAGACTATTTACAAGTGCCTGGAGTGACAGGACAAGGGAGAATGACTTCAAACTGACAGAGAGTAGGGTTAAGTTATATATCAGGAAAAATTTCTTGACTCTGAGTAAATACGTTCTTTTATTCTCTTAACCTCATCTACCCTCTGTTCTAGGTAGCCACTCCAAGGAATCAATTTGTCACTGGAACAGGTTGCCCAGATCTGGGAAAGAGATAGGGTTCAAAATCCTGAACTGTGAGAAATTAAAGAGTCTGGAAGTTAGTCTGAATTAATCCTTCAGCGCAATTCTTTAAAGCAGATATATCTTGTGATGTATCAAAGCATGTATTTAATCCAACAAAATAATGAGGAACATAAAAAGTAGAGTTAGAAAAGAGAAAGTGTGTGGAAGGTTCAAAGTGAAGATGCATCCAAGGAAATTGCAGACATATTTCTAATCATCTATTTAATGTTACTTTTTTTTTTTTTTTTTTTTTTTTTTTTTTTTTTTCCCCCCCCCCTTCCTTTGGCAAGAACAAAAATTCTTTCTACCTGGAATCTGCATCTCTATACTGATATACACTGTTGTCAGGTGAATCAAAGGATTCACTTCTTACTCTTTCTGGGATAATGAACTAATTTTGGAAAGAAATAGTGGACGCTGACTTTTAAAAATAATCTAAGCTATCTTCTTTAAAAAAAAATTTCAACAGCTGTTGTGTGAGATTTATTATTTGAAAATGAGTCCTGAAAACTTCTAATATAAAATTTGATGGTACTTGTCCAGTGAGAGTAAACTTCTTTGAAATATACTTTTTGTGATCAATGAGCTAGACTATAATGTTTCACTATATGTGGTATATATTAGTGCAACATCAACTGTTATAATTGAGGTATTAAGAACAGGTAAAAAAATCCAGAGAAGGAATAAGAAAAAGATATTAAGTTATCATTAATTGCTAATGTAAGGCTCTGGGAAGAAAGAGACATATTTTGTAAGGGTAAAAAAAGAAAAAAAGGTTCTTTGAGTACAAGAAGGTTCAAGATCAGATAAGCATTACAGTTATTTGTTCTCAAGTTTCTCAGTCCCTTCATCTTTCCTAATGAAGACAAGTGTGTGTGGAAAGTAAAAGGCAACAGTGACAGGGTGAGCTCTAGGGATTGAATTGAGTTGAATTTGAAAAGCTAATCAGAGATGAAAGAGAAATGAAAAGCTTTAATGGTTTCTTTCCATCACATCTCTACATGCTGGATTGTGCCTACAGGTAGAGGGTGAGGGCACAGAGAAAGAAACAGAGTTCTTACTGACCTTGTTTGGAAATGTAGAAACAGGATGATGAGCCAAGGAAGGCAGTTTTATCAAGTATAGAAATTAATTGCCACAGAATTGGCAATGCAGTAGTATCCATGTCATATCTAAGTGCTGTCTTTCTGAAGATCATCACAGTTATTTCTCCTCTTGGCTCAACATCGTCATGCACCTGCGGTACTGAACGCTTTTTTCTGAGGTCCACCTGTTCCTTCTGGCCCATCCTGTTCAGACAGGGCTGACTTCAGAAATGGATGCTCACTTGGCTCAGAAATTAGTAAAATCCCCATAGGCAAACATCAAAGATTCATCCATCTACTCAGTTTTCAAAGGCTCATTTCATCCCTTTAAAACTCCCCCCAGGAAAGACTTTACAATCAGAATGGGTTCCACATTCTTTGCAGTCACCAATTATCAAACACAGGCTTTTTCTTGCTAAGAAAAGTAGTATTAAAACCCCATCAATCAGCATATCTGGTTAGGATTTCAAGATGTACATAATGGTTTAGTTTGGGATGTTACTTTAGTGTTCCTAAAAATTCTCAGCAGAAAATAGCTTTAAAAATGAGAAAGAATTAATTCCAAAGACTTGTCATTAAATTAGTATATATAATAATAATTACTGAGATTCATCCAGAGAGCAATAGTTCCTATTTTTGCAGGGAGATTGTTAAAAATTAAAGCATAAATTTGAATTATAGCATTGGCACAGACACTGCAGGTGAAACCAAAACAAAAACAGATCAAATAATGACTTTTTTATTGAGTGGAAGGGGTGGTTGGTTTTTTTTTTGTTGGTGTTTTTTTTTTTTTTGTCTCCTGTGATTTCTAACCATCAGAATTTGGAAAAAATCCTTACCTTATTTTATATTGTAATTTTCAACATCATCTTTTATTTCCTATAGTTTGGAAAACTTTTTTTTTTTTTTTTCCTGAGTTTTATATTCATTCCAGTGAATGAAAAACATTTTTTTTTTTTCCTGCTTCTGGATTTTACAAATAGAAGAACTTGGGAATTTTATCCTTTCTTTTTGTTTTCATTGCAATACAATTAAAAAATTTCCTGTGCTCTTCTGTTAGCCTCTTATACAAAGAATTCAGATTATCCACTGTTTTTACCAATTATTTTGTAAATTTTATAAAGTACACTTCATTTTCTTTATAAGATAAAATATACACTAGATGCACTGGAACTCTTCCTGTTGTTCGATCATATATATATATGTATATGTGTATATATGTGTGTGTGTGTGTGTATATATATATTTATATATATTTTTTTTTTTAATGGCTGTCAGATTTTAAAAACATTCCTGAAGGGCAAATAAACAATGAATACTGTTATGTAATTTTCCATCTTCTGTGTTAATTTTTAGATTGCATCTCACTTTGATCCAAATAACAGGCAATATGCAGTGGACACTTCTGAAAAATTAAAAAAAATAAATTTTTTTGTGACCTTGGCATCACAATGCATCATTCAGAAACTGAAAATATATACATACAAATGGTGACCACAGCAGGACTCTTAAGCTCACCATAGAAAAAGTTAATTGGAATTCATTTCAGACAATGATTATATTCCAATAAATTAAAAAAACACAAACAAACAAAACAAAAAAAACCCCAAACAAACCAAAACCAACCAAACAAAAAACACCAAACAACTTAGGTCAATTCCTTTGCATGAAAAAATGAATAAATAAAAATAAATTACTGCACTGAGCAAAAAGTGCAACCCTTTTAAGGGAGCATATTTACTGTCTGCTAAAATGGAGAGCTATGAGTTTTTAAAATCAGCTGGAACAGCTTTGCTATATTTCTTAAGGCTGCTGTTGATTTTGTGTTGGAAACCTTATATCTTGATAAATGGTTTGTTTATCTACTTGCATATTTGGCATCATAGACCGTCATTGCCTAAATAGATGGAGATACTAAATCCTCTCTCCTGACGTCAATCAAACATTGCACTTCACCATAATAGACTGAATAATCTTTCGCTACCTTGCCATAATAAATATAGGAAATCTGATTAAATTTGATTAAGTAGAAAAATAATTAAAAAAAAAAAAAAAAAAAAAAAACCAAACACAAACCCCACACTTTTTTTAAGCATCTCAATACTTTTTGCTCCAACAGTTACAGAGCTTGGAAGCACATACTCTGTGGTGAAACCACTTGTGCAGATACTAAGAGCAAACATATGCCTGATGGTGACCAACTTCAGTTTCTTACAAAGAAAAATCCACCCAATGAGAACATTTCAGGAGAAATTGAGTTTTGTCAACCTGTAATGGGTTTCCTGATATTTGAGGAGTTTATCATGATGCAGGTGAACTTTTTATAGTTCTTCCATTGGTGGTAATAGAGGTATTAAATAATAAAAAACCCCAATACATTGTGCAATTCAGATTTGAAAACCCAAAATTTATCTGCACCAGATGCCAAAACTTCTTAGCTACTGCATTGAAGGTTAAGTTAGATTTCCTATAAATTTAGTTTCTGAAATAATAAAACTCCTCTATTTGGCTCTTGCTGCAAGTGTTTAAACACTGTCAAGGTCTGTTGTCATGGTATTCATGACTGATATATTCCCTTTCTATAAATCAGCCAAGAGAAAATTTTATGTTCAAACTGAATAAAGAAAACCTCACAATAATCTTCTGTCTTACTCCACTCCAACCCCCAAGAACACATTGAAAAACATAAGTGAAAAGAAAAAGACAGAAGGAAAAACAATAAGAAAGAAGTGTGAACAATGTGTGAAAGTCTCAGAATTACATTTATAGACTGTGAACCCTTGGTACAGGAAATGTTACATCCCCTGGGTTTATTTGCACTTAGTATAATAGTTCATTATTAGAGCACCAAAACACAACTATCACCAAGGAACAAACCAATATAACAAGTGTTCAGGAGGAGCAGCAGGTCAGAATGAAGGTCAGAAGACAGCATTAACTCAAACGGTGCATTCCTTCAAGCCACCAGTCATTGATATGAAATCCTACACAAATACTAGGAACATACTCAGTATAAAGTAATTTTTCATAATTTACTAGAGAAAGGCAGCTATTCAAACAAAAGGCGTGGATATAAGCAGTAATTTTGTTTAGTGGCAAAAAGTAAAACCAAAAATCCCCAATGCGTCCTAAGTTTTGCTCAAGTACATTCAGAAGTTTCAAATGTAACCTTATGTGATTGGAACATATATTTTAAGTGGTATTTAATATGAATTACTTCTGGTAAAAAAAAAAGAAAAAAAAGAAAAAAAAAAAAAAAGGCTTTTTTCATATTATAAAAGACAGGTCGTTTCTCTAGGCTTAATTTTTTTTTTTTACTCTATAGATTTTTGTATCTATTTGTATCTACCTCATGCAGCTCTTATATTGATATTATTAATCTCTAAATCTTATATTGAAACTAAATTACAGCATTTTTTAACAAGTTGATTTTATGTATCTCTTTGGAAAATTAAGATTGCTAAAAGATTGAGGCTTGGGATTCCATTGTTTGTTGTGGGGTTTTTGGTGTGTTTGGTTTTTTTTCTTTCCATTTTTTCTGTGGTACAAACATATTTATATGTCCCAACAGGAACGTGGCCCATTTGGAGAGAGAGTGGAATAACTTATGTGTGTCCACTGTAATGTATTTATATTTAGTAGAGCTTAGTCTGACACTCCTTTCATTTGTTTTTTCTACCAAAATGAAGAAATATAGCTGTATATCCTGTTTTTCCCCACAATGACATTCCATTTGCCTAGAATACATTCAGTTTGAATTCTGTCGTCTGATGAGTTTATGTGTTATTCTGCCCTGCCATCATCTGAAAATATAAATATTGATTGAAAATGGATACATTAAATTGCAATCATAGTCAGACTAGAACACATAATAAAATCACACAGTATTTCCCTGCAAACAATGGAAAATAGACTACACTCCAAAATTGCAATGCTAATCAGGCAAACAGCTGTTGTCTACTCCGCATAAAAATAAAAATCCTATTTCCTTATTTCCATTTTATTTCATTTGAAATTGTTTTCCAAAATCAGTCCAAACTCATAAATAGTTATCCTTTTAATAATGGAACTTTCATGAATAAATAAATATTTTAAAGATTAATAACTATTAATAACTATGTTTACAATGACAACTCAGTCTATTGAATGAAACATTAGTTGTCACTTATTCATCCATCATCAACATCAAAATTCACTATTTGTTCCTTGCCTCTTTTGCTAGTGTAAAAAATTATATTTTTAGTCATCTGGTTGCTTTACTGACAAACTCCTATGAAAACTGTTGTTTATAATCAAAGGTGTCTTATTTATGCATGAAACATTGGCTATTAATATATGGAAATTTACAGAGTTCATTGTTATCATAATAGAGACCAAAAGTAAAATTCTAGCTTTGCACTTTCAGCAAGTATTTAAAGTAAGTTTTTATCCAATTAAAATTATCAAAATAGCCTTTCATCTCTTTTCTCATAGAATAATACTTCAGATCTGAAATCAAATACATATTTTTTTTATATCAAAGTAAATTGCAGCAAACAACCGTCACAACACGTTAGGAAATAAATGTAGAATTATTTGCCCCAAAGAGAAAAAATCTGTAAAAACACATTAAAGTATCGTGTAATTAAGTATGTGTAAATAAAAATTATAAGGGCAAAGCATTTTATATATATGAATAAAGACTGAAACATTAAACAATTAAAATGTCTTTTTAGGTAGGGTAACTTTTCAGTATTATTCAGGAACACATTAAGAACTCTGATTACAGAGCAGCCAAAACAACAGCACTCTAGTTCTAGGTACAAAGGAGGAGATTTAAAGAAACTTTAAGGGGGAAATAGGTCTGTTTAGATGATAATGCTCTGAAAATCTATTTCCCAATGAGAGACAAAAGAATGAGAGATTAAAAAAAACCCAAAAAACTATTGCTGATCTTTAACCCACAAGTAAAGACTCCCAAATGATTTGCATGTTCATAACAACTCACTCTTCTGAGTTCATTTTCTTACAATATTAGATTCAATCTCTTAAGAATTTCAGGGAGAGCTTCTTCAATTTTAGGTTCACAATAATGTAATATTCCAATCTTAAGATACATTTATTTTGAAAATGCTTCTAAAATCTATTGGTTATGATTATTCTTTCTCTTCAGAGACTAAGTAGTTTTACTAAGAAATCTCGGTGCAATAGTGAACAGACTTCACAGATTGAGTAGAATAGTTTAAGATTCTTTACATGTCACCAAAGTTTGCTTGTGAATACATGAGGTGGACACCTCATTGGCTTTTATTTTGTACGTGCTGAATAATTCACCCAACATTAATCACATGAGAAGGGAGATAAAAAAAAAACAACTATTGAAATGTAATCTATTCCAGTGCCTGTACACTCTCTTGATAGGTTTCATCTTCCTCAGTTTCCATGATTTTGACTAGAGGAGGATCTGATAAATTCCATCTGAGTGTTTTTATTGGATTTTTTATAATATTTGTGCTTGAGTGTAAAACTCAAGAGCAAATTCCAAATCCCTTTCCAATTATTTTTTTTAGAACGAGTGAAGAGGGCTTGATTCCCTCTTACAATTAAAAAGCTGAAATACGTGTAGACTTTGTTCCTGCAGAATGTGGTGCAGAAAATAAATGTGCTTTACATTATTATTGTGAAATCAAATAAAAATCTGCATTGTGAACTAGAAATGTATTTTTCTTCAGGGTTTTTGTTTTGTTTTGTTTTGTTTTTTCTTAATTCCCTATTTGCCCAGCTTATTGCCAGCACTCCATCCTTGAGGTCCTTTCCAGCCTGGTAGTCAGTGATTATAAGATTCCATTACTATTTTTATATTATTTAATTGCTTTACTCCATTTTAGAGAGTGATAGAACACTGATAGATACTGATAGAACAGTAATTTCCTATGCTATTTGAAGTTCAATTTATGTTGAATTGAACATAGGTTGCTATATTTCTACTTTTAATGTTATAACTCTCTCACAAATTAACAGTTTTTTAAAAAAACCATAATTTAGAATGTGTTTAGTTTACTTATATTTTCTTACATGAACAACAGCATCTCATGAAAAACTGTCTCAACTGGCAGAAAAAAACATAATTTGTTTTCCTAAAGGAACTGAGAGTAATTTCTGACTATGTGCCTTGGTAAATATCATGAAGAAGCATAACTACATCTGGTCTTGAATACTTTCATAACAGCAATACAAATCCTGTCACATTAACTAAGTCCTAAATTTTGATGACTCCCTAAAGTAAAGATTAAAAATGTCATATTCTTAATATATTATGAAACATTGCACAGATTTGCATTGCTACAGGGCTTTCAAATAACCTGAGAAAAATTAATCAGAAAATTGGCTCATCCTTCCTATCAACATAAGATTACAAATCACAGAATACTTTGTCAAATTCTTTAATGCACTTATTGCACATATTTATTTAGAAGAGGTTCCCTTGATTCCTAACATATGGAGCTGCAATACTGAAGCTTCACAGTTTAATGCTAACTGAAGAATACCATGCTAACCTAATATCCCTCATCTGCAGATATCCTCAGTTTATTTTTAAGATCATGGATAAATTAGCTTTAGAAGTTAGATATGAGTAGAGAATAATTCTTTAGATAGACACATTTATGAAATATTTGGTTAAAACTGCATGCTAATACCTGCTGTGCTGAGCTCCAAGGCCTTACAAAGTAAAGCATCTGCACTTTAATTAAGTGGTCTCTGCAGAAAGCATCTCTTAGAATATCAGAGGAAAACAGAATGCTATAAGACAGTCATAGTTTAAACCAAAAAAATTGAACCTGAAATGTTACCAAGAGTAGATTAAAATCTTTGGTGACTGTTATAAATGAGATGGACCAAATTTGATAAATCAAAATTTGGAATTTTTATTGTGAGACAGAATAACAGTCTCGGACAGCCACAATTAAAAGGACAGCGTGGAGCCCGGGGTCGCCGCTGGGTGAACAACGATAACACACTCTGCCAGTCTGTTATCCCCAAGTTCACATTTTTGGTTTGCAGCAGTCTCTTTTTATACACTGGATCACGGAGAGAGGCTCGGGATGTCGACGGTCCTCCTTCCGAGGCATCTTCATTAAACATGCAGGTTTTGGTTCTAAGAGTCTGAATGGATCAGCGGAGGAGGACAATGCTGTTAATGGTCGGGTCCAGGTGTGGTGTGGAAATGTTAATTCCAGACGGAGACCATCTAGATACGGATCTGATACAATCATCGGGTCCTCCGGGCTATCATCTCCGTTTTCCGTTGCCTTTTGTTTCTTTTCAACGATTCCTGGCAGTGACAGTTTTCCGTCCTCCTTTCTGGTAATTCCAATCAAGCTCTCTCCGTGTCCCTCCCATGCCTTTTCAGGCTAGAGAAATTCTTGTATTTTATTAAGCCACCTTCCCCCGAGTTAACTCACAAAATGCTATTTTAAACAAAACTTAACTTCCAACATGCTAGTTTATACAGAACTTATATAGTTTGTATTACATTTTATATTCTATTAACATGAATTAATTTTAGAACATATGTTACATTCCTTTTTAATGATTCCCAGCAGAGGCATGTTTGTGTCTCCCTTTCTGGTAATTCTAATCATGTTTTGTCTCGTGTCCCTCCCCTGTCTTTTCAGGCAAGAGAAATTCCTGTACTTTTAGTGAGCTGCTTTCTTCTGAGTTAACTCATAGCATATTGGATTAAAACAAAACTTATAGGGATGGTATTAGATTTTATATCTTTTAACACGAATTAACTTTAGGACATATATCACAGTGACCAAATATTTAAAAAATTTTCTCTAGTTAGGAAAAACAATCCTGGGTTCTAGACAGGTTTTTTCAGCTATCTCTAGCATCTTAGATGAATTTAAGCTTCCAAAACACTCTAAAAATTTGTGAATAACATTTTTTCAAAACACTTAAGTTGATCAGGTAACAATCAGTTTAAGGACTTATAAAATGTACTCTACCTGTTGTATGCCCAAATAACTGCAACAACTTCTTTTTAAATGATTTGCTAACTGAAATTCTTTCCATTGGTAGTGATTGACTCGTTTAAATAATGATGGGCCAGTTCAGGTGAATTTGTGCCTGTTTAGCTATGATTTGACTTTCAAGATTCTTCAGTTTAGAGCACAATGGAAGCACCACAAGAATCCTTTGTCTTACATGGATCTGGTATCTCCTTCCTCAGGATGAGTGTGGGTGCAATACTTTAAGAAGAATTGCCTGACAAACATTGAGCTGATTGATTTTGGTTTAAATGGCAATACTATGCCTGAATGACCCCTTCTCACACCATTGGTTTGAATTTCAGAGCATTCAGTCAGAACTTTCAAAACTATGATTTTCTCATTTTTTTAGCAATATGTCAAAACTAAAATCAGAGCCAAAATGGAGTGAGACAGCAGTGACTGTAGTGATTTTGAAGTCTCAGCTAAATATGAATAGTCAATATCTGCCTGTTCCAGATGTTTTGAAGACCAGTATGTATTTGCTTGAGGAGTTCAAAGAGAAAAGCTCCCATGCCATACATGATCACACAGATATTTTGATAAACACATGCAAATTTCCTACATTTCTGTCAGAACTTGTGCATCCTCTTAGTATTGCACTCACAGCAAAGTTTACAAAAAGTATAGCATTCATAAGGTAAGAAAGATGCATGTTATTCTTATACATATGTCTGAAAATACTAGTAAAGAAGTGCATGTAAAATTTGTTTCTGGTTGCTTCAGAGCAAGCAGCAACATTTTGCTACAGTATATTTTTTTCTATGCCTGCTTGTCTCTTGGTTGTCTGTAAAATGAACTGCGGTGAACTTTAAAACAAAAAATATTGGATTTTACTGGCCGTCCTTTCTATTTGTTTCTGTTCCTTTATGGTCTTAGAATGTTCCTGTGCCTAAATGAAAATGGATCGTTCTTTGAAGATTTTATCTGACTTTATTGTATGCTTGACAGGTGCAGAAGTTAGCCCAGACAGCTTAGATCTGGGATATGCTTGTTCTATTTTACTTTCAGTATTATCAATGTCACAGTGTTTCCTTTAAATTTTCCAACACTAATTTACAGGCATACGAAATTCTCTTGCTGGAAAAAAACATACTAACAAAAACCAACCAACCAACCAATCAACCAAATGAAGAAAGACTAACTTTTTTTGAAAAAAAAAGTATATTTTCAACATCACATTCCATTTTTATTGCAACCATGAAATTAAAAAATTATTTTTCTCAAACACAAATGTGGCATTTAACTGAGAAAATCTATCACCTTATGCTCATTCTGAGAAGATATTTTTTAAATTGTAAATGGACCTCTAGTCCCACAAATACTATCATCAGCAGCATCAATCACTACTGCTCCTATAGAGTATATAAGATTTCTATTTTTGCTTTTAGTTTATAATGCATTTATAATTTTCAAACTAAATATATAATAAAAATAAATATTTTTTACTAAAAAATAGAAAAAAACCTAAATTTTATGAGAAAAAAAATCTTGTTTCAAATCCACAGAGGAAATATTACATCAAGCTAACAATTACATTTAGAGACTTAGTTAAAGTTTTTCTGGAAAGTTCATGAAACATCTGATACAGGAAACAGTGAGGATGTTGCCACTGTAAATCAGTCTTTTATTCTGACAAAATATAGGACACCCTATAAGTTTGTGGAAGACTTTAACTTCTCAGTCATCTCCATGAAGCTCATTGCTGTTGCTTTATTAAAATTTGTCCTGTTTGAGCACAACTTTACTTACTGCACATGGTGTTTCTATATCCAACACCATCAGTTTCTATATCCAACATCTAGTTGGGAGTCAAAAGCTACCTTTTTCATTCAAAAGTTGTGAGAGTGTTTTTTTTTTTCTCCAATTCTTTTGTCAAATATGATTCCTAGTGATTTTATACATACATCCTTCCTCTGTGAAGTCACCATAGAGGCTCTAAGCTAACTTCTCATCCATACAATTATTAATCCATTTCATTTTATCATCTTTCCTGTTCAGTTGCATGTTCCTTGGTTTTTGTTTTCACACTCAAATCCCTCTCAGTGCTACCTCTCCCATGCATCTGCCCATCTCTCATCACATTGTCTTCCAGCACTGGGTTTCAACACATCTAGATTTTTCTGACTATTTCTTATTTAGACATCTCAGCACTTTCTTCCCTATTTTTACACATCTAGGCTCTTAATCGAATCCAAATTTCAGTTCTCTTCTTTTTTTCATCAGTTGTCAACAGATAGAGGAGGGAGGAGATGGAACATCTGGCATGTTTCTCTGTGAAACAACGTTTTATTTACAAGTGTTTTACAAGTGTTTGTTCTTTGCATATCAAATCCAGCACTGAGGAAATGGATGGGTATGACAGCTTCAGAACTGTTTCTGACCACGATATTCTGGGGCTTCAACTCAGTGATCCCAGAAGTTCACTGATTTCTTACATAACTTTGTAAAAGAAATAATTATCGTTACATTGTCTGTGTGCTTTGTTGAGTAGTAAGAGTTTAAGCCTAGAAATAAGTAATTTTTCTTTCCTTTTTTTTTTTTTCCCCTTGTACATTATTCATTTTTCAGTGTATTTTTGAACATTGAAGGGCTAAGTAATACATATGTATTTTTTATTTCCTTGCAATATATTCTATAAGAATTTGCTTTACTTAATACAGGCAATTTAGTACACTATGACATTGAGATTTTAATCCACAATATCCCCTGATTATTATAAAGAAGGTTTAGTATGAAAGACATTAAAAATACAAGTGGATAATTAGAATTACAAGAAAAAAAGTTAGTCTAATTGTTTATATGGAGTATGTCAGAAGTAATGCTATTTACTCAACAGAACTGGTGAAGGTAGAACAGATGTGTAAATAGAAATTAACTTACTGTTTAAAATATTAAGATGTGCTTTGTCACTTGTTAGCCAGTAAGAAGATAACAATAATAAAATAACTTTGAAATCAGTCGTTCAAAGTCAGAATACTGTGAGTTTTATATCAAATTGGTAATTCACAGCTGGCATAATTTGCTTATATTGATGAGATTTACACTAAAATTAGACATGATATATCAATGACTTAAATTCCTCATATCCAGTTTGAAAAGTTATAACTGTTATTTATTTGCACAGCAATGCCATTCTCCTGATGTTGAGGTCTATAAATATTCTCCAGAAGCATTATATACCATTTCCTTATCCAGTATTTTTTTTTTTTTTCCTGCCATAGAGATCTGATGAAAAATTAAGTCTTTTAAATGGGTGGCAACACCTTAAATTTAATTCTAAAAGCTTGACTGGTAAATTCAGCTACTACTGTCAAAAGAAAGGTACAATGCAAACACAACAGCACTAATGGCTGGTTTCATGTTTACCAGTATCTTCAACAGCAACAAAAGACAGACTAGGAGAGCTTTTATTGCATTTAAAAATAAATTCTAAGAATGTCTATATTTTTACTGCTCTTCCTCAGAAAATAGAAAGAAAATAAACCTTTATTCTGCCTGGAATTAAAAAAAAAAAAAAAAAAAAGTAAAAAAGAAAACTGTGGTTTACTGAGTATGCTTTTCAACAAATGGATATAATTTTGCTGGCTCTACTTATTTCACAACAGCTTAAGGCAATGTGCACTCAGAAAGCAACTTCTTCAGCATGAAATGAATGAAAAAGAGGGAAGCAATCTCTGGAGCCAGGGTGAAAGCCTATCAAAGAATGACTTACTAAAGATAAGTGAGGGTGAAAACTCAGTTTAGTTGGTCAAAAGATTCAGAGAAACCACTCTTAGGCCTACTGAGCTTTCAAATAGAACTGAAGAAGGATCAATAGGAAAGTTTTTAAACAGAAAACAAGTATACAAAACAGAGAGGAAACTTGAAAGGCCAGGAAACATCCAAAGCATGAGAATGGAAGTTCAAAGTAGAAAATAAAAGCCAACTTAATATTGACAAACACTGAGCATCTGCAACCCTCAGTGGGCGGAATCTGCGAGCTTGTTTGCAGATTGCAAGTCTCATGCCTGAGCACAAATTTTAGCAAGATCTAAATTCTTTAAAAGACAAAAATCTCTCAAGCTCTCCAGTCACAATTAACTTTTATAGCACGACATTTCATAAAAATGTGGGGTTTATATTTTTTGCTCTCTTATCCAGATGAAATAAAATAAGAAGCAAATCATCTCCTTCCCCAAAAACCCCCAACCCTCCATGCCATCATTGTGAACCCTCTGCAGAAGCAGATTTGTTATTAATGGAAAAAAAGCATAAGATATTACAGCCTTGGTTCTGCCATTAAACATTCATCAATAGCAAGTCATAATATCCATGCTTTTATCTTACATGAAGCTATGACAGCTCTCAATACTGTTTGTGTAGAAACAGCACAAACTACTTTTTCTTTTTCTTTCTTTTGCACTGATCACTTTTGCATTTTGGGAAACAGTAGTACCTACCTGCTGAAATCAAGCTTCTTTCCTTCATATCAACTTTAGTATAGAAGGTTTATTTCATGATTTATTAAACATGAATTGACTTTAAAAGCCTGAGATTTTTAAATTCTATTTATTTATTTATTTATTTATTTATTTATTTATTTTAATCCAAGAAAGAAGCATAAGTGGAGAAAGAAAGTCGCCCTCTAACAGAATTGATTAAGGTCATTTTTTCTGAGGGGAAGGATTCAGTGCCATTCTTCACTATTTCACCCATAAAGTAGCTGAGACACCACAAGTCTGAACTATAAAATATAGAATGCTTCTTTTAGTTTTATTATTATTTGTTATTTGTGATCGTGGCACGCAAAGCAATCACATGGAGACCAGATATTTGCAGGGCAGAGTTGCTCCTCAGAGAGAGCCCAAGGCCTAACCAAGGCCGAGAGCTCTCTGCCTGTTTATTTCTTACTTTTTATACATTTGTGGATTGGTTTCTGGAGTTATCACCTCTCAGCCCAGTGGCCAGACCGGCTGTCAGTTACAGTTGCTTTCAGGTGAGAAATATGTAAACAAAGGACAGAGAATGAAAAACAAAGGATTTGTTTATGTTACCACGTGTGAGAAAAAGGGAAAACTGCTCCTAATATTGTACAGAAGCTAAAGAGAGTGACTCCATCTTATGAACAATCAGAAGGCTTTAAAAACTCAGAAAAACCAGGGTGACAGTTATTTTATTACAGTGTTTTGCACAGGATAATTTTAAGCAATCTTTTTTGACTGAATTGCCCTGACTCTCTCACGCTAGCCTCAACCTGATCTACTGGGACCTTTGTGAGGAGGATCTGACATCAGCAGAACTCAAGCTCACATCAGTGGTGTTACTGTATAAACCTTACTAGACGCTCACAAAGTAGGATGATTTAACAGGACCAAGCTGAATACTCATGGTCTGAGTAACATTTTTATCAAGAAAATATTGTTGATTAGGGAATTTCATATTAAATACTGATTTGCCTATCTGGTGAGCATCAATTTTGAGCTTTCTTCATATTTGTATATTGTGGTGGTGTGAGAATTGTTTTTATTAAGTTATTAAGTAATTTTTGTAAGATTTTTAAGTTATTTTTATAATGGTTGAGTCCACTGTATACCCCTGTGTTCTGCATTAGTTTTCCCCTTATGAGTTAGGTTGTTTAGTCTACTGTATAACCAGACGTTTTCTGTCATCCATTCCTTCCCTGCACCTGTCGCTGTCAATCCCCCCCTCTCTCCTCGTGGTCGCCCTGTCTGTCACTCGGAGACCCTTCCCTGGCTTCTGGAATACTCCGGGAGGGGGGCTGAGTGATAGGCTGGGGCCCTGGAGACTCCCTCCCATCATTTTGTGGTTGGTCCCCAGTTCTATGGTTCACACCCCCGGTTAACCCCCCGATTCCTGTAACTGGCTGACCGGTTGTCGCCACCCCCATTTCCACCCCCCCTTAAAAAACTGCCGCACGCCTGCCCTCAGGGTCTCTCCTGGGCAGCAGGTGCAGAGTGCAGAGCTCCGCGCTCCGTTTCAATAAACCTACGTTACATCCTGCTCGGGAGAGTCCGCCTTTCACTTAGCTGCCGGGGTCGCTTACGTCATCTACGTGCCTGTCGCTGGCGGTGGGATCCAAGTTCCCACAGGGAGGAAGTGGCGCGCTTAGCCTGTCACTCCAACCTTACCACGCTGCCGCAGTGAGTTACTCTGAGCTAGCCTGTGGCTGCGCTGGTCAGCGCGATTTCTGGACACTACGACAGTGGTCTGGCGCCCACTGTGGGGCCCTCACCCTCCGGCCACGAGGCGGACCCCGCAGCACGGATTTAGGCTGTGTCGAACAGCTGAAGTAATCCTTGGACGCCACGCTACCCCTGGTTGCAGCGGCTCTTACCATGCTCCCGGGGGAGAAGTGGTCAACCCGGAGCACCCACCGGGTCCACTTCTGGCAGCTAATACCAACAACCCCAGGTTTCGTCTTGTTCCAGGAGGGGGTAAGTTGCTCTTCGTGAGTGTTGAGGGTTAAGTCTCCTGTAGAATTTCCCCTCCCCCCAAGTTGCTAGGAGACTAAATGCTGAGTACTTAACCTGGACAAAAAGAAGCTGATCACTTAGTTTGGGGGACGGAAAAAAAGCTCAGGGAGAGAGAGCTGAGGGTGGGGGTCGGGGGTCTCTGGTCTTCCGGGGAGCAGTGATCAGGGGCTGCTGGCTGCTGGAGTCCACGGTTAACGAAGGAGTCTGGTCCTGGGAATTCTACCATCTGTTGGAGTATCCAGGAATTCGGAGTTTTTTCGCTGTCCTGCTGGATTTTGGGTCAGCCCGGGTCCAGCCGCTGCGGGTTCTCCTGCACTGCCACCTCTGCCTGCCAAGGACACCCCCCTCCTGCGGAGGACAGTCCGCCGCACCCGGCTTCCAGCCATCAGCGCCGGAGCTTCCACCATTTGCCCTCGGGGTTCTTGGTTCTGTTCTACTATTGTTATAATTGCTGTTGGTTTTTGTCTGTCCTGTTATATTTACTAGTAAAGGACTGTTATTCCTTTTCCCCATAGCTCTGACTGAAAAGGTTTTTTTTTAATCTTCCAAATTATAATATCACGGAGGGAAGGATTCAAATTCCTCATTTCCTAGAGAGGCCTGCCTCTCCATAGCAGACACCTGTCTTTTCAAACCAAGACAGTGAGGGCACTTACTTTTTGGGAAGGGTGCTTCGGGAAGAAGACCCTATTTCGGAAAGGGATTCCCCAAAGTGGGAGATTCCAAGCCGCGCAGCTTGGGGGGGTGGCGGTTTGCCTCATTCCCCTGCGGAAACTCTCCTCAGAACTCTTTTAGTTTCTCTTTCGTTTTTTTAAATTTTAAGTTAAAAGCAGTAGTCGAGCAGGCGGCGATTCCCGGGAGTTTTAGGACACTGCATTTTAATTTCATTGCGGCTCCCCGGGACTGGTTTTGGGAAAAAATTACCCGGTTTTAGGAGGTTTAACCCGCGGTTTGTTTTAAGTTTAATTTTGATTTTGCCTGGGTGTTAGTCGGTGAGCGGCAGAAACGAATTGTGAGAGACATGGGTGGTAACCTCTCAGCCGCTCAGAAAGGATTGTATTATAGTTTTAATTCTGTTGTTGAACTTGCCCAGTTAAAAATTTCAAAGGGCGAGCTCAAAAGGTTTGTCAGGTGGGTGTTCCTGCACTTCCCTCAGACATCCCCGAAGCAAATTTACAGCACCAAATTTTGGCAGGCTGTGATTAATAAAATTAATAATTTGGCTCTCTCAGGGGACAAACAAGCCTCCAAATTTCTTAATTTGGCTTCGCAGCTTTCAGCTGCTGTTACAAAAATGAATAAGAAAGTGCAGAAACATCCAGCCCCAAGACAAACTGCCCCCTGTTCTCCTTGTCCCCCTGCCCTTTCTCCTCGTCCCCCGAAGGGAGTCCTTAAGGGAGCAGCAGGAGTTCAGCCTGCTGGCTCAGGCCCCCTTAGGACCCCCCAATCCTCCCGTCCGGGAAGTCCTAGCCAGACTGCTCGGGGCTTCTCGGGCAGCCCTGGCCGGGCTGCTCGAGAATCCCACCCTTCCCCATTTTCCCCAGTTAACAGACCCCGAGTTCGATTTAGTTTAGCTGAGGATTCCACACCACAAAATGGTGTCCCCAGCCCTTATCCCCAAGATGGAGGAGACCGCATGGCACAGTCCTCCCCATCCCCCTATCCTCCTTCCTTCAATCCCTTTCTTCCCGCCCTTGATCATCCCAACCCCTTCCTTTCCTCAACCCCACCCCTTCCAAAAAAGACTCTGCCCATGTCTCCTCCCTCTTCAAGAACTCCACCCTCAGCTCCTCCCAGCTACTCCTCCCATGGGAACACCCACATGACATCATCGGGTTCCCAAACCACACCCCCTGCCAGAAGACCTGCCTCCTGGGCTTCCGGTTCCCATGCTCCCCCTGCTGGTTCCCACGCTCCCCCTTCCGGTTCCCACGGTCTGGGCCCGGAGGGGGCGGGGCCAGGGCCTGAGCCTGCAGGGATGCATCAGCCTTCCCCTGTTCCCTCAGTATCCCCAGTTGTCTACAAGGGCTCCCGAGGAGGGCACAATGTTCGAGCAGTCCACCACCCATTTTCTCAGGCCACCATCAGAGACCTCTGCAAGGCTCATCAGGATTATGGGCGGGACAGCCCCTATTTTAGGGGCCTGCTCCGTTCTAATCTCGAAGCTGCTGTTGTCGTCCCAGCTGACCTTAGGCAGCTGTTCTCCTGCCTCCTGGACTCCACAGAGTTCAAGCTATGGGAGGCAGCATGGAGACAGCTGCTTAGGGAGGCCTTGCTGAGTCTCCTCACAGATCCAGAGACTGCGATTGATGAAAATGGGAATGCTCTCACCCTGGAACAGCTCATGGGTGAGGGAAGGTGGACGGATCTGACAGACCAGGCGTCGAGCATCCCAATCAAAGCCCTCCAGACCATCAGGGAGCATGCGGTCACAGCCTTTTTCAGTATGGTGCCAGATAGCCCGGTCATTCCATATTATAAGATCGTGCAGGGGACCAAAGAGGCTTTTACTAAGTTTGTGGAGCGGCTCACCCGAGCAATTGAAATACAGGTTGCTGAAGTGGCGGTAAGGGAGGGGATCCTTAGGGAGATGGTTTTTGCTAACGTTAATGGCTTGTGCAGGAATGCAATTCTTAGTCTCCCCTTGGACCCTCCTCCGACCCTTCAAGACATGCTTCAGGTGTGCCAACTCAAGGTCCCCTACATGCAGGGTAATGATCGGGACGCAAAATCAACAACACCAAGAGTGGCTGCAATATCTGGCACCCAGCAAGAACACATTCGCAGGCCGTATGCTCCCCAAAGAAACAAGTGTATCATCTGTCAGGAGCCGGGACACTGGGCCAATAATTGCCCACTGAGGGACGACATAGAACTCTTGAAAAAGAAAAAAGGGGGAGGCGGGGGAAGTGGGAGAGTGGGAGGGACGGGAGATAACTCCCACCAGTTAAACTGAGGGAAGAGCGCAGGTCCGCCCGACGCGGTGACACAAATAGGGCGGACCAGGCAGTGGGGGAGGGGAAAGGAGGACAGAGCACCGATGATACGCTGCCCAAAACCAAAAATTACATTTATACCGGATGTGACTTATCTAATATGACTATTCAAACTGACCATGACCTGTCCAAACATATTCTTGTAACATCTTCCAAGAAGGAACCGTTTAGGCTGGAGCTCACTGAAGCTGTCCACTTGACAACCGCGGATTGGACCTTCCTTTCTGTAAATACCAAGGAACAAGGTGCCTGGCCAGTCCAAGGGAAGGAACTTGTCGTCATCGGGGATTGTAAGTACACCCTGCAAGAGATCGAGATTCTCCCGGGGATTTTAGTCAACAACCCTGAGAATCTCGTTCTCTGGCTGCGATGCACCCATCCACCGACCTTTCTCCCAAAAGGTCTAATTATCGCACAGATCATCACTACCCGGGGACCAAGGAACACATCAATGGTCCCGATGGCTTGCCCTGTGCAAGCCATCACTGAAGAAAGGCCCCGGGTAGAATGCGAGTTCACGGTGGGCGGGGAGACACTTAACATCACAGCTCTTTTGGACACTGGGGTAGATGTGACGATCGTGCCAGCCCAGGATTGGCCGTCACATTGGGCTTTGCAGGACATAGCTGGACACGTCCAGGGTGTTGGAGGGCTTCAATTGGCAAGACAATCGAAGAGCGTGGTACAAATTAAGGGGCCAAAAGGGCAATTGGCAAATATTCGCCCTTTTGTTTTAAATTATAAGGAACCCTTGCTTGGAAGGGATCTCATGGCTCAATGGGGGGTCAAGATTGACATACCCGACCCCTCAGTGGATATTTCCACAGCGACCATTGAAGAGCGTCCCACAAAAAAACCTAATTGGCTCACTGATAATCCAGTTTGGGTGGAGCAATGGCCGCTTTCTAAACAAAAATCAAAAGCGCTCGAGGAGCTTGTGGAGGAGCAGTTAAGAAAAGGACACATAGTAGAAACTGATAGCCCTTGGAATTCTCCGGTTTTTGTGATTCAGAAACTGGGGAAAGACAAGTGGCGCCTCCTCCAGGACCTCCGTCAAATTAACAATGTGATTGAGGACATGGGGTCTCTCCAACTGGGCATGCCTTCCCCATCTATGCTCCCCGAAAATCGGAAATTGGCTATCATTGACATCAAGGATTGCTTTTTCCAAATTCCTCTTCACCTGGATGATGCCCCATGTTTTGCATTCTCTGTTCCCACCATCAACCGAGAAGCCCCAAGGAAGTGCTATCACTGGCGGGTACTCCCTCAGGGGATGAAAAACAGCCCAGTCATCTGCCAGTGGTATGTTGCCTCCTTGTTGTCCCTTGTCCGCGCAGCCGCGGGACAGGCCATCATCCATCATTATATGGATGATGTCCTGGTGTGCGCCCCGACTGACGATGTGCTCACACATGCGCTTGACCTGACAATCAATGCATTGATTGCTGCAGGTTTCAAGCTGCAGGAGGAGAAGGTTCAACGGATGCCACCCTGGAAGTACCTCGGGCTGGAAATCGGCAAGCGGACCATTGTTCCGCAGAAATTGGCCATCAAAACAAAGGTAAGTTCCCTCGCGGATGTCCACCAGCTGTGTGGGGCTTTGAATTGGGTAAGGCCCTGGCTAGGTTTGACCACCGAAGACCTAGCCCCCCTTTTCAATTTATTGAAAGGGGGAGAGGAGCTCAGTTCTCCTAGGGCCCTTACCCCAGAAGCGAAAAAGGCTCTGGAAAGGGTACAGGATGCTATGTCCTCAAGGCAAGCTCATCGATTTGACCCCGAGCTGCCTTTCAAATTTATTATATTGGGAAAGTTGCCGCACCTCCACGGGATGATCTTTCAGTGGAAAGACATCCCGAAAAATGACCGAGACGGGAAAGATCCACTCTCCATCATAGAGTGGGTCTTCCTGAGCCATCAGAGGTCCAAAAGGATGACCCGGCCGCAGGAGTTGGTGGCTGAGCTGATCCGGAAAGCAAGGTTCCGGATCAGAGAATTAGCCGGTTGTGACTTTGTGTGTATTCACATCCCAATCGGGTTGAGATCGGGCCAAATTTCAAAGTCAATGTTGGAATACCTGCTTCAAGAAAATGAAGCTTTACAGTTCGCTCTGGATTCCTTTACTGGGCAAATTTCAATTCATCGGCCTGCCCACAAAATCTTTAATCAGGACGTCAAATTTGTATTGTCATTAAAAGAGGTTCGCAGCAGAAGGCCACTCAAAGCCTTAACCGTTTTCACCGACGCGTCCGGAAGGTCCCACAAGTCAGTTTTGACTTGGAAGGACCCTCAAACTCAGCAGTGGGAGCCTGATGTAGCTGAGGAGGAAGAATCACCTCAGGTTGCTGAGTTGGCCGCAGTCGTTAGGGCCTTTGAGAGGTTTCCCGAACCTTTCAATTCAGTTACAGACTCCGCATATGTAGCGGGGGTGGTGTCCAGAGCAGAACAGGCCATCCTTCAAGAAGTGTCCAACATTGCATTGTACGATTTGCTCTCGAAATTAGTTAAGTTAGTCTCCCACCGAGAGCAACCTTTCTTTGTGATGCACACTAGATCACACACCGAATTGCCGGGGTTCATCGCGGAGGGAAACAGGAAAGCAGATGCCCTCGCTGCCCCTGCCGAGATGGCCCCCCTGCCAAACATCTTTGAGCAGGCAAAACTCAGTCATCAACTTTTCCATCAGAATGCGCCTGGCCTTGTTCACCGTTTCCACCTAACACGGGAACAGGCCAAGGCAATTGTGGCCGCGTGTCCGTCCTGCTCCCAGCATGCTGTACCAACCCTGCATGCAGGGGTTAATCCCCGGGGGCTGAGAAGCTGTGAGGTGTGGCAAACCGATGTCACTCATTTCCCTGAATTTGGCCGCCAAAAGTATATACATGTGTCTATCGACACATTCTCCGGAGCTGTGTTCGCTTCTGCCCACACAGGGGAGAAAGCGGGGGATGTCATTAAACACCTTATCCATGCCTTCTCCTTCCTGGGCATCCCGAAGGAACTCAAAACTGACAACGGCCCGGCGTACAAGTCCAGGGAGCTCTGCAGCTTCCTGCAGCAATGGGGGGTGGAGCACAAGACCGGCATCCCCCACTCCCCCACAGGTCAAGCCATGGTTGAGAGGACCCATGGTACCATCAAGAGAGTTTTACATCAACAGCAGCGGGTCCTCAAAGCAGAAACACCAGTGGTCAGACTGGCCAGGGCACTTTTTACTATCAACTTTTTGAACTGTTCCTTTGAAGGCCTCAATCCACCAATCATAAGGCACTTCGGGGCGAGCTCCTTGTTCTCCATCAGAGAAAGGCCCCCGGTCATGGTCAGGGATCCTGAGTCCGGAAGGACGGAAGGGCCACATGACCTGGTCACGTGGGGATGTGGATACGCTTGCGTGTCCACCCCCACGGGACCAAGGTGGATTCCATCCAAGTGGGTGAGGCCCTACGTCCCTAAGGGCTCAGGATCCAAAACAGTCATCAGTCCGCAGGTGGCAGACGCAGCGTGGAGGCGAAAGAGGAAACAGGGGCAACATCATTGGGCGGAGTTTCCTTTCCCCTACTGTTCTTACCCTGAATAACTATGTGTTTAGTGTTTCTTAGTTTTAACATAGCAACCACCCAGACCGGATTCCCCACTCCGAGGAAATTCCACCTAACCCTCGGAGTCCTGATATCGCTCAGCCTGTGTCTCTCAGTCGTCGGATGGCTGGTCCTGCAACCAAAAGCAAATGTGTGGGCGACCCTGGCGAAGGTGATGGGACAAGATCATATCTGCCTCGCGAACCTATCATTGAAAGCCGAGGATGTCCACACTGCCATCTGACAGATGCGAGAGATGGTGACAAACATCAAAAAAGAAACAGACGACTGGCTGAGCGGACTCTTTACTAACTGGGGAATCTCCGGCTGGGTTTCCTCCATCATAAAGACTGTGTTGCTGTGTTTGTTTGTTTTGTTATTAATTATGCTTGCGTTCGGTTTACTTAGAAGGATGTTGTATAATTTAATTTCTGCCACCACACACTCCCCCTCAGTCAACCATATCATTGTGCCGACTGAGGAGAGCCCTGAGGAGGAAGGACTGGAGTTGGAAGAGGTGCTGGAAGAGGCCCCGGAAGATGACGGAAGAGGTCCGAATGAAGAAGAACATGGAGTGGGGTACCCAATGCAGCATCACTGACCTCCCTCCTCCGTTCCAGTCCCACTCCTCTTGAAAAAAAACAAAAAAGGGGGAGATGTGGTGGTGTGAGAATTGTTTTTACTAAGTTATTAAGTAATTTTTGTAAGATTTTTAAGTTATTTTTATAATGGTTGAGTCCACTGTATACCCCTGTGTTCTGCATTAGTTTTCCCCTTATGAGTTAGGTTGTTTAGTCTACTGTATAACCAGACGTTTTCTGTCATTCATTCCTTCCCTGCACCTGTTGATGTCAATCCCCCCCTCTCTCCTTGTGGTCGCCCTGTCTGTCACTCGGAGACCCTTCCCTGGCTTCTGGAAAACTCCGGGAGGGGGGCCGAGTGATAGGCTGGGGCCCTGGAGACCCCCTCCCATCATTTTGTGGTTGGTCCCCAGTTCTATGGTTCACACCCCCAGTTAATCCCCCGATTCCTGTGACTGGCTGACTGGTTGTCGCCACCCCCGTTTCCACCCCCCCTTAAAAAACTGCCGCACGCCTGCCCTCAGGGTCTCTCCTGGGCAGCAGGTGCAGAGTGCAGAGCCCCGCGCTCCCTCTCTTTCAATAAACCTACGTTACATCCTGCTCGAGAGAGACCGCCTTTCACTTAGCTGCCGAGGTCGCTTACGTCATCTAGGTGCCCGTCGCTGGTGGTGGGATCCAAGTTCCCACAGGGAGGAAGTGGCGCGTTTAGCCTGTCACTCCAACCTTACCACGCTGCCGCAGTGAGTTACTCTGAGCTAGCCTGTGGCTGCGCTGGTCAGCGTGATTTCTGGACACTGCGACAGTATATTAAAAAGGCTAGGTGTGCTGTTATTGGACCTTTAGGGACAATAACTATGTGTAAACACAGAAAAATGAATAAGCTTTTTTTTTTTCCCCTAACATACAGTGGAAATGAAAGTCATTATTTTCTTTGTGTTTTCTCAGACACAGATGTGGCTGAATGGCTAAAATGGCAAGGTAGGAGAGTACTGAATCAAACTTTCTTATATATTTTGCGTTTTCAAAAGAACACCATTAAAGAGCATTCTGAGATGCAATAAAACTGAATATGACTTACAGCTAGTGGGAAAATTGATTTAGATAGTTACTACAGAAGTTTTGATGGCTGGCCTACCAAATGACCTTTGAGATGCAAGAGGTTTGATATGGAGCAGAGAGAGGAAGGGAAGAGAACATGAAAGGCAAAAATCAACATATAAAGTTGAAGACCTGTTGCTTATCTGACCTGATTGCAGTAGAGGAGACAGAAGATAAGGAGTGTATAGATCTGTGTCTGATCTCAGCAGGAATTAAGTCAGTGTCAGAATTTCTCTTGTACCCTTGCTCAGGAGCTGTGATAGAAAAGAGATTCTCCTGTTACAGATGGTAATACTAAAATGCATTCAGTTTTATAAAATGTTGATAAAATGAGATGTTGTGTTGCGATGTCAGACTTAAAGGCAGTTTCATTCTTCAATTATTTCATGGTGCAAAGCATTGAGTAGCTTAAAAGAATTATTTGTACTATAGAAAAAGAATGAACGTTGTGTGGTTTCTCATCTACAGTTCTCACTCTCTGTAGAATTAAGTACGGTGAAAAAATGTACAAGAAAATAATAACATTTCCACAGAAATATAGACTATTAATCCAATTTTCCTTATATGTCTAATATGCACATGTGGTTTATCAAGCAGTAATTAATCTGATCAGGGAGGAGCAGTGGTTTTCATATGGTCCTGGTGGGATCCATCCAGAACTTTCTATCCCTCATAATGTTTCTCTGAGTGTTACATTTTTCTTGTGCTGTATACAGTGCACAAGCACTGCAGCATAAGGGGACAAGTAGAACACAACAGGACAGGAGTAAAGCAGGACAGAAATACATAAGAAAACAATTCTTGCACACTGTCCCTTAATGGGGTCATTGCCTTTTTGTCCAAAGTTTGAAGAGATGGGCATAACGGGGGCTGACTGCACATAGGAAAATATGTGCAATCCTATATATTCTGCAAGCACACATATGCAGCAAGACAAGTATCTCTTGTATGCTACTGTGTGTGTTTTCATTAACCTTCAGTAGCCCTTGAATTTTGCAAAATTTGAGTGATAATTTGCCATGATTTAAGCCAATGTTGTTGAACAGAGGCTGAATATTTCATGTTGCAAAGTTTGGGAGTTTCTACTTTCCTGACTGGTGCAACAAATTGACCCTGCTATAACCAGTGTGCTTTCCAGAAAATACCAGAGGTGACAGACCATGTTCCATTGGAATAATTATGTTTCACCATTATTTAAGGACAGAATCTCAAGCTGCCACATCAAATACTAAAATACAAATCAGTGTTAGTCCAATTAATTTCCCAGTGATTTGTTATATCTCAATTAACCTCTCGCTCAGTTCCTGTGCAAGCATTAATTCTCTCTCACTCTCTTCTACTGACTGCAGATGGGAAGAGGAAGGTGTTTTGCTTTTCTCTATAATTATCTTTCTTCTTCCCAGCCCCTCACTACTCACCACACATATAACCTTCACTCACGTGGACAATTCCCATCACTGGAACTTTGTTTGCTGTGCTACAGAAGTGAGAGAGGAGTAAACAAACCTGAAAGACTACCTTGCCTCTAGTCATTTGTTCTGAAATGAAAAATACATCCCAACAAGAGCAAGCTGTGCTGCAGCATAAGGACAAAACAAACTTTTGGGTGTCCTGTGCATGCAACTTGTTATGATGTCTCTAAAACTCTGCTTAAGACCTTGACCACAGGTGGGAAGAAATACTTATCTTGTACAGAATAAAACTTGAATGTTTTTACTTGAAAAGCAGCACAATTTTCATTTACAATTTAGAGTGATCT
Source organism: Hirundo rustica (assembly GCF_015227805.2). Lineage (NCBI taxonomy): Eukaryota > Metazoa > Chordata > Aves > Passeriformes > Hirundinidae > Hirundo > Hirundo rustica. The sequence goes on along the minus strand of NC_053451.1, from coordinate 11,137,411 downwards.
TTATGAAAGCTCAAAACTTTCAAAAACTCTTTATAGTAAAAAACCTTCATCATTGATTTCTTTTTTAGACCAGCACAGGTACACAGTTACAGAAAATATGTTGAAATGCCTGAAAATAACCCAGGCTGTCCATACATGTGCGACACCTTCTCAGTATGTCTTTACAGTCATAAATCATGACTCACCTATATCCGAATTCAGGGGCTAAATTACAATGTATTGTACATAGAAATCCAAACACTTGGCTCTTTTTTTTTTTTTTTTTTGGTCAGGATTTAGCAATTTATTTTTTTAATAGTGTAGATGGATAAAGAATCTAGCAGCAGGATACAAATACTGGAGAGAAATTTGAAGGATGAAACATAACAAGGCACAAATATGCCACCAGAGGTGGCAAAATGGGACAAAATGAGGAAAAACCCCAATGTTTGAAAATGAAAACAGCATCAAATTTTTCATGACCATTTCCCTATTAGTCCATTTTCTTCTCTCAACTTAAAAACTACATCCAGTATTCTTTCACAACAGACCACTCTTCCTTAATTTTGAATATATAAAATTCCATGGCTCAAATATAATCTTTAAATAATTGTAAATCCGTATGCTTAGTATGTCCAAAAAACAACCTCTTTTTTTTTTTTTTACTGGGAGTTTTTAAAGTAGTTTAATTATCATATACTTGTATTCTTTATGTTTAGATTTATATAAACTTGCATACTTTATGTATATAGATATATATATGCTGGTAGATAGATACACATATTTAAGCATAGTTATATACTTATATACCTAAGTTTTAAGCAATTTACTTATGAAACTGTGAGAAATTATTTACCAGATATCATAATTTTAATTTTGTAAGTTTCTGACATTCTTTAAATTAAGGTCATATGTGTTTTCACTTTAATATAACATTTCAAATTCTTCTCAAAATCACACTCAGTGTTCCTAATTGAGAGCTCAGAGGTTTTTTTGAGGACATGGACTGTTCTGGAAAAAAAAGAGAGCCAGAGAGACTTGCTCCTTTTTATGTTTTTATTATCTAGCTTGGCTCTGGGGGGAGCTTGCTTGCTCCCTTGGCAACATGGAGGAGGAGGTACACACAGCTTCGCTTCACAGTGAAGCTGGGGACCCCCACACCCCTCACGGGCTTTTTCCCCTTGCCGCGGAGTCCGTTAGCTTGGCTGATCAGGGGTCATCCAGCGATGGGGGACTCCTTCTCAGGTCACGGCAACTAAATAGAGCTGCTTCAGCGGACCCCTGTACCCCTTGCACTAGTCTAAAGTGTGACTTCAGTCCTGGATTCTACTTTGGTTCTCTGCTTTTCAGAGTGTCTCGTTCTTGAGTAGTTCCCAGAATTCCAGTGTTCTTTTTATTTGCATATTCAGACGCTATCCGACAAATGGGAACAGAGATACAGGTAATAAGGTGAATTCTTAATTAACAAACAAGTAAATAAGGTGATTAATCAATATTAAAACAGGAATAAGGCAAATTCTGTTTTAAACAGAACTAGCATTAACAATGTTAATGGAATTGCTTAACAATTAAGTAACTAAAACATAGATCATTTGAATAGAAGTTGTTTATAACATGGACCACAAAATTTAAGCAGTTTCCTGTCCCCTCCCCTGACACTTCTGAGGATTTTGAAATAATGATATTGTTTTGATTTGCTATGCCAATGTCATCCTGATAGGAGGATTTCTTTTTTATGCAGCACATTTCTCAAAATGTTTAGTAATTACCAATAAAAGACATTTTTCTCATTATATACTGCAGCATAAGCTGTTAATTGATACTGTTAATTGATACTGTTAATTGATTCATAATTTTCTATTTTTGGCTGTAAGTACATTCCACATGAGGATATTTGTATCCTGTAAATCAAGACAAAATAGTCATAATTAGAACTGCCCACCAGAGTAAGTGATACCATTAAGAGGAAAGTACAGCCTGGGAAGACAAAGAAAATTCTGGAGTAAATTAACAGCCATAAAAGTCTGATTCATTCACTAAAACCAGTATCTATCCTACTTTCAAAACTGGTTAATTTACTCAATTAATGGATTTTGTTCAGCCACAAAATAACTTAGTTGACTATCACCTGAGTAACAAATATAATAAAAAATGCACTAAAATTTTGTGGGAAGAATAAGAAATACTAAGGATATAGATATAGCTAAAGATATATTTTCATAGAATTATAATTCTGACAAATGAGAAGGATCTTGAAGGAAGAATTTTTAATTAAGAATGTTGAAGTAAAGAAATTATGAACCTAATATTATACCAAATATTATAGTAAAAAATCTATCTAAACATAATCTTCTCAGTAAAAGTATAATATACAAGCATTTAAAAAGGAAAAATGAGGAGATTTTTCTGTCTTTCATGTTCCGAAATCAAAGAATTGCCTGTGTTGGGAGGGACCTTGAAAGTAATGTAGTCTCAACCCCTCTGCCATAGCCAGGAACTAATTTCAATAAAATTATATATTTAATTAAATTTTAGCTATAAGAAGAGTTAGAATAGAATCACTGAACTTTGAGAAGTCAACAGAGCAGAAACTAATTTAACCCTGAATAAACATGACAAACTGAGGTGAAAGAAGATTTCTTTGTATGTGAGTTTAAAAGCTACATGGCATGTTTACTTTCAGGTTTGATCCTTTAACACAATATAACTAGAAGATATTTTTCCAGAGAAACACCATGGAAGGGAAAGCTTTATAGGAGGATCATTCATGACCAGGCTTGAGGCTTTCTTCATAGCAATATGTCTGAGACTGTCATTCATAACTGTTTCTTAAAGAGAAAACTGCTGCTACTGAGAGGCTTTACTTTTTGTGTTAATTCATCTCTTCTGTGTGACAAAAGCAACAACGTAGCTGAAATATGAAACTTGTGTTTGTGCAGCCCTGTTGCTGTGTGTTATTTGGTTTCATATTGTATTTCATTTTTATATTGGGTTTTATAATGATTTGTTCTGTACTCCCCTGTTCTTCTGGAAAATGTAATATCACAAAGTTTGTCCCTGCCCTTTCCCCGGCCCATCCTCCCACATTTCTCCCAGACCCCTTCTGCGGGCCCTGTCTGTCATTCAGCTGTTCCATCCAGGTTCTGAAGCATTCGGGTAAAAGACATAGAATGACAGGGCAAGGGCCAAGAAGGTCCCTCCCTTTATGTTCCCCATTGGTTTCCTTGAATGTCCCTCCAACCCTCTTCCACTCCCACCTTATCCCTGACTGTCTATTGGCTTGTCCTCTGGCGTAGCCCCTTCCCTGGATGTAAGCCCAAGCAATATGAGGTTAGCTTTCTTGATTCGGGGCTCTTGATTCGGCTGGGCTCTGGGGCAGAACCACAGAAGAAAGACTGAATAAAGCCTTGGTTTTGCCCTCAGATCAAGCACAGGCCTTTTCCCTTGCCGCCGCTGGGGTCTCACTCTCTCGTGCTAAGGGAAAGGTTCTCAGCCGCCTCCCGGGTTTTTATGACCCTGAGAAACTCCTTCTCTCTGTCCCTTGTCTCAGGCTAGCCGGAGCGACAATGGAGCCAGAGAGCTCTGTGAGAGAGACAAGCGACACAGCTCTTTCCCCTCCACCCCAATTTTGTGCTTTTCTCTATTGCTAATGAAAATTGTGGGGCCATTCACAAGTTTCTAAGAGCTTTTGTCAGCCAGAAAGAGTAGTGGGCAGCAGAATAATAATTAGATTTCAATTTGATTTTCTCTTTAGAGAGATAAAAGTGAGTTTATTACCATAAGGTCATAATTTTGCAGTATCAGAAAATGGTTGAGGTTGAAAGTGAATTTTGAAGGTCATCCCCTGCTCAAACAGGGCCACCTACAGCCAGCTGCCCTGGACCACATCCAGATGACTTTTGAATATGTCCGAGGAGGGAAATCACAACCTCTCTGGGCAACCTGTGCCTGAGTTCCGTTATCCTCACTGTCAGAAAGGCTCTCTTTGTGTCCAGACTGAGGTTCCTGTGTTTAAGTTTGTGTTCTTTTTCTCTTGTCCTGCTGGAAAGAGCCTGGATGAGTCTTTTTTGCACTCTCCCTTCAGGATACTACATTTATAGTACCCTCTCCGAGCCTTCCCTTTTGGATAAACAGTCCTAGCTCTCCCAGCTGTTCCTCATATGTGAGCAGTTCCAGGCCCTTAACCATCTTAGGGCCCTTCACTGGACTCTCTCCAGGATGACCAGGTCTCTGCTGCCATGGGAAACCCATAAATGGACACACTACTTCAAGCATGGCCAAATAAAGGGGAATGATCCTTTCTCTCCACCTGGGACAATGCTCCTCCTTAAACAACCCAGGCACAATTGTTTGCAGAGGTCACTGTTGTCCTTTGCAAAATGGTAAAAAAACTTCTATCAATCTTGCACAATAGTTTACATTAATTTAAGTTAAATCTGAGTCTGTATTTCATAAATACTTACGGATGTTTAAAGAGTTCTGGGTTTTCTTACTGTCTTAGATAAGATAGCAGTTTCCATGATTTTCTTTGTGTACTATTTGTTCAGGTGACACACAGAAATAGCTTGATTCAAGCAAACGTTTTCACACAGTATGCAAGTTGAGCATACCAGTATGTACCAGAGCTCAATATTTTTTTTTTACTCCCCCCCCTCCCCCCCCCCCCCCCCCCCCCCTCATTTTAGCTTTGATTGCCTTGTCTTTCAAGACTTCAGGCTCTCCCTACAGTACTATCCTTCTTAGAATGCAGCAGAGCAAAGGTGTTGTCCACTAGTTTTTCCAATAATTTACTGCTTTCATTGGTGAAAAAAAAAGAGCAGTGGTCTTCAGAGCATTAGATGGCATTCACCTGATGAAGAAACACAGGAAAAAAACAGGATCATGATACAATAAGATTTTTTTTGCAGTGAAATAACAGACCCTTAGTGAAAACCAAAAAAAGGCACACAGAATGTTGGGATGTGTCTGAAAGATACATAAAAAAAAAAAAAAAAAAAAAAAAAAAAAAAAAAAAAAGTGTAGAAAAGAAGAAGAGGATGTAAATCTGTAAGGTTGTATATGCTGCTCTAGAGAAAAATATGAAAAACCTGGTATGACAAAACAGCCACACCACATGTATAATTGAATGTCAGGTCCCAGAAGCAGTAATACTGGGTCATTCCATGCAGACTAATTTGCACTGCTTCTCTACAAGGCTAATTAGCATACTTTAGCTGAGGAGTTCATGTGTTGCTGGGCTACCTCAATGCCTGTAACAGCTATTTTGTTCCCAAACCCACAGTTAATCCCTTCAGAGCCAGCTCAGGCATCGCTGCAGAGCCCTGCAATTACTTCAAAACCCTTCTTAGTTGGTTGCATACCAGAGGAAAAAAGATTCACTGAACAGGTCTGTGGTTTCAGGGCACATTAGAGGAGCAAGGGCCAAGCTGTGCAAAGATGAACAGATGGAAGAGCAGATGATGTCTCTTGAGAACTGCGACAGAATATTCTCCACAACAAAGGATCGTCTTATGCTTTTTGGTCTTGTAATGCAATTTAACAGCCTTTGATGTGTCTAACAGGTTTGTCTTCTGACCCTCCTTGGAACTTTGCTTAGAACTATTTTTATTTCTTCCCCTGGGTTTAAGCAAGGGAAATAGTGTGGGATGATTTATTATTTTTCAGAATATGTTTTAAAAATTATAATTTAATAATTATGAACCATGAATAAAACCTAAATGCATTTATATTTAATTACAATATATTGTAAAGTCTTCTCCTGTGAGAAAAATCCTAGTTCAAAGCAAGAAAGTGGCATAATATGCAATATTTAAAAAATATTTTACCCACAAAAAGAAAACCAGCAGGAATGCTATTAACATCTCCGTATGACACCCATTATACTAATATGTGTATCATTCAGAAAGCCTAAGTAAAGAAAAAATTAATTTCCATAGATTGAGCAGGCTAAGTACACACAGAACATATAATTAATTCAAAGATGTGAGTGTATAATATATTGTTTAAGCAATCTTTTTGACACTAATATTCAAGATTATGCCTAATTAAGTTTATTGGATGAAGATTTCATATTTAGATATTTTGTTATGTATTTAGAGGCACTAATATTCAGAAGCTGTTCTAAATGTATTAGATAAATAATTTGATAGGACAACAAAATCTTCAGTTAATGTAAAGAAAAAACAAATTTAAAAAGTCAAAATATAGTGAAGTAGAAGTTATTTAATACAATATACCTCTCTTACTTTTCAAGATTTTTTTAAAACAAATAAAAAGCATTTTTTCCAATTGTATCACATGTGCAGAAGAAATTTGTTTTGGTTCTGTTGATGAAAACAGGAAAATAAATCTTATCTAAACCCTCTGAATATGTCTGTTCAATTAAAAAACACATATAGCTCTTAAATAAATACCCTATTGAAAATCTATCAATCCCAAGCATGTGCAGATGATCAGCTATTGATTCAGCACAAATATGAGGTACGGGAGCTTTCACATAAAAAGTGTGATCCCATTCCCCTACAATTTCCAGAGATACAAGTTTTCAATAGAGAAATTTAGAGAAATTAGTAAAGATTCTTTGAAAACGGTAAGCACAAAATTGTCCAAACAAGTTAATTGTGTAGACACAGTCTAAAGTAGTGCTGAAAAATCAAACCTACACTGAGTAACAAGTGGAAAGAAACAATCACTCATATAATCGTGTCTTCCAGAGACATTAGCCACAAAGAAACACTGCCTTGCTGTGTGAAGATGCTGTGTCTTACAGAAACCTAAGACAGGATCACAAAATGACCCGTAGATAGACGATTAATCTAGAATTTCTCTTAAATTAATAAATATTATTCAGGTTCAAACAGTGAATTCATAACTTTACCCTTCTGTATTGGGTTGCAATAGGTAACTAAGAATGTGTATTCTATTTTCCATCTGTTGAAACTGGTTGGAGAGGTGTTTTCTTTATCACTTGTATAACCCATTCCTCATAACTCTGGGGGGGAGGGGTTGGGTACCTTCTATTAATGGGCCAACTGTGAAAACCAGGTCAGTCAGTGTTCTTATCTCTTCCACAACCCATCCTCCTTCCAGAGGGATATCTGTTGTTAATGGGCCATTAAGGCTCACCACATGGCCGATGAAATTACATAACCCCATTGTGAGATGGTCCACCCAGTGGGAGGAGCCAAGAATTCCTATCTGGATAAAAACTGAGAGTCAGAAACACCAGGGCAGCCTATTTCCATTAGATTTCCCGGGGGAAGACTCGATTTATCTCATCACCACTGGACCTTCAGAAGGAGACCACACCCTTCTACATGATCATCTCTGCTCCAACAGACCCACCTGTGTTACTCCAGGAGGATTTATATGGACTGCACCGAATACCCTGACCAACAGGGTATCAGACCATATTTCTGACTCTGGTCAGTGTTTCTAGGATTTTCTCTTGGTTTTTTGTGTTTTGTTGTTGTTGTTGTTTTGTTTTGTTTTTGTTTTGTTTTTAATGTACTACTTAATTTGTAATTTTAATATTCCTAGTAAAGAACTGTTATTCCTATCCCCATATGTTTGCCTGAGAGCCCCTAATTGCAAAATTATAATAATTTGAAGGGAGGGGATTTACATTCTCCATTCCAAGGGAAGCTCCACTTTCCCTGGCACATACATGTCTTTCCAACTCAAGACACCTTCTTAATTATGGGCAGGTGTCTGTCCTGGATTTGGCTGGGTCAGAGTTGCTTTTTCTTAGTAGCTGATTCAGCGTTGTGTTTGGGATTCAGTGTCAGAATAATATTGATAAAACATGGATGTTTTGGCTGTTGCTACATTGCGCTTACCCTAAGTCAAGGACTTCTCAGTGTCCCATGCTCTGCTAGTGAGGAAGTGAACAAAAGGCTTGGAGACAGCATAGCCGGGACAGCAGAGCCAAAGTGGCCAAAGCGACATTCCACACCACAGGACATCATGCCCTATATATAAACTCAGAGGAATTGCCTGGAAAGAGGCTGATTGTTGTTTTAACCTTTGTTTCTAATTCTCTTCCTTGCCAGAGGAGCGGTGGTGGGCAGAGACGGCGAGGCTGTGTGGTACTTAATTTCTGTCTTATAAACCACAACGTCTTTACTAAAATCTCAGTGCAGAGGTTACAGTAATACTCAAAGGAGAGGACTGGATTGCCACAGGCTTCTTACCCTGCAAACAACCTGCTACTTGTCTGTTATGCAGGAGTTGGAAGATCAGTATGAAAAACTTGCTAATGCTAAGCAGAAAGAGAAGTACCTAGGTAGTCAAGAGGGAAAAGGAATTACTGTCATCCATGTAATTCATAGTCCCAATTCTCTTTGCCTCTGCCTTAAGTCCCATATGTTATTGGTATCCTTAAGGAACATCTATTCTTTCTCTTTTCCAGAGCACTGATTAAACACAGACTGAAATCAACACATAGTAAACATCGTTCCTAATCGTAAGACATTTCCATCAGTAAAATATGGTCATAGTTTCATCAGGCTTTGTTGAGAGACTATTTCCCCATTTGAGATTCATGCAGTGATAAAGCAGAGTTAATTTTGTGTGGGTTTGGTTTTATTAATGAAAATCTTTTGTGATAGTCTCTTTAATGGCACTTCTTTGCTGCTCTGTGTCTACACTAGCAATAATAATATTATTATTGTCTAAATTTCTGGGACTGAAGGTTTGGGTGTTTGGGATGTGAGGTATGTTTTTCCTTTTAAAAAAGTTATATTTAAGATGACAGTGCACAAAACTTTCCCCCAAAACAGCAAACCAAGCCACATGCAACCTAGAAACCAAACACTGACAAATGCTTGTGTGTATTTTTTTTAGTTTGTTTTGTTTTCCATAATACTGCAGGAGAGATACCAAATAGGCTCTCTCATATCAGTTATATAACTTCCTTTTTTGTTTGTTTGTTTGTTTGTTTGTTTGTCAGACAGAATAATTGCACACTAGTTACTTCCCACAGTGGATTATGTTTACAAACACAAACCAAAGCAGTAATAATGCCCAGGATGTCAAGGTGCTGAGGTGTATTTACATTAATATGCATATTTTCTGCAAAGTACTTCTAAAATATTACATTCCTCTCTCTTCAGCGTATTGGCTCCTGCTTCACTTAAAATGATGTGTTAAAGTTGGTTGGTTGAATTTCCCAACAGCTTGGACTAGTTCAGGTATATCCAAAAGTGTTCAGAGAAGCTGTGGAATCTCCATCCTTGCAGATGTATGGCATTGACTATACATGACCCTGGAAAAACAGTTGTAGTGTCAAAACTGACCCTGTTCTGAGAGGGGAATTGTGTCAAATAACCTTCCAAGGTTTCTTTCATCCCAAAAGTTTCTGTGACTCTAAAATATTTCTACCACATCAGTTATTCTTGTCACATCCTCTTGAGCAATATTATTAAGCTTTGCAAAGAAAAACAGAGAGTGTGAGAGATGAGATCGGATTCCAAGTCAGGGATGTTTTGTTCCACTTACTTGGATTCCACCCTTGGAGATTTTTGCTCCTCCATCCTCATTTTCCTCTCTCTTTGCTTAGAGTCTATACAAATGAGTTAGAAACTCACTTTAAACATCATTCTATTCTCTGCATCAAGGCTTGTCTCATTTGTTCCACAAACCACAACTGAAAAGAACAATTATTTTTCAGATTTGTGTTTAAATAATTTGAAAGCTTAGTCTTCCAAATTATTGCTTTAAGTAAACTTCTTAAAAAACAAACAAACAAACAAACAAGCTTTAATTTTTATATAGAAATTAAACAAAAAAATCTATTAAAAAATTAGCACTCTTTTTATTATCAGTCTGTAACTATCATGACTTGCAATTTTGACATCCTTACCAACAACCTCTAAAGTAGAAAATTTTATTTTTAGACTTTTGTATTATTATAGAAAACAGTAGCCAAATTGCATAATAATTTTCTGAATTACAAACAAATGGTACTCTGAGAACTTTATCTTCTCTTCCACAATAAATTGATATCAAGTAATTTTTAAATTATTTCCTAAGGTAATGTTTACTGTATCATTTGGGCAAGAAATTATCCTGTAAATCAGTCTGACATTATGATATGCAATTATAAGAGAACTTTATATGCAAATAAATTTACTGTGCCCATTGTTTTTATCCTGTCTCTGCTCAACAAAACCTGCCATTTTGACACAGTCAGCAAACCACATTAGCTTTGGGAGTTCATATTTAAATATGCTCTTCACATCTACTGAGGGGAAAATGCTCAGATTTCAAATATTTTTGATGAAATACTTCATAAGCAAAGCACACACTCCCTGAGGGATTATGCCACTATTTCCATTTAATTGAATTGATTAAATTAAAGTGAATGGTGGTCTAACCTCAAAAGGAAAACATATTTCATTTATGAAAAATGTTGCCATTTATTCTGCTCCGTTGCATGTACAACATATAATGTATTCAGTATGAGATTCCAGCCTTTCTAGGAAGTTATTTGTTATATAAGCTTTAAGGTGATCTTGAACATTTGAAAAACTTCTATATGTCTCAATGTATTACCTTAAAAATACCAGAGTCTTTCTCTTACCCTCTGGTTACATCTACAGAGAGTAGTTGTGCTAGTAAGCATGTTTAGATACCTTTCAAAAAATGCTAGTTTTGTACAGTTGCTGCGTATGCATTTATCCAAGGAAAAAACTGTTGTCAGAGTTCCTCTGTTACCCTCAGGACCAACAAGAATCTCTGAAGAAGTACTACAGCATCCCTCGAGGGATTTAATGTAAGCAAACTGAATATGATACATCTAGGTCACACACTAGGATGAAAGAAACATGTTTAAAGACTACTGATGTAGACCCCATAATCCTTTAGTCTCTTTCTGAAAGGCTTTCTGAAAGTTTGCCTCTATGTCATGCAATAGTCACTTTGAATTTTTTTTTTTCCTGCTGTTGTTATTCTTGTGGGAGTATTTTGTTTGGGTTTTTTTTGTGTCTTTTTTCCCTTCGGTTTTGTTTTGCGTGTTTTTCTGTTTTGTTTTTATTTTTAATGACTGCGTGACTTTTATCCAAAGGAAAATAAATAAGATTAATACCAAATTGTGGGCTGATGAAGTAGAAGGGGAAAACAGAATCACAGAATCACTGAAACTGAAGGGATCCTTTGAGATCAGCTGGTCTAGCCCCATGCTTAGGCAGGACCAGCCAAAGCACATTATTCAGGACTGTGTCCAGTCATGCTTTGAAGACCCACACAGAGAGAGACTCCACAGACACTCTGAGCTACCTGTTCCAGTGTTTGATCAGCATTGCAAATAAAAAGGTATTTCCTTGAATTCACATGAAATTTCATACATTTCTGTCTGTAGCCATTGCCATTTTTTCCTGTCATCAGATACTGCAGAGAAGAGGAGCATCTTCACCTCTTCAGGCTGGAATCCCATGTCTCTCTCAGTTTCTCATATGAAAGATGTTCAATCCCTTAATAACCCTAATGATCCTGTGTTGAACTCAATTCAAGTTGCCCAGAGTTGTTGTTGATGCCCTGTCCCCAGAAATCTTCAAGGCCAGGTTGGATGGGACCCTGAATAACAGTAGAACTAGTTGATATTTCTTAAAATTTTCCTTATTTTAAAATTGATTTTTAAAAGCAGAACAGTTTGTCACCTCGATTACCTCATGTTCTCAAGACAGAAACATCTTTCACTCCAAAGTTCTACATTCAGCAATCAGAGAGGTGAAAAGACTCCTTTTATTTTATATTATCTCCTTCCTTTTTTTGTATTCTGGATATGTTAAAAAGGAAAAAAAATTAACATATTGATCTACTCTTATAGTCTGTATGTAACACTGTGAGTTCCTTCAGCACCTTATTGAAGCATCCCCATGCAAGGGTGATTAGCAGACCATATAGTGAGGAAGAGTTCAACCCTAATTCTTCAGTTACAGGCCTCATCTACATTTACAAACAAAACAAAAACAAACAAACAAAAAAATAAATTCAAGGTGTCCTTTTTACTAGTCTGCCTTTGCATCATCAACAATTAATCATGAGTAATAATATTGAGTGAAAAGCATGTCTTGCATTCAAAGACTATGCAAATTTTAAAGGAAAAAACCCCACAATTATCTTAAAGGGAACTTTATTTTAAAACAGTTTTGAAATACGATTACAGTTAAAATATATTCTAAAGAGCATCTGAAAATCAGTATGGATAGTTTCCCTCAAAAAGTAAATCCTAGTTGATAGACCATTCTTCATATAAGCTTTCAAGCAATGCATTAAAAAATATTGGTTTATGGTATTAAACTGGAGGACAATCAAATAACATACCTGCTTGTTAAAATGGATTTTTTATAGTTTTTTTTAGTCTGGAACTTTGTTTTATTTTCCTGCCCAAAACTACATTGAAATAAAATGCTGCATTTATCGCTAGTGTGACCTCTCCTTGAGTGTTGTGAGCACTCTGGAGCCCACCACTTGAGAAGGATGTGTCCTGTAGAGGGCTGGGGAAGGGCTGGAAGGCAGGTCCCATGGGGAGCTGCTGAGGGTTACAAGTTTGTCTAGTTTGGGGGAAAGGAGGCTGAGGGACAACACCCTTGCTCTTTTCTACAGCTTCCAAAAGCGGGGAAGTGGAGAAGGAAGAGTTGAGCTCCTCTCCTGCTTAACCCGGGATAGGACGTGGCTTCAAAGATGTATCCGGGCAGTCAGAACTGACATGAGCAAACATTTGTTCACCAGCAGGTGGTGTAACCCTGGAATAGCTTTCCTGGAGAGATGATCAGTATTCCAAGCCTGTCAGTGTTTCAGAGGCATCTGGACAATGCCCTTAATAACATGCTGAACTTTTGTTCAGCTATGAAGTGGTCACCAGGTTGGACAAGATGACTGTTGAATGTCCTTGCTAATTGAAACTGGTCTCTTCTATTCTTTTCTGTTCAATTCCATGCCAGTCTGAATATTGAGTTCTATTTTCAGACATCATCACTGAACTTTCCACTAATTTCTATTTAATTTTGTCTGACTACTTACCTAAAATATAATTATTTTATTTTATGGATTATGTAGAAGATTTGAAGAAAATGACCAACACTCTCAAAAGTTGGATTATTTTCTGTAATTTTGGTCTATTTTATTTTGAAGTAATATGAATAAAATCCTCTTTTATATCTTACATATAGAAGAAAAAAAAAAAAAAAAAAAAAAAAAAAAAAAAGCCAAAACCACCACCACCAAAAAAACCTGGTAGTATGAAATGAAGTAAAGAAAATATTACCTTTAAAGAGAATTTCACACTGGAAACAAACTTAAATGTAGCTGAACACATCCTAAACTTTAATTAAAAAAAAATTGACCCTAAAGAAATTAAAGGAAATTCAGATGCAAAAGATAAGATATTAAGCAGCAGAAGGATCACTGACTAGACCTAGGAGTTTGTTCCCATAACATTTATCTTTCTGGATATACAAATCTTTGGGGCAGCAGCAAACAAGGAAAAAAAGTGTTCCAATTACAGATTATGACATTTGCAAGAAGAAAAGAAGTACATGAGGAGAGAAAGAAGGTAAAAAACAAGTTTTCTTTCTGTGCATTCCATGTGTGCCACAGAGGACACACACAGTCTTCAGGAACTGTCTATGAATATGTAATTCAAGCTATTTCTGTTGATTTGGAATGACCCTTGGCTGTCATGGATTCTTCTCTTACTAGAAGGGAAGCAATTAACAAACGTTAATGCATTTCCTTGAGTCGGGCTGATTCCAAAGATACCTGATATTTAAAAGGAAATTAAAAAGTACCATGAAGAAAGGTTATTGAACAATACATGTAAAAGTGACATAAAACTGGAGTGTAACATTTTCTTTCTTATATGAATGCATAACTAGTCAAGTAACAATTTTGATTTGTGGCACACATTTCAAGATGAAGACATCTGAGTCCAACAGTTATTTATATTCTTGAATGACAATCCATATCTTGAAACAAAATTTACAATTTGAAACTTCCTTGAAATAGATCTAGACCCGTAATTTTTTAATATCAACCACTCATCTTACACTGACATCTAGACGAATAAACTTTGCTAAGCTAGACATACATAAGATATAATTTCCCCTCAGTGCTTCCTCTAGGAGCCCTAGAATTTAATAAACTGAGAGGAAGAACTATCAATTTTTGTTTCACCTTTATCCACCTTTTAGAGCATATTCATAATTTTTCTCCTTTAAATTATTCAGAATAACATAAAGAATATGATCTAAGAGGTGTGTGATACAAAAGCATGGGGTTGAAGGCTCTTCAAGCCTAAAACTTCCAAGTCTACAGCTCAGAAGAATTTTTTGAGTGATTTATTTGATCTGGATACTTCCAGGACGAGGAAGTTTGGCCTCTTCAGCCTTAAGAAGAGACATCTCAGGCAGACCTTCCTTATCAATATCTGACCAGAGGATACAGAGAAATCTTATGTGCAGAAATAGGATGAGAGTCAGAAACATGAGCTGAAATATGGGAATGTATGACTAAATATAAGGAGTAAACATTTTCTAGCACAAGGTGAGACATTCATGGGAAAGTGTTCAAGAAAAAATATGGGAGAGGGAGGGGTTAAAATAAATAAAGTGCTTTTCATTTAGATAGAAAACTTTTACACACCTTACATTTACTAGCAACAGTGTAATCTGTTTTAAAAATCTCCTACTATGCATAAGAGTGACTAGTCTGATTTAAAATTCACTTAACATGCAGTTTGCACCCTGACAACTGATGCATATACAATAGTAGATAAAAATCTGGAAATGGAGCAGTCATACAATCACGTAACAACTTCTACAGGCAGGCTGAGATAGGAGATAGCTAGGAATCAAACCTATCAGAGCAGCAGGCACAGAGGTTTGGGCTGATAAGCTGCAGGCAGTAATGTGGTGCAAGGTGGAGGAGAGGACTGGCAGCCACAGTCAGGCAGCTACTGAGAACAGATTTATTTGGTCAGAGACCTGAGAGGATCCTGCTCAGGACACAATCACAGCCAACATTATCTCAGCCTCCCCAGAACAGCAGTAAATCTGTAAACTACCCGAAGAATGCAAGAAGGAAATTACAATTTTCTCTAGTGAATGGCTGCTGAAGAGGGTGTCGTGTGAATGTAGAGCACAGTTTCTGAATTTAAAGGTGTTTTATACTATTTTATATTCCATCTATTTTCCTTCTCCTCCTCCTAAGGAATTGTTGTTTACTTAAACTCAAAAACATGTTCAGGTTTATTTTGATTTTAAGTTTTTAGACCCAAAGGTACCTGAGGCTATATTGAAGATAATTTTATGAAACCTCTGTAATATTTAGAAGGAAAGGTTTTCTCAGGAAAATATCAATATTACCCTAATAACAGGAGGAAAAAAAAAAAAAAAAAAAAAAAAAAAAAAAGCTGCAGAAATTTATGAAAGAATAGAAAATTTCTCAGGAATTTACCAAGTTCAACTTGACTTTTCTCCTAGGACAACAACAAATATGAATTTATTGAGACACTTAGTTTTATATGCAATGATAGCACAGGATAAGATGCAGACATAAAGGAGTTAGGCTTAATCTTTCAGTAGGAGAATGCTGAGAATGCTGTGTACTGTGGAAGGGAAGAGTTTGAGAGGAAAATGTAGTTGGGCATAATTGATATATTTAATTAATAGTGAGTTGTAGACTAGATATTTCCAGCCCTGTAGCAGTGATTTCATAGACCATTTGGAAGGTCTTTTGAGATGAATGTCTGAAACAGATGTTAGACACCTCTTCCACCAAGAGAAAACGCAACTATTTACAATATCTTCATGCTTGTTTGCATGTTTATTGCCTAATTCATATCCATGACATTTCTGAATGAAGCGACTATTGCTTATTCTTTTAAAATTATAAATAGAGTAATTAAAATCTCAAACAAGTTTTTCACTTTGCTTTTACAGGATGAAAGATAATAAAGTTTGATTTCCTAAAAAAAAAAAAAAGAAAAACCAAAAAACTATAAAATACTGTACTGCCCTTACATTTTTTAAAGTTACAGAAAGGCCAGAAAAATTCTTCATTTGTATTTTTTTGACAATAATGCCACTTTGCATTGTGTGTTTCTTGTTGCTTGCTGTGTCTGAACTACATTTTAAACAGATTTCTCTGTCTCATATTGAATGCTGGAATTGCTTCATAATATGTGTTCTTCCATCTATAAAAAAATTTAAAACATAAATGCAAACCTATTATTTTGCTGGTTTATTCCTGATAACTTCTATCTTTGCTTGAGTTATCAGTACTTTATGGGTAGGCACAGAAAAGCTATAAAAAATTACTGCCCTATGTATATACACATGGACAGAATATATGTCTATATATAAAATACTGAAGAAAAAAGACATTCAAAGTGTGTAATACTCTCATGCTCTGGCAATGGAGTCATAGACACCTAATACTTCAAACCTTACAACACATTAAACCAGAAAAATACAGTCCCATATTTACTCTGCAAATGACAGAATAAAGACATGTGAAAGGCAAATATCTTCTGAAGTTCAAGCTCAGGCCCTACATCTTGATACAGGGAAGGATTGCAGCTCGTGTTATCAGTTCCTTTTTCATTTGAAAAGCTTAAAAAAAAAAAAAAATCAAAGAGAATATTTGTAGCTCTTTTCTCCCTCTACAATAAATTGTGTTTCTGAGACAAGAACCGACATGCTGCCTCTCTTGTGTTCTAGGTTTGTGCCAGAAGTGCTGATGGAATCAACATCTCCTATTAAGAGACAAGGACTGTGAAGAGTTGAGCCTGTCAAAATAGATGGAAAAAGAACCTTTTGCCATGTGTTCAAATAACAGATGCAGCATACAAAAGTACTGCTCAAGAACAGCCACAATAATTCTTACATTAAAATTAAGTTTTATAGTGAAAAAGTGGATTTCTGAAAAGTAATATTTGTAGATTGGGCAGAAGAAAATTATTAATATCTATAAGTATTAGAGATCTTATTGATATGACGAGAAGTTTTTTGTGCTGAATAATAAGAGGACTAAGGAGGAGAAAAAGGTTAATGAATATACTGAACTGCAGTTGCCATGGGAACCAGCAATGCCTTTTACCTATGATTAGATACTGAGATAAATCAGGTCCATGTTTGTATCTGTATGTCTGTGGGAGGAAGGTTATTTAACTTGAAGAAATAAATTCATGAGAGATGGACAGGAAAATGCATTCTTTCATATTCCATTTGCACCCTGAAATGTCCACCCTCAAAACACTGCCAGCAATTTAGCTATTTCAGTGAAATTGCTTTGGGTTGGGAAAATCAGCAGCTGTTCTCCAAGGTCAGATGACTCAGCAGAACAAAATGTCCTCGCAAATAAACTAGGTTTAAAGAATGAACTCTCTTTAAAAAATGAATCTACAGGTTGCTTACTGAGTTTAATGTACACCTGGCATATTCATATGCCTTCAAATCTATAGCTATTATATGTATTCAGATACTCTGAATTTGCCCTAGATCTTGGAATACATATTTTATTGATAATCTAAATCTCAGTGAAACATTAGAAACTTACCTTTATCAGTACACTCCTTTGGAACAAAAATGTCAAAAGCACTATAAAAGTTCTGGTAACTCTTTATCTGACTGTCTCTACTAAGCAAGGGAAAAAGGTTCTTTGAAAGTAAGGCCGCTTTCTAGGTGAGAATGTCTTCAACTTTTCCATCAAATATAAGATATTCAAATTCAAGATCATAGTGCCTTTGTATGCATTAAAAACAATCAATAAATCCTCCTTCTTTATTAGTACGCCAATGACAGATAATTTGATATTGAGTCAATTTTATCATTCAGGTGTGGCTTTATCTTATTATTATTTCAAAGATAGTTGCATTACTTGTAACATCACTCTAATACCTATATGTGTAGGTCATGGAGAATTTCCGTTAGAGTTTTAATTTATTACGCCATTTTCTTTTCTTCAAATTTTGGCACAGGAAAATGGTAGTAATTAACTTAAATCTAGTAGTACTTTCATAGTATGAAATGGACTGTAATAATAATAAAATCAGAATCTGAAATGAAAAGCAAAGCACAAAGACCTATTGAGCAGATCCTAGTCTAAATGTTGCTTTTAGTACACTATTATCTACATATGAGAAGAAAAATGCAGTTGTGAGGAAGACAGCATGTGAGGAAACAAGAAAAGGTATTGAATTCCAGAATCATGTGAATTCTTTTTTTCCTGCCACTGAGACATTCTGCTCTCTACCTAGATAATATTCCTTTATGAGACCTCACAGAAGGACCTCAGCTACAGACAATCGCAACCAGCTTTTTATTGCTGTTGTTTGCTTCCTAGATTTTTTCCAGTGTCACAGAGTTCACTGTGGAAAGTATTAGGCTGTGCCTGACCAGTTTGAGATACACCAATTTTGTGTAATGCATAAAACTGATTAAATGAAGAAATAGTGAATCGCACCATGGGCTCTACACACAGTGCTTCAAACGTTGCTTTTAGAAAGGAAATGGAAAAACTGATGAGATTTTTTTTTTTTTTTTCTGGTGGTGTGTACTTACATTAAGCAAATATATGGAAATAAGTAATGTGCATATAATTACATTGTTGTCCTCTAGCTCATGTCTCTCTAACACAAATCAACCAGAGCTGTAAACATATGGACCTGCTTGGTTAATTTGCTTAATTTTTTAAGGATGTAGGCCATTGTTTACATCGCATAGTTTTGGAAAACCAGAAATTTCTTTTACATTTAACATGCTATAAATCATTCATTAAAACCTCATTCTATAAGATTAGTCAATTCAGATGAAGAAATTTTAGAGAAGGTTCATTATTTTACTTCAGGATTTGTAACTAAATTGGTTTCTAAAGCAATTTCTCTTTCATTCAAAACTTTTTTTTAAAGGTTAACTTCATAAAAATATGCAATTGGCATTTGTTCTAGGTGAACCAAACTAAAATTGTAATAATTTGCTTTATTAATGATCTGTAAGCATTCAAATGACCATGTTATTGACATAATCTCACATACTATTTTTGTGCATAAAAAATGTAACCTAGAGCAGGAGTCAGAAAGGAGGAATGTCAAAACTATCCTTTCTGTTTATCTTATTTATCTTGTGACATTAACAAAATAAATCTCTGTTGTTCATATTCCACATAACAGATTCTAACAATGAGATGCATGTAGACTTCCATAATCCATTCTGTACTGTTTTTACACTGTAAAAATATCTTGTTTAATGCTTTATTACAGACTATTAAATATCAAAATACAGTATCTGAAATTAGAGCAACTGTTTTAGGAATGTATAAACAAACATATAAGATTGTCTCAGTCATCAATCCTAAAATAATTTGATATAAATAACATGTGAGTCCACCTCCAAAATTCAGCCAAATACTAAAATCAAATGAAACTTACTATAAGATAAGTACATCACTACAGACCTGCTTTAGTGATGATTTTTGAATAAAAAGCTGATATTTTCAAACTTTAGGTGGCTTGGTCATGGCAATATCCTAGAGCAGCATCTGGAAATGTTTGCATGCATATTAACATAGAAACACCATATTGCAGCCTTATGAAGCAAAATAAACTTACTAACATATACATTAAATAGCCTAATAAAGTTCTAATTTATGTATCGGGTACCTCACTCCCGGGGTCAAATCTTGGCTAGCTCCAGACCCAGGTGCGTTACCCCGATAATGGACAGAAGGTAAAAGACAGAGGTGCTCTTTTTCTTCCTCAGGACCACAGTCCCAAAACTTTATGGTAGAACCCAAACTCCAGGAGGGACAGTTGTGTTCATTAACATGTTTAGGTTTTTCCTGGGTTAGAGGGTTTTTTTTTGGTTTGGTTTGGTTTTTGTTTGTTTGTTTGTTTGATTGTTTGTTAATAGTATCTTCTGTGGGGCTCTGTTTTGAGTTTGTGCTGGAAACAGTGTTGATAACACAGAGGTGTTGTTGCTATCAGTATTTGTGATGAGTCCTCTGGCAGTCCTAGCGGTCACGGTCACCTCCCAAACAGCCCTTTCAATGCTCTGCATGGTGCTCACAGCACCACCTTTCCCATGCACTGACTCTAAGTTAGATTTTCCCAAGTGGTTTCCAGCTCAGACTCCTGAGGTGAATAGAGGATTAAAACCTCAAGAAACTCATGAACTATTAATAATATGTGCAATATTCAAAAGCAACCAATGAGGTAATGATGTTTGGCCTTAACTTGCCAAACAGAAAAAGCAGTCATGACTGGATTCCTCTTACATTTTCATTTTGCTTTGTATTTTCAAACAGCCAAGGACAGTAAAAAAAGCAGTAAAAAGCAGAGTTAATATTTATAGTTCTCTTAAGCCTCTCTTCCTTTTATGACAACACACCAGGTAAAACAAAAGCTTTTAAAATGCTAAAATAAGTCAATCCACTGCAGATTTTAGCAATTCTGCCACTCCCCTGTATCTTTCTTCCTTTTAAAAGATTAGAGAAGAAGAAGAGGAAAAGCATATATATATTGGTTGGCTAGTCTTCCCAACATTTATCAAGATCTTCACTCTACAAGCAAATTTCAGATTTATGAAGTTATGCTCCTTTAGAAACTACAGGAACTGATATTTTGTATTTGCCTACTTGCAGGGAACTGTACAGAAAATTTATACTTTGAGTGCATGAACATTTGGGATACATAAAAATGAGTAAGCATCCTTTTTGCCTTGTATTTGTGTTTTAATTGAGAATCAAAGCCGAGCTGGGAAAACATATCATTGTTTATACAACACTCAGCTTGACAGGGCAGATGGAAAATTGGGCTAAAAATAGAAAGCACTGGAAAGCAGTTCTTGCTGGGTGAATTTCAAATACAGAGGTAAGTTAGAGGTGTATGCACTAAGCACAGCACATAGAAAACCACTGGCTAAAAAATACACAGCTTGAGCTGGAAAATTTAATGGCAACCTTCAAACAAGTGGAAGTGATAAAAAAGGAATGACAGTCTGCAATTCTTGATTTCTTGCTGAGTAAATCCTCAAGATACATTAATAAAATATGGTTTACATGAACCATCTCTTAATATCTCAAATGTTTTGCTTTTTTTCTTAAGCAGCACAGTAAAAAAAAAAAAAAAAAAAAAAAAGAGTACACCCCCCCCCCCCAAAAAAAACCCCTGAAAAAACAGATAGAGAATACATACTAAATACTTGGAATATCCTCAGAGTCTTTGCTCCACACATATGCCTAGTGAAGTGCTCCTTCTTTTGTCCAATTAATGAGGTTTCCTAGAGATTCCTATGAAATACTGACCTTAGACAGTCAATATGTTTCTCTGCAACAGAAGAGATGTCCTTTACTGTCTGGATGTTTTCAAGAACTTCACTCTGAAATAATATGAATTGATATAATCAAAGCTTGAAGCAAACTGTGAAGGGAAGCACTTCACAGACAGCAGGTATTTTTCAAGGAACATCTACCCCACACCGCAACTCACCACATGATACAAATTACTTCCTAACACCCTTTAGAACAGATAAAATTCACAACAAAAGCCACATCTCTGGCATTTCCAAGGAAGTTATAGGTCATCCTAATGCCTTAGGTTTCTGAAGAACTGGGAAACATCACTATCTAATTGCAAAGTTTCTGTCGTTTTGACTGGAAAACTAAGTGACAGTCTGTCAAAAGAGAGATATAGATTACAGAGAATGGAAACTCTTTGTATTTTGTAGATATCACATGTAGAGGGCCATACAGAGAAATGCACACTTGCACACACCCTTAACATCTCTTACAGCCCATGGAGTTGCTCACTTTCCAGGTTTGACTTCAAATAAACACTCACAATACTAAAATTACATTGGCTGAGCTATCAAGCTGTCTGAAGGGTTTTTCTTTCCCCTCATTTCAGCGTGTAGTTGAATGGATATTAAATAAGATTGGTAAAAGGTAGCCTAAAGAAGATAATAAAAAACTCCTGAAAGAGATGTTAGCTCATTAAAGGAAGAGTCTGCTTGTAGGCAGCCAGAGATTCTCACAGCAGCTGTTTCATAGCAGGTGATGGGTGATATGAGCTCTGAAAAAGAAGGATCCGATTGTTCACAAATAGAATAGAAATTTGTGGGGACGTTTTTCCTAATATACTGACAAGGTACTGTATGCATAAGATGTCAGATCTTAATTAATACCAGTAATTTTTTGTATTTTTATAGTACATACATAAAAATACAAATTTCTTTTCATGCTTCACTAAAAAAAATCCCTTTTATCTCAGTTAGCTTTGGTTTAGTTCCTGTCTTTCAGAAAATTGCCTAAAAAGGTCACCACTAGTTGTCAAGTCACAAGTTCCCACCCATCTGGTCCTGTATCTGAAGATAACAGGAATGCTCAAAACAGAACAGAACAAAATTTGAAAGTAGCAGGATTTTCTTGCTACTAAAAATACTAAACATTTCTATTCAGAAAAAAAAAAAAAAAAAAAAAAAAAAAGGCAACCAGGTGACTTTAAACTAAAATTTCTGGGGGAAAAAAAGTTCAATCCATCCCATTTCTACCAATTTGATGTCAGGGACAGCAAGAGATGCCCAGGCCCTAGAAAGGGATCACAGATCAGCAGCAGAACACCTGAAGAACATTACAAAGGAATTACAGTCACTCCAGCCAGAAAGTCAACTCCATCAGGGCCCAGCTTCAACATGAGTGCACATAGGATGGGGAATAAACAGGAGGAGTAGGAAGAGATTCTTCCCTGTGAGGGTGGTGGGGATGGGTTGGCACAATTTTGTTTTCTAGTTACAGAAAATGTGAGATATTTTTTCCCTGCCCTAACCGTAGAGTGCTTTGGGGAGGAGAACAAGGACCTATCAAATAAACAAGCCAGGATATTGACAGCTAGGGTGACCAATAGTAAATGTCGATGCGACTTTGGAGGGGGCCTTTAAAACTAACTGCGGGAGATCAGTGTCTCTCTCTCTCTCTTCAGAGATCAGCCATGAGGTGACATCGTGGTCGGGCTGGACTGGGCCCGGGTCGGGCCCTGCTGCCCCTCTGTGCGGCCGGGCCAGGCTCAGCCGGGCGTCTGAGGGCCGCTGCCCGCACAGGGAGGGCCTGGGCCGGCTGAGCCTCTTTCCCCTGTTTGCCAGCAGGGAAGAGAGGCGGCTGCAGCTCGGCAGTGCGGGGCCATGTGCTCAGACCATGGCAGAAGGGGCCAAGCCATGGCTCAGCTTAATCGCCACTGGCAGCGGAGAAAGCAAGCCTGCAGCTTCATAACAACTCTGAGCTGAGCCGCCCTGGATGAGACCGAGGGGTGGAAAAAAGGACATCTACCAGCTTCCTCCATCAGCACAGCTTTGTATTTTCTTCAGCTCCTGCAGCCTCGTGTAGTTTTTGCAAGCCCGAACAGATTTAAACCTTTTTCTAACAACATGGAACTTTTAAAGCACAATTCTTCCTTGAGAGAAAGAAGAGAGAAAACATAAGGGTACATAGAAGAGACACCGAATGAAGTGAGTTAGATGAGAAGTGAAAGAACTAATAATACTGGAATAGGATGGAAGAAGTAGACATTTTAAACCGGACTTTTCTAAGGTAAATTATGAGGAAATGAACGGTTCTTCTCAGCATCTTAGTATTATTTGGGTAGAATGCTATTCTAATCAAAATTAAGGACTGATGTAATTGAGATTTATTTAGGAACTTTGAAGCCCCCACTCTTGGGTTATAAAAGAGGTCTCAGCCTTTGAGACAAAGATGACTGTAGACTAGAAGAAGTATTCGTAAATAGTACCCCAGATACACTGAGAAGCTTTGCTGATAGAACATCACAGTCTGCGAAAACTCCGGGCAGCAGCAGATGTGTGACATTGGGAGCACTGGACTATTTTGTCTTGTGGCAAACGTCTTCATAAAAAGATCTTAGAAAGACTCTTCTCCTAAAATAATGAGTGGTTATGTCTAAATAGTGAAACTGACTGAAAATCCTAAGTTGTGTCTTCTTATGTTGTCCAATAAGAAAGTTAATAGCTTGTGAGAGGAAAGAAGCGTGTTTTAAAGCGTCATTCTGTTTTAGTTTAAGTTTTCTTTTTTTCTCACTTTTTTTTTTTACACTCATTCTTTTAATATATGTTAATAAAACTATTTTTGTTCATTTTTAAGCTTGAGCCTGCTTTGTTTATTTTTCTCCTAATCTCTCCCTCCCACAAAAAAAATTAATACTAAAACCCCTACATTAATTGGTGTTTCTGCCCGGTTTCATTAAATCGAAACCACTACGTGGGGCCAGGTTACCCAAAGAAGCTGTAGATGCCCCATCCCTGGAAGTGTCCAAGCCAGGCTGGATGGGGCTCTAAGCAACCAGGTCCAGTTGAAAGTGTTGGTATGAGATGATTTTTAAGGTTCCTTCCAACCCAAACCATTCTATGATTCTATGATTCTATGATTCTATGACTTTAGTAAATAGCAGATGTACTACAAAATATTTTAATTTCTTAAGACCTAAGTTACACAGTCAGTTCTTTGCACTTTCTTGCCTATCTTTGCTCTGTTGACTTTTCGGAGAGAAACGAACACTCAAGCATTATAACCAAAGCAGACAAGCATATAATTACTGCCATATCAGTTCAATATGTGAATAGAATGATTTTGTCTGGGTAATTTTGATAATAATAGTTATTAAAACAGTCCAGAAATAAAGTGAATCTCCCCAATTAAGTAGGTACACAGGCTAAAACAATTGCGGTGTTTCAAAGCTATTTAAGGGTGGGCTATAATTCTTTTGAATAAATGGACTGGAAATAATTTTTCTATCCATACAGATGAGAAGAATCTGATAAAAACAATATTTAGCCAAAAAAAAAATTAAACTTGATAGTCAACCAAGTTTAAAAAACTAAGAGGGCACATTAAATGCAAAGGGTAAAAATATGTAACAAAGTACTATAGAAATGTTCTGGTTATAAAAAGGAAAAAAATAACCACACTTATAAGGCAAACTATTTGTAGTAGTATCGCACTAAGTAAGATAAAATCTATTAAACCAGTAACAAGAAAGAACAGTGTTCTTTCACTGGAATATTATTAGAAAACACTGAAGGAATTCAATTCATGTATGTCATGTAAAAGTGGACTTTAGAATTTGATTTTGTCTCTTAATTCTTAAGTTATATTTAAATTTACTTCATAAATGTCTTTCTTTTTGTTATTCTTACCATGTAGGTAATAATGTTATGTTAATAAACTTTGAACATAACGATGAGTTATACTTTTTGTCCTGAAAAATTGTCCATTACAGCAGATATTTTGAATATGAGTCAGTTTACTGTCATTGAACCAGTCGTCATTACTGCTTCTCTGCTTCTTATAATAATAAAATTAGCATTTTATAGACAGTCTACATAATGCGACATTTGCACAGCCCAAAATGTGTGGGGTAGAGGCAGCATTCCGGGGGTGAAATGGGATGGGAATGAGGAATGATTTTCTTTGCACATCTGACAAAGCAGGCTCCACTTCCCAAAAATGTTTTGATGAAAAAAAAGCCCAAACCATAAAATATCTGCTAATCGAACAGCTAAGACTGAAAGAGCTTGCATGTAATAGAGAGATGTTTTCATGACAAGTTCTACGTGTCACAAAAAAATGACTACAATCATGGAAAAAGGAATGCACACTGACAAAAACCTGTAAATGGACATTTTCCATGCTCAATCCATAGCCAACCTGGGAATCTGAAAGTCTGGGGGAAAAAAAAAAAAAAAAAAAAAGGGGGGGGGGGTGGTAAAAGTACATAAGGAAATAAATAGTGTGTTTCTAAATTAGGTGGGGGGTTTTTTGGTGTTTTTGTTTGTTTGTTTGTTTGTTTTGTTTTTTGTTTTTTTTTGCTAGAAATACAAACATCACTTCCAAAAATTTGAGAAAAACATGCCAAAGAGGGATTTTCATGGAGGAAATAAAATGTGGAACATTTGATTTTTTTGCATTTTAAAGGTGAGTTGTTTTGAATTCCTGTCTTAGCTAAAAAAGATATTTGCAGGAGAAAAAAGCATGAAAATTTTTGCATTTCTAGAGCACAAGACTTTTCACAGAAAAATCTGTCTTTTATCTGGCTGCATAATTGTTTAGTTTTGTATGATTAAAAAAAATTATTCTCAATGAGCCCCTACCAAAACACTATGCATAATCCATAATTAATAGTCTAGAAGCATTGCTAACCACTGTGTAGGAAGAAAATAACAGATGAACAACTTTTCCAACAATTAATTAAAAAGTCCATTCAGAAGATCAGAGTATAACAAAGATATGATGGAGAATTACACTGAAATTTACATCCATATGTTTCCTCTGCTCCCACTCTGCAATCCTACAGTGAGTCAAAAATTTACTGCAACATTTTGGCAAGAAATTCTGGGTGATTTTGAGTTCTGGTGTGTTTAAAATATCTGATAGAAGATATTTGTTTTTCTGATGCAGGGGACAAACTCCTGGGAAGGGGAGAGGTAAATGGCAGCAGAAACAGCTCCATATGTGAGCAAAGGATCCTGGAGTGGTGGTTTAGGATTGCAGAAAGATGGTGATCACTGCCCAGGTACAAAAAAAGATTTCTGGACTTTCCACCACAGAAGGAAAATTATATTGGCAACCTTGGGACCCTGTTCCATTCTTTCCCAGCAAAGCATTGCTCAAAACAGCCTAAAAATATGTGAGAGACCGAAGGTGCAGAGGGTGTGTTTACTGTTCCCAAGTAATGGCCCTAATTAACTTTCCCCCTTCATTTCAAAGGTAGAATTTGCATTTCAATATTTTTTATCTTCTTTCTCTAACAGTATTTTCCATCCATGGTACAAGAAATTTAATGTTAATATCCATTTTGAATGTACATTGGACATTAACAATGCCAGAGACTTTATTCAGGACTGCTAACAAAACACTGTCAGTGTTTATAAGTAGTTTGAAATGTTGTGAAGATTGTCTTTAAATTAATAGAAAGCATTTCTTCATTTTTAAGCTTCATCTTATAATTTCTATGACTTTCCAAATGAGACTGTGGTTTACTTCAGACTCAAAATTCAAGCCTGCCTTTTCTGCCTTCATTACCTGATATAACTAAAATGCAAAACAGAAAACAAACAAATAAATAAATAAAAGGAGTGTTTCAGACATTTTCAAAGGGTTTCACTGAAAAAAGAAAGTTCTTATGATTGTTTTATCTCCTAACTCACACTGACAGTATTTCAGTATTTCTGTCTTTCTGTCTATGAGTCAGTGCACAGTGAATAAAAGCTATGAAGAGGCATCATCTTGCCACCTAAATTTTTACTGCTTTTTGTGATGTAGAACCCTCCAATGCAAGAATTGTATAATACCTGTTGTTTGAGAACTTCCACAGCCTCTCCCCTACTTTAATCCATCCTTTAGCAGTGACAATATCACCCCTGGTCTCCAGGGTCTTCACTAGTCTCTTCGAGATTTCTAGGTACATTTTAAGACACTCATTTTACAGTTCAAATATCTCTTTTGCTGTGGACTATTGCTAAGTCTAAAGCTTCATTTCTTCTGTAGTAGTAAAGATGTACTGAAATACATACGCCAAGGTGCACTTTATTTCAACAAGAAGAAGACGGTAAAATACTGGTAATTTTTAGTAAGACATTCTCAGGGCATAATAAAGTTTCTTCTTTGGTCTCAGTATATGGACATTTTGACTAATAAAGTATCTATGAAAGTAGATAAGGACTTTCACAGAGTTTTGAATGAGGCCATTTAAGAAGACATTGAAAGTCTAACTTACTGCATATCTTTGTGTCCTGCTGTTTAAATGGTAAAAAGAAAAATGTATTTCTGAGTCAAAATGAGAAAAATGAAAGAAGTCACATAGATCCTTCTAAGAATACTATACTCAGAAAACAGAGCATAAATGTCTTCCTTTTCCTTTGCAACAAAATCACAGAAAATACAACAAAATAGAATGTGTATGTAGAGAAAAATCTTGCTCTGAAATCTAAGGGAAGGAGTATTGATTAATCTAAGGAGTCCTGATTTAGCCATCTGAATAAACAACAAAGTAGAAAATACCCGTTAAAACACCACCTAAAATAAGGACAGCTAAGTGACATTTTCAGAGTGTGCAGCATTACAGTTTACACCATTGAAAATTTTCTCTCCTGAAAATGTTTCTGTCCTCTAGATTTACACTTCACCTTCCAAGGGTAAATTTTTCTCCCTTTATCTACACTGTAAAAGACAGGAGCTGAAAAGGAAAAGATGTAATTAAGATTTAGAGATCTTGTAAAAGATGACGTAGAGCATTCTGGAAGAAGTAGAAAGATCAGGGGAAACAGATTCAGGGACGCTGAAAGGGTGGAGAATTTGAGTTTGGTGACAGAGTCATGATGTGAGTGGAACAACAAAACAATGTGTAGGAAAGGGAAGAAGGTGGGAAAGAGAATGCAGAGGGAATTTAAATGAAGCTTTCTGTGGTAAGCAGAACGTAGAATCTCTGAATGAGAAGAAAGGAGATGCTTTGTTTAAACAGCAGACATGAGGCGGAGAAAACTGTGTAGAATCAAAACTATCAAAAAAGGGAAGAGAGAATGAGTGGGGTAGGGAGACATGGGGCGAAATGAGGGAATCACAGATTTACAAAAGCAGAAAAAAATTTGTAACATAAACAAGCAAGCAAAATATGGGCAAGACAGAAACTATATGTTCATTTTCATACCCAAAACTTGCTGAACTGAACACATGCTACTCCAAACAGAACTGACTGCTTTTATCATTATCTCTGAGATTATTGGCTCTATGAAAACTTGAGGGGTCTGTTGTCTTCCAGATGCAAACAGGAGACCTTACAGGCTGGAAGTAGGCAAAGCAGCTGACCTGCAGACTTGAGAGCTGCAAGACAGCAGAAGGGGCCTTGAGGCAATGTTTTATGTGTATTCCCCTTGATGTGTCTTTTCAGGAAAGTAAAAGTCTGCTAAATAGGCCGCTTCTAACAGGTTTATTTCTATAAAACATATATATTGACTTTATTGACCACACAATCCCAACCACTTTATAAATGATGTAGAGATGTAAAGCTGTAAACCTGTGCTAAGTGGTCAGGTTTACATCTTCTCATCCACAGCAGACAGGTAGCTCAAGACAGATGGGGTAAAATGGGAAATTTCTTTTTTGGGGTGTGTACTCCTCTACCGTAACACCTCTTCAAGTGTCTGCTCAACTCTGATTTAATAGAAGACACTGATATGTGCTGAGAAAACAAGTTAAACATGGATGGTTACTTTGGGGGCTGTTTACACAAAAGCTCTGGCCCGTATCTGCCCTGCTTTAAGATGTTAAGTGTAAACAGGAAAAAAAAAAAACAAAAAAACAAACAGAGAAGCACAACAGAACTGGTAACTGGTTCCTTATCCTCCATAAATAAATTTGTGGGGATGAGGGAGAACCAGGAGGTTAACAGTACCTAGTCAATAACTACTAATTGACTTTGGAAATGGGGCAAGTTTCAGCCATCTAAGCTGAGAATAATAGTGATGGTGACAGCATTGGCCGGGGGGGGGGGGGGGGGGGGGTGTGCGGCGGAATTTCCATTCCCAGGGCTTGCCATGGTAGAGAGCCTGAGCCTTTGGATAGATGTTAATGTGTGGAAGCTTGGGCAGACCAAAGGACAGCAGTGAATGCTCCCTTTCCTGTGTCTGTGATGTAAATGGTAACTGGAACAGTGGATCACATTTCTGTCAGTATATACTAAATACAGGGCATGCAAGCATGTTGCAAGATAGCATTTGTTTTTTTACCTGGTGTTCCTATCCCCCTTCACAGATACATTAAAAAATGTTAAATCTCTTAGCAGTACAGCTCTGCCATTATTAGCCTGCTCTAAGTTCCCCCTGTCATATCTATATTTGTACAAAAACATCAGAGAACAGGTGATAAACAACAGAGAAGACCCTGATGCCTTCATTATGACTATTTTAAAACTCTGTAGAATACAGCAGATTGCTGTTTTTTATATATATACCTGTAATAAAATACATTTTACCACAGCAATGTGCAGAAGCCTTTTCCACCACAAGGGAATATGTTGTTTGCTGCACCAAGATTAGTTATTTGTTACTGACCTCAACCAGTTCGATGTCAAGCCTCTTTGACCCATGCAGCTCCTGTTTACAGAAGTACCCAGTAGAAACAAAATATGCTTCAAAAGTAATTTGAGACTAATTTTCTAAAAAAAGCAAAATAAAAAAGATTATAAAGGGCAAGTTTGGTGTGAAAGGTAATTATTCACTAAGGTCCCTGAGAGTGGAACATGTTTCATCTACATTAATAACCTGCATGCAGAAGCGGGCAAAGGGTATATGGAGAGATTTTACTGCTAGTATTTGTTAATGCATAAAATATGAAATTTGACTTCAGAGAAATTTAGGATGTCTCATTTCCAGTGACTTCTATAAAAACCTTGAAAAAAATTGACAGAATATTAATGATAACCCATGATTGCAATCTTTCAGGAAGATGTAGTGTGACCACAACTGGCAGATGTGTCTGAGAGGGGGTTTGTTGTAGCTTCAAGGTAAGAAAGAGAGAACAAAACACTTCAATAATAATATCCCCCAAATACCTTTACTGCAATCTCCCAGTGTTCTGTTTTGTATCATCACATCCATCTGGTAATAAAAAAAAATGGCCAGGTGTTACACGATATAGCTGGCACGCAGTTACCTTGAATAATATATGATGTTAAATGGAATACACAAGAAGAAGAAAATTATAAAATTAGCAAGAAAACACCACAGTGGCTTAAGAGAGTATGATTTTTTTTTTTTTTTTTTCCTAAAAAGTCTTGAGGTATTAAGGGGAAAAAATAAACCAGAAAAAAATATCTTGAGACAGTTCTGGGGAGACTTTTGGAAGCTTGAGATTCGTTGAAACATTTCAGTACTTGGAGTGGGGCTTATAAAACAGAGGGACTTTTTACATAGGAAGATAATGATATGACAAGGGGAAACAAATTTAATGGGGGGGAGGGGGGGGGGCGGAAGTCAGGTTTAGATTAGATGCTAGAAATAAATTCTTTCCTGCAAGGGTGGTGAGGCCCTGGCACAGGTTACCCAGAGAAGCTATGGATGCACCATCCCTGGAATTGTTCAAGGCCAGGCTGGATGGGGCTCTGAGCAACGTGGTCTAGTGAAGGCCTCTGCCCATGGCAGGGAAGTTGGAACAAGATGGTGTTTAAGGTCCCTTGTTACCCAAACAATTCTATGATTCTATGAACTCAAAAAATACTCTAAAAACCTGCTAACATAAAATAAGTAGCTTGTACTGGACAAAGGTGTTTGTATTTGTTTAAATGAACAGTTTTTCATGAGGATTATTTACTTTTCTTCTAAGCCTTCATACTTTTTTTTATTATTATTATTTTCTTTTTCCTGTTATAAAGAAAAAAAAAAAACAACAAAACAAAACAGGAAAAATCAGGACCAGATTTCACAACTGAAAGGAATAATGTAGATTTCAAGAAATGTTTGTCAGATTAATGTATCACAAAAAAATTAAACCTTATATTATCATTGTCATACACAGCAAATGCTAAAACAAATTGGGGTTTTGAAAGGTAGTACTGTATTATTTATGTATCCTTGTGTGCTCATTAGTTATTGTTTGGACCCTTCTATCTTCTCTACTTGTTGCTGTCACAAGAATTCTCCCTGCCAATATTTTTTTTTCTGTTTTTAATACTAGTGTTTCTGCGCTGAGGTATTCATGCTGATGATAAATCATTTTAGTAAGACATTTGGCTGAAAATAAAGGAAAATATTTTACACAGGTGCAAATACACTGAATACACAGCATTCAGCTTGAAAAAACATGCTTGAAAACTAATAATTTTTGAACTATTATGGGAGCTCAGAACTTTTAGAGAATGGCTTAGCACATCTCAGCAGTGTGAGTAGAGACCTGTGCCAATGGGTTACTCATGAGTCAGTCCCAAGCCCCAGAAGTGCACTACAGACGCAGAGTCCTGACTTCTTCCCTCCCATATAAAGTTGATGTAGCCATGATGAACAGTAGTGAGAACATGCAGTTGCCAGCCTGCTCTTAGATCAGTTGGAGTCTGTGCCCACTGAGATCATCCTAAGGTCTCTGTACTCTGTTCAGTGTAGAGAGAGCAGCTCTGTTGGGAAGAACCTGGCATTCTTCATGGATGACAGGTTGACAGTGAGCCGGCAGCATGTCCTTGTATCCAGGAGGGCCAATGGGATTCTGGGGTGAATCAGGAAGAGTATGGTCAGCACATCAAGGGAGGTGATTCTGCTCCTCAGCCCTAGAGAGGCCACATCTGGTGTTCCGTGTCCAGTTCTGGGCTCCTCAATACCAGAAAGACAAGGAGATACTGGAAAGGGTCCAGAAGTGATGAGGAGTCTGGAGCATCTCTCTTATGAGCAGAGACTTCTGGAGCTGAGCATATTCAGTCTGGAGGGGGTTCTCATCAATACATACAAAGATCTCCAAGGTGGGTGCCAAGACATTGGTGCCAGACTCCTTCCAGTGGTGACCAGTGAACAGATAAGGAGCAATGGCCTTAAACTAAAACACGAGAAATTCCACCTCAACATGAGAAAGAACTTCCTTTTACTAAGTGTGGCAGAGCACTGGAAGAGCTTCCCAGGGAGGTCCTGAATTACCCCTCTGTAGACATTCCGAGTCCACCCAGACATGTTCCTCTTCCCCTGCTCTGGCTGACCCTGCCTTGGCAGAGTTCAACTGCATGATCTTCAGCAGTGCCTTGCAACCAAACCATTCTGTGATTCTGGGATTCTAGGGAATGGAGATGTTCTTGCCCCCTTTTTCAGCAAAAGCATTATCTGGGATTCTCCATGCTGTATGCATACAGGTGCTCAGAGGTTCCACAGCAGCCAAACCGTGAAGCGTCCTGACTGAGTAGTGTAGAGTATTCACTGAAGAATCCTTTTAATTTTCAGTAGATTTCAATCTTCTCTTTCTCTTCAGGAAGATTCATTATCTCAAAATTCTTATGCAGATTTTTACCAAAGTTGATCTTTCAGTTAAAAACACTGTAAGCTTCTATCAGATGAAATTAATTCTATGCCTATCATAATATCTATGCAGCTGTAATAAAAATAATTGAAACTAAGTGGATGATAAAAAAGATGTATTAAAAGTTCAAAACTAGTTTTGGTGTAATCCAAAGATTTACAGCATAAGATTATGTACTATGGTAATAAGAATTTTTGAAATATATATTTGATAGAGTTGTGTTTTGTGTTTGGTAGGCATTAATGAATACATATAGTTGATTAAATAGCATGTCATAGATCTGCTTTTTCATTTCAGGAGAATTCCAATTTAAAGTGCAATAACCTAAAGATCAGCCACAGAGAATAACTATGTTAGTAACAATTGCACCAAATTATTAATTCAAATTTACTACAGCTTTTAGAGTCTGTTTTCAAGTGAAGCATAGAGCTCAGGAACTAATAATACTAATTGAATTATGGTTCTAAAGTAATTAGAATTTCAGGATAAACAACATTATTTTGTATATGTATGACTGTGGTGCTGGAGCCTGTAAGCTCTACTTCATTAATTAATAAAGAACCATATGTTCTGGGTTTAGTGGTGCTGGAGGCTGAAGAATTTTGTTTATCAAGGGATAAATCTCTTATAATGGTTTACATCTGAAAGCTGATGAAGGATATCCATCACTTTTGCAATTCCTTCATCTACAAGACATTTTTAATTATAATTTCACATCAGCATCTGTGTATAATGTCTAATACAAAATGCAAATGGAAAGTAGTTTAAACTATTTTAGCAAACCAAGTTGTTCAGCAGTATTTGGGGTGGTTCTTGAGTTAAATTAAAATGTGGAGGCCAAATAATCAGTCAATTTCAGCTGATTTTCTAGATCTATAAGATTCAACACTTTGTGATTTGGGCAAACTGTACTTGGAACAGGTCAAAATTAATGACTAATAAAGTCCCCCTCTTAAAATAATTTTTGTTATCACTTTAATCTGTATCTGAATCTATGTGTCTGAATTTGGCTGAAAGCTAATACCTTGTCTCTTAGTTGTTTGGATTATTTTAAATATTTGAATAAATCTTACTGTGATACACACACACAAACACAGACACACCCTGGTCTACTTATCTTTATTACTACAAAAGTTGAAAAAGATAATAAACATTTTTCCGAACCCTGTAAGCAGACTGGTGCTATCCTCTTTCCCAAATATGTCAGAACATGTAAATCTATCCTTCTCAGTGAATTAACAGTTGAAAAAAAGAACATCAATAATCTAGAAAAGCATAATTTCAAAAGATAGCCAAGAATCCTGCAGCTACCCTGAGTCTCCAGAGAGAAGACATCTTCCCTGATTGCTCCTTCCTTTGGTTGGCCGTCTCTTCACTACCCTTGGACATTTTTGTCTGTCAGTTCTGCTTGGGAACCTTCTGGCACCTCACCTTCTCAGTAGCCTTTTTTCACATTACATTATAGTCTCAGATGATCTGTATCCCCCATCTAAAAATTTGAAGCATTTTGGATTCATATGGATCTCTGTATCCAACTGCTTGGGCTGTTGTTTTATATTGGAAACACACTATGTTTAATTGGAAAGTGATTGTGTAACTTCCATGTTCTATTTTTATCGGTTATTAAATTAATATATTATGGAATATGGCAATACTCGGTGACCTCATCATTGGTTGCATTATTCTGATATAATCTTATTCTAATAATGGTTATCGTATGTATCACCTTAACTTTTATCACATTATTTTTTCCTGAAACCACACCATATTTGTCAACAGAAGGAATATTTAGTAAGGTAAGCACTTTAAATTTCAATGATGTATAAACTTTCATACTTTCTAAACTACTGGGGTTTTTTTGTTGTTTTTTAGGGGTTTGGGGGTTTTCTGTGGGTTATTTTGTTTGTTTGGTTGGTTGGTTTGGTTTGTTCTGCTTGTTTGCTTTCTGGGGTTTGATTGTGGATGTTTTTTTGGTTTGGTTTAGTTTTGTCCTTGTGGGTTTAGTAGATATTAGAAACATTGGGCCTAAGCATTGAGCTTTCTTTTCAATGATGACCAAACTTGCATATTTTCAAAATAATATCTGAAGTAACATGCATTTTCATATTAACTGAGTAGGATACATTAAAAATATTATGAATCTCCCTTTTCTTTGTATGTGTAGACTCTTATCCATACATTTCTTACCACTAGTGAGTCTTTCCTTGTAACTTTTGAAGGAATTATATTTACATAAAACATTCACCACAGACAGACCTGAAATTATCTTGAGATCCTTGCCTGCTTCAATTCAAATCCTGGTCTGATATCCACAGACTTGCATGTGTGTGTTCCCATCTACTGTAGTAATTCTACTCCAGCTGTGTAGTAACATGTGTGGCTTGTTTTTAGCAGTTGCAGATTAAAATGGAGATCTTCAGAATGGCCTTTGACATGAACTTCAGGATGTTGACAGAAGATGAGCACAATTGTAAAGAGTATTATGCAATAGGAGCTTTTTATCAAAAAATGTATCAATGAAACATTTGGAAAACTACTGCAATAACCCTCATTAAAATTTAAACTATAAGTAAGCTTTCAGTAATAAAAGTTCCAGCTCTAAAATATGAGTAGACTTTCACTATTCCCTTTATTTAGTGAAATAAAATAATAATAATTAAAAAAAAAAAAACCACATAAAAAGTAAACACTGATATTTTTGCAAGTATTCAATAATGTTTAGGCAATATGCTGTTCACTGAGGGTGGAAATTATTCTGAATACTAACATAAGACTCTGCTGAATCACTGTGAGCTCCAGCTATACTGGAAGTTGTTTTGACCTGTCTATAATTACTGTGTATGTTTGGATAGATGATGTTCCTCATATTCTATTGTCTAAACTCTCTGTTTGTTCATATGGAATAATTACGTTCGTAGTAGTGATATTTATGAATTATTTATTTCTTCACATGAAGAGAAACTTCATGTTCATAAGGTGTTGCAGGTGTACTTTTTACTTTGGAGTTAATGAAGTAGGTGACGTGATTTTAAACCCAACTCGGAGCCACAAGACACATCTTTACACAGCTGTGTTTCTAAATTTGGATAATGGCTTGTCCTTCAGAAGTCCTGTTTTAGCCCAGGAAACATGTAGGAGGGTAGTTCATTACTGTTCTCATAGAAAAGGGGGAGAGTTGTGCTCCCCGCTTCCAAAATTTGCTTTCTTCCTTTCCAGTCTGAAAAAAAAAAAAAAAACAAACCAAAAACTGAAACTATCTCTCAAGTCCTATATCCAAACCCAGAAATCATGAACCCTACATTTCTAATGAAACCATTAATCCATGGCAACAGGACCTGTCACTGATCCTGAGGGCAGGGTCACATCTGGGAGGTTTCCACCATGCTGACAGCCAGGATTTCTGACACTTTGTCACCTCTCCATCAACTTTGCCTGCTCCTACGTTCTCAAATGCCTTTCCAATCTGTTCGTACTGCTGATGGAGATAATTGCACCATCATGTCAATGAACTCATCTGAAGGGAATATAAAACTAAGCAAACATTATAAAAGTTCTCATTGTAGTTGTGTTTTTCATAGTAATACCCAAGTACTTGATCACAGAATTCACAGACTTCAGGAAATAATGTATTTTTCTCATGAAGAAGTATTCTATGGGGCTTGTCTTGCATGTAGAAAGGACACTTGTGAGAAGCCATGAGTTTGCATGTCATTGCCAAAAGTTCTTCTGAATAACAGTGGCTTATTGTCACTGATAAATTTAACAGGAGAGTAAGTTTTTGTAAAACTTACATGCATTTAAAAAGCACATGGTCTGGGGAGCTAAATCTGCATTCCATAACATAGATTCTCCAAAGGCAATTCTGGACAAAAATTTTGTTTCAAGCTAGCATCAAAAATTTTAGGACTTCATCACAAGGTGTTGCTTGGATGCTTTGTAAACTGTGGCATAAGCCAAATCCTTAAAATTATCATGTGAACAAATGTATGACCAGTGTAAAATGCATGCATCCACAGTCATGAGATTCTTGGGGCTAAAAAAGTTGCATTCTCCCACTTCACTGAGACAGCTTCAGCTTAGCACAGTATCAGTCTAACCAGTCTCCTGACAGAATTTATGCGATTTTCTGTGACAAGAAATGTGGAAAAACATCTGAGACATTTTTCTTGGCTTTACTACTGTCAGCTTCCAAAATTATTTTTTTAGAGATTTACACATTGAGAATCAGCATGCATTTTCCTATTTATCTCAGGATTTATCTTCTTGTGGGTCAGAAAACCTATAGGTACAGGTGCTGAAGGGTGCATACTGACATGGTAGCACCCAGTAGCTGATAACTACTTCCTTAGCAGTGACACTGTGACTAGAAGTGACATAACTAGTGAGACCAATCTTAATTTTCAGTGCATTTTTCACTTTGAAAAAACAGTCTGATGTATTTTTAAAACAGTTTAATCACACCCCAGTTCCCACAGACGTTTTTTTCACACAAATACTTCAGAGGATATATAAAGGTTTTTTTTTTTTTTTTTTTTTTTTTTTTTTTTTTTTTTTTTTTTTTTTTTTTTTTTTTTTTTTTAATACAGAAAAGTCTTTTCCCACTCTTATTTTCTAGATCTAATCATCAAAATGATCAGTAGTAGACATTACTTTCAGCACCAGTATAAAACCCTCAAGTTTTCACAAAAGTGTGATCACAAAATTGTACTTAATGAATATATTCTGGTCAAATTGAAATATGATGAAGCTTCATAGAATCATCGAATTTTGAGACTTGGAAGGGATCTTAAAGGTCATCTATTGGCAACACTCCTGCCAGGGGCAGGAGCACCTTCCACTAGACCTGACTGATCAAGGCTTTATCCAACCTGGCCTTGAACACTTCCAGGAATGGTACATCCA
Organism: Hirundo rustica; assembly: GCF_015227805.2. Classification (NCBI taxonomy): domain Eukaryota; kingdom Metazoa; phylum Chordata; class Aves; order Passeriformes; family Hirundinidae; genus Hirundo; species Hirundo rustica. The sequence goes on along the minus strand of NC_053451.1, from coordinate 11,099,482 downwards.
CACTCTCTCTTGGTTATCTTGTCTTCTGCACCACAAAGAAGTAGAAAAAAAGAAAAAAAAATCATCTCAACAACTGCACTTTCTGTATCCTGAGTCTGTTATCTCAAAAGATGAACCTGAAGCCTTGCCTGCTAATCTTTACTATTGTCACATCCAACACCTACTCAAAACTTTTAATTTCAAGAAGATTGGTATAATTAAAATATTGTGAACAGAGATTGTTTCCAACAGTTGCAGGCTGCTTGATAAGGGTTCTTATCATTATTACTTGGCACCTACTTTACAATCAGATATAAAATCTATATGATTTTTAACACCCAATTAAGCACTATTTAATTAGATGGCATTAGTCATAATGGTCCCTGCTATAAATAAAAATGAAGAGAGGGGTTTATGATAATAGGGTTCCAATTAAGCCTCGGCCACTGCTTTTCCCTACCACTCACTGGACTCCCTGGGAGACACCCCAATATGCAGTTAGACTAATTAAGTCGAATATGGTATATATTGTCTTATATGGTAATGAGAAGATTAAATATTGTTTCTCTGAATACAGGCTCTCAGGCTCTTTTGATGCACAGTGATTCACTGAGGCTGTGCTCAGAGGGCATGGCAGGACCAGTCAGTCTTATGAGAAATGGTGCAGGTGTTTTCCTACCATCTGTCTTCTGATATTAATCCCTAGTAATAGGGAATAATAACCTCATGAGGCACGAATGACATGAAACCAAATAGATTTGCCCAAATTTAGACAAAGTATAAAAAACAACATGTGAAAAAGCAATAAAACTTAGGACTATTCAAAAAGGAAAGACATACAGGGAGCCATGAAACCACAGACCAAACTTTGCTTTCAAACAACTGGAAAGTCTGCTATGAAAGAAGAAAATCTCTTGAAAAAACAGAAATTTTCATCAGGACCTGTTGTGAAAGGATGAGGGGGAATGGCTTCACAATGACAGAGAAATGTTTAAGCTTAAACAGGGAAGCTGCTCTAATTTCCAAAACTTTATAAATGCCCTTGTCTCTTTCTCTTAGAATATATTAACGATTTTTAAGACTCTAATATTAACTTTGAATATTACACAACTTAAAAGTGTAGAACTCATCAGCACGTTTTAAAATTTTATATATAGAAGTGTCCCAATGTTAATATTTGCTTTTCACACACTGACTTTAAAACTTCATCTTTAACTTGCAGACTAGGGTTTCACTTTTACATTTTGCCAGCTACTTGCTAGGGTACTGAGATGAATTATCTATTTTGTACTATCTACACTTCTGCGGAGCTACCAGTGCAGGACTCCTCTAGAACTTTAGAAAGAGGAACATTTAAATCTTGTCAGTTCCAGGATTAAATCCCAGGTTGTAATCCTCCTCCAAATACAACAACATGGCAGGTATTTAGAAGGAGCCAATTATTCCATGAAGGGCCCATCACAATCTCTCTGTATAATAACATGGTGCTTAAAATCATAGGAGTGACACTAAAGTGCAGAAAAAGTCCTGGTAGTAGCCACCATATCAAGACTGTAAAATGCTGTTGATGCAGCACGGATGAGAAGACTCTCTGGTTAAGATAACTTCTTGCAATAGTTGACACAAGGAGTTTCTACTTGACCAGGAATCCCTTTAAGACTTTCCTCAGCAAAAGCCTTTGTGAATACATATAGCTGCAAACAGAGCAGGCACATATTACAATGGTTTCTATTTGTTGAATTTAATTTGTTGGTTTTTTCCCAGGTCATCCAGAGAAAACAAGTGACAGTCTCAATTGCATACATTCAAGACAGCCTTTAGACAACAATGAAAACTGTAGCCAAGGAAGTAGTGTTTGGATCTAGATTTGAACTGAATCCAAAAAATGCCAAAAATTCAGAATAGGACCACACTAATTCCTGTGTAGGCACACAATTTTTGAGTATCATTTTTATGAAAAAGTGTCTATATTTGATAGATACATTTCCACACTTTCTGAATAGCTGTTTCTTCACACTTCTGTGGAATAAAAACTGTTCCCAAAAACTCATACCAAAGAATTAAACTGATAGAGGTCAAATTTTCTCACATTGAAAGAAATTATCTGAAGAATTTATGCTTTGCTGAGGAAGAATGATTATCTTCTATTTTACAAAAGCATTTAAACTAATGCTTGAAAAACACAGAAAATAAAGTGAAGATCAAATTTATAGATCTAAAATCCAAAAATATTACAGAACTACTCAGAATGAAAAAGAGCAAAACCAGTGTTACTTTCTGACTGCAGTTGCCACCAAAGTAATTTTCCTACTTCAGTTACTGATAAACTTTTGAGATATTAAAAGTAGTTTGTGAACTACACTGATCAATCCATAGCAGTATCTCTACCCCACTTGTTATTTAAAGTGGTTTAACGGGCAAATAGATTAATGTATACCGCTGGGAACTTTGATTCTAGCAAAACTGCTGCTTCTCAGATATGGAAAGAAGAAAGTAAAATTAATACACTTGTACTTTATGGTTTTTACCCAAATCTTATTATATTCTGAGAAATGAGAAAATCCATACTTGAAATGAAAACTTCTATTTGCTTTTTGAAGCAATCTATCTCTTAGTTCGAATTGAGCTCTTTATCCATAAGGGTAAGTTTATTTTGGAAATGAAGGATGTGAGGCAAAAGGATTTTTTTTAATAGCAGTTCAGTATTGATTTTTATGATGATCTCATGTGAAGTTCAATAAAATATATCCAAGAACATTTTTTTCTTCACATAAAAATAATTTGCTCTAAGCCTGTGCTCTTCTTATTATAAGTAGTAATTTTGTACTATTTGCAAGAGAAAAACAGAGAATATATCTGTTTTAGTATCTATCTTTAGAAATAGAGGAGTATCTCTGCCCTTAAAAATTGTACATTCAAGATGTAAATATATTTTAAAACCAGCTAGGATTAAAATGTGCCTGAAGTGTGGCTACTTAGGTAGCAGTAATATCAGTTAAAAAATTCCAAAACCAAACGTGCTGATCACATGGAATTTCTAAAAGGTCAATAATATATGCCTTGTTTTGATAAGTCCATAGGCACAATTACAATTTTATAACTTTCAGTTATAGTAATGATGTTCAAACCTTAGAATCTGTTGGATTGTTATGCAATAGAATTTGAGCTCACATGTCATTCATAATGGTTTTTAAGAGGCTGATCAACTTGCATTACCACACATCTCATTGCCAAGGTACAACAGAAAAAAATTAGAAATTATTGTATCAGTATACGCAAAAATTGATTCTCCCCACTTGTTTCAGGGGAGAACAACAGTTAGGGTACACATATTTGAATTAGGATGCAATTACTATTAGATTACAAATAGAGATTGCAAAAAGTAGAACTTATTTTACATAATTTTTCTAGTATATATAATCAAAATTATTTCTTTAGCTATATTTATGACCTATGTCTGCTTTTGAAACCCTGTGTTTCAGACAGTTGACCAGTAGGTTTCCAGAAACAATTTAAGAATCCTGAAATAAATATGTTAAGGGCATGAATATAAACTAAAAATGTTAATAATGTATTCATTAGGCAGTGACTGATTGAAAGAAAAATAAAATAGAAAACACATCTAGTTAGCCTGGTTTAGAAAAATTGATTTACATCAGAAACACTGCTAGTCCAGTCTTTTATATTTTTTTTTCCCCTGAAGAAATGGTGGCTCACTGAGATGCAATTTTCACTCAAAATATGAAAAAGGATCTTTTTGTTTTCTTTGTGAAAGGAATTTGCCAGCAAGAAATAGTGAAATTATTTATGAATGCAAGTCTATTATAACTGTATTCTCATTAAGAATTCTTAACAGACAAATAATGAAGAAAAGGTTAATTAATTCATCTTTTATTCTCTATGACAAACTCCAATTTCTACAGAACCAGGTGTATTTCATCAAAACATTACTTAGTAACTTTTAAATGGCACACCTAAATTTCTTCTGTAGAATTCATTTTCATTTTTAGCACAGACACAAAAAATAAAGCAAATAAGATCCTTGCATGTGCACAATTTGGGCACCACAGTATAAGAAAGATATAGAGATATTAGAGTGTCCAAAAGATGGCAGCACATGGAAGGATTCCTGTGCAGCACCTGGAGCTGGGCTTTGATGATCAATGGGAGTTCCCTCCAACTCAGGATATTCTATGATTCTATGTTAAAAGAATTAGAGAGCACTGTGAAATTAGACCCAAGTTTTCTGCACCGTCAAGGTATAACCACCTCTCTCTGGGCATGTGCTCTACACTTTATTGACTTTATCTTTAAGAGTTAAGTGAGAGAATTTTACACCAATGAGTCAGTAACAAAGGTGTATATGACTTGAGTCACTCAGCCCTCTGCCTAAACCCAAAGAAATAGTATAAAAGTAGCTTGAGAATGCGAAAAACAGAGAAGGCTCCATTGTAACTACTGGGATCAGTCAAAAGGCTGAACGCATCTTCTCCCCCATTGGGACACTGTTGGGTAAAAAATGTGGTCAATGTGTGCTGAATTTGGGGTTAGAGCTTTTTATTATAATGCCTGTTTATTGTTTTTTTTGAAGTCAGGTGCTATCACTGGCAGTTTTATGCTAATAAAGAGTGTTATTCTATAGACCAGTAGTGTGAGTCCTTTCTGGGGGCTGGCAGTCACCGGCAGTGGGGAACATGCTCAGATAAAGACAAAAACCTACTGAGGAGTCACAGAGTGGGAATACCCCCACAGGGGTCTGTCTCCCTTACGCTGTGGGGTGTGTGTCCCTAAACAAGTTAGTGGAACCACCCCTCCAGTCCAGCAGGACTGTTCAGTGAAGGGTCTCCATAACCAGACACTGACAGACTGGATGAACACAAGGGACTAGGCTTTCCTGGGGCACTGACAGACAAACTAAGAGCTGGGGAAATCTCCCCTTTTCACAAGTCCACACTATTTCATTGTGTCTGAGTGCTAGGCTGGCTTTGAGAAATCACCTTCACCCCATTTATATTCCTGGCAGGTTCTTCAGACCTGCCTGAATGTAGCCTGTGGTTTTAACAAACTGGATTCTATGGTTTCAGAGGGGTTTCTTTACAGTATTACATCTCCCCACTTATCCATATTCCATTGTGAAACTTCTTTCTCTCTCAATCAATTATTTGCAGCTACACTCATCTACATTTTACCCAGCTCAAGGCCAGTTTCTACAGCCATGTTTTAAGTGCCCAGTTCCTCCCACCCTAGATTTCCACCGCTTATAATGTTCTCAAGTGCTGAGTTTCCTTTGAGACAGAAAAGGTCTAGTATAGAGTTTCATTCATGACAGCTGCACGCCTGAGAGTCTTCTGTTTCGTTTTGTTCATTTGATTTTGATTTAGGGATTTTTTTATTCTATATGATGTTTGCCGAAGGTTTTTATATAAAATCATCTGACACAGCTGTAGGATGACCTGCACATTAAATCCAGGAATTTGGAGGCTGCAAGCACACATACTAGCCCCTGATCAGGGAAATATAAGACATGGTGCCGGTGTTTAATTGCTGCACAGGCTGGTGGAATTGTGAGCAGCCAAAAAAAAACAAATTGAAAACCCAAACCCACAAATCCCCACATAAAATAAGAAAGCACCTGCCTAACACAAACTTAAAGGAGATTTTGATGTGGTTTACAGCTTCACAAAATTTCAATAAGTGATAAAAGCATACCTACCATCCATTCTGATATAATTTTATGCAATAATTAAATACTACAATAATACAATTAATGAAATGTCATGTAGAATGGATATTTTGCTGTAAGAAAAGTAAAGTTAGTGAAAGAAGCATATACTGATCTAATGGATAAATATATCAAAAAGTAAATCCTTGCATAGAAAGCACGGCTATGTCTTACTTTTCATGGTACAAGTAACTTCCTCATATTAAAAAAAAAAAAAAAAAAAAAAAAAAAAAAAAAAAAAAAAAGTTTTCCTTCCTTACAATAAATTAAGCAAATTGTTATACCTTATCATACAAAAAGGTTTTAAAAAGCCAAACAACTGGTTTGGAAGTGTGGATGTTGGTGTTATCAGGAATAAGGAAAGTCAGAGACTCCAGTTATTGAAAGATCAACACATAAGCTCAAAAGTCATATTCTGTGGGGTGATTTTTTGGGTTTCAGTCTTTGAGTGGGTTTTTTTGTCTACTGACTCCCATAGATTTACATGTTGAGAGAGGTTTACTATAATATTGCCTATAATTATACTGTGTTATCAGGTAGTTTTAAAGGAATCTGAACAATTATCTAAATAACCTTTTTTTTTTTTTTTTTTTTTTTTTTTTTTAAGTTCTTTATCAGGGGTGAAAGTGTCCAGTAACTAAAGTATTTACCCAGGGCTTTTCTCTCACATAGTTTTTTTTCCTCAAAGAAACCATCCTGAATATGGATTAACACCACAAACAGAATGATTGCCATTAAAAAAACCAAAACCAAAACCAAAACCAAAAAACAAACAAACAAACAAACAAACAAAAAAAAAAAAAAAAAAAACAAACACCACCAAACATGAGTAATACTACATGCAGTGAGATATTTAAATAGGTTCAACTCAAAAATTCCCTCCTCGAAAAGCAAAGATGATGGCCATCCTACCACACATGATGTTTCTAGGGGAGTTTGGTGCATTTCAGCTAAAAATGCAGAGGCTGAAGATGTATGTGATGGCATTCTCCAAATCCAAAGCAAAATCCCAAAGTCACCTGTGGGAATAAAGAAATAAAGTTAAAGCACTGCTAGCACAAGGACAAATGTCAGCACGATTACTCCCAATACCAGAAATTGGAGTGAGAATGTCTACTCTGTGAACACGATTCAAACCCAAATTCATCAAGACATGGTTTAGGATGAATCATTGATTACACAACACAACTGCTTTGACAACAAAGATGTCAAACCCCTGACTCAGTCCTTCCAATCCTATATTTCTAGAGGACAAGAGAGAGCAAAACAATGGCAAGGAAAAATAGGGAAAAAAAAAGCTATTGCAGAAAGCATTACCACTTGGAAGAATAAATCCTTAACTAATGTAGTATTATGGACGGTTTTAAGGAAATAAATCCACTTGGAATTTTCACTTGAACTCCTAGTGTTCTAAACACACTCCTTTTTGGTATGCTGGCTGTCCAGCTCCAATCTAAAAACTTTATTCCCCCTTTGACTTTAAAGAGGCTACTGGTGTGAAACTACAATTTACATGTTAATAGAGGTCTGCTTCAAGCAATGTGTGACCTCGAACAACCAGTCAAGTTAACGACTATATTTCAAAATATTCCAACAAAAATTTAATGGAAAAGTTATTAATGCCTTCAGAGATTTAAAAAAAAAAAAAAAAAAAAAAAAAAAAAAAAAAGCTGCTATGCAAGTGAAAGCAGAACTAAAAACACCCTCTTTATACAGTATTCTTGTATAATCTTTGTTTTAAGCTTGATAAAACCAGGTAGAACAGTGGGGGGGAAAAAAAGGAAACAGAAGAAAACAGCAACTGAATATCAGTCTATGTAAGCAATTTGTCAGAGGGAATGCTAATCATTATTTCAAGCTGATTGTCTTTTTTAAGAAATACAATTTTAATATATGCAGTAGATAAAACATTTGCAGGTTATTGAGGAATTTTGTTGCTGGTGATTATTCAAGGCTGATGGTCTAGCACTGATTATATTCCCCTCTTTGGACTGCTGAGCTACCAACCTGATTGTTACAGCTACATAAATTACATAAATTGATTGGAGTCTTTAGTTTTCTGAAAGACTTCCCTCTGCTTCAAAAGTTATTGCAACATCCAAATTGCTCGATTAAAATAAAAATATTTATTGCCCTATCAAACTGAAAATTGGTTGCTATTTCAAAACTGACCCTATACCCATTTAGCTGCTTCCCACTTGTAAGTAGCCAAATATATATTTGTTTAAGCTGATTGGATGTAGACAACTTTGTGGGGATAACTATACAACAGTGCTTACAAGGATCAATCTGGCAAGACATCCTATCAGGGAGACATTAAGTCTGTAGTTATTTTCTCTCAGACACGTAACAGTAAGGTCAGGAAATTAGAAGTGATGGTTCATGCGGCCTGGAAAACTGGGCAGATTTCTGACTGTCAAGATGCCCTCACTTTTTAGGTGGTTGTACCTACTGGCACTTACACCAAGGTGTTGGCAGTGGGGGCTGCAGAGTGGCACCTGTTGGGATGGAGTGTCAGAAACAAACTTTCGTGGACTGAACACAAGCTCCACTCTCCATCCCCACCTGTGCCATGTGGGGTGTCTAGAGAGATGACAGAATGCTGGGAAAGATGCAGGAGGAGAAATTGTTTTGATTTGCCTTTGTTCCTCATTATTCAAAGCTATTTTTAATTAATATTCACTATATTGAGGTTGTGCCAGTGATGGCTATTAGCGTGTCAGCTTCCCATTTTTGTCTCAATCCATAAGCTTTTCCTTCTTATTTTCTTCCCCATCCTTTTGAGGGCAAGGAGTCAGGACACCTGTGCAGCTCTCAAGCCCCCAGAATGACTGTGACTCACAGCACAGCGGTGCGCCTGTGATAGACTTGTGGTTCTTTTTACTAACCTCTAACTTTCATGGAGACTTTACATAACTCAAGACCAAAACACAAAACAATTACATTTAATATTATAAGTGCTGGTCCAGTGAGGAGAAAAATCCCTACTTTTTTATTGTTTGCTGTACAAAACTGTCATAAACTAAATTGCTATACAACTTTGTTGATGTTTTAATTAGTTTTTATTCACATCAGAACCAGAGTAGGACAGTTTTAAACACCTGCCTTTCTCTATCTCCAAATGTTACTTCCAAATGTCTTTATGAATGTTTCAAACGTGATAAATATCTTGTGTACGCACACAGACATCACACTCGCATCATATCAGAGAAACTAAATGTGTCAAGAGCACAGTAATGAATAACTCTATAAACCTAGGTCACCAGCTTCCTTCAAGTTCAGACAGATGTGGCTCAAAAGTAGTCATCATCTAAAGGCAGCCCAAACATGAAAAAATATCTTGGTGTGTCAGAAGCATTTGGTGAATAAGATTTCTTGGGTGGATATTTTGTTCGGTTCATTGGTTTTGAACTGAAATATTGATTTTTTTTTTTTTTAAATTAACTGATTTCAGCAGTATGAACATCAATCCTACCCTTTTTTATACTTATTAAATAAACTACATATTGAGAACGAATCTAAAGAATTGTAAAGTTAAATGTTGCAGACTATTTGTGCCTAATTATTATCATCTATTTGCCACTGTAATTGTGCCAGTTACCCTTGTTTTGAAGGACGACATCTATTACATTGTGGCAGAAAAGGCCTCCTCTCTGTGGAATGAAGACATCCCTGTGTTATCAATACTCTTTTTTCAGACACAGATCCAGAATATACCCCCACAGTACCTACTGTGAAGTAAATTAACTCTATCCCAGGAAAAACCAACACATAACACAAATATCTTTGCAGATATCTTAACATTTCTTACAGCTGTTAACCAAACTGGTCATTATAATATATTTATCACGTTGGAAGATTAGATTGATGCTTTGGTCTGCATAGTACAGTCTAACATTATTAAACCATTTTATGTTGCTTTTTTGTCTTCAGAATATGTCATCTCTTCTCCAAAAAAGGAGAAAAAAGGTTTAGATTCAACTTAGAAACCCTTTATTTCCCCCCAGGATGGGGGATTATGTGGGAGGAGGAGGAAAAACTATTTCAGTTGGAAGGGATGCACGATGATCACCTATTCCAACTGCTTGATCAGTTCAGGTGTGGCCAGAAAGTCAAGGACCCCAATGAAATGGCGTTGTCCATGTGCCTCTTGAATACTGACAGGTCTGGGTCATGGACCGCCTCTCCAGGAGGTCTGTTCTAGGGTTTGGCCTCCCTCTCATTAAACAAATGCTTCTTCATGTCCAGACTGATCCTCCCTAGGCACAGCTTCAGACCATTATTGGCAGATCTGTTTTATCAGTGCCCAGACAGCTTTCACATGTCAATGCAGGTTGTGTCCAGGAAAATCTTATAAAATAGTCCTGATTGTTTCAAGCACAGCAGTTATGTAGCCCAAGAGAGACAATGAAACTCATTACTTCATTACAAATAGTGTTCAGGATCTGAGGAAAAAAAAAAAAAAATCATTTAAATTATTCTGTAATACCAAACGCAGTGTATTATAATTTGATATCCCCACAGAATCAAACTAAACCTTCTGTGACTGCACTTAACCTTAAAGATGAAATTACAAATATGTTAAAAATCAGAAAGCAGATAAGAAGGATAACTAAAATTTAATCCCTTTAGGCATGAGGAGAACACTGCAGAGCACCCCATTCTTAGTGAGGCCTCAGTGCATATTGCTTATTAAGACAGAATAAGTAATTGATGTGATTAAGTAGTATAGTAAGGGGAAGTATTAGAAAGATGCAGCATATTCCAGAAATAGGAAGTTGCACTTAGATAAAGAGAAGAGTCAAACTCTGAGGGGATTTAAAAAAAAAAAAAAAAAGTGGATAAACACTGTTTAAAAATCTACCTGGAGAAAAATATTTCCGCCTGTACACGCAGCCAGCTGATGACCAGTATAAAATGAACCTTCAAAAAGGCAAGACTACTGAAGAAATGTAATAGTTTTTTCTTTTAAAAATTGTGTTAATGGAGAAGAAAAATCCAGAAATCTGTGCTGAAACAGCATGTAGGAAGCTCATCAGGCCTGCCTGAAGCTGCAGTGAGTATGAATTAAGTTAGAAAATAAAGTCTTATTTGAAGGAGCTTTAACATTGTACTTAGCACTATTTTTGTGTGGTGACAATGGTTGCACCAAAAAAAAAAAAAAACAAAACAAAAAACCAAAAAAACACCAAACCAAAATCCTCCACAAAGTACCAAAAGTCCCAGGGATTATCCAAAAAGTCAGAACTTGTTGGATTGTTGGAAAAAGCTTCTTTAATTTCTTTACAAGGTTAAAAGCTTAGTAGACTTACTTTTCAAGAGGCTTCCCCCGCCCAAAAAAAAAAAAAAAAAGTAAAAGCTTTAAAGAAACCAAGTAATCAGGAGACAAGTAAAATGTTTTGAGGAAGCTAAATAATTGTTTTAAATAAAATGAGAAACTGATAAAATTATGCACTTATTTATCAAAATAAAACAAAACATGTAGAAGGGTTAATAAGAAGGAAAGATTTCTAATCATATCAAGTTACTGATAAAGATGAAGGTGACAGAAAGAAGTAAACTCTAAAAGGAAATTTTAACCCTAAATGCAAGTAGAACAACTAATAAATTTGTCATAGACATACACATAAATGAAAAGTTCATAAGTAATAATTCTTAATCTACATGATTCGTGGAAGATGTAACAGTATCCTGGGACTGTGATAGTTCTATGAAAACTTGATCTCAAAACTCATTAGCTGAAAAATCTGAATTGACTTTTAGAAACTACTATGAGACAATAGAAACACATTTGAAAACATTAAACTACCACATAAATCCATGGTTCATTTTTCTTTGAAGCGCTGATTTCCTTGACTTAAGGTGGATTAATAAACCGAGGGGAAAAAAAAATTGTTTAGGAATGCCTAATCAGAAAACTAAGCTTAGTATGGGACAAGAGATCTATAAAATTCAGGAGCACAGATTATTCATCATGTTTTCCAACACAGGCACTAGGGACCTACTAGTGAAAGGATGAAAGTAGGGGGAACAAGGCTGAAAACAGTAAGATAACACAGCTTTTCTCACAGAAACACACCTGTGTAAACCCATGCTGAGGTAGTGTGGATCCTGACAGTTCACACAGATTTGATGGAGGACTGGACAAGCATTCAGTGGTTTTTTTAAGTAGATAAAGCACAGCAGGTTCAAGAAACCCCGAAAGCTAAAAGAGTGGCCAGCAGAACTTGCTGGGTGAAGGATCATTTCTCAGTATCGCTGTCGTCCTTACACGCCTGCATTCAGCTGCTGCAGAAGGAAGGTTTCTGTATGACACAGACCCTTCCTTGGCCTCAGCCAGGGCTGCTGCTCCCGAGAGTGAGCTGGGCCTCGACAAGCACTTGTACTAACAGGGGGTATGGATGGCCTCCCCAGACTTCTTGATGCACTTTTGCACCACGAGGTTAAATCATTCAAACAGGATTTGATTAAGGTAATTATTAAATTATACAGGTGAGGAGAAAGAGGATTGGGGCAAGGAAGATGCTCTTGCACTCTCACCTCATCCTCTCCGAAGCCCCTCGATTCCTCAAAAAATTCACAGTCACTGCTGGGAAGGAAAGGGAAGACGATAATAATCCTTAGGGGTTTTTTAAATATTCTCCTGGTATTGCCCTATGTTAGGAACTATTTTATATGCCTGGTCACCTTAGGGACCAATTAGACAAAAGTCTCTAGAGCCAAGTCCCAGTGCAACTTTTCCTCATGATGCAACATTCCCAGAATTTCAACGTGGACCAGACACACTTGGTGCTTTTGAAGTGCTATAGAGAAGTAAGGAAATAAATAATATATTACAGACAGAACTTCTGAATCTCCTTTGCGCTAGAAGGCAGGAAAAAGACAAATAAAAAGAAGAAAGAAATCCCACAATACTTTGTCCTCAGCTTTATGTATTTGCTGTAGGAATTCTTGTTTTCCTTTGCAACTGTTCTCCTTCATGAAGATTCTTCTGCCATATGCCAGCCCAGCTATTAGGAGAAAATTATTTTTTTCCTAAACATTTCACTTGACACAACCTTATTCCATTAATTAGAAAGCTATTGAAAAGGGAAAATTTTGGACCGAATGATTAGCATATTAAACTCCTATATAGTTTTTAGTTTACTTTAGATGTAATCTAAAGAGGAAACAATGGAAAAATTCTTGTGAATATATTCTGAGTATATTTCATATACATCTGTAGACTGCACATTCCTGAAGAAAATAGAATACAAGTAGCTCAAGTAGCTTTGGGGGAATTATAATGAATACTTATTTCTAATTTTGTCTTCTTATCACTAACAAGAAATAATTTATTAATACCAAGAGAAAATATTTGCTGCTCAAAGGCTTTTAGGAAAGGGAATCAGCTAGTTATACTCGATTAACCTGTTAACCTAAATTTTCACATACACATTTTCAATGAGCTGCAAGGCAGATCTCAGCTGCTTTACTGAATACAATTGATATTCTTAAATAGATACACACAGATCCTGATTACAGATATAAACTCCATTCATGTTTCTATTGCTGTCATTGCTGGAGTAATTTGTACATCTTATTTTCAGCCATTTCTTCCTCATGAATTCCTCAACATAGAAGCAAGCTTTTAATTGCTTTTGCACTAAAATTCTTTACAACTGCCTAAGAAGACTTTAAATCCTTTCTTCTCTTGTGGCTGGACATCCATATGTGCTGAGACTCAGGGTCTTCCTTCCTCCAGAACAGCTGTTGGACATCAGCTTTGTGATAGAAATTAACTAATCCAGGAAAGATGGAGTTAGTAAAGTTTCAGTCGGAACAGGGATTGTAATTGTTTTAGTCACTGTTGAAGGAAACACTTAACTGGAGTTTTTAAAATGCTATCCTTAAAAGGCTCGCACAATTAAAATTTTGTTGTGAAACAGATAATTTGTATAATTTCAGTTTATATTAAACATTAATGCTTGTTTGTCTTTCATCTTAACAGCTCTTACAATTAATTTAACAGATTTTGTACAAGCTTTCAAACCAGATTAAAATATAATCTATTTTATTTTTCTCTGCATTCCCTTTAGTGGAATTACTGATGCATATACCTCCAGAATTTGTCCTTATTTTTTGCTTTCTTATAAAGAATCTCTGCCAGTATCAGCATATTTTGTACTTAGTCCACTGTATTTTGCTAAAATGTTGATCATTATGCATTTTTAAAAGACATACACAGAGGATTTCCTCACATCCTTTTCTCTATCCCACTTTTCCTCTCTTCATGCCAAGAGAAAGTGCTGGGTGACAGACACTGGCCAAACAAGACCACATATGTATATCTCCAGTCCATTAGAACATGCTGCTGCTTGATCTACTTATCTATGATGCTCATACTCTGTGCCTGTCAGATTCTTACAGCAGCAGCAGCTTTTTAAAAAATTCTTTTTCTTTTGAACATAATTTTTAGTGGCGTAGTCAGCATCTGACCAATGTGGGGGGGGAAAAAAAAAAAAAGGTAGAATAACCTGTTACATCCAAAAAATTATATTGGAAGGGTTTTAATTATTAATTTTTTATGATTTTATTAGGGTGACTGAAAAATTTTGTTTTGATCTCTGCCAAAACTAACAAACAGAAAACAATAATAAGAATGATAGAATTTTTTTTCTATCTTCAAATTTACCCAAAGGAGGGTATGAATTTCATATTACTTACATACTCACCTTACAGAGGTCAGCTATGTTCAGTCACAAGTTTTGACAGCTTGAGGTATTTAGTGTAGCTGAGATCAAATTTCAAGCCTGTATTTAAAACTGACATAGGAAAAAAAGAAAAAAAGAAAAAAAAAAAAAAAAAAAAAAGGAAAAAGAATTCAATGTGTTCTCGAACCTGTTTTACACAATCTAAGTTCTAAAAGCCTGTGTCTGCTGGGAAAATGGGCATTTCCATAGAAACACTAAAGGAATGAAACCACCACATAAGAGCCTCTAGCAAGGGAAGTGTAGCAAAGATGTGTTGGCGGTGAATCTTAATAGACACAAAGTCTATTGGCCCTGAACCGCTGCCTGCTTTTCTACAGCAGGTTTCTAAACTCTAGGAATAATGCCTGCTACTTCTTTATGTTAAAATTACTGTACCTGATGAGACATTAAAAGGGGTTTTAAAGCGAGAACACTGCATAGTCTTTATCTATTAACCTTTCCAAGAGAAGAGCATTATAGGAAAGATCCGTAACTGAAGTCAAAGGGTCAGTACCTCTGCTAAGTGTAAATACAAGAAAGTGCCACTGGCTGCTATTTCATTCAGGCACTTTAAAACAGCCGAACACGCAAACTGCCTTTTCTTTTCCCTACATTCTATTTTCTTTCCATTTTTACTATCACTATTACAGCGGCTCCTCTTGGCATCACTTTATGTGCAGAGAGTGGTACTATTATACATGCCTCTTCCTAGCACTTTAGAACTGGCCTAGGAATATCTTTCTTTAATCTGAAGTATGTCACACAAAGATTTTTTTCCTATTAAATCAAAGATAGTACAGGTTGCAAGAGAAGTTTAGTTCAAGGTTTAGTTCAAGTTCAATCCAATTTGAGTAGACTTTGATTGTCTAAAGACAAATAATTACGTTGAATTAAATCAAGAAATCAAAATTTTCTAATATCCTTTTAACAAAATTAAAAAAAAAACCCTCTAATTTTTTACTAGTAGAACTGAAAAAGGAAAAAAAAAAACACAAACCAAAGACAAAACTCCAAACCAAATCAAATAATTAAAGATATGTATTATGCTGCAACAATTTTTAGTTTATCTGTTCAATGAATGTTTTGTTGTTAATAGGTCAACAGGAAAAAAAGTATTTTTAAAAATAATAATATTAATAACAGTAACAATAATAATAATAATAGCAACAACAGTGTCTAATTTCCTAACTCTTGCTATACTTTCTGCACTTTCAGAGTTATATATTCTCTTAGCTACAAGAAAGTAAGATAACAAGCAAAAGGATTTCTGGACCCTTTCTGGATTGACAGATACCGGTGTTTACCACAGCTCCACAACTTTTTCTGCTACTTCTTTGCTCTTTGTTTTTCATCTTAGTCAGAACTTGAAGCAAACGTGGATGTGATTTTTGCATTCAGTTGTGCTACATAACTTGTTATCAGGCCGCAGCTCAGGAGGGGCCTTGAGAAATCTTCTGCAATATGAATTTACCTTCCATGGCAAATTATGTTAACATTTGGCTTAGATTACGTCTCTAAGTGTTAGTCACTTTGTATTTGTTTCTCTGAAGGAGTTTAAAACTTAGAACTTGCTGGGAGTAATCCCTGACTGAATATACAGCTGTCCCAGGATAATAGCTTGTGCAGTAAAGCAGCAAACTGGCAAAGAGATTTGTTATTGTCCTGGTGACATATTTTATCTACATGATGTGGTAGAATTTGGTTACCATCAAAAGTCAGTCCATTTCCTCTTGAAGGCACACCAGGCATTCCTGAGATTTGCAACTTCTCACTGAGACTTGAATTTACGTTTCTCCTCTATGCAATGATGGTACATCATCATTTTCCCAAGGATACCTATTCATCAAAAAAGAAACAGGCCAGTGTCCAGAATGTACAGTTCCTCTCTGATATATCAAATAAAATTGATGATGCATCTTGCACAGCAAGCTACTTTTTTTTTTTTTTTTTTTTTTTTTTTTTTTTTTTTTTTTTATGATTGTAATATAAAATGATCCATTGGACAAAATCTCTGGCCATTATCTATTTAGATGTAAGTATTGAAGCACCTGTAGTGTTAATCATCTTTATATGTCTATTATGTAAACAGAATCCCATGATAAGGACTTGTCAGAGGAACTAAAAATGGTGTTCAACCCAAAATGATGGTTGGGATATATTTAGTGGCTGCAAGTGTAAGGCTTCTAGGTCTTACTGTGTCCTCATTAATGGCGCTATGCAAAAAGAGAAGCAGCATGACTAGAAGTGACAAAACATACAGTGAACAGCTGAGAAAGATGACAAAGTAAGACATATATGTAGTCTCTTAAACAAAATGTAGTAGTAGGTTAAGCTCATTGTCTAGTAGATAGATAAATAGACACATGGACAGATGTGTAACCTTTTTAATGCCGTTGTCACTGGAGTTTTATTGAATGGATAATAGAGGTAAGAACCAACTCTTAGTTAAGGCAAATTCAATTAACTGACCAAGAAACTTCCTTATGTCCATTGGGAGACGGAAGAATTCGTAAATGACTAGTGACCACATTTTTATTTAATTCAGATTTGTTATCTACTGGTTATAGAGGCATATGAAACAGAGTACAATAAAAAAAGTGTTTTAGGAGGTTGGAGTGGCTGACATGGAAAAAGGGAACTAAGCATATATAAATATTAAAAGTTAAATAACCTTCAATGAAACATTCAGCAAGAAGTCTAAGGTAAAAATACTGAGAAGGAAATCATACAGAAACCCATGGGAATTTTTAGGAATTGTGATATATGTCCTAAAGTTAATTCGTGTTAAAAGATATAAAATGTAATACCATCCCTATAAGTATAAGTTTTGTTTTAATCCAATAAGCTATGAGTTAACTCAGAAGAAAGCAGCTCAGTAAAGGTACAGGAATTTCTCTTGCCTGAAAACACAGGGGGGGGAGACACGAGACAAAACATGATTAGAATTACCAGGAGGGCATGCCTCTGCTGGGAATCATTAAAAAGGAATGTAACATATGTTCTAAAGTTAATTCATGTTAATAGAATATAAAATGTAATACCAACTGTATAAGTTCTGTATAAACTAGCATGTTGGAAGTTAAATTTTGTTTAAAATAGCATTTTGTGAGTTAACTCGGGAGGAAGGGGACTTAATAAAATACAAGAATTTCTCTAGCCTGAAAAGGCATGGGAGGGACACGGAGAGAGCTTGATTGGAATTACCAGAAAGGAGGACAGAAGACTGTCACTGCCAGGAATCGTTGAAAAGAAACAAAAGGCAACGGAAAACGGGGATGATAGCCCGGAGGACCCGATGATTGTATCA
Source organism: Hirundo rustica (assembly GCF_015227805.2). Classification (NCBI taxonomy): domain Eukaryota; kingdom Metazoa; phylum Chordata; class Aves; order Passeriformes; family Hirundinidae; genus Hirundo; species Hirundo rustica. Next base: position 11,081,742 of record NC_053451.1, on the reverse strand, counting down.
GATCCGTATCTAGATGGTCTCTGGCTGGAATTAACATCTCCACACCACACCTGGACCCGACCATTAAAAGCATTGTCCTCCTCCGCTGATCCATTCAGACTCTTAGAACCGAAACATGCATGTTTAATGAGGATGCCCCGGAGGGAGGACCGTCGACATCCCGAGCCTCTCTCCGTGATCCAGTGTATAAAAAGAGACTGCTGCAAACCAAAAATGTGAACTTGGGGATAACAGACTGGCAGAGTGTGTTATCGTTGTTCACCCAGCGGCGACCCCGGGCTCGACGCTGTCCTGTTAATTGTGGCTGTCCGAGACTGTTATTCTGTCTCTCAATAAAATTCCAAATTTTGATTTATCAAATTTGGTCCATCTCATTTATAACAGGAATAATAAAAAAGGTAAAACCCCATAAATTTTGAAAAGGAAAATTCAATAAATACCAAAACTGACCAGTTTTGAGTAACAGTTATTAAACCACTGAACAATTTCTGTTAAAGAACTCACAGAAGACTTAATCAATTGCTATTAAAGAAATTGTGTGATACATGGTATATGACATGGTAAAATTTGGCACTGAAAAAATTAGACTAGCTGGACTAGGGTAATTTTTCATCTTTAGCACTGATATAGAACTAATTCTATCTATAATTCTGTTGCACTCCAAACATCTTTTTCAAAAGTAAGAAGAATACGGAAGATTTAATGAAATGTGCAATGAGATTCATTTAAGAGTTCCAAATTATTTCAAATATTGCTATAGATTTGGCTTTCCTTCATTTGTTCTAGATGGAAAAGCACTGTAAAATTTCACCTCTGAGCTATTTCATTGTTTTATTGGAAGTGGATATTCCTCTGCCTTTCTCTGAAGCATTATATGTTACAGCTAGAAATCAAATGTTTTTGTGAAGCAGTGCCACTGAACTCTTTCAGCTGTTTGTTTGGAGGGCTTTGCTCACCTTCTGGAGATAAATGAATTTGCTAGGCGGGCAGGGCAGGGTAGGGCCAGGTGGGAATTTTCCTTTCATTGAGGATGGATGCAATTGCTGTTTTGCTCTGTTTCTTTGTTTTGTCTCTTTGTCTTACTTGCACTTCTGTAAAGCACACCTTTCCAAACCAACACAGAGGAATTAGTTTCCTTTTGGGTCCTGGCAAAGAACAGCTCTTCCTTGATTGCTACTGCTCTCAACTACTGGCACTCTGAGGTTGTTTTGTTTTGTTGTGTGAGGTGGTATGAATGGGGTACTAAATGGTTTTCTGTAGTGCACAGTGCGACTCTTTTGAGCTCATGCTTCAGCTCCCTCCAGGTCTTCTGGGAAAAGCAGAGGACCACAGCCGTGATTGTATCCTGTGTTCTATTCCTGTCTCCTTAAAATACACCCAACAAATTGCAGCAGCACTGTAAACTGCCTGTAGTTAACAAAGTTACCCAAGCAGGCGGTTTTGGATTTCTGCTCAATCTGACAGTTCATTTCTCTCAGAAGAATGAAATGCCTGGGAAGTGAAAAGTTGTGTACCCAAGGGAGCTAATGGATGTATCCATAATATCCTAGATTGTTTTAGGCTTCAGTGTGCTTTGAGTTAACACTGATTTTGTGTATAGCTCTCGAGTTGATGAAACATTTACATCTTAATAAGGCCATGGGTAAACAGGCAGATATAAATAGCATGCTTAACATGCCTTTTCTTTTCCCATAACAATGTCCACAGAGAGGTCTCGATACAGAATTGTAAGCTTTCAAAGAATAAAGCAGCATATCCAGTGATTTGACAGAATGCAGAATCAAAATCCAAATCTGCTTTGGCAGAATCCCATCAAAATGGGATCCCACTTTAAGAAAGAGTCTGAACAAGATAATTGTACTGTAATGTGTCCCCAGGGTCAGTACACGGTCTGCATATATGTCTTCTGAGATATATATATATATATATGTGAACACCTATATCCTGAAAAGTAAGTTCTTGCTAAAACAGTACAAGCTCTTAAAAATACTTGCAGCAACAGCTCACATTAAAGAGATAAAGGACAGAACACCAAGTAGTGAACACTGTGATGAAAGTTTAAGATCGAGATTCACAGCAGTACTGGTTTATGCTGTTTTTTCCTCCAAGAGTGGTTAGATTTAATCCTGTAATCTGCATTTTCAACTAACACATTTTTAACACTGGCAATGTGCAAAATTTAGCATTTAAATTATATGTGGGGGCTTAACATTGGAATCTGCTACATCAGTCAGAAATATAACATCTTGAATAGAGGGAGGGAGGTCTTGCATCCCAGATGGGTTGAAGATTCTAGTGTCTGATCAATTATTTCTAATGATAGTATTGGTGTAATAGACCACAATCAAGACAAAAACAACAAACATTTTTTAGGGTCAAGAAAACTGCTGGTGCTTATTAGTTTCAACATTTTATGAATGTACTTCTGGGGAATAAATTTCATTTCACATTGGATTTCTTTTTTCATGTATCACAGCTCCTTCCCCTGCTCATATTTTACATTACATTTTTCATGTTATTATAGGACGATGACTTGAGGTACCATTCTTTGACATATCTCACTGAGCTGTGCATATTAAAAACTTCTTCAGCTTAGTGAAGAGCAAAGAAGATAAATCGTGCCAAAGTCTTTGCTCGTGTACTAAAATAAAAATAATTTGAGTTATTTGTAGAACTTGAGCATATGTCATTAGTTTATTTGGCTGCATATCTCCTTTGTGCATTCCTGTTTTTCACACAGAACATTTTGTCACATACATATTTGGTCTTTGAAGTGTAAGAGTTCTTTTTATTTGAAAATTCTTACCAACGTATATTTTCTCCTCCTCCTCATATCTGTTATGGAAAGAAAGAAACCGAAAGCTAATCTTTTTTGAAAATAAGTGTGAGATGTAGAAAAAACCCTCATCAGTAAAACACAAAGAAGACATTATGCAAATTACCTGTCAGATGTTATGTCCAATGGCACATAGGCTACCAGAAGCTCCATTTCAAGAAAGCATGTGGGATCAGTATACGGTGGGCCGGGAACTGGGATTTGTGCAAGGCTACATGCGTATAAAGGTGGGAAGGGCTGAAGTGCAAGCTTTGAAAATGAAGACACACAGGGAGAGGAAGGAAGGTCGTCTCCTTTCATGCATGTCCATATATTTGCTCCCAGGGCTTGTCCTGGAGTGAAGCACTGCTGTCACATCACCAGTGGGCTCACACAAGGTGATGCTGATGCCAGATCCTGCACCTGGGTTGGGGAAGCCCTGGTTGTGTGCACTGTACTGTTGGTTGGATATTAGAAAAAGGCTCTTTCAGCCAGAGGGTGGCTAGGCACTTGGAACAGGCTCACAGGGAAGTGGTCACAGAACCAAACCTGATAGAGCTCAAGAAGCTCCAGAGCGCATAATGTGTTTCTTGGGAATGGTGAAGGGTAGGGTTAGGAGTTGGACTTGGTGATACCTTGATGAACTGAGGATATCTTGTGATTTTGTGAAATGAATGCAGCAGCTCTTCCCTGCAGCTGAAATGGGTGCTGGATATTGAAAGTGGGGTTTTGTGGATGTACTAGGAGGAGTAGAAAATGCTTTATCCCATCTTCAGCTCTATTGCACACCAAGCCCATGTAGTGAAGCTCAAGGGCATTTGCCTTGTCATTTTCGAAGTGCCTGTGGAGGATTTCTGTGCCATTTTCACAGGGGCAGTGAAGAGTGACCCTCTAACTCCTTGTTCCCAGGTCTCATGTTCAAAAATGATCTGACATTGTTTCTTCTTCCCTGCACATCATTGTCAAAGGGTAGATGTGTATCACATTTTTGATGTATCACTTAGACTTGTGATAAAATGTCATATTCTTTCCTTCTTCGGGAAACTTTGTGCAACTGAACCTTATAGCACACTCCTATTTATGGAACATAGCAATATGGCTGCCATTTGGCAGAAACCTTATTTGACCTTAGATTCTGCTTTTGATTGATGTACTGTAACATACTCAAAACAATTACCAGAAATCAGTGTTCAATGACCAGCTCAATCAAAATATTTGAAGAAAAATTCCACTTTCCTGGTGGTTTTTGATATTTTATTTTATAGATATTTATCCATCTACCTTCCTATCCATCTATCTTCCTATGCTTACTTCTTAGTTGGTAACACACCAGTTTGGTAAAAGTGTTTTGTTTTGAATTTTTTTGAATTTATTTCCACCATTATGAAAAATTACCTTTTCTTTTAACTTTAGCTCTTTTACATGTGAAAGAAAGTTGACACATCAATGCTATATGTAACTGAAATCTGACATTTTCATTCTACAAAGATATGAAAAGAGGTTTTTAACATTGCTGTTCTTGATCAAATACTTAAGTCAAAAAAACACAGGCAAGTAACCACTCTGGAAAACACGAAGGTTTTAAAGAATTAAGCCATTCAAAATTGATTTGCACAAGGCTTGAAAGAGACATTAAAAAAAAAAAATCAAATTCTTTACATTTACAGAAAGAGGAATACATCTTGGATTAAAAGAGAAGTGGTTTGTCATACAGTATTTCTCTATGATTCAGCTGTAAGGACCTATGTCCACAGACATGATAATCTTAATCATTAGTCCAAGCCAATAGAAAAAATCTTGAATTTGATTCTCCAGGTCAGATCAGAGATGTAAAACTATTTCTATTATCTCTCCTAAATACAAACAGGCACTGGTTTGAAGAGTGTACATTTTGTATTTGTACCCTCCCTGTGTGACAAGGATGGTCCATGCACCAGCAGGAACAATCTTTTTCCTTCAGCCTTTTCCCTTTGATTTCTACTGGTTTATCAAATTTCTCCTGGATTCTACATTTTCCTCATTGTCCCCATAGTCTAACAAAATATCTTCTTATTAAGATTTTGCGGTTGCACTCTTTTTTTGGTTTGGTTTTTTTTTTTTAATTCTTAAGTTTAGCTTCTCTCTCCTTTTCAAACACTTTCCTTTCTGTTCCTTTTTTCATTTTTGTGTACATTTCTGAGTTTATTAATTCACCCATATCCTCTTGAAATTCTGACTATAGATCCAACTTTCAACAAGTTAGATTGCTGAGTTATTATGATTGTATTCTTTCAAGCAGTGCATCAGATCACACAAAAATAATTAGAGATTTTAATTTATACAATAGCATTCCAAGAAGTCTTTAAGCATTATCAAAAAATAAAATGAAGTATACCAAAGAAAAGAAAAGAAAAGAAAAGAAAAGAAAAGAAAAGAAAAGAAAAGAAAAGAAAAGAAAAGAAAAGAAAAGAAAAGAAAAGAAAAGAAAAAAAAAAGAAAAGAAAAGAAAAGAAAAGAAAAATTAATTAATTTCCAAAATAGTAAAGAAAATATTTGAAAAACAGTAATAAGGAAGAACAATAACTTTAATTGCTAGAAAACTTGAAGAACTGGACCACTTGCTCTACTAATACTAGAGAAGTGCCGATTAAAATTGTTTCCTTAACTGCAAAATAAAAGGAGTTTTTGCTCATATTTGCTTGTTAAATTGATTCTGTCTAGATCAATTGCAGGTTCTGTTTTTAAATTTATTATATCTTTTACACACATAAATGTTCTCTTCTACTTCTGTCTTGGCATTTTTATTTTTCAGGAAAATATTCTCATTAAAATTTCATATACTTATGGGGTGGTGGTGTTTTTTTGTGTTTTTGTTTGTTTGTTTGTTTGTTGGGTTTTTTTTGTTTTGTTTTGGGTTTTTTTGTGTAATTTTCTTTATTGTTTAGGGTTTTTTTTTAAAAAAAACCCCATAATTTGAAAATTCATTGCTCCTGCCCACCGCAGCTCTGTTACCACTTTCTCTTCTCCTCACTGATCTTTTCTATTCTATTTCTAAATAATGTCATAGCACCTCCTTAGTAATTCCTATTTGCTCCTTCATTTTTCCACTCTGCTACATCCTCAATTCAGTCAAGATTGAATCATAACCCTCAGAACAGATGGATAGGGACAAATCATTGAATAATGAAACTAGACTTGCTTAGGCTGATTACTCTGTACTCTCTCTGACCTTAGTTTTTAAAATGGAGAAGTCCTTCAATGTCTTGTTCTGAAAAACAAACTCAGTATAAAAGGTCATAATGAAATGACTGCAGGATCAAGAGTCCTAGAAGATGTGGGCTGAGAAAAAAGCTGGCTGAATTGCATTTTCAAATTTCAGTTTTACAAAGAGAATATAAATATATTTGGATATATAAAGAGAATATAAAAATATTTTCTACTTTCATAAAGTTTCTGAGATACTCTCTTTCAGTCACTTAAGTTTCCATACTTTTCTTTTTTTTAATTCTTGTAAATTAGAATACTAATTACAGGTTGCTATGAAACATAACTGAAGCAAGCAATTTTCTGACCTATCAGAAAATCTATCAGTGAAATAATGTTAAGAAAAATAAGTTAAAGAAGGAAGACTACAGTTTCCCTGCAGCCATTCTGTTGTGCAGCTGTGCTTATTCTATTCCAGTGGAACTCAAACTGTAATAAATCATGGCATCTCCCAATGACAGTTTCAAATGAACATGTTTATTGGGACAGACAAGTACATCACTAAAATGTGTACTTACTTCAGGTGCTGACATACAGTACCAGCTGTTAGATTTAAACACTGACTCAGTCACTGCAACTGAAAACTATGGGAGTTTTTCAAATCATACACCAATATGAGAAAAACAGGGGCATCATGGCACAACATAAGTAATGTAGATTTTTTTTTTTTTTTCCAACAGCACAAAAGCTATGAATTTTGAGAGAAAATTCCCCAACAAAACCAGGTATAACTTCCAGTCTAACAACAAAACCACAACACATTCATATTAAATGCTGTCATTCTGTTTTTTAAGTAAGTTTAAAGAAAGTTTTACTTTGAAAAATCAGTGACTGAACTCTAAAGGCATGCTACATTTCATTAATTTCTTCATATATATAACCAAATCATCTGTTTTTCGCCTTTGGGTAGTACGGGCTTTTTATGTAAGTATTGTAGAATGGAAACACATCCTGTGACCTCTTCCTCTACCATGGAACACGAAGACCCACTTCCTACAGGGATCTGGGGAATCAGCCTGAAACAAAGGGTGTTTTTGTTGCCATTAGGATAAGGAAAACAAAAACAAAAATCCCAATCCTGACCACCACAACCCCTAATAAATTAAAGACCAAAAAAAACCCCACAACCCAAAAACTCATACCAGAACATACACAAGTAACAGGAACACAGTATGAAATGTACTTTGAGGTGGAATACTTCAGAAAGGCAGGTTATCCATTGACATGGGGGGGGGCAGCGCTCCAGTACCAAGGATAGTTAAGATTTTATCAAATAGGGATAATTAGAATGAAAACAAAAATACCAGGAGGGTATTAACAGCCATGTGGGAGGAAAACACCAGCTCTACAGGAAGGAAAGGAGGTGACAGCTACCTCATTAATAAGAGGACTGTTGAGTAGTCTCATCCATGTCCCTTGTCCTTCAAGATTAAGAACTGCTGTGTTGTGCTGAGACCAAATGAAAAACAATGACCAGAGCAACCGTATGAAAGTCTTTATGTCCTGATAATGAGAACTTTTCTGTGGTTATTCCAGCATCAGAAAAGGAAGAATGAGATGGTTGACATTCTCTTTCTGAGTGAGTGGATCCTACCTGACAACAAGTTCAGGAAAAATGAAGCCTAACTGGAACCAAGTCAAAGATTTTAAAGATATATTGTCAATACTAATTCTGCCTTTTGGCCAGGCTTTATTTCATCTTCACTATAAGCTGCTTTACTAATTACTGTGGCCAGTCATTTATCTTCCTCATAGGAGACTGACATGATGGCAGTCATCTACTAGTGCAAGTCAAGGAGACGATTATAAAGAGTATAAAGTGTTATTAGACTTTCAGCTGCAACATAAAAGATTTGGCAGGGACCTACAAATACTGCAAGATTAATCTGCAACTCTAAGTGGCTGAAACCTGAAAACCTTAAATTTCAGTTAAAATTTCAATTTCTTTTTATACATGCCTTTCCATGAAGCAACACCTAAGTCAAGACATGAAGTCACAAGCAAAATAGCCAAGTCCTGAACCAAAAATCCCTATAGTGTTGTGTAGTGATGGGTCAACCCTTTCTGGCTGTCAGGTGCCCACCAAAATGCTGTGTCCCCCACTTCCTCAGCAGGAGAGGAGAGGAGAGATGATTAATCCACCTTGTGGGCTGTGGCAGGGACAGGCTGATGGTTCACCCGTTATGACAATCATTATCATGGACAAAACAGATTCGTCTTGGGAAAATTAGTTTAGCATACAGTCCTTCATGATCTTTTGCAAGTTCTTCACTTCTCTAGCATGGATCTCTTCCACGGAGTCCAGTCCTCCAGGAAGAATCTGCTCCAGTGTGGGTCTGCCATGAGGACACATGTTCACCACAAACTCTGCTCCAGCACGGGCTCTTCTCTAGAGGCCACAGCTCCTGCCAGGAGCTGGCTCCACTAGTTCTTCATGGCATTCAGGGCATATCCATGTCCTTCATGTATACAAGCTCTCAGGCAGTACTTTCTGGTACTCAAAATCAAATGTAAAATAATAGCTCACTTATGATGTCTTTAGTTTTTAAAACAAAATTGGTGCAAATAATTTGTATGGAAACAATAGTACAACCATATTTGTTATTTCAGGGCAAAGGACACACAACATCAGTAAGGACAGCAACTTTCACTAACACAGAACCTAATTTGAAGGGGGTTGGGATAGCAATCTATAAATGTCTTTTATATACATGAGAGTATTATTTATACTTATTAAGTTGTACTACAGGAGAACTGGCAGATCCTGAAAGTAAGAGTATAAAAGGACAGCAATCAGACTAGTGTATCTCAAAAGAAAGACAGTTAATTCAATAAACTACCAATCTAATCAGACACTTATCCACGTTAAAGGGAAAAAACAGGGAAAAATTGCCAACTGACAAATATGCTGTTGCCAAAGGGTGTGTATGATAAAGTGACAGAAGAATGAACAGGAAAATAATCAAAAGGCAAGCTATAAAATGAAACACAAGAAGAGAGTTGGTTTTTTTATACACAATAGGAAATTAAATCAAAAGGAAGCAAAAATCTCTTATTCAATAGAAAAGGAGAACAAAAAGGAGATTATGCACAACAGACTAAACTCAATACTTTCTTTGAATTTTTATTATAAAAGAAAGAAAAAGGTAGTTTTGACCAGATACTTCACAAAAAAAGTTTTATCAAAAGGATAAGTATGTCAGGGAGAATTTGAAAAAAATAGGGTGAAGAATATTTATATAAAAGAATTGAATATAAAGTTATTTTAAAAATGTTTTTAAAAAATCTATCCATAGAGATTTATAAAATTTCAGTGTTTTTTTTTTTTCAGGGGATCATAGGAGACACAAGTCTTGAAAAGGGAAAAAATATTAAATTCTGTATCAGCTATTAAGAAGTGAGTGGGAAAGAATGCAAAAGAATTACAGGTCACAGTACCTACTTTTAGGAATTAGGATAGAAAGATTTATCAATCTATTCATGTTGAAAGAGCATAAAATGGAAAAGGCAGACAGTGTAGTTTTGTTGAAGTTCAGATAGTGCCAACCAAGATGGAACATGTATCAGGTTAAAACTGAATTTGTAGCTTACCTAAATAAGTTTTTTTCCTACTGCTCTAAGGTAGTATTCTCAAAAGAAAACCAAGGAACCAGAATCCAAATAAAAACACACTTAAGCACTCATTGCTTTCTAAACTACAGGTCAAGTACTTAATAATGATTCTTTCATTGTGAGCGGGTATTTCATCAATAGAAAATTTGAAATAAAAGGATAACATGACAATAGGTGTGAATGACATAAAAAATAATGTCATTGGGAAAAGGACTCATGGTGGAATAGCAAAAAATCTCAAGGGGGGAAAATAAGCCTGAATGGTTAAAGAAGAATTCACATGAAAAGACAGACTAAAAAAGATGAAAGGAAAAATTATTCGAGATATATGGGTAATGCACACTCTACACAGATAATGGAATAGGTCATAGATGCAACATTGTGCCGTGAAATTGACTAAATTTGTCATTTTGATGCCTAATCCAATACATTCTGAAGACCGTGGTTTTCAGATGTTTACTCTTTATATATCTCATTGCTTAAATTTGGTGAGGGAACAGTGTAGCACAAGTTTCACATTCAGCCTGTTAATGGAGCTGCTGCTAACATTAAATATTCTGTTCTTCATCTCTGCAATCAATTTCTTACATCTCTCTCGGTTTCGTCTGGAAGAAGACTACTTAAAAGTAAAGTGATATAAAGTGTTTCCCAGCAACTACTTCATCACTTCCAGTGACCTTCAAATTACATTTCACATTTGTCTTGGACAAAACTATAAGTCTGCTTAGTGTTGTGGACAGGAAGATTCATCTGGTACTGTTAACCTGATCAATAGTGAAATAAAAAGTCAACAGAGCTTACATTTTTACAACCCCAGGAGAAAGTTAAAAAACACATTAGTTGGTTTAACAAAATGATAGCAGACAGAGAATCAGTATCCAAGGCTATAAATGATGGTAGCTCTGTAAGACCTGTATATCATATATAGTCATAAACTACTCACACTGAATTAGTTTAAGGAAAATCTCATTTTTGCTTCTTTTACTTCTATTTTTCTTGCATTTTGTCCAGCAGGAAGAAGAAGAAAAAACAAAAAAGAGGCTGTGGGTTTTGAAAGCACACAAATTATACTGAATTTCAGATAAAGAAAGTGTTCCATGTAGTGGGGAGATTGATTCTACGAGCTTTAATTATCCAAACTCTGGCTCCATTAGTAAGTTTTTTGCTGCAACAGCAGATCAGTAGACTGAAACAGACGGTCCTAAAGCTTCTGAGCTTCATTTTGCTTCTTCCTTATGCCTATATTAGAAAAGAAAATAAAAGGTCTTTGTACTGGGACTGTTTTACCTGTGGTCATCTATGGGTGTTCTCAGCACAAGAGATAAATAATATTCCTTCAGGACAGAGGGACTGATTTGTCCTCTATGCTCTTTTTGACCTCCCCTAAATATTAGTATATGGCTTTCACTGCTGCCTCTGCTGACCCTCCAAAAACCTCATAGACCTAAACTTGCGCAGGTTTCTAGAGAATATAGTGGGCAAGTGTTGCAGCGTGAAGTTTGGAAGAAATGTTGCAAGGAATATGCTGTCAAGGGAAGGTATAATTTACTGCTTCACTGGATAGCAGAAGATAAATGGGAAAAGAGACCGTAAGTGATTGCTGCTGCTTAGTGGGGGCAGCCTTCACAAGGGCTGGGGAAGCAGCAGGATGAGCTGCCTGCATAGTTTCTAGTGACAAGGGGCTTGCTTTATGTCTAAGAAATCCTTCTCTTTTCCATCAAACAATATTTTAAGTTCTGTTACATCCACCCAACTTATGTCCTTGACAGCCTTTCACAGAAGTTATCAAACTGTCCTGTGCCAAAGTATCTGAAGCCATTGAGGGCTTCAACACCCAGCCATGAGCCACCAGCACCCAAAGACTGTACTCCTTTTCCAGAACCAGAACTCTTCAGCCTCAGAAGCCACCTCTGTCTTTCTCCTGGAGTAACCTGGAAGTCAGTGTGGGCCTATTGCCACAGAGAGGAAAGGAAACTAGTCCTTGCAGCCTTTCTCCCTTGCACAGACTGAACACAGACTGACCACAGCCCTCAGAATCAGGATGGAACATCCAGACTCTAGAGCATAGGGTTCCTGCTCCATCTGTTTGCTATCAAACCTCAGGGGACACAAGTAGCAACGAGTCAGGCAGAGGAGGAACATCTGAATAAGAGGAACATCTGCAGCTAAAGAGGAATGGGTTCCAATACCAAAAGATTGTTTCCCAAAAAGGCAAATCTGATCCACTGACTGCACAAATACTGGCTGTTAGGACCTAAATGTGACCTAGACTTTCACAGACTCACATGATGTTAATTACAGAAATTCTAGCAAGATAACCTGGCCTTTTAGGGACTAATACAAACAAATAGTAGACCTCATATTACACCCAAAATCTTGTTACAGACAAAACAAAACATTTTTAGGACTAAGGATTTTTCATTAACCCTATTAGTATTTTTGCACTCTAATGGTCCAAGTACCAAAGGAAAATATTTCAGTTTAAATTGTTATATAAAAACTTCTTTGCATCTTACCCTTTTATCTGTTGCTACGATTGTTTTTCTTCCCTGATTTTAGCCCATCTGTGTAACACAAATAAGCAGAATAAAACATTTATGTGTGCCTGGAGGAAGAACCTAAATACCTGATTTTTACTGGTCCTTGGCCTGGGCAGAATATTTCCACTGATAGCAAAATTAAAACTAAATTAACGTTGGAAATTATATGGTGCTGCTGTAATGAGTTCATAATATTTTTTTGTCCAAAGAGCTAATTTTGAGTTATTACACTGGGTTCAGCTGGGGTGAAGTTAATTTTCCTCATAGTAAGCAAGATGTTTTGACTATCTACGGGCAGTGTCAAGACTCTCTTTCCACACTCTGCTCCCCAAAGCAAATCAACAGAGGGTGGGCAAGAACTTGTGAAGGCACACAGCTGGGACAGCTGATCTCAGCTGACAAGGAGATAATCCCTACCAGTCACATCATGCTCAGTAGTACAAGTCTAGGGAAAAAAAAAAAACATTTGAACTCATGGCATTTGTCTAGCCAAACAGCCACTAATGTTAATGGAGCTCTGCTTTCCAGGAAGCTGCTGAAGACCTCCTAATAATGGCTTGTAGTGAATAAATTCCTCTTTTTGCTTGGTTTGCACACTGTTTTGCCTGTCAGATTATCTTTATCTCAAACCATGAGTTTTCTCCTTTTGCTTTTCTACTTTTCTCCTTCATCCCACTGAGAGGGTAATGAGCAAAGGAAAATGTTGGTGTTTACCTGCTAACAGGGGTCAACCCAGAGTTACCATTTTGTGTCCCAAGTAAATAATTAATCATAATAATTATATGTATTTAGATAAGAAGACTGTACCCTGTTTCATAAATGTTTTGAAATTAGAGGACTTCAAACAGTTTTGTAATATTTTGAAGAGCTTTTCAAGCAGGAATCTGGTGATACAGTTTTCTCCAAGGACCATAAAGAAGTTTTTCTGGAGATCATAAAATCATGGAATGGTCTAGGCTGGAAAGGACCTTGATGATCATCTAGTTCCAGCCTCTTGCTGTAGACAGGGACACCACTATGTTCTGAAAGAAAGGATGGAGTGCAAACTACTCTCTTCCACCATAGCCCTACAAACAGGAGAGATATCACTTGGTGTTAATTATATGTGAGCAGATAATTACTGTCAGTGTCAACCAGGATCATTTTTCTGATACTTACCAGAGAAGATACTACAGTGCAGTCAAATCTGCTCAGAACAGTTCAAATCAGTCTGAAAGGAGTAAGTGTGATTCACAATGTGAACTTTTCATACCTGTAAGGTGCTATAAAGATAGAATTTTTGGAAACCCTTCTCTCTGTCCTCTAACCTGGTGGCTTGTGTTTGTGAGGTAAAATAAAAGATATTTTTCCCTAGATTTTTATCTGTGAAGCCTTCTTCATTTCATTAATCTGAAATGTTTTTCGGGAAGACTTTTGAGTTATTTGGAGCAATTTATTAGCCTAGAAGTGTTATTTAATCACAAGCAAACTGGATGTTAAAAGCCTGACTAGTAACTTGAAGTTTTCAGTCCTGAATGTCATGTCTAATACAAAGCTCTGTTAGCAGTTTCAACAGTATTAAGTTATCATTAAAGCTCTGAGTGGCTGTTACAATGTTTTTGAGTTGTTTTGTTTTGTTTTATTGTAGAAAACCATATGAATACCAGTGATAGGACTTCAGCATCACACAGTGACAATCTGAATGTGGCATTCTTATAGGAGAGCAGAAATTATGCTGTCCTGGTATATGACTATAAGTGTGCACAACATAAATTTGTAAATAATCAAAGGAAAAATCAAAGATTAACCATCAGTATTGCTAGACTGCAAAATGCTAATTAAATAGATTATATAATTATTCAAACAACCAAAAAAAACCAATAAAAATTCTGTAAAAATCCTGATGGCACTAGCTACATTTTCCTGAGTTTTCTCAGTCATAAATTATGTTGACTAGTTCCACAGTAACATGACTTTTGTTCTTTTTATGAGCGCTGAGATAACATGGTTTATTACATTTAGAGATCTGTGAATTAGTGTTTTGTTTTGTTGGGTTTTTTTTGTGTTTTTTTTTTTTTAGTTTTTTTTTTTTTTTAGGTACAGGAAAGAAAGGAGATGCTTTGCTTTGTTTCTCTTGAATAAAATGTTCTTTACAAGCAAAAAAAAATAAAAAATTATCACAATTGTATTTTTTCTTATACATTGGTGGAAGGGGGAAAAAATCTTAAAACTTCTGAGGCATTTTTTCCTCAACATTTTGACAAATAAGGAAAAGAATACAGGAATACAGGAGTCTGCATATGCCCTTGGATTTGAATGCCTTAGTAAGAGTTTGCCATTAAAGCTAGGACGAAAAAAAATTGGAGCTGCTTATGAGTTCTATTGCGTTCATTAGCTATGGAGAATGATCAAGCATCCTTAGTTATTTCTTCTCATTAAACTGGCAAAAGGATTCTGGATGGTATCATGCCCATCCAACTCAGTCCACTCTATGGTTTTATGGAACAGCAAACACGTAGTTGAAAGGATGATTCTTAGCTTTCAGCACAGAACACTTTTCCCCTTTTCTCTATGTGTGCTTAACTGAATAGCTGAGTTGAAATGTGTTAAGTTTTTGGCTCTTTGCCTCATATTGAACATTGCAGAGCACAGCTAGTAGTGAAATTAGAATTCACTTAGAAGCCCTTTTTATTCTAGTCCAACCGACTGTCTCCATTTTATGGTTCATGTTTGGTTTTGGTGCTCACGGAAAGAAAGCCGCCTTTCCTACACTATTTTAATAAATATATAAATTGGCCAAGCTGGTACTTTTCTGATTGACTAGAATAAAGCTGAATATTTTGCATATTCTACTCCCATTGTCTCTACAAGAAGATGTTTCATATTCTACTACCAACTTTGGCATCACAAAGCACTTTTTTCAAAAATTCTGCAGAAGCATCCTAGGAGTGATTTCAATTATTTTTCAGTTAAATGCTCCAAAAATGATTCTTCGGCAAAATTTAGTTAAGCAGTTTAAGACTGAATATCAGTTTTGCCTAGTTTGAAAAAAGCTTTGGGCAAAGACACTTCATTATGAATTCATCATCAAATCAGATAACTGAACAAATACACATTTCTTATTATGATCCTAGATATCTATGAACTTTATGCTATGCCTATATATGTTTTCAAAACATATATTTCAGGTTTCACACCTCCCCCCCCCCCCCCCCCCCCCCTTCCCCCAAAATACATTTAAAGAAGCCCAAGTAATATTTCCCTGGTCTTCAGTGCTTACAACTTCAGTCTCTTACATAATGTCCTAAATATATTCTGGGCAATGTCATTTGAGTTCTGGTTTAAAAAAAAAAAAAAAAAAAAAGCAGCTTTATTTTGTACCATATGAATGTGGTACTTTGTTTAAAGGAAATCATGTATGATGGCACCTGCAATCCTGTGATTAAGCAATATTGTTAAGAAACAATAATCATGTGATTATTGTCTGGCAATGGAAGATTTTGCTCAAAATAATAAGAGCATATAAATCCAGCTTTAGAGATACTAGCCGACTTCACACCTTCAAAATAAACAACTTCTTGCACAAAACCTCAGTGGAGTCCCATCTCTTCAATCACCAACAATTTACATGTTTGAATAGCCCAACATGATTTAACAGAACTTTCATTTGAAACTGTTATATTTGAAAATCTGGTGTATGATTACATACCTTCATTTGTCACACCTTTGGTGAATTTCCCACATCCATATAAGTAGGAAAACATCTGGGGTTTTTGTAATAAAGCTGAGATATATATATATATTTAATGTGTTTTTCTCCATATTTTTTTCCCTTTTTTTTTTTTTTTCTCACCAGTTTTGGTCCACTATACAGTATTTCTCAAGAGCTTTGTAGTAATAGCAGGTGGTTCTAAGGTACATGGATGGTCATCACTTTAACTTTTTCTCTTTGTTTTCATCTCAAAATAAAAGTTTTCCTTTCAGTCTGCACTGTGAAAAACTATAATAAACAGCCTATTGTGAGCAATCTTGTGTCACATTCACTTTTTGTCAGGGTCATTTACACAGCTGAGGTAATGCATCAAAGGAAAAATGCTTCAGAGATTACATATGTGGATTCCAGGTCTGGGTTTATTGCATGTTATGTGATGTCCAAGTGTTTAAATTCACGGAACTATTATATCTCATCTCTTGCTATCCCTACAGAAAGAAAGGGAGCTTTGGGGGGGTGAGGGGGGGGGGGGGGGCGGTGAGTGTGAATATATATATATGTGTATATATATATATATATAATTTTTTGGTTTTTTGTTTTTTTTTTTTTTTTTTGGTGCTCTGAGAGAAGGAAATTGCTTGCAGTTTCCCTTGAATGTGGAAAAACTGCTCACTGCCTGCATCTGTTCATAAATAATGAAGTAGTAGCTAATTTGAGAGGAATTTTTTAGAACTTTCCTTTAAGGAACGGAAGGTAGTGACTTTTGTAGACTCTTACCATTACAACATTTCACTTTCACAAATGCATATGATTTTGAACATCCAGCTTTTAAAAGCTGGTGAGAATTTATGACCTATCTGCTGAGCTGCCATGAATAACTAAATAGTTGCTCTTAGGCCTGTTCAGCTCTTAGGTAGAATTCATTAAAATACTTTTATGGCTATTTAAATTGAATGTTTTGCCTCAGTTGGGGTAAGCTAACTGTACATACATATCTTTGGTAGCTCTGTCACCAGGAAATAGCTTTGGGCTGCTGCATCTTGAATGCTTTACATTATGCTCCCATATTCTTATATTACTGCTACTCTAATTTTTTTCATCTCCTTTTTTCATATCCAATAAAAGTATGGTTTTCAAATTATTTCTAGTACAAAGACATAATATTTCACCAAAACAATAAGACATGTATATTGATGTGCTTTACCTGTATCATAAATTTTTGTAATTGGTAAGAGTCACATTAAGCAACAGCAGTATAAGTCATGGTGAAATCTATGTGATAAATAAAGTAGTTTCACTTCTAACTGCTGTAATAGTAAATTGACTGGTCTAAGTAGGCATTCTTAAAAAAAATAAAAAAATAAACAGTGCATAAACATTCTCAAGAAGCTGGAATAGTGATTTCACCTCACTTCTATGCAGCGTTATAATTTTCCATCACACTTAGATTAAAACTAAAGTCCTGATTCAGGCCTTTCCTTGCACTGAACTTCAAGTTTCTGCTCTCCATCTGTGGTAGCTGTGGTAGCTTTCTAGGGATGATTTGATAGGGCTTTTTGTTCTTATTTTGGTTTGGTTGGTTGGTTTTTGTTTCTCTGTTCCTTTTTCAGGTGGATTAGGAAATTCATCCTGATAAAATTGCCCAATTCCCCAAGTGGCACTAATAAGCTCTAGTGCTGGCACAAAGAAGAAAAGGAAAGCAATAGAAATAGGCACATAATGTGTGGGTTAGAGAAATAATCCCCTTGGTGACATTCCATATTTAGGCTTGTTTAAATCACAGTTTTTCAATCACCTTACAATTGCTGTAGACACAACTCCTTAAATTCTATATTAATTTTTTCAGCAACAGGAATAACATGTTATTCTATGGTTTGTTTCGGGATGAACCTCAGATTGTTATTCTATCACTCCTAATCTTTTCATAATCAGTAATAATTTAGCAAAAGCCATTTTTTCAGCCCATCAGTCCACTGCTGTGAAATCCAAAACCTGACGGGGTCTCCTAATTTCAGAGTCTGTAAGCTTCTCTTCAATAAAGAGGTGTAAAAGTGGAATGGGAATCAAATTCTCCTTTTCAATTTTTACACTGAGCTGGCAACAGTTAACAGGATGTAAAATGTTGTACCTTCTTCACTGCAGTGAGCAATTGCCTCAAATAAAAAACAAGTTGTCACTGTGTTCAAATAAGTGTTATTTCTGTTTTTCAGCAAGTGAAGAACATAGGGTTGGCAGCACGAGTAAATGAAAGAGTCAGTTTTCCCTGGGACTTGCCTCCCTTCAGTTCCTGTCAGCCAAAACCCAGTTATTTGCAGAGTAAGGAAAAGAGCACAAGTATAAACAGGCCCTGAGGTAAACAGGGCTTTGGCAGAAATAAGCATATTCAAAAGCCATTCAGGAAGCCTTAAGGAAGCGTGTTCATACTGAATTAATTATGTTTTTATTGCTTATGAAGAGATTGTGGAAAGACACATTGTCCTCACTGTAAGAAAGGAGAAGTTGTTAATTTGCATTCATCTAGCTGAGTAACACAGATGAAAGGAAGCAATGCAGGAATCTGTCACTGTCATCCTTGTACAACATTCCCTATTTTTGGTATATTCTAGTTAAAAAGTGGAATTATTCTAAGACATGAGAGTAGGCAGAGAAAGCAAACCACATCCTGGCCTGCATCCAAAGCCCCGTGGGCAGCAGGGCAGGGAGGGGATTCTGCCCCTCTGCCTCGCCCTGCTGAGACCCCACCTGCAGGGCTGCATCCAGCTCTGGGGTCCCAGCTCAGGAAGGACCTGATCAGAGGGATGGAGAACTACTGCTCTGAGGAAAGGCTGAGAGAATTTGGATTGTTCAGCCTGGAAAAGAGAGGTTTAAGCCTTTCTCCTCACTTTGCAAGACATCATACTTGAATATAAGTCTTACTAGGTCATTCCTAGAGGGTGCAGATATATCATCCTATTGTAAAAATAAGATCAGAGATATTTACAGATGAAAGAAGACCCATGAAATTATATCAAGTTATCTAGTGGTTATATTTTAGAGAAACTGAAACTAACACAGAGTCAAAAAGAGATTTGTACTGCTTTTTGACAATATATGAAAAATAGCTTAGAAATTAAATAAAATCACATAAAAGAATGAATCCTCACTCATCTCAAAAGAATTTAAAGCACAATAGAGCATATGATTTCCAGAAAAGAGTGTGAAAAACGTCACAAAATTATTTGTACTTGAATGTTTCATTATTTTTAAATTTTTTCAACTTCTTATGTGCTTTTCAACACCCCTTTGAACATTTTACTATTGCTGTCTTCCAGTGCCCAGGTGTCTGGAACTTTATCTAATATCCCTTTTGTGTTTGTACTAAGGACAAAGAGAAATAGACTATTGGGATTTGGGGTTTTTTTCTGCTTGGCATGATCTGCACAGGCCATAGCTGTTCTGGGGTTCTGTAAACTGTACGACATTGCAAAAAGATCCAATCTGTGCCTTGATATCTTCCTTCAAACTTTATTTCTTTCAGTATTTTATGCCTTTCTATGTTTTCTGTCTCTATTCCCAGATTGGCTTTCTGCACTTTTTTACACTGCTTGCAGATTACTCAGCATAGCATAGAAATCCAATAATTTTAGAGTTGTTTGAAAGCATTAGTAACATTAACATTATTTTCACCTCCAGATTACTGAAATAAACAAAAACCAAGGCAAAAGAAAACACTACTTTTTTCCATAGTTCCTGGTTTCTTTTCTTCATTCCTGCATGATATCATTTACCATCATCTATTTTTTGGCAGAATAGCATTTTCCCTCCATGCAGGCAAGGATTAGTATATATTTGCTCCATTCTCCAGTGCCTCCCATCTCTCCTTAGAGCTTAACATCTATTCATTCGCCCAATGGCTTTTCTCACATATTAAACCCCTTTTGCCATGTATCCTGTATGTGTGATATGTGTTTTCTGACTAAAAGGGTCCTGAATCCTTAGGAATCTGCATAATTATTTGGAAAGGGATTGCTGGCTGGCACCCTTGCCAGACTAGTTAGTTGTCTAAATGCATCAAGATAAACTTCCTGAATTTGCCTATTCGGGACATGTCTCTTACTAAGATTCACAAAAAACTGCATGCGCTATCTCAGCTTGCAGAAACAGAATTAACATTCTGCCCAAAAGGGGATCGAATGATCTCCTGGGAGGAAGAGGAACGTAGAGCATAAACAGACAGATAAGTCTCAGGAGCTTCTGGGAGATGATGACTCTAAAAAGCAGTGTTGCAGCTAGAATCAGAGGGTTAATTCATGTCATAAACATGCTGAGGGGGAGCTGATAGTGTCAGGGGCATCAACTATCACCCATCTGGGGCAGTGGAAAGCAACAGCCAAAGGAAAAATCTGACATCAACAGTGGAGAACTCTTTCATGGCCACTGATTAAAGTCCTCAGTCAGACAAAATCCTCCAAGAGAGGGGTTTAACTCACACTTTACAAAGCAGTGATGAACATGTCTGAGAGTTCATTGCTGTGCTACAGCCTAATAAAGCAAGAGACTGCCTCTTATGTTTCTTTCTGCTCAGCAGCACCAAAAGCATTGTCTTATTAAAGGGTTTACTAAAAACGAATATAAAAATGTACTCCTACTACCAAAAATTATTTCAGTTGATAAAGAAATAGATACAAGGAGCTGCAAGCTCTGATGTTTTTTCTGACAGAAAGGAAGAAAAAAAAGGGACAAATACAATGTTGTGTTTCTTTACTGGCATTTTTAAAACAAGTATATAGTCCACCACCTGCCTTTTTTAAACTTTTCAGGTTTTCTCAATGTAATTCTTCAATGCAAACCCTTTAAAACCTCTTATTTTTAGTATCTTGGGAAATTCCAATAATATTTCTATATGACAAGTTCTATATTATGTATGCACCACATTCATATTTCCTAATTTTTACAATTTAAACTTTGTTACTGTAATTTTCTTTAAATACAGTATTCTCTATAAATATGTATTTTCCCCTGCTGTAAGACAATCTTTCCATAATTATTACTCTATTTAATACTCTGTTTTTTCTTTGTCACTTAATATAAGGTAGTGTAAAGTGTAGTATAAAATCACTCCATAGAAATGAAAAAAAAAAAAAAAAAAAAAAAAAAAAAAAAAGCTTTATTCTTAGCCCTTTTATGCATATCTAATAATGTTGTAGGCTTATTATATGATGTGACTTGTAAAAGGCTCTGCAAAATAATCCTAGCTGTGGCCAAACAGATTTAAACCGAGAACTCAAATCTGAAGATGTTAACTTCTGAATAAATTACCCTAGTTTAAAAAAATTAAATCAAATTTCAAACTACACAGCTAATGACATCTGAAAGTCTTATACTAAGTGGCTCAAGACCAGAGAAAAATATAATCCTGAGAAAAATATAAACTAGATTAGATTATTGTTTTAATTAGTTTAGTTTAGTGTTTTAATTAACAGGAGCTCCACATCTCTTTAAACATATTTAAAAGACAAAAAGAGAATGAGAATCAAAGCATCAATTTTATTGAAGTAGATAGAAAAACCTCCTATTTTTCTCATGAACTGATACAGGGTAAGGATAAAAGAATGTACTGCCAAGAAATATGTTTTTAACTCTATTAACATTCTTCCAGAACTCAAAGTTTAAAACTGTACAGATTGATAAACATACAGGCAGGTTTCTACCTTAGGTGGCTTATCTTAGAATACCACAAAAAATTCTAAAACATCAGAAGAAATTAACAATCTCTTCTTTCCTCTTCCCAGTTTTACTGCCAGCATGTGAGGAATTGAGACAATTTCAAATGCTTTCCACAATGATTATTTAAAAGTAAAAATTATACACTTTTCATTAGAAAACCCAGCCTAAGCTAGCCTATGAAATAGAATGGAAGCTACACCCACCACAGCCCTGACTTCGTGGGCTTTGATGGATTGAGAGGGAAGAATGAGGATAAACTAAAGGATTGTGCAAGACTGAAGGAGACCATAACATCTCCCTTCAGAGGGAGAGTGCCAAGGTGAGAGCACAACACAGGTTCTGTATCACTACCTAAACCCAAAGTCGTTAAGATAAAAAGACTAAACTGGACTAGGTGAATCACTTGGTCTCAGGTGAATCTGAACTGCAATCTGGACTCTGTGGGTGAACCAGAGAGCGCACCTTTGGAATAAGGTTCTCAGCCTTCAATAGCTACTGAACATCAGCTCAGATTGCAGAGCAGCATCCTAGTGTCAACATGATCCTTTTGGGATGAAAACCAGAGGAGAGATGAACTTCAGGAGCTTGCTAAGCACACTTATGCCATAGAGGTCTGCTGAAGTCAAAACTACAAAACTCAGCACTTTGAGAAAACTGTTCCTAGAGGCCTGAGTACTAGCAAATATACACATATTGTTTTGCCCAAGCACATTTACCGTTACAAATGGGACAGTTCATAAAAATCAATGTTTACAAGAGACTGGGCTCTTTCTGGAACATGAAAATTCTTTCGTATCACAGAAATATATGATCTTTTATTTCTATAATTAAAAAAAAAAAAAAAAAAAAGAGAGATAGAAAAGGTTATTTTTCTCTCCTTCTACAGGCAGAAACAATAAAAGGTAATAAAGCAGTATTATTGGTCTGTTGGTTCAAATCCTCAAAAAGCCAGTTATCTGAAATATAACGCTCTTAACATATGTTGAAACGTATAATTGAGAATGAAATGTAAAGCCTGAGATCATGTTTTACAGCTACTGTTTTAAACTGCTTCATTTACCCCCAAGACCATCACAACTCAAGGCGACATGGAATTGGCCTATTATAAACTTTTTCCTATTGCTGTCCCTATGCTCTGGGGAACGAAAAATGTTTTGCTTAAGTCAACTGTAGAACTTCAGTGAAGAGTGAATTATTTTAACTATGTTAGTGTTTGGAAAAAGACACAAATTTCACATGATTGTCTTCTTTTATTTCTACATAAAACATAATTTATAAGTGAAGATTAAAGGAATTACATTTATTTAGCTTAAAGAGGTGACACCTAGGGAGAAACATGATAACTCTGCATAAATAGCTAAAGGCCAATAAGAGGAGAGAAACAAAGAGCAAGTCACACTGAACATTAGTCATAAAACAAGGAGTAATGGGCTGAATTCGAAGGGTAAATTTACCTTGGTTATTACAAGAACTCTCTGAGAGAAAGGATGATAAGAGCAAGACTTCTCTTGTGAAATAGTTATTGCACTATCTTTGGAGAAATTACAAGTAGATTAAAAAGTCGTCTGTTAAAACATTTTGAGTTTTCAGAGACTGACTAGATGACCAAGAACATCCTTTGTGGATTGACCTTGTCTTGATGCCAGATGTCAACCAAGCCACTCTGTTACTCCCCCTATTCAACAGGACAGGAAGAGGAAATCCAAGAAAAATCTCATTAACTCAGAGATAATTCATCCATTACCAGTACCACAAAACCAGATTCAATTTGGGGAAATTAATTTAATTTATTGTTAATTAATATAATATTAATATGATGAGGGATAGGAACAAATCTAAAAGCATCTGTACCACTCTCTTCTTCCCAGGTTTGGCTTTGCCCTCAGCTCATCTATTTTCTCCCTCTGAGTGGCACAGGAGAACAAAGGATAGATGTTGATGTCAGTTAAAAAGTCTTGGTCTCTGCTGCTCCTTCCTCCTCATACTCTTCCCCTGCTAGAGTGGAATGAGGTCCCAACCACTGGGAAGAGTCCTTCATGACCTCCAGTGTGGACCCTTCCAACAGGCTGCAGTACTTCAAAAACTGCTTTGACGTGAGTTCTTTCTACAGGTGACAGTCCTTCCTTCAGGAATGGTCTCCTCAAGCATGGATCCTCCAAGGATCCTACCACAAATCCTGCTCCTCTCTGTGGAAGGTTAAGATCCATGGGCTGCAGCTGTCTTCAGAATGTGCTCACAGGTTCTAATGTGCAATCCTTCATGGATTTCAGGGGACAACCTGGTCTTCTCCAAGATCTGCAAGAGAATCTCCTCTCCAGTGCCTAGAGCACTTCTTCCACCTGACCTGAATTTCTGCATAGTTGTTTCTCTCATATACTTTCACTGCTCTCCTTCAGCTTCTGTTGGACATTGTTTGGGTTTTTCCTGTTCTCAAATATGTTATCACAGAGACACTACCAAAATCATTGGTTGGCTCAGCTGTGGCCAGCAGTGAGTCCCTCTTTGTTGGATATAGGGGCAGCTTCTGGTGTCTTCTCACAGAATCCACTCCTGCAGCTGCTCTCAATACACTCTCAATATGGGGAAGAAAAAAAAACCCACATGCTTAAAAATATCCAGTGTTTAGGAGAACACACTCCCTCTGATAAAATCAAACTGTTCTAATAAGGGGAAGTAAAAATGCCACACAAAATGTAATAAATGCTCTGACACTTAATTTAATTTGTAATGTTCTAGCTGTGATTAAAACTGTATTGACTGACTTCTAAGATACTTGCATTCAATTCTTTTGCATTAAGCAAATTTTCTGCTAAAGAAAAAAAGAATACAGACAAGCCACAGGTTCTGAATTCTCCCTGCTTTTCCCTCTCCCTGCTTTTCCCTCATGTTTATGGGAGATAAAAAGTTCAATAAGAAGCATTAAGACAGTTCTGTATTCAACAGACAGAGTGAAGATTTGCCTCTACATTCTTTCAGAACTTTTAGATTTTCTAAGGTGAATCAGCAAGATTTATTCATAGACTTTTCTGGTACTAGGGATAAATATGAATCTCCAGAAACCTGCAAACTTGAACTCCTTCTCAACAAATAATACATAAATAAGTGAAATTTCCTAGGAACAAACACATAAATTAACAACACTTTCTAAGAATGAACACATAATAACAGCATCTACCATTTTCTTAAGATGAGAATTTTGGTCTACGAAAGCAAAATTAAGCTCTCGATATGCAGGGAATAAATCAGATATTAAAATTTGATATACACCCCCTCAGTCAAGTCTGTGTAGAAGCCCCTGACTGAAGCATTAAACACAGGTCTGGACACAAGATGTGAAGGTGTCAGGGAAAACTTTAAAAAGTCTGGTTTGTGTTTGGCTTTGTTGAGTTTGCAGATGCTAAAGATTAAACTTCAAGGTTGCAAAGGATTAGTACATTTTCTTCTTCAATTCACAGTCAGTCCCACTTGCTCAGGGAACTACAGATTTTCTTGAAAAACTGTGATTGGCGTGCACTCACTGAGCCAGATTGACCATGATAATACATGCCCCTGAGATGCAAAAAGGCCCATAAGAAAGAAACAAGACAAAATTCCAATGGTTTTAGTTTCATCATTAGAGTGGGTGATATAACAGGTTTACATGCACTTCAGCTACATTGGCATCAGCTGTAGTGATGTAACACAGGCTGGGAAAGATCTCAGGTCCAGCTTCACAAGTTTTTTGGAATTAGGGTGAAGTCACTTCACCCCAAGTTCTTGTATTTGTTCATCACAGCTTGTATCAGGTTTACATGGTGTCTTAGGTTGCAATATGTAACCAAAAATGTGTATTCTATTTGTCATCTGTTGAAACTGGTTGAGAAAGTGTTTGCATAACCCACTCCTTATAACTACAGGGCGGGAGGGACAGGGAGGCGGGTGCCTTCTGTTACTGTTAATAGACAAGATGTTAAAACCAAGTGGGGCAGTGTTCTTATCTCTTCCACAACCCATCTTTCTTCCAGGGGAATATCTTCTGTTAATGGGTCATTAAGGCTCACAACATGACTGATAAAATCACATCATCCCATTGCGTAATGCTCTATCCAGTGGGAGGAGCCAAGCAT
Source organism: Hirundo rustica (assembly GCF_015227805.2). NCBI lineage: Eukaryota > Metazoa > Chordata > Aves > Passeriformes > Hirundinidae > Hirundo > Hirundo rustica. Next base: position 11,056,029 of record NC_053451.1, on the reverse strand, counting down.
TCCTACCTAAATAAAAACTGACAGTCAAAACACCAGGACAGCCTGTTTTCCACTGGATTCCCAGAGGAAGGCTAGACCCATCTTATCACCTTCTACAGGATCATCTCTGCTCCAACAGAACCATACCTGTCACTCCAGGAGGACTTCTTTTGACTGCTCCCAACACCCTGACCAACAGGTCATATTCTGACTGTCAGTGTTTCTAGGATTCTTTTGCTTGCTTGTTTTTTTGTACTACTACATTTGTATTTTTAAAATATTCTAAGTAAAGAACTGTTATTCCTATTCCCATATCTTTGCCTGAAAGGCCCCTTATTATAATAATTTTATAATTATATAATCATATTATTATATTATTCTATTATTATGTTGTTATATTATTATATTAATTATTATAATAATTTGGAGGGAGGGGGTTCGCATTCTCCATTCCAAAAGAAGCTCCAGCTTTCCCTGGCAAACACCTGTCTTTCCAAACCGAGACACATGGTATGAAAAAAGAAGGCTTGGGACAGGTGTTTTAACTTTTGTCTTAGTTTCCCATCGTTTAAAACTGTTTTAATACACAATAAACTAACTTTCCCCAAGTTTAGTCTGGTTTGCTCCTTGTGGTAATCACTGTCTTGATCTCAACTCATGTGCTTTTTCCATGTTATTTTCCCCACTCATCCACTGGACGAGAGGAGTGTGAATTGTTGGCAAGTCATCTGGCAGGCAGACAAGGTAACCTTTAAACACAAGATAAGCAAAAACTAATGCTATGATATAAAATAAAGCTAAGATATATTCACACACATGAATTAATTATATTAAAATGTTGTTGCTGTCACAAGGAGCAGTAGCAAAACCACTATGCTTCATATTCTGTCTTTGAGGAGTTTTTATTGTTCTGTGCTTCCTTTCCATGTTCCTGTTTCATTGTAGTGTGTGTATTTGCTCCACCTTGTCCCCAGATCACAGGGTGCAGTTTAAAAAGTGCAGTTTATTTGACAAAAGCAAGATGACTGCAAACAATTTTTCCTGTGAACTAGCGTTTCACCTATTAAACAAAGCTCCAATTCTGTAATTCAGTAAGATCATAAATTTTCCATCATCAGCAATGACTGCTGGGATGTCCACAAGGCAATCACCAATAAATTACGTAAAACTTGTTAAAAGATCACATATTTTTGCTGTTTGCTCTGGTATTTGGCATTTTATTGTGTTATATTTTATAGAATATGTTACTTCCCTGCTCTTTGTTCTGCTTTACATAACCTTTATAAGTGGAGTAATAACCTAAAAAAATATAAACAAACAAACAAACAAACAAAAACACCAAAAAACCAAACCTGAAAAAACGGTGTAAATAAACATATTGGGTCACTTAAACAGGAAGTTAATGTTTAAAATTTTGTTGTTAAATTATTCATAAGCTGTGTGGATGTTCTAGTTCCAAATTAGGCTTTAAACAATTTTCCTAATGTTAAAATTAAAAAAAAAAAAAAAAAAAAAAAAAAGGAACACACTCACTACACAAAGAGTTTACATATATTAATTGATACACTAAACTACAACAAAGGTCTAAAGAAGTAGAAATAATGCTACAAATTTACTATTTTTTCAGGTTTAGCTTGAACTCTTGTCTTTGAATTTTACATTCATATTGTGTTTATACTGAATAGAGATTTTCAGAACCATTTTATGAACAGAAGTGCAGCATTTATTTTATCCACTGCCATTCATAGTTTTCTTATTTTTCTTCAAGTGACTTGACCAAATAGACCCTCTTCAAGGAAAAGTGAGATCATTCTTGCTCTGGGATGTAACAGAGCCTGCCTGGACAAAGGGTTTCAAATAGTGTAGAGAGCTGGGGGGCTGAAGTAAAGAGCTGACCACAGGCTGTCAGACTTGACAGGTGAAGGAGCTTCCTGTGACCAGAGGGGACAATTAGTCAGGGACAGCTGCAATTCAAACTATCTAATTTGGACAGAACTAAGTTTGGAAAGTTAAATGATTAGTGGTGGTGTTGTTTTTTTTGTTTTTTTTTTTTTTTTTTTTTTTTTTTTTTTTTTTTTTTTGTTGTTGGTTTTGTTTTGTTTTGTTTTGTTTTGTTTTTTTACCCTATCTGCTCATTGTTATCAATCCCTTTGACTATGCTTCACAGTTTAATTCTTGGAGTACATTATGAATTCTGATGGAGGGACAAGGAGAAGTTTGTTTTCTTTCTTTGTCTCTTTTTAATAAATATATATCTACAGCTTTTTATTTGAAGCTGGAGATAAGCTGTGAACTAATCTCAGTTTTGAAAATGAAGTGAGTTTGTATATGTGGAGGCAAAAAAGAGTCTATAGCTGGCTAATTTCTGGTATGCACTCTTGTTATAGACGTTATAGTTCCACATCACTGGGCATTTTATACTAGAATTTTGTTAAAAAATCCAACTTTACATACATATAGTCTCACACTGGATACATACTAGAACTTTGGAAAAAAAAAAAAACGTTGTATTACATGATATAGCTGACAGCAGACTGCTTGTCAGCAGAGAAAATCCACTTTTAAATGATACATACAGCTGAGGTAATTTTCATGCTTAACTTGTGAGTAAACTTTGAATCGAATCATGAGTGGCCTCAGCAGCTTGGTTACAGACTTAGAATCATTCCTTGTTGTCTGCTTGAGATAAAGCCCATATGGATTTTTTCAATGTATTAACTTGACCTTTAATCATATAACTTTCAAAGCATTTTGCATAATTGTCCTGTCTGGGATAATTGGATAAATTGTTATCCAACTGATAAATTGGATGATTGTTGTTTTGCTGTGTTACCAGGCATCTGATAACTGATCAATTCACAACTTAACGTAATAGTGAAGCCTCTCAAGTTAAGAGGCCATGATTTCTTTTATTTTCTTTTTTTACTAATATTGATGATGTTTTGCCTTTGAAATATGAGACAGTCTAAACTGTAACAGTAAAACCTGTTTATTCCCATTTTTTCCTCTAACACTGTTGTTTTTGTAAACAATACACTTTATTTTCTGGATGTACAATGATTTATTTTTCTAGATTTGCCTGGAGGTTTTTTTATTTTGTGACAGTATTCACAAAACCAATGCATTTGAAGTAAATAGGTGCTATTTGCATGCACTTCTTTAAAAGCCATAGCTCTATATATTTCAGGTTAGGGGGTGACAGGACCCTAAGCTGAGCCTGCCTGTCAAATGTGGATCAACTGATATTTTTCCCTTAAAGACAATGCCCCCCAAATACTTTTAATCTGAAAATCTATCTTTACCTAAGCAGAAGCAAAAGAAATTAGATTATTGAAATAAAATTGCTAATTACAATGGCTATTAAAAAAAAAAAAAAAAAAAAAGTATTAAACATCTTCACAACAGTCTTGTCCTGTTTTCAGCTTGGATAGCATAGTTTTCTTCCTAGGGTCTGCAGTAGTGCAGTAGCTTTGATTTAAGATGAGGATGATTTTTATAGCATCTTCATGCTCTTGTTGAGGAACAGTCTACTCCAAGTCAAGGACTTTTTGTGTTATACTGCCCCATCAGCACCTGACAGGGGGTTCACAAGGAGCTGTGGGGGGACACAGCTGGGACAGCTGATCCCAAGTGACCAAAGGGCTATCCCAGACCATATGGCAACATGTAGAATGATTACATGGCAGAAAGCTGGCTGGGGAGTGGTGACTCACTGCCTGGAGACAGACTGGGCATTGGTCAGCAGGCAGTGATTAATTTCACTGGGCATCAATTGATTTGTGTATTCTTTTATCATGACTATTATTTTCCCTTTCTTAATTGTCTTTACCACAATCCATGAGATTGTGTTTTTCCCGTTCTCTGCTCCATCCCTCTGGGGGGAGTGTATAAATGGCTGTGTAGTGTTTAAACATGACAGCCCGTTTTGGCACCTGACATGTGGCACAAAGGGTGGAGATAATGACAGATGTAACCAGACCATGTTAGAACAAACTTTATATAAGCCTTCATTATATTCGTTTCATAGTCTGTGGTCATGATGTTAATTTATTTGCTCACAGAGTTGTGCTTGTTCTCAGAATCATGTTATGTAAGACCTCACTTTTTCTTACCTACAGGGGCTAGATTAGTATTATCATTTTGCTGCACCGTGTATGTAACACTGGCTTTAGGGTGTGATAAAATTACAAGTCATGAGACTAATTTGGTATTTGTACTCAGCATTGATGCCATCCCTCTGCTTCAGGAACCAATTTACAGAGGAGACAAGGAGGGACACTTCCTGCTGCTTCTCCTTCTTCTTCTTCAAGCTAGTTAAAATGAATTCTCTATTGAGAATTTTGAATATCCTTGGGATGTTTCTATTGCTACGTCTCCTGAATGTGTATCAGGTCTTGTTCAAGGTTAAGCAATAATATCCTGAGATCTGCCTGGATAATTGTGTCAGGGTGTGTGGTACAGTATGGACAAGTTTTACAACAGTGGGTATACCTCCAGTGTTTTGAAATGTTACCCCTGAACAAATGCAGAATCTGGAAAAAACCCCATATTTTTTAAAAAATATGCTGTCACCCTGTCAATTCCAGAGACACATAAATTTCTGCAAAATGTGGACACCTGGCCCAGTCCTACTGAGCCTGTGGTTTTACCTGTGTGATCACAAAGAAAAGATGAGGAAGCAGGGTGGAAAACCTGACTCGATTCTAGAGTCACCTGTATGTGAGTTACAAACAAAAAAAATCACAAAAGGGAGCTCTTCCAGGAAAATTGCTGCTTCAGATCTCTGTGGACAGTTCTCTGTGGACAGTTTCCCAGAGCAGAAGAGCTGATTTTACTTCTGATCTTAATAACCAGACTTCTTATTTGTATTTATAAGAAGTGAGTAACAAGTGTTATGACCAGGACTAGAGGGATCCTGTTTCAGTCAGCTGAGGAAGAGGAAGGGAAACTGTGTTTCCTAGACTGTGTGGATCCAGGGGCCTGGCACATCAGACCCACAGGAACATAAGGCTCTAGTCAATACAAAGGAGATCAAGTTGTGCAGGGGCAGAACCCAACCGTATTTCTGGAATGACAAAAATTAAAATCTGCCTGAGCATATGGCTGAAACATCCTATAGTGACTGACCCAGAGACTGTGTATTGTTGTAGTGCATTAGTTGGGTTTATATTGTATTTCATTTTTATGTTGGGTTTTGTAATTGTTCCTTCTGTACCACCCTGTTCCCTTGGAAAATGTATCACGAGGTTTATCCCTACTCCTGCTCCCTGCCCATCCCCCACTCTGGAATGTAACCCAACTCTGTTCCACTCCCACCTTATCCCTGATTGGGTAGTGGCTTGTCCCTGCCTCTAGCCCCTTCCCCCTGGGTAAAAGCCAGGAGAAGGACGTGGATTGCTCTTTTGGGACTGGGACAGGCACAGGGACTGGATTAAGCACCTGACCCTGCAGGGGCAGGACCCCAGAACAAAGCCGTGGTTCCCCCCGGACCAAGGGTAGACTCTTTCCTTTTGCCATTGACGGGGACCTGCTTTCTCTAAAGGAAGAGGTTTGCAGCCTCTGAGGTCTTTAACGCCCTGAAGGAAAAAAAAAATCCTTCTGGCTGTGGTTTCTCTCTCAAGCTAGCCGAGGCAAAAACGGAGCTGCAGCTCCAGGAGAGAGAAAGACACGCCAGTGTATGCTTGGCAGGGACTACGTCTGGAGAGGGTGCTTCAAGGACTCAAAAGGGCATTATACCCTTTGCAGTTGACTGCCCCAGGGGTGGAAGCAGCCCTATTGCCTCCCATGGACTGTCCAGTCTGCAGTGGAACAGGATGAACATCAAGAACACCTGATTTACATCACTGCATGTGGCAACATAGCAGAAGTTTTTGAAAAAGGGAAAGAAATAGTCCAACTTCTTCTGGAAGCTGATTTTGCCACAAAACAGAAAAAAACTGGGAGGAAGCAGAGCCATACAGTCCAAAGGGATATGCCCATACCACATGGCATCATGCCAAGCAATAAATCTGGAGAAGCTGGCAGGGGGTGGCAGCTCACTGCATGGGGAAGGGATGGGCATCGATTCCCCAGTGGGGAGCCATTGCATTGTACACCACTTGGTTTGTATATTCCTTTAGCATTATTATTATTTTTCCTTCCTTTCCTGTCCTAGTTACCTTATTTTCCTGATTCTCTCTCACTCACACTGTGGGGAGTGAGCACAGGGTTCTGAGCTGCCTGCAGGGCTAAACCACAAGAGCACAGTTTCTTTTCCCCCAGCTTTCTCCTGTTAGTAACACAGGAATTTCTGGGTTGAAACTTTCCTAGATAGTGAATGTCTTTTTCTGCCTAAAGCCTAGCCGTGTGTCTGCTCTCTGCTATCATGCCCCTTGTCAGGTTGGTGTTCTGTCCCTTCTCTTTAACTGTATATAAAGACTGGTACTTTGCACTTTTTATTTATTGTTTTTCCCCAGTTTTTCATTATACCTAGGTACCTGCAGGAGTTTTTTCTGTGAATTTTATAAGTGTAGCACTTTATTTATTTATTATTTTAAATCCAAAATCACAATTTAATAGTACAAGCTCATTAAAAGCTAAAAAAAAAAAGATGAATTTCCCATAACTAGCTCAATGACCAGGAGAAAAAGATTGTGTGATTTTGAATCACTCTAGACTTATGGTAAAGGAAAAAATCAATTCTATAAGGATACTTCTGCTTTGTCAGCAGACAACAGGTATTTGAATTCCAGTGTAACATTTTTCTCATTTAAAAAAAATGAACAGCAAATTTCAATTTATTTGATCAAATAAATTTACTTCATTCTTTATATTACTTGTGTCTGACACCTCTTTGTCTTCTCCATGCACAATCTACAGAAGAAAACTAAGAACTGTTTCTATAATTTTTTACAAATAGAACTGTCTGGGATTTAGGAAAAAAAAATTCATATGTCACACTGCACTGTTTAAGAATTTAATGGAATGTGTAACAATGTCTCTTCATAGATCAAGTTAAGGCTGTTCAATGGTTGAAAAACTTAATTTTAAAGCCTTTTTGGGGTGGGTGGTGTGTAACATAAACCACTTTGCTAATTTATTTTGATGTTCTTCGTTGTTTGTTTATGAGAAACAATTTTATTTAGCCCCATGCGGTGTTTTGAGGATATTTCTGGTTTAGGAATACTTACTGTAGAGCACAAGCAAGTAGTGCACATGGTTCTACCATCTCTTTTAATTGGGCAATAATTTGATGGTACTGTATGTATTTATGCATTCCCACCTTTCTTTCAATTTAGCAACATCAGAAGGCTGAGCTATGTGGATTCTCCTTCACAAAACAGTGGCCTTTCTGAACTGTAATTGACAGTGTCATATCAGCAGTGGATTTAGATTAAGTTGCTTTCCATCTAGCCATGCTCGGAATTCTTTTCTAGCTATTTACAAAGGGATACACCATGCAGCTCAGACATTACAGTGCTACCTTAGATATAACATGATTTATTAACTGGCCTATTATCTAGCTTAACACATTTAAGAAAGGAAGCAAATAGAATTGTTGGATTTTTTTAATAGTTAAAGACCCTTTGCTCAGATACTTTTCCTGCACAAGATGATTCTGTACAGATCCCACTCAATACCAACATTTTAATTATTCTCAGCATATGGGTAACTGTAACAGGGTCCAAAGCACATCCTGCCTCATGTTAGCTCATTCTCTTCCTCACGTCTATCAAATAGCACAGGATCTACTGCAAAGGGTGCCTTTGTTTGTTTAAAACCTTCAATGACTTTTATTCCAAACATTGTTACTACACTAAGTCTCTTGCTTCACTTCTACCCCTTTTGCAAGATGATGTTGTTGCTGCTGCCTTACGTCTTACTGGAGTGCTGCATCCAGCTGTGGGCTCCCAGCACAGGAAGGACAGGGACCTGTTGGAGCCAGGACAGAGGAGGCACCAAGGTGATCAGAGGGATGGAGCAGCTCTGCTGTGAGGAAAGGCTGAGAGGATTGGGGGTGTTCAGCCTGGAACAGAGAAGGCTTCAAGGTGGCCTTCCAGCACCACAGGAAAGATGGAGACTATTTACAAAGGCCTAGAGAGACAGAAGGAACAGAGGGTAGGTTTAGATCAGATATTAGGAAGAAATTCTTCCCTGTGGGGGTGGTGGTACACTGGCACAGGCTGCCCAGAGAAGCTGTGGCTGCCCTATCCCTGGACGTGTTCAAGGCCAGGTTGGATGGGCTCTGATCAACCCGGTCCAGTGAAGGTGTCCCTGCCCATGGCAGGGGGTTGGAACTGAGTAATCTCTAAGGCCCCTTTGTATCCAGGATCCAGGCATTCTATGGTTTTGGGATATGGGACAGAATATTCGTATGTTTCCCATGTGGACTGTGGCCTGTGTGAAATGTAATAGGTCTTCTTATTATCTTAAAAATAATTCTGTTTTCATAGATATGTATTTAATATTTACTATATGTACTTAATATTTTCTCACGACTGTCGTCTTAGGAGACTAAAAATAGTAATTTAAAGCAGCACCAACAAATATACCGTGACTTGAAAAAAGGCAGTTCTTAATAACATTACTGAAGTAGGGGCCATTGTTTGAGAAAAGCATTACTCTTACTACTTTCCTGTATAATTTGAACCACAAAATGTGGCATAGAGCTAACAGGTTGGTGATGATAAATTTATTCCTAAAACTTTTTCAGAGTACTTTATGAACCCTTCTGTGTAATGTCCTTAAACCTTTAAAATGATATATCGTTTATTGGAAGATCAGGATTACTAAGTCCTCAAGATGGGTGAGTAATTACTGAAAATTTATAACAGCCAACATATTGCTGTGTAGACACTGGCATTACTTTTCCTTTAAAATGAACAACTCACATGCAGTAGCTTCAATTCCTCTGTTAGTAAGACATCAGTTTCAAAATACAAATGTGGTTTTTAGCCATTCAATCATTTTTACGGGGGAGTTTCAGGCCTGATGCTGCAGAACCACGTGGTGGAGCTGTTGAATAAATTTGGGTCCTCACAGCATCATTCTGGGTGAGCTCTGTGTTAGAGCTGCTGCCAGTCCTGTTATCTTTGTATCTGAACTTGAGTCCTCACATATACTGAGGATAACGGGGGGCCCAAATGCAGATGTTGACAGTTCCTTCAGAAACAGGTTCAGAAACCCAAAATTAAATGAATGCAATCCAGGCCAATCTACCAGTCCAGAATGCATCTTTCTATCAAATGTACGAAGTATAATGTTGTAATTGATGATTACAATTGTCTTTTTTTTCCATTTTTATAGCAAGTAGTAATGCATCTTTATTCAAAATACATTTATTTCGTTTTGAATGGAGATAACAGCCTTGACACAGATGTGTGTTCATCCTCTAACATGACAAGCGTGTAATGTAGTTCAGTAAGAGAATTAATTTTAGTTCATTTTGGTTGTCCCAAATATTTTTCCTATTACTGTTTCTCTATTTAATTTGCTACTTAGATTTGACCTAAGTCTAGGTTATGTTTCGAGTTATTTTTAGGAGACTGCAAAGAAACCTCAAGTACTCACAAGACATTCACAATTTCCTGAATAATGCTTGAATCTCTGAGCCTCTGAGATTGCATGTGCTTTAGGAGAGATGAGTGAATAATAGCAAAGCAGCCATCTGGCTGATGGTGGAAGCTTCAAGAGTCCCTGTGTTCACACGATTTGTGTCTATTCTTTGGAGTAATGAAAGGCAATATCAGAATCAGTTTGTGTAGTCTGACTTTTTTCAGTGTATTGGTTTGATGTATATTTGTGAGCTAGAACATGGAAGAATTCTCATAAAACAGTCAAAGGAGGCAAAGCTAGAAATTTATGTGTAAACACAGCATGGTGTGAAATTACCAATGGACTGCTCTGCCTGCAGCCAGAAATCTTTGTCTTGGATCAGTAAGAACTATAGTCCTTATGCCCATTTGTCTCCTGCCAAATCAAATGTCTTTCTGTGAGTTATTCTAAATACTGCTGCTGACAAAGATTTTTTTTCTTAATTTGAAAATAGTGAAAAAATATTTTTACTACAAATATATTAAATTAGTAATATTTCTTGGAATTTTACATGCTGTATTATTGTTCCCTGTGTTTCTTTTTGCATACGTCCGACTTCAGATCTTCCCTAAAACTGCAAATTTGAGGCATTATCTGTACTTATGTTCCATAGTTCTGACAGTGCAATTAATAACAGATGATATTAAAACTTGACAATGTAAGTAAGTTCATATCAGATGATGTGCAGATACAAAAAAATGCAGTTACTGACCCTTTAAATTTTATGCTTACTGTTAGAAAAGAGCTAAATTCGTGCAGCTGCTCTTTTCTGTATACTTGGCCCATGTTCTAATGCCAAATCAATGTGACTCTATTTGTGCCCCTGGTACTGTTTAGGTGCCTATTAACATAACCTGAGCTGACTTGAACTATTATCAACATAGAACAATGGGTAGCTAATGTATTAGTAGTTTAAGACACAACACCCAAAACAATTTCTAGGAACTACAACACCATTGCAGCTTTTTGCGTGTCATTTTACACCCCTAAAAATGGCTAAATAATTTTTATATAAATAGGTTTGCTATTTTGAGAGGATTTAAAAACTTTTAAAGCCACATACAGGTAAACAATGTAAATACATTTCAAGGCTGTATGAACTTTGATGTAAGTTAGTTGAAAGGTGATATAAAAACCAAGTTATGTGTCAAAGCAGCTTATAACCTAAACCCAAAGCAGTTCATAGACCTGTAAATATGGTTTTTCCACAGCCAGGGACAGTGGTCAGGCTGTGGTGAGTCCCTGTGGAGAAGGGACTGACAGCCCTGGGCAGTCCTATCTGGACAAACTACCCACAGGGATTTTTGGGGTTTCTGTTGGCAGATTTCTTGTCTTCCCTGGGAGCAGGGGGAGGTAATCAGGTGAGGATAAGAAAATGCATTTAAAAAAAAAAAATAAAAATTCCAAGATAAACTCCACAACTGAAAAGGAAGTGAGCCCACCACCAGCATCAGCTCCTTGTAGTGAAAACCTCAGGGTACTGGTGATTTGCCTCCACTGTGTTGGCCCACATCCTTGCACAGGATTTCAGTGTTGACTGTAAAATCCAAAGGGGCACTGAAGGAGTAACCCCAACATGAAGAGTAGATTGTAGGTTGAGGGTTGGGGGTTTTTTTGGGTATAACATTTAAGTTGTATAATTACTTAAGTTTTCTGTATTGAGATACTTTGGATTATGGAAGTACTAGGACATTAGTTGTGTTAGCAAGTTATTCTCGGTTCTGCACTCAAGGTCTGTTACATACTGACTGTAACAGAATTTTGGTATAATAAGCTGAACCAAAATTAGAAATTTACTGCAGATGTCATTAATTTTGCCTTTGATGAGACAATGCTGGAAATATTTGGTTTGCAACCCTTCCCCAAAGTCTATACTACCTCCCGAGTGAAGTTTCAAGATTTTTCAATATTTTTCACAGTCCAAACTGAAAAAAAAATTACTTGCCCATACAGTTGTATTCTAAGCAGGTCTCCTTAAAAGTGACACTAAAAATTTGCAAAAAATTTTTTTTCCAAGATTTTTCTTTCAGTTAGTATGTCAGCAGAAGTGTACAGGCACTATTGAATGACCAGATCCTGCAGAACACAGCATCATCATGACAGTCAAAATCCAGGTGTCTCGCAGGAGTGTTTAACAAGCAGGCTTCATATTTGTGTACCCATATTATGTACTCGTGATGGCTTTCAAAATTAATTTCCCTTATAGTGGCATATCTAAAACAGAAGGGAGCTGGAGACTCCTTCTTAGATTTCCAGTCTACTGAGCAACATATCCCCACTGGTGAGAGTTGAATATGGGTTGCTGGGAAGAAAGCAGTTTCAGGCAGAATTTCAGTTCCTGATAGAGCGTTGTTCCCTGGCACACACATAAAACACACATGTACACATGGCTGGCCACACAGATGACCACAAAAGGAAAACACAGCACTTGGCACAAGCACATTGCCTCATCCTGTGCCTTTCTCTGTCTGATCAGGATGAAGTTAATTTAGAAAGAAATATATTCATATGTATAACAGGGTTTCCTACTGTAGCTGTACTTAAACACATGGTCCATACAGTGTCCTTAGTACTTCTGATAGGTCTCAGCAGAACATATAAGCCTCTAGAATCATGCAGCCCAACTCTGGATGCTGGTGCAGACACTGTTTGCAAATGGACACACACAGACACAGACACAGACACATACCCAGACACAGACACAGACACAGTGAAGATTCCTCCCATAACTCAGCTTAAACACTCAGTGCACACAGCGACTGGCCCTGAATTCTCTTGTCTCTGGTTACTTCCCACACAGAGAGGCACACAACAGGTTTCTGTCAACCCCCCGACTCCAAAACCTCTCTGGAAGTCTTTGTCCACTTAGTAGCTTATTCCTTCAGGCTTCATCTCTTTCCCAGAGACACACACAGCTGTCTCCTAGCCACTTGCCTTTTGTCCCATGTATCATGGCTTGATACTGACGGGTAAACACACAAATACAGCTCTGGCCATTGCAGTTGCCAGCATCACACACATCTGGGACACTGTGATGTTACCCTGGTTTTTCTGAGTTTTTTATTAGCCTTTTGATTTTCATAAATGGAGTCAGATCTTTTAGTTACTGTAGAATATTAGAGCAGTTCTTCTACCTTTCCCACAGAAGTAATATAAACAAATCCTTTGTTTTTCATTCTTTGTCCTTTGTTTGCATATTTCTAACCTGAAAACAATTGTAACTGACAATTCGTCTGGCCACTGAGGCTGAGGGGTGGAAACCCCAAAAAGCCAATCTTCTGCTAGACCCACAAATGTATAAAAGTAAAAGAATAAACAAAGGGGTGTCTTCTCTCCACCCTTTCAGCTGGAAGCTGGATCAGAAGAACCTCTGCAGAAATCTCTTGTCTTCGTGTGATTTCTTTGTGTTTCACGGTGACACTGTGACCCGCTCCAGTTAGTGGCACCCACACTGCCATAGAGTACATACAGAATAGAAAGCCTCTCACCCAGGGATACCCTTAGAAATGGAATTTAATACCAGGATAGCGCAGATTGCACTGATCAGGCATAGGGCATACCCACAAGAGTAGGTTAACCAACATCCACTTATCCACAGCCAATTGCTTTGATTGCCTAATCCACTTATTTTCCCATGATTTTTCCTCCATGAGTAATCGTGATCACACCTTGTAGTGGATTGAGCTTGGCCCATGCCCACTGAACCATTGTATCACTCTCCTCTTCAGCAGGACAGGGTGGAGGAGAAAATAAAATGGAAAAGTCTCCATTAATCAAGAGGTATAAATTTAATATAGAAAAAAGAAAGATACTCACTCACATGGAAGAAAAGAGAGACAAAATATTTTATTCTTTCCACCAGCAGGCAATGACCGGACACTTCCCAGGAAGCAGAGCTTTGTCACACAAAGTTGTTTTGGAATGCAAACCTTGTAAATAACAAATACCTTCCTCTTCCCTCCTCCTTTCTCTTTGCTTTTATTGCCATGTGGCTTCATATGGTACGGCATATCTCTTTGGCCAGTTTTGGCTGAGTTGCCTCCCAAGATCTCGCTCACAGCCAGCCTTGTGGCGTGTGTGAGTGGGGAGATGGCCTTGACTGGAGCCCTGCCCGGCAGCAGCCAAAAACCTTGTGGGTTCTCAACACCTTTCTACCTACAGATACAAAGCCCGGCACTGTGAGGTCTGCTGTGGGAAAAATTACCACCATTCAGCCAGAGCTACAAAAACCTTTCATTTCTCTGCCTTTGGCTTCCCCACTAAACACAAAATCATTGAGTGACCTTTAAAATCATCTATTCCAACCAACCTGTTGTATTTTTTTTCCCAGCACAACTGAAACAAGAAGGCTTTTTCTAAGTGACCATTGTAATCCATTCTAGTTCAGAATGGCATTGTGTCCTGCAATGTAAGTAAGGTAATGCTGATTCCCTAGGATATTCCCAAGAAAAAGGAGAAAAGGAAGCAAAAAACATACCAAAGAATCATTTATGGGGCTGTTGTGATTTTGTAGATTTCTATCTCCTAGTATGGACTTGTGTTTGTAAGTATAAAGGGCTGCCTACACTTTGTGTAAACCAGGAAAAAAACAAAAGAAATTTTCAGTCATGGAGAGGTTTACTATTTTGCTCCTTTTTTTAATTAAGGGTTTTGGCAGGGAGGTTGTTTTGTGCTGTTGATTTTGGGTAGCTTGGTTTTTTTAAGTCTGGCAAAATCAATTTCAAAACTGCAAATTAATTGCTATTTTAATTAGATATGTGATTAAACAGCAGTATTATTGCTTTAATTTGCTCATTTTTTTGAGTTTTCTTGCCAGTATTCAATGAAAACACAACTCTTAAAAGAGCAAAAATGACTTGCAGTTAACAGCGTGTAATATTTGCAAAGCAATATAGCAAATAGAGGTAAAAGAGAGAGGCTGGAGGTAAGATCAGCTTTTCTGTGATTTGCTTTTTTAGCTAAACTGCACAGTGAAATGACACAGTGGTCTCTTTAAATGGCCATGATAAAACTCAGCACCCACGTGTGATCATTGTTATGAAGCAAAAAATAAACTTATTAAATGAAGTTCTGAACAGCAAGAGAAGACTGGGAATGCACAGGTTATGAGGAAAAGCAAAAAAATAAAATGTGACTTTAACTTGGAAGGAGGTGGTAAGAAAAAGAAAGTTGTGAATTTAATGGAGAATTTCAGTAAGCATTTGAAAAATAATATTTGAAATAAATAATAGAGAATAATTTAGTTTAACTACATTTTAATAATTTTATAGTGTTAATTTTATGTTTTACTATTTTTTGTTGTCTGTGCCTCATAAAAGAATACTGAATACTTGCATGTTCTATCAGTTTTCAAATAATAGCTCAAGTTTTTAATGAATATTTAAAGACTTTTTTTTCTTTTTTTTTTTTCCCTTTTTTTCTTTCTTTTTCTTTATAGAATGCTATTCAAGAGGGTCTTTACTTTTCTGGGTTTTATTTAAAATCTCAGTCCACAAGTAGTTCCATTAGTTCCCACTGGATTTATATTGAAGCACAATGCCAATGCAAATAGGTATAGTAAGCTTGGGAGGGTTTGGGTGCGCTTTTTTTTTCTTTTTTCTTTTTTCTTTTTTTTTTTTTTTAATTGAGTTGTTGTTAATAGAAACATAGTCACTTTTTCTGTGTAAGATCATCTGTTCTTTATCTAGGTACTTTATACGATCCTAAAAAGAAATTAAAGGGAAAGAAAAGGTAAACATGGAAGTGTTCCCAAGAGGAGCAGTCAGTTCACCTGTGGTATATTTCCTCATCTTTCACAGTCAGACATCAAAATCAGTTCAACATTACTACAGCAATTTTAAGTACCCTCTGAGGAAACAGACGCCTTATGCACTGCTCCTTTCATGACAGGGATCCACCAAGTTTTGTAGTAAAATAACAGAATTCATTAGTGACCATTTACCTCTGCAAAAATAATGACCATGACAGATACACTCAACTAAACATAACAGATTAATTTATTGGTGGTTTACAAGAATTCAATATAGAAAGAAATTTTACAAAAAAAATCCAACTCTTTTTCAACTTTAGTTTTTCCTGGTTTCATATGTCTGCAAGCAAGGCTCTATGCTGTTTTGTGTCATGTCTTCTGTATATGACCAAAGGTTCTGAATCCCTCTTGTACTGGATAATACCTTTAATTTTCCTAAGGGGCAAAGAAGATTTAAATTAGAAGTACATTTTTAATTGTTGTTGTTAATAAAAATTGCAGTCATTAATAAAGAAACATTTATGTCACTCTTAGGAAGAATCATCATATCTGATTTCCATTCCTTTTACACGCATGGTGCACAACACACAAAGTAATTTTAATGTTGTTCAGGCAATGAATGTTTCTTGTTATAAATCAGAACAAAACAGAATTCCTAAGAATAACATAACTGTTAGCAATATAAAAAATCAAGGATGAAAGAAAACTGGCAGTAAATCAGTTTGAGAGGGTCACGACGGTTATAATATATAAATAACATAAAAGTAATTCTAGGACTTTTGAAAAGTGTTTGAAATCATCTTTTCTTTCTGAGATCAAGAGGACAAAATCTGTTTGATGATGAGTAACCTCTTAATGACAGCTTGGAGGGACAGCATAAACAGTTTATTTTTTTTTAATGTTAGATTTGTACAGACTACATACACACACACGCATACATTATTTTACAAACAGCCACACATTTACATTATGAGGGACTGACTTCTAAGAGACACTCTATACCCTTTGCTCTGGCAGTTACCCATGATAGAAAGTATTTGACATAAGTTGAAAAATCTGTCCTCAAAACATATGTGGGCTGCACATTGACATCTGCACAAAATAGCATTTAATTAAAAAAAATAGGTCATAGTTAGTATGAATAAGGCCAGCAGATTTAGTTGGTATTAATTAACCTATTCCAACTGTAAAGGGTTCTCCATGCAATGCTCTAAAAGTATTTTGAAGACGAAATGGACAAGAAGTGACAGGGTGATGATCCTAAAACATAGGCTTAGTAAGTAAGTCATAATGAAATACAGGGAAGTTTCCCTAAAATTCTTTGATATATCAAACAAATAACAAAATGGCAAGAGGTGCAAATTATCAACCATAAACTGGAAATACTTTTGCTATCCAAGATACAAAGCTTTACAGAAACTTAGGGGAATCTGTTGTGATGTTCTCTCAAATCAGGGGCACATTCCACTTTACTTATTTAGTCAAGACTAGTAATACTGTGGATGTAATAAATATTGATAGGATTATATGAGTTTATTTCTACTTGAATAGTGAAGATGCCCTTATTCTCTTGTATACTTTAAGGACAAAATTCTGTAGCTAATCTATCGCCTTCCTTATTTCCATTTTTCCTTTAGCCGTGCAAGGTCCGATATTATAAGTGTTTTTAATACTTTTATAAAACATCTACAGAAAATAGTGATAAGTTTTCTAGCTAAATAATCCTGTGAGTGGACCTCAGTCATTTAATGGAGCTTTACAGTACAGTTAACTTTCTCTGTTTGCTCTAATGAGTTAGCTAATATTACCTGGCCCTTAGACTCACTTTGCTTGTGTTTTCCACTGTAAACCGGATGAATACAGCTCCTTTTTTTCTTTTGGACCCCATTTTAACGTTTTATCATATTACAGGATTTGCCAATAACAGTTTGTATCATATAAGATTCTTTCATTTGTTTTCCCCTTTTGTGTATGTGTACAAAAATAATTAAAAAAAAGGGAAATACTATCTATTCATATCCTAATATCACCGGATATGGTTTCACTTCTCACTAAGCTGTGCCTTTTCCTCATCAAAAGTGAAGCTCTTTAATTTTCATTAAAGTTTTATTTTTATTTATCTTTACCTTGGCTTCTTTTCTGTCCTCTAGCTCTAATTTTGGTTTTGTTTTTCCATGAAAAATTTTGCATAGAAGTCTCTCTCCTATTTTATGACTCTGACCCTCTACATTGCTATTTTGATATATCATAGAATCATAGAATGGCCTGGTTTGAAAGGGATCTTAAAGATCACCCAGTTCCATCCCTCTGCCATGGGCAGGGACACCTCCTACTAGACCAGGTTGCTCAGAGCTCTATCCAACTTGAACACTTTCAGGGATGGGGCATCCACAGCTTCTCTGGGTAACCTTTGTCAGTGCCTCACCACCCTCACAGCAAAGATTTTTTTCCTAATATCCAATCTAAACCTACTCTCTGTCAGTTTGAAGCCATTCCCCCTTGTCCTGTCACTACAAGGGCTTTTGTGTTGGCTCCCTTTGGGTACTGGAAAGTTGCAATTAGGTCACCCTAGAGCCTTCTCTGTTTCAGGCTGAACAATCCCAATTCTCTCATCCTTTCCTCATAGCAGAGCTGCTCCATCCCTGTGATCATTTTGCTGTCCTCCTCCAGACTCTACATCCCTCCTGTAATAGAAATCATTGAAATGTTCTGTTCAAAGATTCAAAAAGAGAGCACAGTCTTGAAGATTACTTGAATTTCATCTATGAACTAGGTCAGCCACAAATGAATGCTCCACCTGGGGCAAATGAACAAAGATTGGTGTGAGCACTTTTAACAATTGTCTTTTTAGTAATAGTTCTAGTATCACTAGTCAGTACAGTTATTTTTCTGAATCTATGTTTGCCTAAAAGTTACTTCCAATCAATTTCTCAAGATGCATTTTAATGTCAGCAGTTCGGTTTTACTTGAACCTGGCAGCAGGTTCATCTCTTAGGAAGTATTGACATTTTTTTCCAATAAATTGACAAACATTTTGTTTTCAATGGAAGGATAATAAATTCAGAATCTGCTCTTCTGAGAATGATTTCCCTAAGACCACTTTCCTGTACCTTTTTGTGAAAGAACAGGAAAATGAGCAGCAATAACCACAACCTTTCTACAGTTTGTAAAAGTTAATAGATGGTTATATATCCAATTTTCCATTTCAAAGGACAACAAAAGGCATCTTTGACTGATTGTTTTAGACACTATGCAAAAACTTAAACTGTCAAAGGAAGGATCCCCTTGCTCATGGGGTTTATGGGCAAGAATAAAAGCCTGAGTAAATGCCTATAAGAAACTCTCACTCACTGTACGCATATGTTCTTGTTGTTTGTTTTTGTTGTTTGTTGTTTTGGTGGTTTTTGTTTGTTTGTTTGTTTTGGTGTTTTTTTTTCCTAGACAGAAAATACCAGTCTTCAAACACAGTATTACAAAAAACTGCAAAGAGAGCTCTTCCTGTAACTAGAGAATAGCTTTGAAACAGCAGCAAAAAGATTGCACATCACATCTGGATGTTTATGGATATTTGTATACAAGATATTTTTCTTCATTTTGTGATATTCTTACCTATAATTTATATAAGTTGTATTTATGTAAATAAACGATTATGCCAATAAGAATGATCTTAAATTGGAGTTTAAAGGGTATCACTGTTCTGCCAGGATAGACTTGTACAAAGTCCCATATGCACCAACACCCCATTCTCTCCTCCACTTAAATAAAACATTCCTTTTATATTAGCTCTCTCAGATATCTTCTACAGACTCTTAAAATGACTAATCCTGTAATCCTCTGTTTGCAAGAGTTTCAGTATAAAGTGATGATCCTTATGCATATTAAATTATGAAGTATATCTAATTTGTAAAATTAACAAACTAATTCTTTTCTAAACAGTCTCATTCTGATTAATAAAGTACAATCTATACAAAAATCTAATCAAGACTGAAGTGATTATATAATCAAACCCAGAAAAATCTTTTTATTATATACTAATTAAACTTTAACTCATTTATTAATCCATTTGTTTTTCAAATGTTCACAACTTTCACAACTCCGACAGATAACTGCTGCTGTGACACTGCAATGTTTTTTGTTTATATGACACTAAGTTCATGTAGGACTTCCAAGCCTCCTGTAGTTCTGTCTTTTTGCCTTCTACAGATAATGTCTAGTCTTCAAAGGCAATGTGCCTGAACAAGCCTGATAAGAATTACACATTCAGGAACTCTGAATATCTGTGTGTTGGTTTCTCATATTAAAAATTAAATGTGACAGCCAAATTTATGTTGTTCTCCTTATTTAACTTTTGTTTAATAAGTTCCAAACTGCAGCAAAGCCCTGCAATAATTTCTCATGTTTTCCAGCTGGTAATTTACATTAGCAAGTCATGAATATTAGGTACTTTTGTTCTGGAGTACCCAAATATCAAAGCAACGGTGTACATAATTGCATTGGTCTTTAAAATACAAAAGGTACTGGGAACTAAAAAGTTCTCAAGGATTGCTTACTCTGTAAAGTTAAGAGAATTTTAGCTCTCTATATAAGTTATACTGTCTACAGAATAATTTAATTCCACAAACACAGTCATTTTAGTTCTGGTAGAGGTAAGAAATACCTATCCTGACAATTGCTGAATCTAAATAAGACATCACATTGCATTTTTTGTGTGATTTAGCTAACAAATTCAACAGACTTGCATTTATGAATATATGAGTTGTGACATTTAATGTGTTTTGCATTGGATATTGAGTGTTATATTAAAGCACTATATATCCAAATGTTTGAATAACATAAGGCACTGAGGGAAAAGATATCCCAGACACCATGGGGAAGCAAGCAAACTAATAAAGACATTAAAGCAGGAAAAAAATATTAAACTCTTTAAGTAAAGTAAAAAAGATAGAGCACCACACTTTACTATGAGTTCCATCCATCACATCATTCCTTTAGACCAAATTTCATAACAAACCTATGGTGACTTATGGCTGAACATCAGAAATATCATGCAGCTTATTCTTAGCATATCAGAGCTTTATAGAAACACAAAAGCATAACATACTCATAAAAGTAGTTGTATGAGCTGCATAAAAATGTCTTCATGAATAAAGTAGGCACAAAGGATTTTCTGTATAGTATAGAATTTTGGTGGCGGACAGCTAAAAAAGCAACTTGGTTTTGAACCTGATTGAATCAGAGCATGCATGTATTTGTGAGACTGCGTATGTGTATATAGCTTTACATTCAGAAACAAAATACAATAAGGGTCTGTAAATTTGGGGTTGTTCCATCTGGAAATCGATCACAAAATAGGTGAAGATGACAGAGTTATATTCTCAAGACATTCTTTTTGTTTTGTTGCAATGAAGTTCAAAAGGAATTGAAATAAAATCCCTCCACTCTGAGGACATTTTTGACCATTTCTAGTGGTTAAAAACATGTATCTGTGTTATGACTGATACTTTGAGATTGATGAGATATAACCGTTCACTTTTACTTACATTCATGAGCTAAATTTAGCAATGCCTGCACAAGTGTAATTAAAGAAAATGAGATCTGATAATTCTAAAAGGCACTGATTGGTTTTATATAATTTTGAATTGCATTAAGAGAAAACATGAATTAAAAATTAGGACTTAAAAATCTCTGAAAGTGTTTTAAAACTTACCCAGTTCATACGCTTAGAAACAGTCTTTTCGAGGGATCTGTGAAATTCATCAGAAGAGCATTGTATCAGTAGAAAATTAACCAACAACATAAAAGTTGATTTCAATTTCCATTTTATGGTCTCATTGTTTAAAATACTGAGTGATATAAAAGTTATTTGGATTTATGTCACCCTTTAGAAAGCCATCTGCTATATGGATCTCCTACTGTGAACCGCTTATTTAAGATCTCATAAGCTGAAACATTGTTTCTTCAGAAAGTTCTCGCTGAAATGAAATCAAGTAAGAGGTTGGATCTATATAAGTATCTACATAACACAAAACTATATCCAAGAATATTCAAATAATGTGTTAAGGATTGAAAAATTAAGAAGATATGTGGTAGGGAAGGAAAATATTTTTCCTCCTAACCTGCCTCACCTGGGGGCTCTGCCCCATTCATCCCTGGACAAGGAGGTCTATATAGGCTTGGTTCAGGGGCGTTTGGCTCTTGTCTGGGCTGTGCTGGAGGTCAGCTGGTGTTCATCCCAGTTACAGATGTGATTGTGCCTAGCCATGGAGCTCCTGGACCTGCAGCCTGGCTTTCCCTCAACTCTTCTTTATCTTTGTGGGCATACCCAGACACCACCGGCTCACTCATTTCTGTTGTGCTCCCTTTTGATCTGGATTCTTGGCTGTCTCTGGCTCTCATCCACGGGTATGTCCTGCTCTCCAGTGCTCCAGAACATGGCTTGGCCACCGGCCCTGCTGACTGCTCAGCTTCTGTATCCTGCCCCATGGGGATCTGCTCCATGACATTAACACTAAGGAAGAGAATTGCTGCTTAGATAATTAAGCCTTTTAAAGAACACTCAAGATTCCTTTTGAAGAACACTCAGATAATTCAGAAGCAACTTCCATAGTCACAAGAGATTGATAAGCTGTCTAGGAGAGTTCTCACATCAATGTTTTACACAAAACAAGATTCTCATTTTGTTTAAGGACCTCCTGTGGAGTCTGTTTGTTTGGGACTTTGTCTCAGGGTCATTTTAGAGATAGGATAACTGAGAGCAGTCCCTTTTCTCTGGTAACTCTGGGATGGGTTCTATATTGATTTGACTGAAAGAAATCCCTAATAAGTGAACTAGGGGCTTTGGAACTGGTAACCTGGGAATTTATTTTAATTCAGAAAATTCAGTCTCCTCAGCACTAGATTATTATTTTATGGTAGGAGTAATATATTTTGCAATTTGTAAAATCATAATTTCTTATTTATATAGTGGTTAGAAAGGTAATAAGTTTATCTCTGCAAAGACTTACCTGATTTCTCTGTCTTTACTGACCTTATTGGGGTTTTTTTCCAAGTTTCTCTTAATTTGTGAAGTAACCTTTGAACAGTATTTAGTTGGGTATTTGTTCTACTCTCACATACTTTCTGAAACAGGTTATTTTTCTGATGTTAGCCCTGACTGTGACACGCCCTATTGCTTTTGTTACAGGCCTTTGGTATCAGATTTCAGGGCCTTTATGGGCATGAAAAAAGAGACTTTAATGAAAATCTCAGTGGGGTATATCTTACAGCCTTGCTGAGTGGTGATAAATGTCTCTAAATTTAGGAGCATTAGAGGTTTCTGAAGAAGTCCATCGAGATATTTTTCTGATAAGCTGATGACACATTTTGATGCCTTCCATGTTCTGGCAGAGGTTAGTCTATGGTTATTTTTTAACTATGATCTCATCAATTAATTATCAGATACTTCATCACAGTCCATTCAGTTGTTTGAAATATTTTTCTTTAAATTATCATTTTGTAAAAATGCAGGTTCTTGGCAGTACATTCCCTGAAATACTACAACTCTGTTCTGTAGTTGAAATGCTACCTTTTGAAGACCTGCAGTGGCCTTCTCATAATTCCCACCATTTCTCTTAAAATTCAAGCTTCAACAGACAGTCGGTTCCAGCCTGAGACTATCACAACTAAAAGTATTTTCTATTTTCCAACCAGTTTAGACACCTAGCCTCAGTAGCTAAATTCTGCTGTCTACAGCCAGCTGGGAAAATAAATGTCATTGGCAGGTAAGTAAAGCTCCTTCCTTGCACTGATCATTGCAGACATAAACTCTCCCTCTAGAGGAGGTCGGGTGGGTGATAGAAAACAAAATAAAATGTTGTCAACTTCTTTTGGCCCCTGAAGTTGAACCAAACAATATAAACCTTTTAAAGTGTGAACTGAGTCCTCTCTTTCCTATCCCTGATGTTCCTCCTAAACTGTAATTCATTGTTATAAAGCGAGTAACATTATTTGAAAACTTCTTCAGGGGAAATTTTTAGAAGTCAAAGAGAATAAAATCCCTTTCCAGAAACAATGCTTCTGCTTTCTTTTAAGTACAGAAGATTTTTTTAAGAAAGGAATTTATCTAATTTGTGGTTAATTTAGATGAAAAACATACTCTCCAAAGCTAAGCATTTAGTCAACCTTAGAGACTGAGCAAGAGCATATCATACACTTAATTTTTTTTAATGTTACTGAGAAACCTAGAAATGTATCTTGCTAAGACTAATTAAATTTTTCCTGTATTTAGAGACAAATACGAGCAGGCTTAGGAAGCACTGTTGTTGGAAATTTTACTGAGAAAGTTACTGGGAAAACAGTAACCTAAGCAAAGTTGTACCTGGGATAATTTGTGAATGTGCAATCTGGGGGAGAACATAAAGGCTCCATTTTACTATATTTCAATAAAGACCATTAGAGCTATGCAGCAGTAGTTCAAAATAATGGGTTTGATTTAGACCAGGGTTTGTGCCAAATTCTGTTATCACAGACTGCTGGCAGAGGGAGTTCATATGGTCAGTGAGCTTGTGCTTCTTATCATGCCGAATGCCAGCTGTGGCTCCTGCAGAGGAAGTGGCAGGAGCTGAGACATTCCAGAAGAGAGAGAAATATTTCTTGCAGGCAGATTTTTCTAGAGCAGATATCTATATTTTATCATTATTAGGGAGCTCTGCAAACAACAGCTGCCCTCCTCCAAGGCTGCATATATTTTGGGGGGAGAGGTAGTGCTGGGATCAGAGAAGGAGCTTCCACAAAGGAGCTGCTATGTAGATGTGCTGGCTTGAAGGCAAAACCAGCGAGAGACTCCAAGTCAGAAAAAACAATTTAATAGGAGAGGAAAAAAAGTAAAATAAAATAAAACACATGCAATGGTACAACAGATCACTGACAGAGTCAGAATACAACCTGAAACCGTGGTGGTAGCAGTCCAGATGAAGTGGTCTTGTTGAAGCAGTGTTCTTGCAGAAAGGTCTGGTAGCTCTTGTCCTCTGGGAATCCAGTGGGTAAGGCTGCCTGTGCTGTCCCAAGGCCCAGATTATATCCAGGTGGGAATGCTTGGCTCCTCCCCCTGGGCGGAGCATCTCACAATGGGCTGATATCATTTTATCAGTCTTGTAATGGGTCCTTGATTGCCTATTAAACAGAGATAGCTCCTGGAGGGAGTTATCTATGAGTCATGCAGGACGGCATTGATGGGCCATTAACAGAAGATAGTCTGGAGGGAGGGGGCACGGGAAACAGTGGTGCACAACTTAGTTTCAACATTTCATGTAGATGGTGATAGAATACATACTTTGGGCACATTTTACATTGTAACCCAGGACAGCAGGCAGCTGCTGCAACATCCTTATGTTTGGGCTCTGAGTAAAACCTGCAAGAGTCTGACGAGAACTTCTGAAAGGGGCTTTGCTCTAACAGAAACAGGAAAATATATTTGACAATGTGTTATGGAAGTGCCAGGATAAAACTAGTAAGATTTCCCTACTCTTTTGAATCAGTTTATTATTGTTAATAAAGAATAATAAATTAATGTAAAATTCTACTGTGATTGAGGAAACAACTTTGATTACTTTTGGAGAGAGTTTTTGCTATGTGCTTTGCCATGAAGTAAAGCTAGTAGAATAATAAATCCTCTCCAAACAGTTATTTTAGACTTACCATTTATCAGATACTTGAGCTGCAGCACAGATGTGCAGACAAAATAAAAAGTTGTATCCTGTTGGTAGATTCAGTAATGTTTTTAAATACTTTGAAATTTATTTGACTCATGTATTTCTTGAAGATTCTTATCCTTTGAATACAAAAAATTAGAATTTTTTTTCTCTCCTGCTTCTAATTTAAAGATCCTACTAGGCTTCCATAACTTTTCTACCAGGGATCATGACTATCCTATTTCTGAGTTGTAATTATTGAATGCTTTGATAAGAAATCCACAATAAAAGCACACAATAATGATCAGACAGCTAAACAAATTAAAAAAAAAATCAGCTTTATACATCTTCACTAATGGTATTGTTGTTGTTGTTGTTGTTTTTTTTTAAATTTGGAAAAAAAAAAGTGGGTTTTTTTGTTTTGTTTTTTGTTTCTTGTTTTTTTAAATCCAAATGTCCTACTGAGACCAGCTGACACATAAAAACTTGGGGGGGGGGGGGGGGGCGGGGGGGGCGTGGAACAAAACAAAACCATAAAACAAAAACCCAAACTGTGGATCCAACCAGATTTTAAAAAAACCCCAGAATTCTGTTTAGGAAAAATACATTAGTCTCTTAATACAAAGCAGTTTCAAATTGAGATTTAATAGTACTTTTTCTGTAAAAAAAGCAGTGTGACTTATAGGAAAAAGGATAATGTGGTAAAAAATGCCATAAAAATACGGAGTTGATGATATCGACAAATGTGATTTTAGAAATCCACCACATGAAGAGTGGAACTTTATGAATCTCTTAAAGTCAGTTTCTTCTAAAAGCCTATTGATATTTTTATTAAAAAAAAAAAAAAAATACAGGATGTACATTCTTGATTTAAAGAAAATGTATTTAATGTGCTTCTAATGATCTATGTATGGTTTTACATTTTGAATCTAACAAAGACCCAGTATCTTACATAACAAATTTCACACTTTTATTATGAATAATTTAAAAAAGCAAAGCTATTGTTATTTCAAATCATTTTTAGTCTCTGATTCACCTTGTTTAATCAGGGAAATGGGTTAGAAGGTGCCTATTTCTCTAACCCCAAGCCTCCTTCATGTCACTCTATTGTTTTACATGAAATGTAGCTTTTTCTTTGCCTTGGTGAGGAAGAAACTCAAAATACATTTGTACATCTTTATTTTTTGAAATGGATTCTCTGTGCTACTTGAAGTGACTTATAGGAATGTATAAATGAGAATGGAAACCCCACAGTGCAAATAGAACTTCCTTTTCAAAAATGTGCTTTCAAAGTCTTCTTGCCAAATGCATCCCAGGTGTAAATCAATTCCAGTAGCATTACTCCAGGGAACAATTCAGATTTTCGTCTCCATGTCAGTGACCCACTGGTAATATCAATCTATCTGCCATGCTACTTTCAATTGTGTTCCACTCACATTTACTGAATTAGTTACACTTTACGACAGAAAGTACTAAGTTAGCCTTTTTTCCCCAATACCTTCAGGAGCGAATGTAGTGTGAGTGAATTGCACCTTCTACTTATTTTTTCTCATGAGATGGAAGGAGCAGGTGTAAAAGATTTAATGAAGCAACTGCCAAGTTTCAAGGGTCATTTGTGTGTAGAAAGCTATAAATTAGTTGGTTCTTAGGGGAAATTACCTCCTACCTTTACAACGTTGCCATTTATAAATTATCACTAAACTCCTGGGAAATGGCAGTTCAAAAGTTCGGAAGAGAAACACCAAAATCCTCTTATATTTGCAGATATGTTAGAAAAGAACTTGTAATATAATAATAAACATTCAAGGGAAGCTTTATAACCATATTTGTTTGCTTTAGCAAAAGTTGACTGAAATATACATACTAAAATCCAATTTGTATAGATAGGATAAGTTTGTGGTCAATGGAGACCAGTTTACTACCTGAGGTGAGTAAATCTGCCAAGTCATAACACTTTCTGTAAGATGCATTCTTGCCCTCCTTAAAAAAATCTTTTTTTGTTTATTTTTTTTCCTTTTATATAGGTGGAATAACGAACATTAAAATTATTTTATTATTTACCTACTATGTAATTCTTCAGGGTTTTGTTGGGGAATAATGGTGGTATGAACACCTTTAAGAGAAAGACTGTAGCTCTGTTACATCATTATATGGCAAACCTAGATTGCTAAGAATAAGCTCCTAAAAAGCCATGCAAGCTGTAAAAGTAATGTACTTGTCTTTTTTGTTAACTCATCTGAGAAATATCACAGTATTCTTGGAGCTGAAAGAGTCATTTCAGCTGGTATCAACTGATATGGCAAAAGGAGTCTCATAAATACAAAAGTTTGAAACAGTATCCTCAAAACCTGTTTTTATTGCTGTAACTATTCTTAAGCAGATATTCAGTTGATAGACAGTTGATCAAAAATGTATGTTCTATAAATAACTTTAGGCCATGTAGTTTTAAGCATCTACTTTAGTCTTCTTTTCTCCCTCTTAAAGAGACACTTGACTTATAGAAAAAATGAAATTGTAAAGAGGATAAGAAAGCACATTCCATAAAAAATACATTCTGTATTTTGGTAGTTGAGAGGAAGCGGGAGACTATTTTTCCTGTCCCTTTTTGTGAAAATCAATAAAATTAGAGAATGTTTTTCATATGCTTTAATTATTATTTGGGGGGACAACTTTGTAAATATTTGCTCCATTGCTACTTTTAAAGATTCTACCAGAGCCTTCCTTTTTTGTTAGTTGGAAACTTCTTTCTAATTTAAGGTGAATTCGAGGCAGTGTATAGTCACTCTATTTTGCTCTTTGATTTAACAAGTTTTTACTTTTCTAGTGTTGATTTCCTCCTTGCTTCCACAATTGTATTTGCACTCATCCTCTGGCACTTTATGGCTGTGTTCATGAAGTTAAATTCTTCTGCTTCCTACCCAGGAAGGTAGAACACCCATTCTTCTCATCATACAATTTTGCAGTTACTTGCAAAAGTCCAGGTCTGGGGCAATTTGCCCTGGGTGTGGATGACCAGTAATGCATTTATGCTATCATTTTGTAGAGGTCTTGTTTAACTATGAACACTCCTATCATACTTAAAAAATGCCTTGCTAAATAGAAAAATGTCAGTGCTGCATTCAGGAGCATCTTAAGATTGCACCATATAGTGTTCAGTATACAAGCCCCGTTCCTCTTCCCATAATTTCTGTTGAAGGTTTTTTTTTTTTTTTAGCATGAATTCAGAAATCCAAATAAACTTTGTGATATGCTACTTTGTACTGCTAAATGTTATCAAGTTTATTTTGTTCCCTTCCTTGAACTCCTCAGGTTCTTTCCAGCATGACATTCTAATCCTCTTTTGTGTTGCAACTGACTTTGTGCCTTCAACAGATTTCATTAACAAGCTGCTTCTTTTTGCCTTGTCAGTAAAATCAATTATGTTCTCTATGTCTGGTTTTCAGTTAACAGGTTTATAAAGCATAGATCTATGATTTTATCCCATTTTATCTCATTTTCTGTTTATCCCCCCACCTAATTTATTAGACATCTAAGAATTACTCATTTAGAATATTATCTAAAGCCATGGCACTGTTGTGGCATTTCAGAGTAGGCTGCAATAGATTATATCTTATCTGCAGTCACCAGTGCTCCTAAATGGATATTCCTTTGACTGCACTGCTATCAATTTAACAGTATTGAAAGTACAGTGTAGCAGAAAAAATAGTTTATAATCATGACAAACACAATATTCTTTAAGCAGGTAAAATTGCGTAGAAATATCTCCCATCAGCTCAAGGAGGAAAAGCGTCCAGATATTGACTGTGATTGAATGTTTACACAACTGCATCAAGCAGGGTGCCTCTATCCTGAGGGATTAGACAATAAAGAAAAAGCTGTTAAATGGTCTGTTTCTCAGCAAATACACAGAAAATATGTCATGCAACATTTTTATTAGCTCATATAAATATAGATATATTCATATATTTTTGAGTGGATTGAATAGAAGTTGGTATTTTCTCTTTTGCAATCCTCTGATTAGTGGATTCTTCATTCAGTTCCTCCTGCCACCTCCATTCTCATATTTTTCTGCCAAAGAGTATATGTCAAATGTAGTCACACTATGCATGGCCTCTCTTTTTGCAAATAAAGACAAGGGATGCCACCATTCTACTATATTCCATCTATTCTTTGTAATCTTGCTGAGATTTTTCACTGTGGCATAGCAGTAACCTAGTAAAAGTCAATAGATGACTGGGTCTTCTGAGAGTAGCTGGATAACATGCTCTTCTGTGAATATTATTTCCTATGTGAATTATGATCTCAATATTTTTTATTCAGTGAAAAAACATCCTACCAGATGTTTGAAGAAGAATCTAACAAAGTGCATGAGGTATCTCAGTGAGCCCTTCTTTTGGATCAGGTCTGTTCCATGCTTTATTCTTGTAATTAAGAAAGTTATTTTAGTGAAACGGGTCAGGTTGGTATGCTTTTGATTATTTCACAGTTACATTTCCTTAGCATACTAAAAATCTCAGAGAATTATTCTCCCTCCTTCAGGAGAAGCATTGAGTTGGATATTTAATTGTTATGTGGCTTCAGCTATAATTTACTGCATCTGGAGAAGCTGCATTTTCCCAGTCTTATTTTTCCAGAATGAAAAGCTGTGTATCTAAGTGAATTAGATCATGGGATCGTTGAATGTTTTGAGTTGGAAGAGACCTTAAATATCATCTTCTTCTGTGGGCAGGGACAGTTTTCACTAGACCAAGTTGCTCAGAGGGATGTTCCCCTCAGCTTTGTATGTATCATATTTTTAATAATCTCTGATCTCTCTTTTAAGTAGGTGACTTTAAATACCTGACTGAAGCTTCCAGGCCACAAATAATAGCATGAATTTAATCAAAGGTGTCATAATCAGAGCAGATTGTTTTACAGTTGTGTGTTCATTGTTTTTATCTTCTTGGATACCAAGGAGGAGACTGGTGCATTTCAAAAGAACATTGCACTGCAATGCTGCATTTCAGTAGATATAAAAAACATAAGAACTCAGTAAGATCAAATAATTAACATTTTTGTCCTATTGAATCCCTACCTCCAGATAATTTTCAGGGTAAAAATGCTATTATAGAGTTGCATATAGGTATTGTTATCAGTGAACTGAATTTGAGAATTAGAGTAAATAAATAACTCAACCATACTTTCAGAATCAGTGAATAGTGTTAAATGAATTATTCACCAATGAATACAGAATTAAGGATTTGAACTTTAAGTCATGATCATTGTAATATAATAAATGTAATTGTAATAAATTACTTTATCCTAAATCTACATCCCTGATGTACCTATTTATTTTTAGTCTTAAGTATATTTCCTTCCTCAATAGAAGTTTTTCAATGTAATTTATAAAAAAATCCCACAACCTTTTAAGATATAAAGGGAGTAGCATAGTGCCTTGGCTATTTCTCAGCTGGGATAGAAGATTTTTACAACAGTGGCTGAATGTGTTTCCATTCTTCCTTTATAATAAAACTTAGATGCTGTTAAGAAAGTTCTTTTCCTCAGATTGCAGATTAAAGAAATGTCTGACAAAATAGTACTTTAAAGAGGTTTTTTAATGATTTTACAGACATTAACTATTTATGAAAAATTTCATTTTCTTAACAGAAATTTTAATCAAATCAATGAGAAAAACCAAATTCTGACTCTCAAATTAAAGTGGAAGTTGAGTTTAGATAATGGATAATGAAATTTTATTAAACTGTTTACATAAAACCTTTTTTCTTTAATTCAGAGTTGTAGATGAATAAGAATATAAAATGCATATGAAATGTGTATGCAAATTTTTTTCAAACACTCTTTTTTCATTATAAAGCTATATAAGGTTGTTTGGGTTTTTTTTTTTTCAGTGATCATATATTTTAAAATTCACTACCACTTTTTAATCTTTCTTTTTCTTGCTTAATTTAAAGTGGTGGGGTTTTTTGTTGTTGTGTTTTTTGGGGTTTTTTTTTTTGGTTGTTGTTGGGTTTGGTGTTTTTTTGGGTTTTTTGTTTTGGTTTGGTTTGGTTTGGTTTGGTTTGTTTGTTGTTGTTGTTGTTGTTGTTTTGGGTTTTTTTTAATTCTAATATCTAACCCAAATTATCCCTCTTTAAATTTTTAACCATTACCACTTGTCCTGTGACTACAGTTCCTGGTGAAGAGTCCCTCTTCAGCTTACCTTCCCTTCAAAATCTTTCAGGATATGCCATTGAGGATACTTTGTAGGGAAACAAACAAACAAACAAAATCCAGACTCCTCTCTCCCCTGCTAACTCCCCCCGCCCTGCCCCAAACCTCCCAAAAGCAAAAAACTCAAACTTCAAAAAAGAACCCTACCAAAGCCCTCCCATATTGTATTCATTGAAGAGACCTTTTCAAAACAAATTTTCTTTCTATTTTACTCAAGCAACTTATCCAATTCTAACTTGTCTTCTTCATTATTCATGGTTTGATCAGAACCAGAATAGTCTCAGACTGGCAGCAGCCAATACTTTATCTGACTTGGTGCTACTTGGCAGGTTATTTTGTGTTGGTGCCTATTTTTATTTAATTTTTTTTTTAAGGGATTTTTTTTTTTTTCCCCCTAATGTCTAAAAATTTTGGTTGAGTACTGTGTTTGTCCCATTTCTCATGGTAAAAGTTGTCCCTGCTCTCAATTCTGAGCAATATGCCATGGCTAGTGCCTCTCTAGATTTGCAGAAAATAGCCTCAAAAACAGTATTTGATAAAAGAAAAATACTTTTTTCTGCCTTTCTGCTCTTTTAGAAATAAAAAAAAAAAAAAAAAATGGGTTTAAGAGAACAAATTTCTTTCAAATTAGTGATTTGGGTAAATGATTTATATTCAGAGAATGTCAGGTTGGAGAGAGCCCCAAAGATCATCTGATCTAACCTTTTCTGCCAAGAGCACAGTCCAGATAAGATGGCCCAGCGCCATGTCCAGGTGAATCTGAAAAGTATCCAGTGTTGGAGAATCCTCCACTTCCTTCCCAGTGGAGATTATTCCAATGGTTGATTGTTCTCATTGTGGATTTTTCTCTTGTGTCCAATCATATTTTTCCCAGGAAAAACTTTTATCCATCATCCCTCATCTTTTCCATGCAACTTCTTTTAAGCAGGGAATCTCCATCTGCTATGCCCATCTGTCTCTTTTTACCTCATATGTGGATTCCTACTGCCTCACAAATCCTACTAAGTATAACATTAATTTAATATGTAGTATGACATCTATCACCATCTTAACATATCAATATATTTTAATTTACCAGTTCAATCTAATTATAAAATTCCTTACATGGTCTACAATGCTTAAGTCTTCTTGAAGCTATGCCTTAACGGAATAATCCATAATGATTTTTACCTGAAACTAATACACAGACAATATTATTTCTCTGTAAACATGATACTTTGTAAACTCCAACACAACAGATTTTTTATATCCCTACAAAAGAAAACAGGAACAGGAATGTATTTGCATATACCTAAAAGGTTCTTTGGCTGTAGAAAGAAGTACAAGAAAATGAGCAAAAATGGTGAAAATGGGGATTCACACAAGCAGTTGTTCTGAAAAAGACAGTAGTCAATTATTTTAATGTCATTGTTCTAATAGTTTTTAAGAATGAGAAGTGAATATACCTGACTGTAAAAATTGTGCTTATTAGATGTAACTTCCCTTTGAAGTATGGAGAAATGGGGAAACCGCATTCCAAATGGGATCTTGGGAGAATCTGTGTAGGATGCTTCCTCTCACAGAAGTGTCTGAATAAACCTGCATTAATGGATATTTTGATCCAAGGAAGAGATCAAGAACTGAAAGCCCAACATCTACCTTTTCTGGTCAAAGTGGGCAGCAACTCAGTCAGATAATAAGGAGAGAAAAATTTACATTTTACCTTGGTATAAATTGAATGTATGTTTCCTTTTACTTGTATCTTCTACTACTATGTTTGCTATTCACACTAGAAAGGTTTTTATTTTTAGTTGCTTATTCAGTTACATTCATTTTAGTTGCATATTTCCTTCCTCCAGCTTAAATACCTGGATAATAACAAAGCATTTATTACTGAAAGACTCAGCAGGGTTTACTAAGTATATAAGTATATAAATATTCAAGTTTCACAACATATTTCTTGGCCAAAGGCTAGGAACAGGTATCAATTTCACTTGTCTGAGACAAAGGGAAATGCTGCACTGCAGAGGCCAGGAGAATCAAAGCACCACACTGTAATCAAGGCTACTGTCTGGAGAGCTGGATGTGTCCTTCCCTGAAAGTTAGCATGGAGATTACGTTTTCTGGTTCCTGTCATTCCAAAGTGTCTAGACTGGGAGGATCAAAAATTACAAGCATATTGTCACTAGCAATGAAAATATGCATTTTTGGATTCACAATGTATTTGTTTAATAATTGTGGTAGTTTCAGGCAGATTTTGGGAGAAACCCTCCCACGGGGCTCCCCCTCCCCTCCCCCAACCGGTTCGGGAAAAGTCTTCCTCAGAGAGAAGTGGAAAAAACCTGTTTATTAAACAGGCAAAGCACTCCCAGCACAATACCCGATGACAAGAGCTTCGTGCCGCTTACGGAGGGATAACAAACTTAAAGAAAGAAAGTCTCCTCTTGAAGATAGTCACTGTGCTCCACCGCTCCGTCTCCACTGGCGTTGGGAGAAAAGGAGATGTGCAGGGCTGGTCTTGGTGGGGTGGGTCCCCTGTGGAGGCCCCCCGTGCTTCCCCAGGTCCTTAGTCCGGAGAGGTTGGAACAGTTCCGAGGAGAGGGCAAAAAAGAAAAAAAGGAAGGAAAAAAAGAAAAAGAAAAAAAAAGGGAAAAAAAAGGGGAAAAAAAGAAAAAAAAAAAAAAAAAAAAAAAAAAAAAAAGGGCAAAAAGCTTCAGCTATTCTACAGCGTCTAACTATGCTAGCACTAAACTAACTAACTGCCAGGGAAAAAAAACAACAGAGCTTCTTTCGTCTTGCAGTGTTCCAACTCCTATGCTTCAAGGTCACTCTGAGGAGCAGAGTTTTCCTGGGGAAAAACAAACGGCGCTTCCCTCCCCCCTGCACCCAACAGACGATTGGGGGATACACAGTCACCCCAGGACAATAATGTAACTTGGAATAGGCTGAAAATATTTACATATTCATGGTGAATTCTAATGTCAGCAATAAAAAATGCAATGTACTTAAAAACTTTTAAAAATCTTAACGTTGTCTTTGGATGGGAATATTTATCAAAGAGTTAAACAAATTTAAGTATTTAATACAAAACATTCAGTTGTTTTGAGTTGCTTCAGTTTTTTTATTCGTTGCCAACAATTTCTTATTCAAGCAAGGAGTCAAAGATGCAGATGATATAGTTTTTATCCTCAAGAAAAAAAATAGTAAAAGACAATCACCATAGGATTCTCATTTCATTCTGTTCAAATACCAAAGAAAAAAGATTTCTGCATCCTAAAGACTGAGGTAGCCCCTGAGGCCGTAGCAGAGTTTTAAAACAAAGTTCAGGAAACTATTCTCTATAGGAGAGTATTTGGTGGAATTGGAAACCTGTGTATACTTAGATACACAGCGTGAATCTCAGTCACTTGAAGGAGCTCAAGATAATCTCTGCCAGATTTTGAATTGCAATTTCAGGATGAGCTGTTCTTGAAAAGTTATTTATATTCTCCAGATTCTCAGATTCTGAGCTGAGGACTGATCCCCTGCTATAAAGCAGTCTTGATACTCCAGGATAGCAAGATACAATCGCTGTCACTTGTTGAATGTTGAAGCCCTAACTTCCATGAGAAACAATAAACTCTGCAGCTGGTGATAACAGCAGTACAA
This sequence comes from Hirundo rustica, assembly GCF_015227805.2. Taxonomy (NCBI): domain Eukaryota; kingdom Metazoa; phylum Chordata; class Aves; order Passeriformes; family Hirundinidae; genus Hirundo; species Hirundo rustica. Next base: position 11,021,223 of record NC_053451.1, on the reverse strand, counting down.
CAGATCTTCTGTTGCTTGTTTGCTCATTTTGTCAATATTCAAGGGAACAAAACTCATATTCAAGTTTATACAGAAGCAGTTTTGTACCATTCATAAGTTACAATTTTTATTCTTCAGCTTTAACTGTGATTAAAAGTTTCTTATGCCCTTTATGTTGTCTCTTCATTTCATGGATATTTTCTTATGTCAGCACCTTATATAGATGAAATTTGCTAGAATTTATCACTTCAAAGAAATTCACCTCCCTGTGAGGTAGAAACAGTGATAAATAAGGTTTTTGGTTTTAAGAATCTCTGCTCTTTTCTTATGCCTCTCTCTCTCTCTCTCTTTCTCTAATTTTGCAAAGCAAAATTTGGAACAATTGTAGCTCCAAGCTGTTGCTTAATATTATTATTATTCAGCATCAAATAAAACTTTGTAAAATCAGAGTACTTTTAGCTAATTTTTTTTCATTTTTTAATTACATTTTGCTATACCCACATACTGATACTGCTTAATATCATACCCCATAAGTACTGTTCATAATGGAATTATTTCAGCATAGGAGACAATTTCCTGTTTTGCGATAGAAATGCAGTTTAAAATCTCTGATCATCCTAAGCTCTCGAATAGCCTGCACTTCTAAGACACATATTCACATGTATAATATACTGATAATTATGTGGACATGTGGCTGTATCTTCCCCTGTATTGGTCTGAAAGAGAATCCATAGTAATATTGAATATGTTATACAACAAAATAAGGCTTTATAGGAGAAATATATCATTGTACATTACTGCTTCTTCTTTCCATTTTCTTGAGAAAAGTTGTTTTATCTCAAATCATATAATTTTGATAAAAATTTGGAAAAAGATTGGATCAACAAGAAAAATGTTTTCCTATTCCTTAGTCATGTTTATGTGGAAGAATTTATCTAACAGATATTTCCATATACTGATAATTATCTCTTTATTTAATGTGAAATACTACTAATTATGTCTTTCTCTCTCTGAATATTTTTCTACTTCCAACCTTGTACTTCTATACAAAATTACTTAATTAAAAGATCTCAAGTCTTCTTTCAACTGTGGTGCAGCAATAGGACCCTTTAAATACCAAATTTAAGCATCAAATTAAGTAAGTGTGCTGTTTTATAGAAAATTGTATGCTGAAACTCATAGCAATTAATTGTTAGCCTGTTTGTGTCATTTAATTCACAAGAAAGGAGAGAAGTATCCTATGGACTGTTCATAGTGCTGCTTTCTTTAAGAGACGCCAAAGTGAGAGGAAAAGGTTTTTTCATTGAAAGGTAGAATGTGGAATAGTCATACTGAGATTTACTCTTCAGTTACAGAACCATAAGAAAACTTAAACAGTAAGAGAGTGTTTCTTTGGGAATAAGACAGCATTTTTTTTTCCTTTGTTTATTTTCTTGTAGCTCAGGAAAACACATGCAGCTTTGTGAAACTTCCAGTATTGTGCTTGTTCTGAACAGGATAGAGTTAATTTTCTTCATGGTAGCCGGCATGAGGCTGTGTTTTGGATTTGTGATAGAAACAGTGTTGATAATGCAGGGATATTTTTGTTATCACTGAGCAGTGTTTGCACAGAGCCAAAGCATCTTCTACCTCTGACACCACTCTACCAGCAAATAGACTCGGGGTGCACAGGAGTTGGGAGCTGTTGTCAACTGGGAAAGCTGTGCCCAGCTGACCAAAAGGGTATTCCATAACATATGTCATCAGGATAAGCATAGAAAATAAAAGCTGGGTGAAAAAGTGGGGGACCCTTTGGAGTGATGACATCTGTCTTCCAAAGTCACCACTGCATGTGATGGAGCCGTGCTGTCCTGGAGATACTGAACACCTGCCTGCCCATGGGAAGCAGTGAATTAATTCCTTGTTCTGCTTTATTTGTTGCAAGCAGCTTTTTCTTTTTCCTGTTAAGCTCTCTTTATTGCAAAATGAGTTTTACCATTTTACTCTTTCAATTCTCTCCCCGTCCCGAGGGGTTTTCCAGAGCTTGGTTTCCAGCTGTAGTTAAACCACATGTGTCTATGGCACAAAGTATGTGACAAAACACGACTTTGTTCTCATGACTGGCATTCTGATAGAGTTATTTCATACCCAAATTCTGAGCATGTTGGTTAGAGCATGGTCTTGGTATTAATAACACCAAGGTCATGGGTTTGGTCTCTGCATGGACTATTCACTTAAGATTAGGACTTCATGATCCTTCCTGTTCCCTTCCAGCTCAGACTATTCTGTGATTTTGTGATTGCGTGCTGAAGTATCCACTGTGTGTAGCACAACACACTCACAAGCAAAAAGAAGATTGACTAGTGTGAGCAACAAAATCAAAACCAGAATAAAATTAGGACTGACATTTAAGAATAGCCTACTTGAAATGGGAAAAATGAAAATGGCAAGTCATTCCAGTTTGTGTGTGTGTGAAACTCAAATACTCATTTTCCACACCGGTCTAAAAACTATCTAGGAGCTATTAAAGATACTCTGCTTGCACACATTTTCTAAATAAATTCATCAAAATTATATATAAGAACTGTTATCATATTAACACACCTTGCCAAGAAAACAAAGGATTTCTCACCGCAGTCCTAAGTTCACAGCCTATAGAATCTGTTTTCTAAAGAGCTTTGGCTTCTGAGGATAAAGTTTGTCCTGGCTTCTTGTTGCAGAGATCCTTAATGGGCTGGGATTATGCTATGCTTTAAAATTAAGCCTCTGGAATTAATATGCTACTTATTGCCGTGTCTATATCTTTTTAATCTTCCTTCTGTTGGGTGAAATTAAAAGAGAAAGAACAGGCAGTTAAAGATTTCCAGCTTTTGGCAATATGCATCTATATATTTTATATATATGTTTAGAAGGTGACAATTCTACTACCTGCAGAGGAGGTTTTTTTATTGACTCTACATTATTTGGATCTGTGGAATAAAAACTACAGGACTTTTTAGGGAAAAACCCAACTGAGCAAACCAAGTTGAAGAATGCCCACTTGTTCACTTTATACTGCCAAATCGCTGAACCAAATTTATTTGTATTTCCTTACAGATATTTAAATAATCTTTTCCACTTCAACCTCAGTTTTCCAAAAAATACATGCTCAGATTTTCTGGCTGACTGTTGAATGCTATGTGTTGAGTTGTGTTGTGTCAGCAAAGGCAAGGTGATGGAAGCCAAACATTTTCACACATTAACTAATAAAAAATTCAGCAAAAATGGAAATCCAAATCTCACTGGCTTCTTAAAAGTAATTGCTTTTTTCTTCATGGAAATAGTGTTTTCCAACCTGTTTTTTATAAAAGAAGATTGTTTTCAAATATCTTCGCACAGGATACAGATGGGTCTGATTCGTTTTGTTTTGAAATGCTCAGCACATCTTTAATTGCACAAAAGCATAATTTAAATGTCTGACTCTGCAAATTTATTTTATTTTGGCATGAAGTACAGTATAGGTTTTAGTAGCTTGTGATGGTGGAAAAGAAATTTGAAAGTAAATGTTTCTATGTTAATAAGGAAGAACAGCTTCTCATCACAAAGCGTAGCTTCAAAAGTGTTTTTTAACTAGAGGCACTATCAAAAGAAACAGGGAAAGCAGCAGAAAAAATGAACCTTGACCATAGCATATGGGCAGAAATTTCCTAAGGAATAAATTGCTTCAAAATTATTCATTGTTCAGAAAAATCTCAGCATTAGTAAAACATATATGTGTGTGTGTGTGTGTGTGTTTGTGTGTGCATGTGTTTTAATATTATGTACAAATGAAGTAGTTTGCCTCTTTTTCAGTAAGTAATATACACTTGTAAAACATCGCAGTTCATCAGATTTTTTTCTTTAATCACAGCTGCAGTCATGTTTTCTTTCCAGGTGTAGCTGAGCATGTTGAAGAGATTGTTCTTCTCAGCTACTCTTCAGAACCTTCTGGCTGGAAGTTGCTTTCTCTTCTCTCAGCCTTCAAATGTAGACAATATTATTTCACTTCCGTTAAAATGGCCCAATTTAATATTAGTGATAATACATTCAGACTTGGCTGTCTTCGGGCTGACATTTCACATTTGCACTCTCACAAGTGAGCAGGAGGCAACCTCTGGTGTGGAAAGGTTAGTTGAAAAAAAGCACCCAGTAGGACCACATTATTTTTGGAAATCTGAATTTGTGTGATATTTGTATAGAATAAATTCAGAGCAAATGAACACAAAACAAGTAAACTCCTACTATGTGACATCTTACCACTTAAAATTAAATTATTACTTGTTCTTATTATATCACAGCAAGCAGTCATATTATACCTTTCCTGTCAGATGCTTGATCCTTTTTTCTGTGTTCCTGCAGGCTTGACACCAGTTTTCCAAATCATATCATTATATCATTTATATCTTTTTTTTCCCTGCTCCAAATAAGGCAGATTCAACAAGAGCACTAGCAGTAGTTGGTACTCTCAAACAATCTATTATTGTAATAGGAAGCTGTGCAGATGTACTTGAACTTTGCTATTTTTCATTTCAATCTGGATTTTAATAAAGGACTAAATCAGCTAACTGCTTGAGTAAGACACTGAAGACAAGATTAAAAAAATACTTTTTTTTAGTCTCAAAATGACAGCAAAAAATATTTTTTGTTTCAGAATATGTTTTTCTGTAACAGCAAAAAATAAATACATCTTGAGAGAGCAGAAAGAAAATAGGAATAGCCAAGTATATTTCAAGATACTGCATTTTGAATAAAAAATCAAGTGTAGGAAAAACATGAGAAGGGCTAATGATGAGTTGTCAGCATATTTGAGGTAAAAGGCATCATTTTTATTTTCTTGTAAAACACATATATTTATTTCACTGAAAGGGAGGAAAAAAAATAAGCCTTTAACAAACACCTAAATAATATTTCACATAATAAATAAAATTTCAATCTGCTTTGTGCTAAGTGAAGTAGGAGGTGAAGCTGATGATGGATGGTAATATGTCTCCTTTGGTACTTAGTGTAGCTTTTCCATCTTATTTCAAATTAAAAGAAAAAGAGTTAGGTTATTTTGAGATAGAGTTTTCTTGGTGGGCTTTGGGGTTTTATTGTCTGGAGCTTTTAGTTTTACATCCATTCTTGGCTGCTTGGCAACTGAGAGAATATCACAATGTAACAGATTGCATAAGTGAGATCACTGTGTAGTTGTACCTAAGGGAAATTTCTTTGCTATAGCTGATTTAAATTAAAAAATGCTATGAACCCAATTTATCAAGACATTGAAGATACTTCAGTCTTTTGAATAGTCTTGCTGACCTCAGTTGACACCCTTATCTCACCGCTATCCTTCCCCCACAGAGGAATGATTTTCTGTGTAAAGAACTTTAAATCATAATGGCATGTAGTACTTTAGATCTTCCTAGATGTGCCTCTAGAATATTATGTAGTGATTCTTCCCTGCCATTGAAAACACACCTGTCTATTGTATAAATCTGGAGTCTCAGTCTTGCATCTTGATATGTTTATTGAAGAAAGACTTATGTGAAAGATTTTTCTCCAGTAGGTTAATATTTTGCTAGGTGTTTAGTCAAAGTAAGAAAAATAATGTTATATTTTAGAGGAGTAACATCTTCAAAAGAGTAACAGAAGTCAATAATACAGGGCAAGATTTTTTTTTTAAATGTTTTCTGCGTAAGTTAGTAAACAGCAATTTCTGAATTACTCTGGGAGTGAGGGATGGTGTGGGAGAGAAAAAAATAATACAAACTGGGAACAAAAGAAAGGAGTTATCCTAAAAGAGTATAGGAGTTTTCCTGACATCACCTAAAGGATTCATTTCCTATAATTTCAACCCAGACACGTCAGACATGCAAGAGGACACCAAGTCTGCTCCATGTGGGGTAGGACTCACTCACCTCCTGCAAGACGAATCTTCAAAGGAAGTTTCTAAGAGACACAAGTATTTTCCTTTTCTGTCAGTTGTGTGTACAGCCTATGACCAAATCTTTGTATGTAGGGGTTTGGGCTCCTCCACTGTAAGTCTTTTCTGGGATGTCTGGAAATCATGGGATTCTTCCTGACTAAATGCCAGGGCCACTGTGAGAGTGAGTCGGGTGGGCATGCAAACCTATGAGGAATGCCTGGCTGTAGCTGAGACCCTCTTAAGTGACAGAGCCCTTGGTAAGTATTTTTAATTGTTTCATTGAAATTAATGAAAATTACTGAAAATGTTACACAAACACAGAACACAGCCCCATACCAGCCACAGTGAAGAAAATTAACTCTACCCCAGCTGAGACCAGAAGAAATGGTTAATGGTGAAATAACTTTCAATAATTAGGACTTAGAAAAGCCTTAGCTTTCAGCATTTTTTTATGTTTTTGTCTGATACATTCAGGGCTCTATGGTATCACATATCTTTCTAGTGCTGCAGGCACTTTTAGACTATGATCAAACAGTTTTATTTTAAAGGACTTAAAATGATTCAGTCTTTGAAGCCTCACTTCATGAAGAGTTTTTTAAGACTTACATCTTTTTGTTTTCTGGATATTCTGTTTTTTTCTTCCCCCCTCCCCCCACCCCTGGTAAAAAAATTGCACATATGCATATCATAGCCACATACCTAATTTCATTTTCTACTAAGTTAGAATGTTCTTGTAAATACATTTATAGAGAGAACATTTAATGCTAGTCTTTTGATTCTCTGTACTGAGAGGAATAGGAACTTAATTCCTGTTGTGAAATTAGCAGAAAATGTACAATAGAGCTTCTCCATGTATTTAGAGTACTTTTTTCCCCCATGGAAATGTGTTATCAAAAATTGAATGTTACTCTATTTGCAATTTCCCAAATGAAGCAGCTTATTTCACCTAATAAATATTAATAATCAATATTTGCTATTCTAGTGCTTGATTTTTATGGTAATATTCCTCAGTGGTAAGACAGTGATGGTCTTATCTCTTTAAAATAAAAATAATAATTTTAAAAAATGCTTCTCTTTTCTTTCAAATCATACATCACATCTCACTGTAAACAGTTTGAATATAGTAAAACACACAACCTATTTTATAAATGTATTTTACTTTTCTTATTTTCCTAACACTTTTTGATCTGTGATACACCCTAGGAAATTAATAACTATGTTTGTATAGCTGTAGCCAACACTTCAGTGTCTCATTTAGGACTCCTTAAAAAACTTTCCAGAGCTTCTCAGGTTTTGCTTAATCCAAATCTATCTGCATAGCCAACAGCAAGTTTGCTTTGGTTTAGGGTGCATTTTATTCAACATCTGTGGGAAAATGCTTTGGAGGTAAAACTAGAGAAAAGCAGGAAGTTCTATTCACACTCTAACAGATGTTGTAACAGTATGGAAATCATAGGATGAAATGCAGTTGCTACTCCCAGGATGGCATGGGGTCAGCATGCCTGAGTTCCCGCAAAATACATGCCTAGGGAGACTAAACAGAGCATGGAGTGGAGTGGAGGCATTGTGGTCAGGCTCTGCCAAAATCCCTGCACGAGAGGGAACTCAGTAGCACCTTGCAGCTGGATAAAGCACATAGTACCTGTCAAAAAAGGGACGGAAAAGATTTCTTTCTCTCGAACCAGCAGCTGTGGTGAGATCATAAACACACACCCCAGATGTAAGTGACCTTGCCCACCTCCTAGGTATGGCTGCCCTCAGTGAACATGTATGGTTGGAGTCACTCTAGCTCCACCTAAATGTAAAAATAGTATAAAAGTCAGTTAAAGTGGGGAGAAGTTAGGGAAGACTGCATGTTAGTTTCTGGGACCAGTCAATGGGCTGAACCTGTCTTCCCTCAGGGATGCCTAAGAGCCATAGTCTGCGTGTGCTGATTGATTATCTGGAGCCAGCTTTTGCTAGGAATTACAGCTTGTCCATTTATGCTTTGAATGTGTTTTTGCAGCCTGATACTATCACAGGCAATCTCTGAACCTTAACCTGTCACAATTTTATATTATATTGAGTGTTATTCCATAAGTGTGAGTCTTTCAAGGGCGCTCAGTTGCTGGCAGCAGGGAACATACTTGCCTCTGGAGGCCTGGGAGGGGTGTCTCATGCTCTTGGTGCGTGCCCTTCATCTTTCCTGGGGAACTGACAGACCTAAGAGCTAAAGGTGTAGACAGCTAGGAGAAGGATTTTTGTCTTTGAATATGACTCTGAACAAGTCAGCTGACCATGCTCTGATCCAGCAGGACTGTTTAGAGCAGGGTCCCCACAATGGGATACTGACAGCCTGATCAGGCATGAGGGTTTTGGCTTTTTCACTGACAAAGGTTTGAGAAAATCTCCCCTCCTCAGCTGAAATCACATTATCAAAAGTGCAAGGGCTGGACTCCTCTAACATCTAAGTATCGGTTTCAATGGTTGCAATGGAAAATATTACATTTTATTTAATATTACATTTAAGAGTTTTATTTCAATGGATGGTTTTAGTTCTTAAGTAAAACTGGCGTGGAGGCAAGGGATGGAGAGGGCATCCTGACCAAGTGAGCACAGAAGAGAGATATTAAGCATATTATAGAAACATCACTGCTGAAGATGTACTCTTCACAAGGCATTCTTGCAATTAGACTGAAAGCTGACTAAGCAGTGCTTCATCTTTTCTACTGTGTTTCTTTCACAGGTGAAGGAAGTTAAAAATCAAACAGAGTACACTCAGTTTTCCTTTAATATCTGAAGGGTTTTTAAAAATTCTAATGATGAAGCATTCAGATAGATGAGGAAATTCAGCACTGTAATTTTTTTCAATTATCCCCTTAATAAAAGGGAAAACATAATTCTCAATTAGATAATAATCCCCAGATATGTAGAATAGCTGCCTACAGAATGAGCAGGAAAATTTAGGTGACCTTCCCAAGGTGAAAAGAAGGAGGAGTCTTTTTTTTTTTTTTTTGGTACTGCTGCTTAAAACCACTCCTGCAAGACACTCTGACTTTGAGTAATTAAGGTACTGGCAAATGACAGTGATGATAATAGAAATGGCAAATCTTTCAGGGATCCAGAGATGGTGATTTCGGTATACATTTTTGAGAGATTTCTGTTGCTGCTGCATTTCCCATGTCACTGTGCAGAATTTTCTTGTATGTAACCTGAGATACAAATTTTCTGTGGTAACTGAATGAGAAGTCTAATCCCATTCTGCTCTGAATTCCATTCCAAGGCACCTAAAAACTAGCAATGCACCCTCTACTACAGGTGATTTCTGTCTGTATATGATGTAGGATGGATGTAGCCCTGATTTAGATAACCATACCCATGCAGAACTGTGTCTGAACTAATGAGCACTGCTGAAAGACTGTGAGTAAAGGCGTATCAAATTTATGTGCATAACAAAGACAATTTCAAGGGAAGCTGGTGTTATCCAAACCCTTAGAAATTCCTGTCATAATTTCTCCTGAATCTGAGCAATCATTTTAATCACAATTTCCTCTACGACCCTGTTAACACATGAAGGAATGGCAAAATTGATATAGCTGTGTCAGGTAAGTATAATTTCAAAGCTAATGACAGAAAAGTTACATTTATGCCCAACTAGATTTAATCTGTCAAGAAGACATAAAAAACATGAAAAGCAGCTATCATTCTACAGTTAGGTTAGAATTTCTTTTCACTGGCAAGTCTTTACGAGTATGTTAAGTTGGCTTAAGTAGAAACTAAGGAAGAAAAAACCTCAGTGATGACTCTTGTTAACATTCACACACAGAAAGACCAGGCATTGTAAAAGAAGAATTTTTAGATCTCAATATTTGTTGCAAACTTCAAAGCCAGTGGCTCAAAGTTGGACTTCCTATTATAAGCATTAATAAGAGCGGATGAAGGAAAACTAGAGAAAGCAGTTCATACGTGTGGATATATGGGATGACTTTTCAGAGACACAAAAAATTCTATGGAAAAAAAGGTTCTTTTTGTACCACATCTCTGAGGGATGTCAGAAAATAATTTATTCCCACTGAACAAAAGAATAACTGCCAGTTTTGAAAATACAGCAATGACAAGAGTCAGCTGTGACTTTAATGAGGGCTACCCAGATAAGTACAGTCACAGAAGAAATCACTAATTTACTACTTCAAAAGTTAGGCACATACAGAATACCCTCTGAGTCTTTGCTGCTCACTGCCAGGGATATAGAATATTTACTTGGACAGTGGCAGCTCCTGCATGTCATCATAGTACTAAAAATTATCACCTCTACTCTGGATGTACCAGATCAGGTTATGAAAATGAGTAACAAAAGCTTATGCAGCACCACAAATCCTGTCACTGTTCAGAAACTGGTTGTTTTTTTGGGTTTTTTTTGCTGCTGTAATGACAAGTCTCTGGAGGTTGTTCCTTGACTTTTTTTTTTTTTTTTTTTTTTTCTTTCTTTTTTTTTTTTTTTTTCCCCAAATCTAGTTTGAAAATTGGCTTATACTGCTTATATGGTAAAATAATTGCAATCTCCTGGATAATCTGATGGTCTACTTGGGAAAGCAAGGAGGTTGTGAAAATGTTTCAGTAATGAATGTTTTTTATACAGTTCACTTCTAGATATAAAAGTATTGGTCTCAGTTTTGCAGTTACATTTGTTAATAAATAAGTTTTAGTATTTGAAGAACACAAATCCATTAAAAATATAAAATTTTAAAAAATGAAAAGATAGCTTATCCTACTGTTTGTAAAACTTTAACAAAAAAGATACTTCCTACTTGCTTCAGTATCTTGGCTTCAATCTTTAGGATCTCAACAACTACAGTGAACGTTTCAATACATACAGGATATGGGAAAAATATACATCAAAACAAATATATTTGGCATTTATTTAGACATAATTGCCCTTTTGTGCACATAAGGGGAGTGTTACACTGAAGTGAATGTATGTTAGAATTTAAATCTCACTAACTTTGCCTAAAACGTATCATTTATCGTTAACAAATATTTTCTGCCTAAATGTATTTCCTACAACAACAACAGCAAAAAAAAATTTATATATATCAAGAACACATTCAGACTCAAATCTCTGTTACCTACGTGTCAATAGAATGACAAATTGATGTCACAGTCCTGCAGTCAGAACTGTTTACTTTACATGGTTAGAGCAACACTGTACAAGTGAAAAGAAGTGAGGAAACATGTCAGAATGCCTCAGGTGTTTTTCTGTTCCATGTCCTACAATCCTGCTAAAAAACTGACACCACTGTGGTACTTGTACTTACTCACCTCTTGTCTGTAAGATAGTCTGTTCAAATGGTAAAGTTGTTTTATACCTTTGGCACTGCACGACTTAGAATCCCCAGACTTAGAAATTTTATATTTTCCTCATCTGGTAGATGGTTTTGGAAAATATGTTCTGATTCCTCAGGGTAAAGTATTTAGTTGTCACTTCAAAGACTATTTCTGTGTTTTTAAGACTGGATATTGTAAGAGTTTTGTATGAGACTCTTGAATTATTCAAGTTCAGCAAAGTTTAGGAGCATTTCAGTTTCAAGGGCTTTAGAGACAGGTAAAACGTTATGTTGCTTTCTATTTTAAAACCTTGGATATTTTTGGTTTTTGGCTTGCCTTTTTTTTTTTTTTTTTTTCCATCTTAGTCAAAATTACTGAAAAAGGGCAGAAAGTCTGAAACTATAGGCAATTTACAGCACTTTGAAGCCATCAGCCATACCTGTCATGCTTACTTTTCAAACAGCAGTTATCTGTCAAATTGACTGTGCAACCCGTGTTGAAGCTAGCTCTTCCTCCTTCCTGCAGAGCAGCAGGAAAAGTATGTCTTATTGGAGAAAAACTTCTTTAAACCTATTCTCCATGCACCTACGTAACATCTGTAAGAAAGTTTTGAGCAGGCTACCTGAGGCCTTAGTTCCATGATGGCTTTATGCTACTACTTCTTCATGAGTAAAATGATTAACCCAACAGGGAAACACAACAAAGGCTGAGACTTCAGAATTTTATAAGCAGTGTTGATACTGAAGCTTTTAAGTCCATTGACACTTCTGTAACTGAATTTTCTGAAGTCTGCCTGTCATTGACAATGACAACATTTCAGCCCAACAAAGTTATCCATCTTGTGTACTGCTTTTCTTCTTTTACAATATTTTGTTGAAATCAAAGCATAGAGGAATTTTATTCTTATTAAGGCAGTAGTCAGGGTTCTGTCTGCCCAATATTCATCAATAAAAAAGGAAGTTGCTGCTTCCTTTTTCTTTTCTTAATTAGATCAATTGTTGGATGGTAGTGGCTTCCTGAAATCATCCAGTTTGGCTGAGATGTGCTCAAAAAGGTAGAAGAAATGTCTTTTAAAAACTCAGCCTTAAGGGACAGGGATGGGATTTGTGAATGCATGATCTGACGATATTACTGATCTTTTATGAAATATGTTAAAACAGCTTTTCTTCCCAGACGTGTTTTTCAAATTATACCTTCTGTATCCCACATTGCAGGTCTCACTTTGCAGTGTACAGGTACAATGGGATTTTCCACACATCTCCTTTCCAGAAACACTTATTCTGTCCGATAGAAGCGCCGGCATCTGTGATATCTTGCTTGTATTTCCATGCTCATGGGTTTCCTAGTGGCCAGCTTCTGGCATAGACATCCCTATATATCTTTCAGGTGTAACTACTTTCAAAATGCTTGCTCTCTTTGCCGTGCCAGGTATCAATCTGAACACCAATTCTCCACCATGTTTTTCCCCATCTCAGAATTGCACCTCAAATAGAGTATGATTCAATCTACATTATCTTTTTGCACTTGGTTTCTTGAGCACATGAATACATGTGACAGTGCTCCTGAGCCTTGGAGATTTGAGATGAAGGAACACTTGAGAAATTAACATTCTGATTTTTGGGGGGTTATAGAAGATTCTGCATTTTGTTCTGTAAAATATTTATATGGCATGCATGCATTTGTAATTATGTACCATAGAAATAATGAGCTTCTGGATATTTGATATCTTTCATGCAGCAAGCACTCCACAGACAAAGCTCTTTCAGCACTTTGTGGCTATTTTGTTTATGGCCTTCATATTTTGACATTGCAGTGAAAATTTAATTGAGTTAAAAACTTTATTTTTACTTCTTTGGTCTTCAGGGGGTGCAGTTTAGAGAACAACCAATTTTAATTTAAAAACCTGTGTAATAAATCGCCAAGCCAAATTCAGTAAATCAAAATTTAGAATTTTATTTTGAGACTTAAATCACAGTCTCCGGTAGCCACAATTAAAAGGGACAGCGTCGAATCCCAGGGTTTCGGCACTGGGTGAACGCGGTAACCGACTCTGTCAGCCTCTCACCCCCTCTGTTCACAAACCGTGTCCAACACCGCTGGGTTTTATACTGTTTTTCGCTGAGAGTGGACCGAGACCGTAAGACCACCCCCCTTCATTAGATATTCATGTTCAGGTCCAGGGTCCATTGAATGGATTCTCAAGGTGGAAAAATGCCGTGATTGCCGTGTCCGGAGGAGGTTTGGAAATGTTAAATCGGGCGGAACAGATAAGATATCGATCTGATCTAATCATTCGATCATTAGTGCGCCCATCTCCCATTTTCCGCTAGTGATGCCTTTCTGCAGGTTTGTCCCAAAGGGATTCCCGGCAGAAATTCCTTCTTTCTCTCGACCCTCGTGTCCCTCCGTGCTGTTTTTGTCTTAGTTAACCCTAAACATACCTTTAGGTTTACCGATCTCAACTTAGACTGAAAGCAGGCCAGTTTTACTTTGCATATTATTACATTTCATCGTAGAGTAATTACACTTCACAACACAAATTAACTTTAGGTCATATATCACAACCTCTAATAACAGATTTTAAAAAATAAGGAATAAAGTCCCAGCTATGATCATCCCCTTAAGAACCACCACTGAATTTACAGGGCTCTGCAGAAGGAGGCTCAGGTTTTTTTACAGTCTTTCTCATAAGTCTTTCTTTTAACAGTCTTTCTTTTTAACAGTCTTTTCTCCTCCCTTTCTCAGGAAGCATTTGTTGGGGGTTAGGTTTGGGTTTGGTTTTTTTTTTCCTATAGAATTTTTCCCCCATAAGTTGCTAAGAGACTAAGTACTGATGCTTAGAGGGTGCTTGACCCACACAAAAGACGTGGCCAAGGGAGGGGGAAGATGACATAAGTTTAGGGGAGGGAAAAGACAGTGGTGGGTGAGCTGAGCATTCTCTTCCTGCTCTGGGCATTGGAGAGGACAGTCAGGCTGCTGCTTTCTGTGGGAGGAGTCCACTGTCAACAGAAAGTCTGGTCCTGGGAATTCTACCATCATCCATCATCTGCTCATGTGCCCAGAAATTCGGAGCCCCCTTCACCTGCCCTGTCTGGCTGTCGTGGCTTCTTCAGCACTGCTCACTTTGCCGGGACGTTCCCCCTGCCCTGCCAGGACACCCCCTCCCGTGTCTGCCAAGGACACCCCACAATTCCAGCCACCAGCCCGGGAGTTTCCACCGTTCCAGTTTGGTGCTCTTGGGGTCCCAAGAGATCAGACTGCCCTGGGCTTTGTGAAAAAAAGCCCCTCCAGGTTCCTGGTTCTGTTTATTATTAATGCTGTAGTTGTTGTGTTTGTCTTGTTATACTTACTAGTAAAGAACTGTTATTCCTTTCCCCATAGCTCTGCCTGAAAAGCCTCTTTAATCTTCTAAATTATAATAACTTGGAGGGAGGGGATTGGAATTCCCCATTCCTAGAGAGGCCCCGCCCCTCCTTAGCAGATACCTGCCTTTTCAAACCAAGACAGCAATGTACATCTAAGGGTAGGACTTCAATTCACTGAGATTGTATATTATATCATATATCTGTTATATAAATTAGCAGCTTGGTGTAAAGGTTATTAAAAAAATTCCTAATAAGGTTGTCATAACCAGATATTAACCAACACCAGGCTGAAGGTAAAGAACCAAGGGTTGTTTGAGACTTGCTTCTTTACTATCTGAAAGTTTTACATCTAGGACCTTAATTTACCTTCAAATCCCTTCTAAATTTTCTCTATTTTAAATTTCTCTATTTTAAATTTGACTGGTAAATTTATTTGTTTCTCTTTGGTTCCCAGTTCTTCAAAACAGTAACTTCAGAAAACAACCAGCTAGCCTGACAAAATATCCCTGTTCAGCTGAATTGAGTAATTGAGTCATTCCTTTGGCATTGCTGAGAGTATTGACTCATTATTTCTATGTTCTCTTACTTGTAGAATAAGACCAGCTAATTATGATATATGTTTGATTGACATAAAAAAACACATTTGTTAATAATTGATTTTTTTATTGCTTAAAGGTGAAGTACTTTTTTTTTTTTTTTTTTTTTTTTTTTTTTTTTTTTTTTAATTCAGTCAGGTTTTGTACCAGTCACTGTTTTTTTTTTTTTTTTAATATATATTTCATAAGTAGAATAAGGAGTTGCCTTAGAGGGAAGAGAAGAAATAACATTAATCAGACCTACTCTTTAATATAACTGCAACAGGAAGACAAGAACACGAGAAATACATCCTTATAATAAAGCATACAAAAGTAATTTTCAGAACAATTTTTCATTACCTATGTGGCTTAAACAAATACAGTACAAATCCAGCAATCACTGAGCAATTAGAAGACTAGGTTGTTTTATTGGTGTATATAATAAGATAAATTAATAGCCTGTCAAAGGTCTTGAGCTTAGTGAGTTACAACATAAAATGGTAATAAAAATAGATTTTAAAGTAGAACAAAACAAACTCACAAATGTGAAAGATATAATAAACTAGAACAAAGAAATCTATCTATCAATACACTATGAGATAACAAATATTTATGTCTTTACAACCTCAAATCAGATATTTAGTAGTCTCATTATCTAATTAGGAATTCTGAGTAAATAAATACTTTTCAGAAAAAAAAGTATATTTCATTTAAACTGACAATTTCATTATGATAATATAGCTTTCTACTTGGATTTGACTAGATTTACATTGACTTGCCAACTTGCCACAGAGTGATTAGGAATCATAGAGAACAGGGTTTTTGGTGGTGAGAAGCAGAAAATGGGGAAAGTGATAGAGAAACTTGGTTTTGTTTTGATTATTTAATAAATTTTATTCCACAAAATTGTATTACTGAATGTTTTATTCCCCAACAAGATATTTTCAAAGACTGTGCCAAGCAATAAAAAGTTTTGCATAAAGAGTTAAAATATTATTTTCTTGTGTAGATTCATCTTATTATTTTAAATGCAATAATACAAATATTCAGTAATCACTCAGATTGTGGGATTTAACAGAGGTCTACTGCACTCATTTTGTGTTTGCTTATGTCACACATCCCTATGCAAAACAACAAGGCATTTCAGATTATTCTTATGAGATGATGAGGAAAAAAAGTGTACCTATTCCAACCAAATAAAACAAAAACAAACAAAAAAAAAGCAACCAGCTTTGATGTACTGAAAAGTAATCCTATCAGTTCTGATTGCAACAAAATCCTGGGCTCAGACTTGGCCTGCTGTGATTTTTGCCTCACTGTGAGCTTTGCTGGCAAAGGTCTCTAGTGGTGCCTTTCTTAACTCACTTCCTCCTCATATTTAAAGAAAAAGCCATAATTCCCTTAAGGATATGGCTTAGTTAAGCTGAGAAATTACATTATTCCAAATTAGCCAAATTAGTAGTGACAGAACTGGATGTGATCACTATCTCCCATTAAGAGACAGTGATATTTTCTGTTTGTTACTAGTGTTCAAAATTTAGGATTATGAATGAGGGTTTTATGAGGTTTCTAACAAATTTACAATAACTAGTGTGAGTAAATTCAATGCAATTACAGCTACAATGTTGTTTAATAAAATGTTTAAAGATGACAATGTAAAGATCGTTGATATTGTTCTTGCACTTAAAAGCAGTAGCTCTGGAAAAAAAAATCTGATATCAGTGCCCTGTTTTCAGGATATCATATTTTGAAAAGAACCTTAAAGATCATCTAGTTTCAACCCCTCTGCTATGGGCAGGGACATTTGTCTATCACCAATTTATTGCTTAGCAGAGTGTTGAGAGAGTAAAAATAGAAGAAGGGATTCAGTTTGTGTAGTGTCAGACATTGCATTTGACTTATCCACCTTGGACTCAAAGCACAGTTAAGGAAGCAAATAGCTTCTGTGGGACAAGTTAGGGGACATAGGATACTTTCTTTCATTAGGAATTTATATAAATTTATATAAATTTCTTTCCACTGACAATGTCTAATTTTATAGATCTAACTGCCCATTTTTGTCTTCCTTCATTCTGGGTCACTGAAGAAGAGACTTGGGAATTTTTTCACCTGGCTTTAGGCAAGCACTATGGATATATACCAGTTATGGACATTTCCATCCAACATCCTTCTTTAATGCTCTCTAGGGAGGTCATTGGGTGCCAAATGCCCACAGCTTCACGCAGCCTCACAGTATAAAGTTATAAAGTTAATTTTTCAAGGTCTTTCAAATGAAAACATTATAGATAGCATTTGTGTCTTACACTAACAGGGATAATTCTTGGACACAGCTGAAAACTGCTGTGTTTCAAAGCAATGTCTGTGGAGAAGGTTAGTCTACCCCTCAGGATAGTTTTGTACAAATTACCTCAGTATGCAGAATTCTGCCCCAGGCATAATTCAGGAAAGAAAGTTATAGTTGAAGTGTACAGGGACTTTTTCAGATGAAAATAACTCCTATACAGAGCATTCCATTTAGCAAGATGAATCCCAAAATGTATTTCTGAATTGTACAGAAATTATTTTACAATGCCACCCACTCAGTTGTTGTCCATTACCATCCTGAATGCAACATGGAGCAAAAATTGAGTCGCTCTGCATAAATGAGAACATTTTTCCCCTAGTACTTCTTGTGACTATTTCAGAAGCTTTTATTCTCCTCAGAGCTGTTCCTAGACAATTTAATTTTTTGCTGCCCTTTAAAAAACCCAAGCCTTTACAATCAATGATGTTAGCATCAAAAAATCCTGAAACCTGTGTCTACAGGACTTGTTTGCTTTTTGGCTGCTGATACTGGCTGCTAGATCAGACTATGATTATGTGAAAATTATGGGGTTTAAATCTATTGTACATGTATAGCTCTTTCCATGGTTTCCAAACCCTTTTCATGGTATTCTTCTACTATTTTTCACTGGTTTAAAATGTTATCTCCATTATGTATAGAACTTCTGGGAAGAAAAATAGAATAAAAATGAGAACTAAAGTATATAAAATCGAGCTTTATCTCGGTTTGAATGCTAAGTGCAGCTTTGGTTCTCCCATCACAAAGGGCTAAGCCTGGAAATCACTAATGAGAGAGAGTTTATCAAAGATTGGGAAGGCTTCTGCAAGTGACTAAAGAAGGCTTCTAAACTAAGCTTGAAAAATAGTCAAAGTATCACTAGAGATCTCAAAAATTATCACTGGCAAGTAGAAAGAGAATGGGATCAATTAATTGCATTCTCTTCTAGTAGAAGTTTGCGCTGGTAGGTGAAAAAGGCAAAACCCCCCAAACAAACAAACAAACAAACAAAGTCCCCTACCAAAGTCAGTAGTTCCTCTTGTATAATAAATTACAATAATATGTGAAGTTTCCTAGGATGTTACAGACTTTAAATTTCTCTTGAATTCAAAAGACAAGTTGATGCAGAAAATACACACAGGGTCAGTATAAAAATGGCATTTTTGACTCAAAAAGCATCAAGCTGTTGAAGGTGAGGAGGGGACTCTGTGATCTTCACCAAACAGTTCTGTGCTCCTATACCCTTACATAGGCAGAAACTCTTGCTCCCTACTGGAAAGAGTATCCTGAGAAAAACTGACATTTTGCCTATTTTGTTAACTCTTGCAATTTAAAAAGGCACCAGCTTGTCAGCAGCCAAACTGCTTCTTACAAATCTTTCCCAGGTTTGTATTTTGTTTAGGATTTTATTTTTATTTGGTTGTGGGGTTTTATTTTCCCACTAAAGTATAATTACATAAACCAGAGATTTCTGTCACTCTGGAATTTGTATGACACATTTTTAGCCTTAATTGAATAATTTTCTTATTTTTCACTTCTTTCCATTCTTTCTTGTTTAAAAGTATACAGATACCATGCTTTGAATTTACATGGCATACAGTGCTCTTCAATACAACTCCCTTCTGGAGATTCCTTTAGTTAAATAATTGAAATCCATCAAAGCAGGTTTATTGTCAAAATAAGGATTAAGTTCTTGTATATAATGCAATGTTTATATTTTTCCTATGGGAACCTTAATTGCTTTTATGGAAAATGGAATTGTTCTATTTTCCCATTCATTCCTTTTATTTTGTTTTTTTTTTTTTTTTCTTTTTTTTTTTTCTTTTTTTTTTTTTCCATTTTCTTCATAATTTTGGTTTCTTTAGTCTCACAATCAAACTCCATTCAAAATCAGTTTGAAATATGAAGCCTGGTACACACAGTGGAGCACAGCTCTTGCATAGCACAAGTGGTTCTAGCACCTGCTAGAAAAATTATGCTAATATTTATAAAGAATGATGCAGCATCACTGAATATTTTCTCTGAGGATCAGAGGTGTTGTTATAGGTGTAAATTCCATACAATTCTGTATGAGAAGAATAAGATAGTTGAATGTTTTGAATTATTTATGGCAAAAGCTGCTCAAAATCTCATTGTTTAAGCACCATGTTACCAGAACAATTAAGACTTTATGAACATTATATTGTATTCAGAGTTTATCTTAACCTTTTCATACATGAATATTTACACACACAGGCAGGAATACTCATCCCTTTTATTGTTTCCTGATTACTGTCAATTTTTCTTCTCTTATTTTATAATTTTTCATACTCTGTAAACCAACTTAGCCTTCATTACCATAGAAGTGATGCAAAGGCATTAGTTTTCATTTATAGAAGCTGTTACTTTCATATGAAGTGAATAATAATGTGCCACTTCTACTATTACATGATCACATGAGAACTGAGAACTCAATATGACATAGACATATATTTTAACCAAGGGAAAACATCACAAAATAATAAAGAAATCCAAGCAAATCTGCCCACATACAGACAACTGAGGGAAATGAAATCGAGATTAACAAAGGCATGTCAGCCTCATAAAGATTTTCTTTGCCAAAGGCACAGAAGTATAGTATCACATAAAGATGCTGCTTCTTACAGGGAGCAGTATTTTAACAGCTCAAGTTCTTACTTTCTCTAGACATTGTAAATAAAGAAAGAAATGAAGTGAGAACTCAGAAGTGAGCGATCTTTTGTCAAACAAGCAAAATTTAAAAATCAATGCCATTACTGCTCCTGATTCTGCTTGTTCTTTCTTTCTAAAATTAGAAATTCCATTTTATCTAATGAGATTAAAAGACAAAGATGAAGTTCCCATTTGTTGATTTGGTTGAATAAGTTGACATTCTGAAAGTGATCTACTTCTCTTCCATTTCAGAAGCTTTGTATTATGTTTCAAGATTTAATGGAGATCAATCCCTCCTTAGAAGTTTAAAGACAGCTGATGAGATTCAGTAGTTTTCTCTTTTCATGCCTTCCCTCAAGATGGTTGTTTGATTATATATATATATATATATATATATAATGACAACTGCCACTAACTCTATCTATCTTTTAAAAAACAACAACTTTTTGAAGTTATTCTTGCATGTCTTGGAAAATGTGTTCTTGTATCTCAACAAAAGTTTTCTTGAAGAGATTTAGTCCTGTAATTTGTATATCCTGTGCTGTATCCTGGGATTAGAGGAGGACATGGACCTACAGAAGTTTGGAAAATATGATTTTCCTACCATATTCTTTGAAGTACACTTTATCAGAAATTTCTAACCTTCACTGACTATGTATAAAAAAAAGATAATTTCCAATAATGTTTAAAAATATGTTAAAGAAATTTCAATTCCACCTTTTTCGACAAATATGTTGCCTTAAAAAATACCCTCTCTGATGGACTGAAAAATTTATAGTCCTGCACAGGACAATCCCAAAAATCGTACCATGTACCTGAGAGCATTAAGATAACAAACCTCCTGTTATACTGTTTGGTAGAGCTTGTGGGGTTTTTTGATTTTTTTTTTTTTTTTTTTCAGAGGGTGGGTGTGTGTGTTTTCCCCCCAAATAAAGGAGTTTTGAGAAATGAGTAAGTTCTAGTCATACATAAGTGCAGGGAAAAAAACTTTTATTCCCTTAAGGTTCTTCCTCTGTGTGAGAAAAGCTTGAATGCAGACACTATTAAGGCCATTTTGGTAGCTATGATTTTGCTATATTATCCCCAAGATTTAAACTCACAATTTGTTTTCTCACAGAGTGGATCAAAGTATCATCAGTTGGTGGAATCTGCTGATTTAAAAAGTTGTATTGCATGGTATAATATGTGTAATGCCTTCATATGAAACCACTGAGACATGTCTTTGGCTTTAGATGTCCTTGAGTTCTCTTAGTTTTCTTTTGAAAAAACAAAGCAACCCATTTGTCATTTAACAATTTGTTTCACACTGAAGTGAAGGGAATTTGAAACTAAAGGTTCTAAAAGAGTGACATATTAAGAGTTCATGAGAACTTTACTTTCAAATGTTTCATATTAAAACAGAGGATAAGCAATTGAGATCCTGCCTTATTTTAAGACTTGTTCTGTTACAACCATGTTAAAAATATTACCATTCCTTTTTTTACTCAGTGTTCAGTCTGCCTGAGGATTTTGTTCTGTTTTGGGTGTTTTGTTTTCCAGCCTGGAT
Organism: Hirundo rustica; assembly: GCF_015227805.2. Classification (NCBI taxonomy): domain Eukaryota; kingdom Metazoa; phylum Chordata; class Aves; order Passeriformes; family Hirundinidae; genus Hirundo; species Hirundo rustica. The sequence goes on along the minus strand of NC_053451.1, from coordinate 10,999,562 downwards.
CTTATTCTGGAAATGTGTCTGTAGCTTCACTAACCTTTACTTGAGTCAGTCTTTCTTTCATATCATCCTCCCTCTCACAAATTAAAATTCATCTTGCCTAGATCAACTCACTCTAAAAAGTTATCCTTCACATAAGGTCTGGCAAATGTGTCATTTTTTAATGAGTTTTTCTGAGTTTATGATCTATCACCTGTGGCTTGTCCTCTCACAGAGCTCCCAGCTCCATTCTCACCCCAGCTAGCTTTCTTCAGGGTCCCAAAAGCCAGGAGATGGCTGAGAACCTTTCCCTTAACACGAGAGAGCGAGACCCTGTTGATGGCAAAGGAAGGAGGTCTGCACTTGATCTGGAGGTGAAACCAAGGCTTTATTCTTCTGTGGTGCTGCCCCAGACCTAGCCTGGGTCACAAGCCCCACCTGAATGCCCAAACCAAGAGTCCCTGAGCAGGAGTTGCAGGTCAAGAGAGAGAAGATGACATCATCTGTGGCTTATATCCAGGGAAAGGATAAAGGTGGGGATAAGCCAATACCCAATCAGGGATAAGGTGGGGGTGGAACAGGGTTGGATTACATTCCAGGAAGGGGACTGGGAACAGTGTGTGGGATGGGCTGGAGGAAGGACAGCGACAAACTTTGGGATATTACATTTTCCATGGGAACAGGGTGGGTACAGAACAAACCATTATAAAACACAATATTAAAATAGCATACAATATGAAACCAAATAACACACAGTGACAATCACCTTTTCATGGAGGAATTTTGAAGTAAAACCAGATACAAACACACATTTCTCCTTAAATTTTAAATTTACTGAAGTCAGTTATAAGGTAAAGAAAATTTGTACTTTACATATTGTTGCTTCTTTAATAAAGGAAATGAAAACTTGGCTTGTCTATTTGGTTTAGTAGTAACAAAGCTGGTCAGAAAATACATCCATGGCTGGTATAAAAATATGTGTTCTTGTTACTTTCTTTTTCATCTATGGGATATTTTACTCATCCCACCACAAAATTCCGAGTTGGGAGTGCACAGGCATGGATCTGTAGAGAAAATTGGTGTTGGTACTTTGGCTTCTTGTAGTTTTAGTAATTTTGAGCTCATGTCTTGAAACATTATGAGGAAAACAAAAGAAAATATTTCCTATTATTTTAGAATTTATTATCTCCCCTTGAACACAATATGCCATGGATTTTAATACCCTGTAATTCAGCCTGGCTCCCTCGTGCTCAATATGAGCTGTTGTCCAAGGTACTGAAATTATTCTGATGGCTCACTAAAAACTAAGCTCAAATGGTTGAAAACCAACCAACAACAAAAAAAGACACTGCAAAAAAGGAGTACCGTAATTTAAATTAGACTGAAATGATTATTCTGTAATTTCCAAATAAGATTGTTTTTGCTTTGTTTTTGAGGTTTTTTTTTGTTTGTTTGAAGTTTGTTTGTTGTGGCTTTTTTGTTTTTTTTTTTTGTTTGTTTGTTTGTTTTTTTCTACTTAATGCAACTTGTGCATCTTGTATGCAAAATGTGGAAACATTCTCTGGAAGTTACTCCTAAGCAAATAGTACTAAAATTTTTAGAATACATTCTGCATAGTTTACTCCATCTTAATGCTAGAAAATAAATGCACGTGTAGATGAGACTTTCAGAGCCCCTAACAGAACTTCTTCTGATAGAGGCCCAGTGTGGTTAATTTTTAAGTTAATGAACATATATATATATAGCTATAGAAAAAGCACTGGAGCTTTAAAATTCCACCTGCCTGATAGAAAATATTTCTTTGTTTCAATAAAACAGTGTCATTGAATAAAACTCATTCTCTCCATCAGGAAATTTTAACATTTCATTATTACATATAGTGAAATCAGTAGTATATTTACATATTAATGTGGACGGCATAACTAAGTATTCCTAACAAATGTTCAACATTCAAAACACTTGTTTACTTTGCATTTGACTCTCATTTCTAAATTCGTAGAATTTATGGTGTAATTAAAATTAACATTTTCTTTGTATTTCTGGTAAGAACCTGAAAATTGCAACTTGTAGAGATCCTTAAACTGAATCCCAAAGCATGAAAGATACATTTTGAATTATTACAACAAAACAATGATTTTAGGAAGCAGCTTGTTTATAAATAGAAGGTGACAGGAGTATCTTAGTAATGTGTAGATCTAAAATGATGGACCTTAACTGGGGTTTTGGAAACAACTGCAATAGAAAATTATAGGATATAATTCAACAGAGTGGTGAAGCTTTTATTGCATGGCTTGGAACCAGCAAAGGGGTAATATTAGTCACTGCTCCCAAATGTGGCTTTGAAATAAGTGGTGGAAAGCACCATATAACTTGAATCAGAGTGTCTCCTTGAGGACTTTAAGCCAGAAGCATGAGGAATATGCCAGAGTTATTGCTGAAGAACAGGGTTAAAAAAAATTGCTTTTTCACTAACTTCTTTTTTCAGTCATAAAATAGATAAAAAACTTCATCAGCCACAGTAAGACCAGTAAGCATATATGAAAAGTAATGGGAATCTCCTTACAGAAACCTGTATTTACAATTACCTAACTTACATACTTATGCATATGTAATAAACTCTACAGAAAAATACTTAGAGACAGTGGTTCATGCTTATAATTGACTTAGTCTCTGTTGTAATTTTTTCTCCTCATGAGTCATAATATTCAACTGCCAAAGCAGTTGCATTAAGCCTGAAAATTGCACTTAGATATCACTTCAATATCCAGGGATCTGTGGAGCATGTGTGCGTGTGCTGTACTTGCTCCTGTATGCTCATTGTGTAGAGCAAACTGGAATTGCTCCAGTAAAGTAGGAGAAGCCAACAAATATTCACAAGTTCAACCTGAGAGGAGGAGGTTACCAGCAGCCAGGATTCAGAGTACGGATTGTGTTTTAGAAAACCCAAGTCCATACACTTGAACGTGTCAGGACATTATAAAAGCCAGCTACCTCCTTAGGGATGGGGAACCAGAAACCAGAATTGGGGCTCTCCCTGTGGGGTAGCAGAGTGGGGTCTGACACCCAGGGCCCGTCCACCACTCCAACCAGGAGCAGACAGTCAGGAGGCACCTCGGGGAGGTGTCCTTGGCATTGGGTGCCTCCCCAAGGATGAGCCAAGTCTGGGTAGAGACATGGATCCATCCCATCCAGGTTCCATGGCCAGGCAGGGTAGTGGGGAGCCAGAGACCAGCCTTGTTGCAGCATCACTGCAGGAACTGGGTCCAGGGGGTTGACACCAGGTCTTGGGCCAACAGTAGTGGCATGACTGAGGCAGGCCCTTCCTCAGTTACTTATCACTTCAATGACTCTCCATAAAAACTCCCCTGATTAATGGCAGGCTCAAGAGATCTTGTCTTGGTTTGGAAAGACAGGTGTCTGCTTAAGGAAGGCAGGAGCCTCCCTTGGAATGGAGAATATAAATCCCCTCCCTCTGAATTATTACAATTTTGAAATTAAGGGACTTTAAGGCAAATATATGGGAATAGGAATAACAATTCTTTACTAAGAAAATTAAAATACAAACATAATAGTACAAAAAAAAAAAAAAAACAACAAAAAAACCCCAAACAAACAAAAAAACCCACAACAAAAAAAAACCAACCAACCAACCCAAGAAACAGAAAAGAAAACACTGACAAAGTCAGAATATGACCTGACACCTTGGTGGTCAAGGTGTTGGTAGCAGTCCAATCAAGTCCTCCTGTAGTGACAGATGTGGTTCTCTTGAAGCAATGATCCTGTAGAAGGGTGTAGCTTTCTTCTGAATGTCCAGTGATGGTGAGATGGAAACTGTCTTCTCCAGGAATCCAGTAGAAAATCAGCTGCCTTGGTGTTCTGACTCTTAGATTTTATCTAGGCAGGAATACTTGGCTCCTCCCACTGGGTGGAGCATCTTACAATGGGATTATGTAATTTTATCAGTCACGTGGTGAGATTCAATGGCCCATTAGCAGAAGATATCCCCCTGAGCAGAGGATGGGTTGTAGAAGAGATAAAGAACACCTTGCCACCTAGTTTTAACAGACGGTAATAGAATACATACTTATTGTTCCACCTTGCATTGCAACCTAAGACCGACCGACCTTTGCAGAAGGCAGGTATATGTATCAGCAGTTTATTGTCTTACATCAAAGCTCTCCTACCTTCCTTCTGTTGGAGCCCACAGGTGGCATGACCAACCAACACTGACTCCTCCATCTCTTCCTTATGAATTTCTAATCCAGTCTTTTGTAACACAGCTCCTTTTTGGACACAGATGCAATTTACAAGTAGAAAGCTGTTTCTACTCTGTTGTGATTAGCTGCAGCCCATCAAGAGTAAGGCTGCCCACAGCACCCTCCCACACTGGGCCATGGGCAAGGTGGGAGAGTTTGGTGGGGGGCAGAAATTAAGTCCTTAGCCATGGACAGGTGGGGGAACCACAGAGGAGTGGACAGGGATAGTCAGGGATAATGGTGTCCTTAAGGTCCTGACAATAAGCCTGCAGGTATTGCCACATTTGATCCATTGCAATCAAATCTCTATTCAAAGGTGATGGTACTGGTTTTTGTACATAGATTTGAGGAATTGGACACTTGAAACTTAATCTAACATTTAAGTGCTGCTGTGTTTTGAAATACAGTGTTAGGTATTGAGAGGATTCTGTGTGGTTTTTTTTTCTACCAACTCACTCTTCAACAAACAATCTGGAACTACTCAAGTCTTCCATTGCTGAATCGTACCATAAAGCAGCAGCAATGATGCATGCCAGATCAAAGTAATTTTGCTACTTCTCTGAAGAGCTGTTTATAAAGCAGTTTTCCTCTCCAATATATCTGCGTGTATTCATGAGAGTTTTATACGTACTGTTATCCATCACCTAATCAAGAACAATATTTGTACTTGACAGAATTTCACGTATATATGTTTGTTTGTTTTTTGGTGGGGAGTGAGGAGTAATATACATGAATTAAGCTCGAAGATCCTTCTTCTTTTGACATTCCAGGGAGCAAAAGCACAAGACTACAGAAAAAAGCAAATATTCTGGGCCAGGGCTTTGGATGGAAAAAACTGGCAGAAGGTAATTCTATACCCAGCTGTCTGTAGCCCCCACAGGCCACCTTGGCAACAGGGCACTGGTGGAGCACTGAGATTCTCCTGTCTGTTCACTGTTAACCACAGAAGATGAAGAAAGAAATGTTTGGATTGTGGAAGCAACATATTTTTTGCAAATACTCTATCAGATTTCATGAATTATTTGGTACAGCTGGCTTTTTGGTTAGTGATTTTTTGCTAATTTTGATAGTTGTTTGGGCAATTTTCTGGTTTAGTTTGTTTGTGGGTTTTTTGTTTGTTTTGTTTATTGTTTGTTTGTTTAGGGCTTTCGTGTGTGCATATGGTGTGGGGTTTTTGTGGTTTTTTGTGTGTTGTTTTGGTAATCTGGCAGAAAATCTAAAATGTGCACACAATGTACTGAGACAAAAACTGCTATGGTGGGGTTGGGGTTTTTTTCAGTGAAAGCTGAACTTCAGAAAAGGACAAGATCAGAGCAAAGGAAATGACTAACTGAGAACCAGAGATTGCTACTACAAATTTAATTTTAGAACAGGCTGGACAACATCATTTGTAATAATGAAGCTGGTACTGCAAGGAAAAACAATTTAAAAGCTGGAAAAGAGTAGCCAAATAGGATTTTACACTGCAACTACTGAAATTCACTCCAAATGAACTGATATGCTCTACATCGTCTTTCAGGGTGACTTTGGCTAGATAGGGAAAATGTGTCTGGGGACTAGAGAGCATTAATATCCTGCTTTGGGTTTTGTTATTGTACAAAATTAAATATGCACTCTAACCCAAATTGATTCTCTGAGGGTTCTTTTCCAAAATATTTTTATAATCACTGTTTGGGGATTTTTATAATCTTTGCTGTAGTTTATCCTCTTTATAATGCTTCTCAAGCAATGACTCCTTCATTAGCCCTATTTAACAAATCCCGAAGTAACAAACCCTTTGTACCACATCAGCAACACTAATTCTTTAATAGGTGCTGCTCCTAAGACTCTAATAGAATAAAATCCATTAGGTATTCTGTTGTCCTAGAAGCTTCTTCAATTTTTTATGTGGAACTATTTGTTGGTACTTGTGTTGCTGTCAGTAAAGTTCTGAAGTCAATGAAGTTTTAAAAAATCAGAGCAAGGTAATATTTTAATTTAAATCTTAATGAGAAAAGCTATGAAGTTGCTAAAGATTTCAAAGTAGCTGTTTTTCAAAAAGTATTCTATTTTAATGTATGTGTTATCTTGCTGTAAGGTGAAAATGTTTGCATTGAATTGAGCTTCTTTTCTTTTTATTAAATTTTCTACTTTTTTGCAAAGTTTGCATTTTATTTTCTTTAAAATTTAGAATAGATTAGCAGAATCAAATTTTATATATTGCTTTTCTCTTTTTTTATTTTCTCTCACTCTTCTCTCTGTTTATGTCTATCTTGTCACATGCATTTCTTTCAAAGGAAGCCTCAGATATACACTGACACATTATTTGTGAGTTGTCTATGATAATTACCTGTACACCAACATAATTCCATGGAATTAAAACTTTAAAAAGATGTCATGGGGCTGAAACAAAGAATATGCAATGAAAGATCAAAGCCTTTATTATTGTCCATATAAGATGGATTTTCCTCCTCCTTGTACATAAGCTCTAAGTATTGACAAGGTTATCAACAGCACTAATTATCTTATTCCCTGCAGCAGCTGTGACAGAACAAACAAAAAAGAACGGTTTTTTTATACCTATAAATAGGAATATGATAGCAAAAATTATGTTTGTCTTGGATCCAAGAACAAAAAAAAAACAAGCCAGGGAAATCTTAATTCAATACAAACAAGTCCATTTTGAAGTACTTCTATGTGTGTTTCCTTGCCTTGGATTCTGACCATTTATTTTCGTATTAACTCTTCAAGGCAGAGAAATGCTCCTTCCCCCACCTCTGCTCATGTAGACCAGAAGATTTAAATTTTCAAAGGAAATACAGTTCTAAACAAAATGTAGTCCTCAGTAAAAGGCAGTGCCTTGGCTACTCAGATGTTCAGTGTTATTCAAAACTGAGGTATTGCAGATCTTTGTGGCTTCTTGCCTAGTTTTTAACCCCAGAATCCTGTTTTGTTTTTTTTTTTTCCTATCAGTCAGGACACCAGGGTTACATCTCTGACTTAACTGAGTATGGAGTAGAAAAACTGCTGACTTTCCTAATGTGGGAGAAAGACTATGTTCTCCCTTAGAAGCTCCTGAGTACATTTTCAATTCCGTTGTACTGGTTGTGCTCTATTGGTTCCATTAATGTACTTCTTCTCTACCAAAATATCAAGGGGCAAGAGTTAAAATTAATTAAAGATATCTAACCAGGAAGATACAATGAGATGTTTAATGGGATTTTCAGATAAGTCTCATCAACTAACTTATTATCAATCGACAATAATTTAGAAAACTTGAGGCTGTTGGTTACTGAAGGACCCTGGCTAAGTTTTGCAATTTTCATTTAAGAAAATACTGAAGTTGTATTCTACCAAGGAATTGCATTTCTCCCAGTAGCAGGAGACGTTGAGAGCACAAAGAGGACACTATTTACTCAATTAGCCATCCCTTGAACCATTCCTTTATTCAACTTTAAAAGGTTCTTTTCACTACTGTTAAAAACATGCTGACAACAAGGGCACATCTCAAAACAAGAAAAATAAGAAGGCTCTGTTCCCAAAACTGTTGGGTTATATTACTTTTCTCTTGATATGTTAGTAATGGCAAATTACAGTAAAAAAAAAAAGAACTAAAAAACCAACAAGACTTTCATTAAAAGTCATAGAGGTTGAAAAATGCAGTTTCTCAGTGGGAAAATGATTTTGAAGGGCCTTGAACATGAGTCAAACTTCTGAACGGCAGGTAATCAAAATGATTACTCTCTAATGTCACATTTACTACTTTGCTGTCAGAATGTCCAAATTTAAAAACAGCAAGGATTTTTTCTTTCATTTCTTTGACTTCAAAATAATCAACAGTTCAAAAAGTTCTGAATATCTCCTGTCAGATCACTCTAACTGTGGGAAATGTAATATTTATTTTCTCCAATGAAGAATAAAAATAAAAATCCAAACCTGATTTCCAGCTGGGCCTTTCAACAAACACTGTTCTTCCTAATTAACAAAGGCTAACAGAATTCCATTAACATTGCCAGTATTATTCAGACATCAGTGCTTCACTGAGGTTTTGACAGACTGCTATATTTCTTTGTAGTATTTCAAGATAATTCTCAGTTGAAAAAAGGTCATCTGAAATTTTTATTTGACTTGAAAGCTATAATATATAGGAAGGCTATTTTAATCATATAAATAATTTGATCATATGAAAATTTTTATCATATGAATCATATGAACAATTGTGCAAGGGGGTGTGGTTTCAGTATGTGAAAAATTGTGATTTTTATGAAAAGACCTAGATGAGCACAGACTTCTATCTCAAGCCTTGTGATAGAAACCAAAGTTAAACTATGTACAAATTTTGTGCTTCCAGAAATCTGTTTAAATTATATTGGAAGGTGATTCCAATATGATAAAAAAGGCAAAATATAACATCTGATAGGAAGCAAGAGGATTTTGATATTTTCTGGGGCTATATAAAAAATACATGCTTCATGACCAATTGGTTGGAGATTGTGCTTTGCAAAATATCCATTTTGTACCTTTAGCTCAAAAGCTTGGGTGAAATCTAGGTATGTGATATAAATTTTCAATAAAACAAAAAATGGAGGAATGATATTAGTGTTTGAGTATTTTTGAGCCAAGCAGACAGCACACAGGATAATTTTAAAAGATTTATTTCATCTTTACTGAAAACTGTTTCTTTATAATTTCAATAGTTCATAAGTTTGAATACTTTTCTCTCAGAACTTTGCAGCATCCTGAGCAGCAGTGACAATCCCAGAAGAATTATGAAAGTCCTTCTGACAGCATCTTATTTGTACTTTCTGAGGGAGTTTTAGCTAAATTCTTGACATCTACCAACATGTTATAAATGTGTCTCTCTCTTTTTTTTTTTTTTTTTTTTTTGTGTGTGTGTGTGTGTGTGTGGTTTTTTTTTTTTTTAATCTTGTGTATGGTCTCTGCCACTACTTATATTCAAAAAAAGATGCTAAACTGGAAACTTACATTTAAAGTGAATGAAGTAACAAAGAGATTAATGGATATATGTTAACCCACTTTAAATAGCTCATAAATCCAAGAGTAGTGGTGTCCATGTTTGTAATTTTATTCTGAAAGAAGAACGTAGATTTCTTTCTTTTTCCCGGTGTAGTGATTAAAAATAGACAAACCCCAGCAAAAGACCTGTGACATCAACAAAAACAAAGCCGTGAAAACAGCCAAATGTGCCTGATTGATTGCCTCTTTGTTTGAAGCAGGAATGGTAGCTGGGTTTACATAGCATTTAATAGGTGTTTTTTCAATTAAATACTTCCATTTATCATAAACCACTCTGGTTCTAAGACTGGATCTTCTTTATATTTTAAGTGACATTCTGTTTAGAATGATTGGTTTATTCATTTCTAATAAAATTTTAATTGGTCTCTTTTGGAATCCCAAGTATTCTTTAAACAGCAGTCTCACATCTATTACTATGTTTTGTTGTGATTGAAATTACAGTTTTCTAAGAGTTAAAAACATGTTCTGCATAATAAATAGGTTATAAAGATCTCATTTGTAATTTAGATGTTATCTCTAAGGTTACTAGACCTGCATTGGGCAAGTAATTTTGCAGTTGAAAAGAGAGCTCTAGGGAAGGTTAAAACTAAAAAGAGGCTCAGAAAATAATTTTGCATTCCCTTAGAATTGTCTTGCTCTACAGGGTGAAAAGATGAAAATGCTCCTCCACTGAAACTGTGCCTGAACGAAGATTGATGAAAGACTTCTAGAAAACCCCTCCTTGGAGAAGCCAGACAGGCAGCAGGGCTGAGAAACAGGTTTGAAGTCTGCTACCGAAAGCCTGAGTTTCCCCTTTTTGCAATTGTACACATGACTATGAGAGTTCCCTAGTTACATCCCTCTTCCTGGGTTAAAAGAAACTCTCATATTCCAAACTAGGCAGTTTTAGCATCAGATTGTGTCAAAAAGTTCTTTCTTACCAAATATTGCAACATATTTTGTGAAAATTTTCCTGATTGGAAATTTAATTGAAACATGTATTTCTCCATTAAAAAAAAAAAAAAAAAAAAAAAAAAAAAAAAAAAAAAAAAAAAAAAAAAAGTAAATCTGCAGCTTTGAGAGCAAGAAATAAAAGAGTAAACTGATTTCCAACCAGTAACTATCATTAGACTCAAATTTCTAAACTTCTGTTAAAAATACCCTTATGTAAAAGCTCATTCCAATTAATGCTTTGAATAACTATTTGCTTTACTATGTCTTGGATAATCTTCAGGCTTTTCCTTAAAAAAAAAAAAAAAGGTTTGAATAATATTTATTTATTTGAAGTCATAAGCTCCCTTTTGAAAACTGAAGGGAATTGATTATCAATATTTGTCAAGAAGAAAATATCCTAAGGGTAAAGAAAACAACATTGGTCGACGTGTAGGGGTTTTTTTTCATTTCTCTTCTTTTTTCTTCTCTATGCTTTCTGTGTCTGCACTATGCTTAAAAAGAAAATTTTAGTTTTGAATGCATGGATCAGATATGGCCTTCATGAATAAAATTAATAAATTATTCCAAATTCCAAATATATTAAGTATATTTATTTTAAAAACTTGGGTTAATCAAATTTACAATGTTCATTCATGGTCCATCCATATGCAACTTTGCTGTACTTACTTCTGGTAATATGAACAGTGGCAAATAAAATAGACATACTGCTTCTGATGACTATGCATTACCCTTTTCTCATTTTAGGAAGTTTTTGTGTCATTAATTTCCATCTGCCCAATACTTAGGGCATTCTTCAAGACAAGCTTTTCTTTTAGAGCTCTGGGTTAGCAGAAAGATGCAATGCTTCTTGTGTGGTTTTCAGGCTTTCTCTTCATAAAAAGCTATGAGCATTTCAAAAGAGATAAATTACTTGTGCTGAGTTAACTCTGTGTTCTTTTGATTTTGTGGCATGGGTTAGAAGAGACCCTACAGATCGTCTTGTTTCATTTCCCTGCTCCTACTTCCCCCTGGAATGAAATGGAAACATTTAAAAAGATGAATCCTTCTATCTTAATCTTAAATCTGTTTTAATCCCATAGATAAAGGTTCTGAATACATCAAACTTACATTGGTGCAGTATTCTAGTACAAGAATGTGAAATTTGCAGGATTAGAATAAAGAAGGCTTGCTGCCATAATATGAATGAAGAGTACACGTGCTTCTCCATAAGGAGATATAAATGCTGTCATAAATCAAGCTACTAAAACCAAATAAATTGGTTAAGCTGGACTAAGATGGACTTCCTGCATTTTTTCTTTAAAGAAAGCTCTTTCTGGGGAAAATAAACAAATAATACACCAGAAAAATTAAGAAAATTTTTAGTATTCTGTGCCTTCTAATTTGTACCTTTGTTTTCCCTCAAGAGACTTGTAGGTCAGGAACCTGCCAATTTTCAGTGATAAAATTGGATGCTTGGAAGGGAAGCTGCTTGTCAAGGGAGGCAAACGGGATACTTACTAATTACTTATCAATTTAAAGCTGTTAAACTATTAATCAAAAAATATACTTCTAACCCTCTGTCTCTACCTGGTGTCATTTTCCCCTGCATTATTTTACATACACAATATGGACAATATGCTTACTGTTATAAATAAGATTGACCAAATCCGATAAATCAAAATTTGGAATTTTGTTGAGAGACAAAATAACAGTCTCGGACAGCCACAATTAAAATGACAGCGTCGAGCCCGGGGTTGCTGCTGGGTGAACAACGATAACACACTCTGCCAGTCTGTTATCCCCAAGTTCACATTTTTGGTTTGCAGCAGTCTCTTTTTATACACTGGATCGTGGAGAGAGGCTCGGAATTTCGACGGTCCTTCCTCCGAGGCATCTTCATTAAACATGCAGGTTTCAGTCTGAGGGTCTGAATAGATTGGCGGAGGAGGACAATGCTGTTAATGGTTGGGTCCAGGTGTGGTGTGGAGATGTTAATTTCTGACGGAGACGATCTAGATATCGATCTGAGGTAATCATCTGGTTCTCCGGGCTATCATCTCCGTTTTCCGTCGCCTTTTGTTCCCTTTCAAGGATTCCTGGCAGGGGCATTTTCTCGTTCCCCTTTCTGGTAATTTCAATCATGTTTTCCTCGTGTCCCTCCCATGCTTTTTCGGGCTAGAGAAATTCCTGTATTTTGTTGAGCCACCTTCCCCTGAGTTAACTCACAATATGCTAGTTTGAACAAAACTTAACTTATAACATGCTAGTTTATACAAAACTTATATTTATATGGCTTGTATTACATTTTATATCCTATTAACACGAATTAACTTTAGGACATATATCACACTTACTTATGTTGGATCTTGTTGTTGATATTATTCCTGTGTGATTTGATGTCTTTAAGCCAGTCAGGTGATTGCTCCATTTGAGCGGAATTTCTGTCCAAATCCTAATTTTCACCTCAGACATACATGTACTCTATCAGCTACAAGTAATTTCTTGAACCAGTATTCCCTTAATCTCCGTCTCTTGTCACTTAATGGTGTTTGCATATTTATGTTTCATTTAAGGATTTTTGAATATCCTTATTAGACAAGGGTAATTCTTTCAAGATCTTTGTCTGAAACTCCTTTATGTCCTACTGTCTCATTACTTTTTTTAAACTTGTCCATGGCAATCCTTTTATAAAACGCCTATACTCTCTTCTGCACAAGATTTTTCCAAAGAATCTGATACAATTCTTTTACATACAAGGGCTTAAAATAACAGTGTAGAGACTTAAGCATTCAAAATAGACAGTCTTTGGATTTAGGCTATTGAAAATAATGTCGGACTGAAAGGATTCTGTTCGTCTCACATCCTTGCGAATTACTTGGCTCGTTCTGCCAGCAAATGTGTGGTTTAGCAGTAGGAAAAGACAGAATGGTTACCATAGAAACTGTCATACAATCCAGTGTGGTGCTCATGTTACTGTACCTCTGAGACAATACAAAGCTGCCTTCTTAATCCCTTTAGTGCTGCTGGTTGAATGGTGTATGCCCAGTAAAGTGGCACTTGTAGGTCCCTTGGCTGTACACTCTATTTTCCATCTCCTTCTCAGTAAAGTAATGGGCCTCCTGCAAACAGTATGAAATAAAACCCCAAGCCCAACATTCAAAGGTAGAAACTCAGTGCTCTGCTTGAAAAACACACAACTTCCCCCCAGACTGTAATGACTGGAATTTTATGAGGTTATTTTACATCCCACTAAAAATCTTTAAACACTAACCGATGTCAATAGAGATACAATGAACTTTGTTCAAAACATAGAAGATGCCTCAGTGCAATTTAATTTTTCCTGAGATAATTTTATATATTTAGCTCATTGCTTGCTAGAATCAGTGAATTTTGGGGAGAAAAGACAAACTGCATAAAATTAAGGCTTAAGTGATTGTTTTGTTGTGAAGTTTGACACATTTAACATCTGCTAGATTTCATTTAACTCTATGGAACAACTAAAAGTTGTGGCCCCAATGGAGTGGACAGCTTTAAATTAATACAGTATTTTACAGGAGCTTTCTCATTAGATTTTTATGTCAATGCTATTTCATCAGTGTTTTGTATATAGCCATTAGAATTCCCACTAGAGAGAAGACTGGCATCTATATCATAGGAAAATGCTCCAATAATTTAGGTGTAGGGAAATCTGTGGAAAAGTTAAGTATCTTTTTTTATCATGTATTGATAACATATCCAAATATTCATTCATAAAAAGGACAGATTAAAAATTAATTAAGCTTGGCAACTATGATCTTGCCTGAAATGTGGGGCAAGGGAATATTTTCACTGCTAAAAATTTCAAGAATTTTCATTTTCCTCTTGTGTCTGAATCATGACGTAGTCAAATCTCTCCACTGCCTTTTATCTCAGAATTTTGCCTTTTTCGTTGGCTTGCATTTTAATTTAGGAAAGCACGGTAGCACAAACACAAATTCTGTCAAACGACTTAAATTACAGCTTGATTCTGAAAAGTTTCAATTTCCAGCAGTCTAAACTGAGAATTTTGTTCTTTGGTCCTCTTTTTCTAATCCTTGCACCTATATTGGTCAAATAGCTGTAGGTCAAATAACTTGTAGGTAGTTATGAAAATGCTTTTGTGAGATGTAGGCTGATGCCATCTCTGAGCAGTTGCACAAGTGAATTGATACTTGCAGCATTTCAATGTTAGATTATAAGTTATGGATAATATCTTTAAAATTCTAGATCCTATAAAGTATAATGATTCAAAATGTTGAACCTTCTTATTTGCACATGCGATGTGCATTTTAAAGGGAAAAAAATGGCACTTGTGCACCATTAACACCTCAAAAATAGGTCAAAAACACCACTTGCTTTGTCCTTGTACAGCTTTCAGCATCTCTTTTTGTTTATGCGTTTTTGATCATTGTTTTGACTTACAGAGAACATTGAATGAATCCATTAAATTCTAGTAGAAACTACAAATTTCTTTAAAAGTTAATGGGGAAAAAGAAATTAAATTTTTTGTTTTCCTTTGCTTTGTTCAATGCCATAGTTTTCATGACTACTCTTTATGAAATTTATTCTGAAAATGGAGGGAAATGCCTTGCTCTAGACCTAGATGATAGTTCCATCCAGAAAAGAGGGCAGTCTACTGGAAAGCTGCTTTCCTGGCCTGAAACATGTCCTGGGTCAAAGGCAGAGAGGGGAAGAGGTTTTGGTGCTGGGTAGGTAAAACAAAGCTGATTATTGACTTTAGAGAATTAAAACTTGTCTTCATTTACATTGCAGATACAAAGAATATTGCTCATTAATTCTTCTCTTTTCTGTGGTATTTTAGTATGGTTAGTTAATGATGTGAGCCTGACATCTTAAATAAACAGGTTTGAGCGCTTTCATTCTGAATTTGAGATAATATTATATTCACAGGTACTTCATGGACACCAAAATGTATGTTTGTATATTTCTTCAAAGACTCTCTTTCTAATAAATTGTAAAGTCATAAAAAATCATGTAGATATACCTGATTAATTGTAATAAATTAATTATCATTTTGAAAATGTAAATTCAGAGTAAAAAAATTTATCAGAATATCTGAACTGAATTTGCTTTGAGGATACGTGCCACGTTTAGCGCAAAATATTAACTGTTTTCAAAGTGTAAGGATATATTAGTTTTTATTCATGAGCACAACCTGCTTCCATGTGTGTTTTTCCAATCAGGAAAGACAACTAAAAACATAATGTACATCCCGTATCTGAGTTCCAAACTTTTGTTATCAAAGGTCATCTGTTCATCTATCTGGGTTGATAAAAGTCAAGAAGGAATCTGAGGTGTTGCTTTATTTCTTACTTTCTCAAAGTTGTCTGACTGTAGAAGTGATGGATTTATCCATGCACAGGCACAGACATAGGGCAATTATTGTACTATATCATTGAAAATGCTCTGTGTGCCACTATATTATGAAATTATTGTAGTTCCTTCAGCTACGGCAAAATTTTTGACATACTCAAGACTTTAAAAAGTAATATAAAAGGAGTAGGAGGAATTGTGTGTGAGCACAAATACGGAATTCTCCACTACCATAACACAGCACCATTAAGATGACAAACACCAGTGTTAACAGCACACACTATAAAGGTCTTTTGGCCAGGAAGTTTATATTCTTTTATAATCTGGAGATTTATAATGAATAATATGAAAGCAGAATAAATTTGAATTGAAAGAAGATTTTTTTAATCACTTACAAAAATTAATTTATCATAAGCAGTGAGATTTATATTTTAGGTGTCATCTGAAAGAGTTTATCTGCAGGAGTATGATGTCACTAACATCACGTGGGTTTTCCTGAGCACGAGCTCAGTAGAAAGAATTACAACTTTTTTATAACCGTGTAATTTACTGCAACAGCTGGTATTTCTCTGGAAGTACTTTGTATGGATGTGACCTGACCACCCACTATCAGCATTTCAGAAGGCCAGTTACTGTATTCTTAGTCAAAATATGATGATCCACTTTAATTTAGTGCACTACTACTGAAATTTTATAACCCTGAAATAAAATGTAATTGAATTTGTATAGAGCTAATTGTGGAAACTATTAGTGACTTCATAGATGAATGATCTCAAAGATTTATATTTTATCAAAGAAAATGGTTTTACTTGAATAGTTGTTGATAGAATTATCCTGATAACTACTTTAGTTTACAGAGAATGCAGAATACTTTTCAATTATATTTTGCTAAAAGAGTTTTTGAAACGTCACCAAATAATATGATATATATAGCTCTTTTATCCCTCCTGTACCATGGCTTGTATGACTACCATATTATTTTAACTCTCCTTTGAGCTTTTATGCTTTTTCTTTCTGAGAGATACTTGTGCTCAATTATCAGCATCTCAGTTTTTAATAAATTGTGTAAGAATCCCCAAATATTTTTTCTGCATAATAAGGGAAAAACGTATCTAAACCCAGAGTTATTTAAATGAGGTATTCAAAAATTTTCATTCCATATAAAATTATGTGTTTACCAATTTTCTGGAAATTATTCAATTCAATAGAGAAGAAAATGTTGGACAAAGCAAAAAATCTTTAAATTGCAAATATTCAAAATAAATAAATTACTTGATTCTCAACAAGATTTGAAAGTTCTTAACAATCCTCAATTTCTTTTTCGTAAAAAGTGATTTTCATGGTGTAATGCCTTTCTACATGTTCCTACATATTAGTATACATTGCTATGTTACTATTCTGATTAGATTGTAGTTACTAATACTTCTTATTCTTAATAACATTTGTTGATGATGTTACACATAAATAATAGTATTATGTTAGTAAAATCTATATCATACTGATACCAAGTGATTCAATAGTAAATTTATTAAAACTGGAATTGTGAAAATAATGTGGAAATTGTATAAAATTATAAAAATATTTTGTTGCTTCTTAGTTGGTTCACTTTGTAATATTCCGTGAAGTTGTTTGTTTTGATTGTGTTTTATTCTGTCTTTGAGCTGATGCAATTCTTAGGAAATGTCTTTATATCTCCCTTGAAAAAAATTACATTTATAATAAATCAAAATTATAACCATAGTTTCTGTTGCAATAAAGGTAAGATGTAATCTGAGACAGAGGTGAGAAATATAGATTACTTTTTAAAAAGGATGTCTTCTAAAATACTTGCTATAATTTAAAAACCTATTTAAAGATATTTTATAACAAAAAATTGAAAACATCAAAAGACCTTTTTTTTTTTTTTTCACAATGAAACAAGCTAATATTTTGACTTTTTGTCCACAATATTCTGAGATTCTATGTAAATTAGAAAAAACTAGTCAGTCCTCCAGCATTTTTCTCTATAGTCACAGCTGTGACAAGAAGCAACCACTTTCCCCAATTCTTCTTAGTTAATCAACTTAAACTAAGAGTCCAGATTTTGAAAAAGAAAGGTACATGTGTCTATTTCCCAAAATCTTCTGGGTTCAACACTCTCCAGTATTTATTTGTCTAAAGAGCTAAGGAGTGGTATGGAAGGACAGAAAATGACAGGTCTCTTAACTTTTCAAAGAACCACTGGGATTATTTGTCAGCATTAGCAGCGGTTTGCAGCCAGTGCAGTTTGTAAACAATCTCAGAGCTCTCTGAAGACAAAGGTGATTTCTAACAGAGGCTGCAAACAATGCAGCCTTTATTTAACCTTAGTGTAGGTGGTTTAGAAGGAGAAATCAAACCCTCAGGCTAATTGCCGTGGGCAGAAGGATCCCAAACCCAAGCAAACAAAAGAGCTTAAATATCTGCTCTTGTGAAGGTTCTTGTGCATCTAGTTAGATCAATTTGGAACACACTCGTCTTACTATTTACAGTCTTTGTTCTCTTGGGGGTTAATTATTTGTCAAAATGATTTTTACCCAAGACAAGTAACCGTCAGAAAAGTATTGCAAAGGAATAAAGGCTCTTTTTCATTCTTCAATAGAATTGAAAAGTTACCATGTGTTAGGAGAGAGAAGAAATGGGAAAATAATTCACAAAATAAAATTATAAATAAGATGTCACCATGAAGATTTAAGGAAAAGTAAAAGCTGTGAACCACTGTATGGAAAATTACAAGCATGGAGCATGCTTAACTTAACATAAATCAGACCAGTTCATCTCTACAGCTGTATTTTACCAGGAAAATTATCTGTTTAAGATTTCACAAAGTCCTCTTTCTTTTAAACTTGAAACTTTCATCACTGGAATTGGAAGATGCTAAAGAGATATTGTTTTCAAATAATGTGTTTATTAAATATAAAGGTTATTTGTATTTTACCCATATAATTCTTTGCAATAAAATGCAATGTTAACATATTGACCCCATCGACCCCATTTTTGGTTGCTTGTGTTCAAGACAGGCTCTGACACTGTGCAGCCATAAAACCTCCTATCAGACTTCTGTATAAAGAGTAAAATTGTAAGAGTTTGTTTTGTGCCCATCCTGCACCTTCAGACAGTACTTCGGCAGCTCTATTTATGCTCATGCTCAGCCTCAGTACCAGCCATGCCCATTCCCAGCCTGGTAGGCCTAGCATCCTGGGCTCTCATTAAAATGCAGGCACTCTTTTATCATTTTTCTTTATGGTGAAGGAGATAAAATAATAGTTAATGTATTTCTTCAATGATTTTTTTCAGTACCCTTACATATCTGTTCACTTTGAAAGGTCACCCATCCTTCTGTGGATACAACCAATGTCTGTAAAAGCAGCCCTGATTGTTACTCTGTTTGGAATATGACACCATATTTGCTCCTACCCTTACTTATTTTTAAAATTTCAAAGAAGAAATCCCTGGACAGTATTTCAGTTCCCGTGGCTTAACAGAATATTCATCTGTTCTACCCATAGTGTTTAGTAGAGACTAAAAACCTTCCCCAGTTCAATGTCCCTTGACATTAAGCCAACTTTCCAACTTAAGTCGAGAAGTGCAGCATCCAATTTATGAGAATCTGGTAAACCGAGGATCTCTTATACTGCTGGGCATTGGGGAAAGCACAAGCTGAAGTTACTGAGTAATTTGATTGACGTTCATATAAATACGAATACAATTCCTCTAGGAACTTGACTTGGAGATATATCTTGTCCATCAAAAAGAATTGAAGGAATTCATTTTCAAACCCAAGATAAGTACGGGATTCAGTCTCAGTAAGGAGTATTTTCAAAGTGCTTGTACAATAGCTTTGGTGGAACCATCATATCTCCGTACATTTTTGAATTATATACAGAGCAAACATATCATATTCATAGCTGATTCTAATTTCTGAAGAAATATTTCATACAGTGCATACATGTAAATATTTAAAGATATATCTTCTAGGGTTTTATGTAAATAGTTTAGCACATATCTTTCATTTCTACCTTTTCTGCATGTAAAAAGTAAAATTCTTTCAGAAAAGCACATTCATGTATTGAATTCAGTGAATGAAATTCTGAACATAAAGTATTATTTCACATGTCCATCATTATTTCATGGACTTTACTAGAGAAGCAGGACAACTTGGTATTTACAATTAAAGGGCTATATGTTCTTAATCAAAATAATACTTTAAACCATTATAAATTAAAATAATTTTAATAGATAAATTTTGTTCAGTGAACAATAGCAATAGTGGTTATAGTCTCTCAGTGGAGGAACAGGCACCCTGTACATTGTTTGGTTAGGGTGTTTTTTGTTTTTTTTCCTTACTTGAATAGAGGACAGCATTGAATACATGCTTAAATTGTCACAGCAATCCAGTGGCTGAGTACAACAAACTTAATACCATAATCTGCCAGCTAGTTTAGAGAATTCAGCATTTAGGCATTAAAAATTGAGGATTACAATTGGTTTGTTTTGCCAAAATCTTATCCTATTATCCTGTCTCCCATGAAGATGGATGAACATTGATGGATACTTGTATTAGAACATGACAAGCATATATATACTATTCCTTCTTATATTTCTGCAGTCTCCAGTTATTTTGAACTCTTTTCTGGTTCTCTTGAGGTTTGTATGTTTCTAAAGTCCTTAAATCTCTCTGCCAACATTTCATCAAAGTGGCCCATGAAAGCACATAAGATTTTTCTGCTAAAAATGTCCTTTAGTGATGGCTTCTGTAGGAATACTTCCTGTTGAATAAAAAGGCTTTTTTAAAATTAATTTTTATTCTGGACATAATATTGAGGTGCTTTGGATGAGCATTTGCTAAAATGTTCAGCTCCACTTTAGCAAATGATTAATTGTTTTCTCCATTTTGTTTTTAGGATGGAATTTCTGTCACTGAAAGCCAGGGACTTCAAAGTAAAATGAGTAACAGTGGTATAGTAAATTGCATAGATAAGCATCTAAGGTATTATTATTATTATTATACAAAATTAAAAGTGTGATCTGAAATATATTACAGTGAAATAATAGTTCCTATTGAACATTATAATCATTTAGGTTGGAAAAGTCCTTTAAGATCATCAAATCCAAACATTTACCCAGCACTGCCAAGTTCACCAGTAAACCATGTCCCTAGAGGTTTGATTATTTGTTTCCTGAATTTGAACTAACCGAAAGAAGAAATGGTCTGTATAACCTGAAGAAAAAACGATGTCTCAGTGTTTCGCTACTGATAACAAAGTTTCATTATCATTGATAAGCACGGCCTGCTCAGATAGGAGATTTTTAATGGAAAAAACCCAAAACTATTACTGTCAGATCTGTGGCAGTCCCAATGAATGGCTCAAAATACAGCTATTCAAAAGAGCTGGTATCTAATAAATATGTATAGGGGCTTTCATCTCCATTCTTTTCTTTCTCAGTGAATAAATGAATGAAAAGACAATAATATTTGCCTACTGCCCTTGAGTTAAGCTATAGAAATACAACTTAATTAAAAATACTTTTGGCAGTAGGACTGATTTACATAAGTGTTAGATAGGTTGAAAAGTCAGAAATAACAGCTGTTAAGTAAGAGAAAATGAGCTGGCTTATAAAGAAAATGGACTCCATTGTAATACATGCTTGTATTACAGGATGTGAGAGGAAAATGAAAGTACTGGTCCATAAACTGCACAGAAAAAGAGTATTTCCTAGATAAGTAGGAGGGATGTTCAATGAAACAGCCATTAAAGACAGGAGTAATTGAGAAGAGAAATGTCTCATACAACAAGGATTCAAATTATTTTATTACCAGAAAATAATAGGAAAAATTAAAAGACAGCTGTATATTTGTTCTTTTCACAACCAGCAATTTAAGAAATCATGGTTTTTTTTAAAGTAATTCTTTCTTTCTTCCTTCCTCTCTTTCTTTCCTGCCAAGTACAGGATAAAGTTATTTACTAAAATTATGATAAAAGCTGTCTTTGTCAAAATAAATTAACAACAATTGTCCTGGTGATGCACATTTGCTTTCATGTTAGCAGAATGTAAAGACAGAAAAATTTTAGAGACATCAAAAAATCCTACACTTTCTTAGTAACTCTAAGGTGGCTCCTACTGCACAATAATCTAAAAATATCAACTGCATAGCTATTTATGAAGTTTAAAAACAACTAAAAATTAAAATAATGTTTCTAGGCTATATTCCTACTCATTTCATAATCCTACAAGTTATTAGGTTTACAATCTATTTCACTGATGTTAGTTTACCTTTAATTCCACTCTCTCTGAAAGCTTCTTGGATAACATACTTCCTTTATAAATGCCACCAGTACTCTGCAAGTACACTTGCATTAGGCTCAAAATCAAAAAACACCCCAGGAGATAAGTATTCTGTCTCAAGGCATATGTTATATGGAGTATTCTCAAAGCTCTGTGGAACTTAAAGGAAGAAATGCTTAAAGGAAGAAATGTGGCCTGTATCATGCTGCTGTTGAATGCCTTCGAGATGCTTATGGAGGAGATAAAAATCTTGCAAGCACTTGGTGATTTCTCTCTTAGACTTAAATGTGCAGTTTAGGAAGAAGGAGGAAATCCTAGAATAAATTTGTAAGTAACATTTTAAGCATCTGTCTCTAAATTTGCCTGTACGAACTCAGAGAGTACTGGATAGGTTCATTAATTCCTAGTATCACAGAATCATAGAATAGTTTGGTTTGGAAGGGGCCATAAGGATCCTCTTGTTGCAACTCCCTGCCATGGGCAGGAACACCTTGCACTAGACCAGCTTGTTCAGAGCCCCTCCAGCCTGGCTTTGAACACTTCCTAGAACGGGGTATCAGCAGCTTCTCTGGACAACCTGGGCTGCCGGCGCCTCACTACCCTCCCAAGGAAAAAATTCTTCCTAATATCTGACCTTAACCTGCTCTCTAACAGTTTGAAGCCATTCCCCCTTGTCCTGTCACTACATGCTTCCATCAAAAGTTGGTCTCCAGCTCTTGTAGTCCCTTCAGATACCACAAGGCCTCTATAGGGTCTCTGCAGAGCCTCCTCAAGGCTGAACAGCCCCAATTCTCTCAGCCTTTCCTCGTAGGAGAGGTGCTCCAGCCCTCTGATCATCTTTGTGGCCTTACTCTGGACTTGTTCCAATAGGATCTCGTTCCAAATTGATTTTTGTATTGGGAGACCCAGAACTGGCAGGGAAGATATCGCAATAGCAGAGTCACCACCCTTGGCCTACTGGTGATGATCTTCTTGGCCCAGCTCAGGACACAGTTGGTCCTCTGGGCTGCAATTAATCACACTGCTGATTCATATTGAGCTTTTCCTCCACAAACACCCCCAAAACGTTCTCCCCACAGCTGCTCTCAATCCATTCTCTACCCAGCCTGTATCTGTGTTTGAGTTTGCCCCAACACACTTTGCACTTGGCCTTGTTGAGCTTCGTGAGTTTCACACAGACCCACATCTCCAGGCTGTCCAGGTGACTCAGGATCCACCCCTTCCCTCTAGTGTGTGACCGCACCACACCATTTGGAGTTGTCAGCAAATTTTCTTGAGGGTGCTTCAATCCCACTGTCCACGTCACCAACAAAAATGTTAAAACTTGCTGGTCTCAATACCAAACCCTGAGCAATGCCACTTGTCACCAGTCTCTACTTGGACATTCAAAAGATCCTAGACCAGAAGTGATGGTAAAAGACTTTTATTTTTCAGAAAATATACCCAAATCATAAAAAGTTTATTATAGATAAAAACTACATGCACATACAAAAAACTCACCAAACCTAAACAATAAAAAATCCAAGTGCATAACTTTGAAGAGTGTAAAAAAATAAACAAAATAACCAGTCAGCAGGTGAGAATCAGACAGAGAGAAATGCTAAAATGACTGTTTATTTGGAAGCAAATTGGCCCTACAGTGAGACAGAAAAGTCACAAATAGCAAATGTACATGCAGTGTTATAATTGGAAATTTTAATAAAGCCTTCTGAAATGGTACCATGACCCCTCATTGTTACAATTTTTAGATAGGACACCTCAGTGTTATCAAGTTCTTAAGCCTATATTGACAGTGATTGCAAGCTTAAATCTCAAAGTCAGTCTTGGTCTGTTTTGCTATAGTGTTTGAAACTTCTTCCTGTCACAGGAGATTTTGATAAACTGAATACATAGCCTGAAAGAGACAATTAAAAATGTTTATCTTTTATAGCGATGAAAAGCCGCAGAAGTGATGTAAATAGCAAGCACAAGTAATTGCTTCCATTCTTTTCATCTGGAGGGATTTCCAAGGCAACTTACAGACAGAGCACAATACTGTGCTGAAGTGGCTGAGTGATTCCCAAGTGAGTCTGGGAAAAGCAAGCCCTGATATACCTGCAATTGTCTGCATGGAGATGGTGATAATAGAGACCTCTGACATTGTTTCTAGAAGGCTCATTATATCATACACAAAAGACTGAACAGCTGCATCACCACAGAGTTGTATATGGGTAGCACAAGACTAGGGAAAAACAACTATAAATCTAATAAGCCACTTCTTATAAAAGTAGAAATGATTAAAGATCAAACTTAAATCCCTTCTTTTTTAATAATTTTGATTATCAATAAAACTCAGAATTTGAATGATGAAGATCCTTGATTTTCCTGAAATGTTGTATTGTGCTGCCGACACAATCTGGGGAGAATTATATAGCCAGAATTCAAATATGGAGGAGCACTGTCTCCTAATGATGCCATTCACATAAAAGCCATCTAGGAAGATAAACTAGTCCAGCCTAACTAATGACCTAAATTTCTCCTTGCCTTTTCATCTTCATGGGTTCATGACTATTTCTGACCCCTCTTCCCCTGGCAATTATTTTTTCTTTAGCAGCTCATGGAAAGCAGAAATTAAAATGCAGCAGTCATGCCATGTACAGAAACATTTTTTTCCTGATGGCTAAATATGAAATATTTGAGATGGTAAATAGATTGTTATTGTCTTCTGTCACTGAGGTGCTGGGTAAATCTACTTATGATGCCCATAAAAACTGTATTTACAAAATCCTCAGAGTACTTGTTTGTTTAATGTACTCTCGGCTCTCCGTGTATCAGTAGTGATTACTGCCCACACAAAAGAAACTAATACACATAGCGCCAAGATAGTTTATGAAAATTTAATCAGAAAGTACCCATAATTAATTAAATGGATGTGAAATTCAGCAGCATACAGTCATCATGGAGATCTCGTCTCTGCTACCCAGCCAAAATAGCAGTGATTGGTTATGTGTAGCATAACACAGGAAATGTCAAGAAGATACAGAATTACTACTAGCACTAAAATATTATCTAACCTAGAGACAGCTTCAGTAAAATAAGGGTTTAGATATAGGTGTAAATTTAAGTATTTTCTATGCAGAAGTGCATATGTGTGATTACGAGTGAGTTTTGAGCTCAAGTACTGCACATTTACACAAGGATCTTCAAATGACAGGTGGCAATGCAGTTTATCTCTCTATTTCAAGGGTAATTTCTATCCATATGGTAGGCATTTTGAGAAGTATTCTCAATGACCTACACTAGTTAATGTATACAATATTAAAACAAAACCAAACCCCACCTTTCAAGCAGCTATTCACCACTGTGAAGGGTGAAGATGAAATATTACAGAGGAAAATCAAAGAAGGGTGGAAATTGCAAAAGATAATAAATAGTACACCAGTGGCAGTCCACTTCTAGTTGATCTTTTGATGGACATGTCTTGTCTGTGTAAACCAGTGTATTGTCAACACTCCAAACCTCTTGCACTTTGTGTTACCTCATGACTTACTGTCTGCAACAGAAATAATTAATAGTAGGTAAAAAGAGCTTGCAAAACAGAGAGTAAAGGACAAAGTAACTGATTTAAAAGCAAGCTCTGCTTTAGAAGCAATCCTTTAGATATTTTGATGAAAATATGGACACTGAGAATAGTTAGAACATTCTTGTGTCATTATATGTGAAAATAGGAGAACCTCAGTGGAATGATATGGGTTAACACAACTTATCGGGTGGCCTTTGTGACTTCCTATGGAACTTAATTTAAATTGCTTTAGAAAGTGTCTCCAAAGCTGGAGGGGTGTGGGGGGTTTCAGTTTGTTTTTGTTTTTCTTTCTGTTTCAAACCCCTGGAATAGAAAGGCAACATTTCAGATTCAGAGTTGGGTAACCAAAGCACAGATATAACCAAGAGTGGAAAAAGGTTAGAAAGAGCTGTGAAAGTCTTTTAAATGAGGAAATTAGTAAAAATTTCCAAGGTGTAAAAATCATAGGTAGCAATTTTTGTAAAATAATTCTTAAAAAAATATTCAATTCTGATTAGGCAATTTTACCATATACCTCATATAGGTTCTAATATTTTGTTGCTGTAGTTTAAGAGACTGATGTTTGGAGATGTTTTCTTTTTATAATGGTATTTTTTTAGGTGTTGTGCATCCCTAGCTTTTTTTCCAATGTTTTTTTAAAAAAACATATGAATAGTAAGAAGCTGAGAAAACAAGCATTTTGAAATCTGTCATACTTTGTCTGAGAACTACCATCAAACTTTAATATTCCTGTAAAATATTAAAATAACAAAGTTGAAAAGTTCTGCCTGCATCTAAATATTGTTTTCGTTATGTTAAAGTTTTTCAAGTTATATTTTGTTTGCATCAAACTTAAATAAAGCTAGACATCCAGTTTTGGAGGTGTGAATCTGCTGCATTAAAATATCTAGTCTCATTATAGTTTGAATCTTGAGTTTCATTGCCTGCGTTTATTGTCTTTTCAAACCATATATATTGTTTTGCTTGTCACATTATAAAGAGAAGTACAGTGTGCTGAATAAATCTTCTCAAGTGTCTTTTAGGTATTCAAAGGCAAAATTCCTTGGATTTCTGGAGCCATGGGTAAGGTTTAGAAGCTGGTCAAACATAGGCAAAAGAAAGTTGTACATCTTGCACATTCTTCAGACCTTGTTACCCCATGTGCCATTTTAGACAACATACAGCCAGATGAAAAGACTAGATTGCATTTTGAAGCTCACTTTCATTTTCCTTTTATTTTTATTTTTATATTTTGTTTCAATTTCTGAAAAAAACCCAGACTTTGAATGGTCAGTACGTTGTTACATGCATATGCAAGTAAACAAAATTACCTTTGAAAAAAGGTTTTTCAGTAAAGCCTTAAAATCCAGTAGTGTAGCAATGGAATGCTTGTGTTGTCTGACTTTGTGTTTGATTCTCTAACCTAGTGATTTCTTACATGTATTATTTAGTGACAACACATGCTCACATGCTGAATCTGCAATTAGAGAGACATGTTATGAATTATCCCTGAGGTTATATTCCACCCGATGATGTAAATTCCTCTCCTTCACACTGAGATGTACAGCCAGAATTGTGATTTTATACTAAAACAGTGCAACTGCCCCATCCCTGGAAATATTCAAGGCCACATTTAATGGAGCTTAGAGCAACCTTGTCTAGCAGAAGGTGTTCATGCCCATGCCAGGGGGTTGGAACTAAATGATCCCTGCATCTTTTCCAGCCCAACCATTCTGTGAATCTGTGATTTTATAGAGCTCTTCTCCACAACAAAAGTACACTAATGTTAGTGTGCAGTTTTACACTTAATGACTAGTTTATATCATTAGCCTGAGGAAAAGGGATAGTTGGAAGGAAATAACTTCTTAATTTTTTTCCTGTTTAAATAGTTAGAGGAAAGAATTTTAAAAACTAGTTTTAAAACTTCTGTTCTTCCAGTATGTAAAAATTCTGTGTTTGTAATTTCCTTGGCTTTGTCATAATCCTTGGCTGACTTTAACAAGAAAGAATGTGGAGGACACAAATATGGTTCAGCAGCAAGAACTGAGCTTCTGAAATGCCTTCTCTTTTCTTCACCATTCACCACAGAAATCACAAAGTGTTGACAAAATATCAGAGGGAATTTCTTTATTGTGAACAAACGCTGTTGAGGTTGACTTCTTTTTCAAACCTACAGCACAAAATTGCCAGAAGGACAAATGAAGAATATATGGAATAATTTTTATGGTTTGCAGATCACATTGCTAGCTTCCCTGGGTATTTTAATTGAAATTGAAGATGTCTGAAGACTTTGTTTTTGTATCAGCAAGTTTTTATATGTGAGTTTGATTTTTTTTTTTAATATTAAATACTATGCTAAGTGAGGATCATGTCTTGATTGGACCTGGTATGTTGTTCCTTTTTCAGCACTTCATTGGATCTTCTTCTGGGGATTGACATAAGAAAAAAAAAAAAAAAAACAGCTTTGGAGGAGTCGTGATGTAATTGTATCTACCTGTCTGTGTGTCTATATATCTGTCAGTATCCCACTGTAGTGGGATGTTTAAAAGACTGACAAGACAGTACAGTTCAAACTATAAAACTCAACTTTATTACATTAATTTATTAGAGGCATTCTTCTTGCTAAGACTTAATCCTTACATGTGATCATCACTACCTATACAAAGCTGTTAGTATTTGACAACCATTTTCTTTGTTGTCTGTGAGTCTGCTGGCAATGATGCTGAAGAGCAGCACTGATGGCTGCTGTCCTTACTTGTTCCTACTCACCACAGTCAAGGTGATCTGCCTTGAGAGCACCTCAACGAGACAAGTAAAGCAAAATTGGTTTGTCTTCCAATTTTATGCATTGTTGTCTGATTCTTTTATCCTGTTGCCCTGTTTCTAACCCCAAAAGAGCTCCCCACACTGCTTATTTTGTTTCTTGGGCTACAAAGATGGTGAGGGGACTGAAGCATCTCATGAGGAGAAGCTGAGGGAGCTGGGTTGGTTTCAGCCTCAAAAAGCCATGGCTGAGAGTGGACTTCAACCCTGTCTGTCAGTGTCTGCAGGGAGAGGCCAGAGCATGGACCAGGCTCTGCTTGGTGGTGCCCAGCAGTGGGACAAGAGGCACAAATGGATACCCAGCAAGTTCCACCTGAACATGAGGAAGGACTTCATTGTGCAGTGACCAAACACTGGAACATGTTTGGTCACTCCCTCACTGGAGATATTCCAGAACTGTGTGGATGCCATCCTAAGTCATGTGCTCTGGGATGAACCTGCTTGAGCAGGATTCAACCTGACCCATTCCGTGCTTGTCTTCTCCTCCGTCTTGCCAAAACATCTTTGTAGTACTTTTTAGCAGGATGTCCTGCCTATTTTCAGCCTTTTCTCCTATGCAGTGACTTTTTTGCTCGGTTGTCTTGGAGGTGTAGCTGTCCCCCTCCCTTCAGTGCTTCTCACATTGCTCATACGCTAATGTATAGCTTTGTGTGGCTACGCCATCCCACCTATTGATGTTGTCTGCATTGATGTTGTCTGCACCACTTCAGCATGCTTACTTTCAAGTTCAAGGCAAGTCGATATATTAATTCTAACCCAAATAGTACATTTATAATTGATATGCTTCATTGACCTTTGCATTGGCTACAATGACAAGGTCTGCCAATATTTATAGATTAAACCCATTGTTTGTATTTAGGCTGTCAATGTAAACTAGCTTCTTGGCCAGGAGACAGTTCAGTTTGGAAAAGTTTATGGAAGCCTTCTATGTCAATATTCATGATGAGATATGATTTAGAATTAACTGTTGACTTTGGCAGTTGTTTGTCTTTCTTCCTTCCTTCCCTGACTGATGTACTAGTTCTTGGTTTTTTTTATTTGGATAAGTATTTCTCTTAAGAACAGCTGTTTCCTTTTCCTTGGTGATATTACTTGAATTTGTCTCTTCAGTCTTTTGTCAAAACGCTGTCTTACTTTTCTTATGAATCCCAGCATTTCTTTCACCCTGTGCATAAACCTTGCGGTATTTTCAAGAGGAGGTTCAGAATGTTTTGCTAAATTCATTCTTCTGTCATTGATTTTCTAAACCTTCTGGCTGACTAGTCTTCCATTTCCTTACTCAGCAGCTTCTCCTGCAGAAAATTTCTCAAGGGAAGGATTTTATAACCTTTTACAACCTTCCACACAAAATTCCTTACATGACCATTTTAAAGGACCTCCCACTATAGTCCCTTATTTTTCAAAGTCCTCCAATTAGAAAATGGAAAAGCAAATAACACAAATAAAGTAGAGAAGTCCTGTTTTTAAAAAGATAGTCATGGTATAAATCACTTTTTTTTTATATATATTGTCATAACCTTTGGAGAATTCATTAAGGACCTTCCAGACTACCCAGTCTGTGCTCCAAGAAGAAATTGTTAATGGAATGCAATGGCTTCTCCTAATGCATAAATATTAATAAAAGGCAAAGAATAAGAAAAAAAAATCATATTTTCTAAACTCTAGAATAAAAGTACCTTTAAATATAAACATGGTATATTTTTAACATAAATGGCTAAAATGCTTTCAAAAACAATTTTTATGCCCATATGAAAAAATCTATTTTGGATGGATAAAATGTCAGTAAACAGGTATAGGCAACACTGGTGATAATTAAAATAGGTTTTAAAAGTGCAATTCATTGAGACTAATTGTTTTTAGAATGGCCAGTATGTAATCAATATTTCAATTTACAGGCTAGAAAAATGACAAATAAATATTTGAATTCTTCTAAGAACATCACAGAATGTCAGATTCATCATATGATTTTTTTGGCTTCTGGGCAAGGGTGAGCTTTATCCCTTACTAGCCAACACATATCCTGGGTTAAAGTAGCAAGATTTCCAGCAAGTCAGGGAGGTGATCCTGCCTCTCTACTCACTCCCCTGTGAGGCACACCTGGAGTGCTGTGTCCAATCCTGGGTTCCTCAGGATGGGAGAGGCTTGGAGCTCCTGGAGCAGCTCCATTGGAGGGTGACAAAGAAGGTGAAGGGATGGAGCATCTCTCTTATGAGGAAAGGCTGAGGGAGCTGGGGCTGTTCAGCCTTGAGAAGGGGAGACTGAGAGGGACCTCATCAGTGTCTGTCCGTGCCTGCAGGGAGGGGTCAGAGCATGGACCAGGCTCTGCTCGGGGGTGCCCAGCAATGGGACAAGAGGCAACGGGGCAGAATCAATGCACAGAAGTTTCACCTGAACATGAGGAAGATCTTCTTCACTGTGCAGTGACCACACACCGGAACAGATCACCCAGAGAGGGTGTGGAGTTTCCCTCACTGGAGACAGCCCTCAACCATCTGGAGGCAATCCTGTGTCATGTGCTCTAGGATGACCCTGCTTGAACAGGGAGCAGATGACACACTGTGGTCCCTTCCAATCTGACCCATTCTAGGATTGTGATTCTGTGATCCAGACAGAATGTTGAAATTAGACCAGGAGTTTCTTTGTTTAGGCAAATTGAATTTTAGCTGTTTTGCAAAGTTGTGAAGTAGGTGAAAATTATTAGTGGCACTGGGGACAGGTTTTTTTAAGTGATTATATGAGATAATATTTGGTGATTCAGGAAGACAAGTAGTATGGCTAGGTAGGGGGTAATGTGGCAAAAGGATACTAAAGTATTACTATACTGACCTTATTCTATGTTAAAGTGAAGATGAATACAGTCCTTGCAGTCCACATTCCCTTTAGCTCTCATCTAGCACAGAAACAACAGATCTGACACTGAGTTTTACAGTGTCCCATAACTCATACTCAGTTCTATTCTTGCATTTCTTTCACCTTCCTATACCTGACCCACACAGCTAATTCTGGAAAGAAGCTGACATGAGAATTTACTTGAGGAAGTGCTGAAGCCTTGCCCAGGCTGCTACAGCAGGACATAATTCATAAAACATACATAAATCTTTCTAAAAATAAATGCTTTACTTGCTCAGAAAAGGACAAGAGATTTCTGACAGAAGACAGCAAAGGAGGAGTAGTTCCTTCTGAGGAACTACTTGCAAATTGTTTCAAATTTTCTGCAAGTATAAGTCTTCCACTCTATTCTGTTACTGTAAAAGAAGTGCCATTTTCTACAGGATCAAGGACAAGATTTGTGTTGCAGTTCTCAATATTGCTACAGTAAGAGTAATTTGGTATATTTCTTATGGTTTGTATTTCAAAAGATGATATTCAACCATGTGCTGGACTGTTTCAGATTCCAAGTAATTAACTTTCCTACAAGTAAAATAGCCCAATAAATAAAGTAGTTGAGTCTCACATTAATGTAGTCAGTGTTTTGTAAAGTTATTTTGAAAGTAGCATACTAGAAACAAATTGTTGCCTGGAAAGAACTCTACTGGCAATATGTCTCTTCCTGAGCAATGCTATGGAACTAGTATCTAAAAGAAAATTTTCAATCATATTTATCAGGTTTTATTCTGGTGTCTGTGATTCATATGCAGCCATACTCTGTAACCTAATTTATTTCAGTCCCATCATTGTTTTTTTGGGTTTGTTTGTTTGTTTGTTTGTTTGTTTTCTTTAGGTTTAAGTTTTTTCTTCGGGAAAAGAAAACCAAAAAACAAACAAACAAACAAAATTAGTAAATTAAACCTCAGCCTGTAAATTTGAGATTTAAATAGAACATTATTTCATTTGCAAGAGTATCTGACTTCAACAACTGTTAGTTGGTATTAAATTATAGTATATGAATATTTCTATGCACTTGAATATTTTATCTTCACAGACTTCAGATGTTAAAGTAACAAAAGCAGAGGAGAAATATGTAGAAGCAAACATTCAATAAGAACTATTTTACAAAAGATATCTTCAGCATTCCAGAAGAAGGAAAATCTACCCCAAAATATTTCTGAGAGCTGAGGAACTTGCCTAGTAATTTATTAGGCAAACCTGCTTATTCTGCAGGTGAGTATTTATGGGGGGGGGGGGGGGGTGTTACATGACAGTGGGTGCTTAGTCATTGAGATTTTCCCTCATCCTCTCTTTAAAAAAAAAAACAAAAAACAAACAAACAAACTGTGTTTCTTCTGGTTTAGAGCAGCAATGCTACTAATGTTTTGTTTTCTCTTTGGGATCCACAGTCTCAATGTTACAGATTTTGTTTTAGTTTAGATGTTCACATAATTCTACCTTTCAAAATTAATATGTATGGAACTGTTAGTGGTTATAAATGACTTTCTCAGAAAATCTACTGAAGTATGTAAAAGTATTTTAAGTTCTCAAAGTACTTGAGTAATGTGTGATGTCAAAATATGCTTAAAATCTTTTAGACCTGCAGACACAAGGTGGTAGTATCAGCCCTTATTAATAATTGCTTAGGGTGTAGTTGCTTTTAGTTAATAGTCTTTGTTCCCACTCCTTTCCAAACAAGGGCTAGAGAAAATACTTTGATTATGATCCTGCTAACATTCCGTGTATATCTCAAACTACTGATGCATCAATCCAGTTCAAAACTGTTAAATTACTGATATGCAAGTGAAATCAAAGTAAGGATCTTCATCTCTCCCAGCAAGCTAGAGAAATTGTATATTTTTCCTGGTTTGTCACATTTCTTCATAAATTCTTAGAATATTGAAGAGAAGAGTGAAAAATAAGGCATTTCAGACAAACATATTACCTTTAAAAGACTATGTTTGTCATGAAATATGAATCCCATATTTCTAGCATTCTGACAAATGATCAAGTCATGGATAATTTGTTAGTAAACTGCAGGAATTTTATTCTATAGAAATCTCAGAAAGAACAGGGACCCTGAATGATAGATGTTGTTAACCTCTATCTTTTGCTGACCATTTAAGGGAATTAAAGAAAAATACGTTCTTTATGAATGTAGTAAAAAAAAAAAAAAAAACCAACGAACCAAAACTAAATAAGAATCTGCTACTTAGCATTTATCCTTTTTTTTTTTTTCCAGGAAGCTTGTTAGCATGCTTTTAAAATAACTTTCCAATATTCCGTGCCATTATACTCTACTTCTAAGTAAGATTTAACATCAAGGCATAGACCTGACATTTGACTTGTTGTTCTGAGGGATTGTCTGTAGCATGGTATAGCATTCCTACAGGCACACCAAATTGTGGCAGCTCATCCCAGGGATCACTTAATACTCTTACTACCTCTGAGAAACATCAGGATTGCAGAATAGTGATTTTTTTTTTTTTTTTTTCTTTTCCTCGCAAGTTTGTTGCGGTGGCTGGTCCTTCACCTCTGGTCTGCTCAACTGCAATAAACCAAAATACCAATATACTACAGAAAGTTCCATTAATTCTTTTTCAGCTGAAACTTGTAGAGGAGGAAATAGTCAAGTCTTTGTTAAAATAATAGGATGGTGGAATAGTAAGCTGGATCACATTGTTTAAAATCCTGCAAAGTCATAATAAACCTGAAACTCAGGTTTTGGGCATTCCTAAGAATGGAGGCTTCACAACCTCTGTAGGCAGAACTTGTTCCTGTGTTTGACCACTTTCTCATGGAAAAAAAAAAAAAAAAAAACCACACCACTAATTTTTAAATTATATTTCCAGTTTTTCAGTTTTGTGTTCATTGCTTCTTATCCTGTCACCAGTGAGAAGAGTCTGGGCCCCTTTCCTTTACTTGCACCATCAGGTATTTATACACATGGATATGATTTCAAAATCTTTTCTGGTCCACGCTGAAGAGGTCCAGATCTTCCAGCCTCTCTTCATGAGATGGATAATCCAAGCCTATAACCTGCTTTGTGCCCCTTCCCTGGTTTGCTGCAGCTCACACTGCTGCTTGCCTCTTACTGAAGAGCCCAGCGCTGGACCCAGCATCCAGATGTGTTTCTAAGGGGAGGAGAAGGATCACCTCACTTCACCTGCTGGTGGAGTTCTGCCTAATGCAGCCCAAGATGTTGTCAGCTCTTTGCCACCAGGGCATATTGCTGGCTCACAGTGAACTTTCTGGGAGGTGCCCCAAGTACTTTTCTGCAAACCTGCCTTTGAGTCAGTCAGATCCCAGCCTGTATGGGTATCTGATGCTGTTCTTTCCAAAATGCAAGTCTTTTCATTATGAATTCCTAAAGGTACTTTTACATCACTTTCTCAAACCTGACAATGACTGAATGTCAGAACAGCCATCTGATCTACCAAACACTCCTTTTTCACCTATGCAGTGCTCCTTTCTGGAGCTTAGAGCAGGTGACATTTGAAAATCAGAGGTTTTTTTTTCCCTCTCCCCCGTGCCTTATCCCATGCATTCCTTCCAAGCAGCTTCCTAAACAGACCTGCTCTCCTGAAGTCCATGACTGAAATATTCTTGTTTGCCTCACTGATTCCTATTCAGAGGTCAACACTGCAACCAAAGCTGCACCCAGACTCCACATTTTCTGCAAGTTCTTCTTTGTTGATACAGTTTTTGCTTTTCACACTTGAAATACCATGACTGGCAATAGATTTTGTTACAGTTTATGCTAGACTTATCTTTTAGCATTGAAATGCTTCTGGCAGTCTGACTTTATACGAAGATACATAATCTAATAAATGCTAATAAACACTAAAATAAGGTTAACTTATTTGATTTATTTTTCTGTGTATTTTTGATGTGTATAATGTTTAGTCAGCCACTCCCCGTGCGTGTGTGTATGCATCTGCGTATGTATGTGTGACATGTGATACTATAATTTCTTTTCTGGAATGAGTTCGTGATTTCTTCATTACTCAGATGACAAGGTGTGCTGGTTTTGGCTGGAGTAGTTAGTTTTCTTCCCAGAGGCTGGTGTGGAGCTGTGCTTTGCACTTGTGTTGAGCACAGGATTGACAGAGATGTTTTTGTTGTCGCTGAGAAGAACTTACAGAGCCAAGGCCTTTTCTGCTTTTCATACTGTCAGGCTGGTAAGGAGGTTGGGAGTGCTTGGGAGGTTGAGAGAAGACACAGCCCAGACAGGTGACCCCAACTGACCAAAGGGATACTCTAGACTATATGGCATCCTGCTCAGTATAGGAAAGGGGGCAAAGAAGGGAGAAGTGGGGGCTGTTCAGAGTGATCATTGTTGTCTTCCCAACCATTACACATCATGTTCTCTCCTGGGCAAGCTGAACACCTGCCTGCCTATAGAAAGCAGTGAATTCCATTTTTCTTTGTTTTTGCTTTTCCTAATGATCTGGTTTTTTCTTGATCCATGAGCTTTCTAGCTTTTCTAACCTCCTGGTTTTATTGCCAGTCCCATTGATGTGGGAGTGATATGTGTGGTGCTTGGCTGTTGGCTGAGGCTGAACCATGACAGAAGGCTAAAAATGAGAAGTGCCAGGTTCTCCTAAGTGAATGTTATGAGTCTCAGGGATGGATTATCTGTGACAGGATGATTGAGGAATAGTCAGAGAATGGCTGAATAAGAATAGCTCCTGGAAAATCAGCCCATCAGTTTGATGATTGAGTTTTAATTAGAAATCCTGAGTGTTTTCTCTAGAACTTTGTTTGAACTATTTATAACTCGTATGTCTTAATTCAATTAAGTGAGAATTAGGACAAATTCTTATTTATCTCTAGGTAAATTTTGGTTTAATTAGAGATGAATTATAAGTATTAGAATGGTAAATATTACCAAATCTAGGCTGTCCTCTGTATAGGGTCTGAGAAAGACTTGGATTTGACTATTACAGCATTTCAGTAGTTATGGTGGAACCTCATTTTTTAAGCAGGGAAATTCTGCTCTTGGAGGGGTTTTATTGCATTCCCACCATGCAGGCTAAAACTAGATTTTAATATGCTCCCAAAATAAAACTGGAATCCTGATAAGTGTGAGAGCTAGAAATTCTAGAACACTGTGGCGATTTGGAGAGCTAGGTGTCCTTGAGTTCCACATTCAAGCCTTTTGATTTAAAGCATTTGTGAGCAAAGCTAAACTACAACAGCTCCAGCTTGCAGCACTAATAGTGTGAGATGAAAGAAATGCTAAGATTATAGACAGACTTTCTTTCTTACCATTCAGGCTTAAATGAATCAATACTTTGTTCTTAAATTGTATTTTCACTATAAGAGAGAGACTGCCAACTTTCATCAGTTGCATTAATACTAAGTGCTCCCAAATTTCAGAATGAAATAATTCTGTTAGAATAATGTATGATTGAAAATAGTTACAGTTATATTGATTTACACTGTAGATATGAGAATGGAATTTGCAAGCTTGGCAGGTTTGTAAAATAGAACCTTTTAATAAATTTAAAAATATTAGTTATACTGTAAAGTTCAGCATTTAACTATTCCATATGGCATTTAGCTATTAAAGAAACAGAAGTACTGGCAGTTAAAAAATGATCTGATTTTGTCAAGATATATTTCTCTAAATGCAGGAATATATTTCTAGGATAAAATTAGAAACAGTTAAATGATTTACTTTAAATCTGGATGTAGCAAGTATATTGAATGTGAAAAGAAGAATTAAATAATGAATCCTGGAATATGTGTGCCTGCGTGAGTAGACTGGATATGGGCATAGTGGTGTGGGACCACATCTGGATTGCACTTTCCAGCACCACCCATTATTTTCTCATGTACGAGAAATGCTTTTGACACAAAAAAAAAAAAGACCAAAAGAGGTGTTTTTTTTCCTTCACCTTTCCTAATCCTCTTCCTTTCTTATCACTTGGTATGAAAAGGCATATGTTCTGGAGTTTCAGGGTTTGTGATAGTTATGATTTGCTTTATTTTGCACTAAAATTTTAAGTGGATCTCAGGGTACAGTCGTTCCACTTCTGTTTCATTATTTGGCTATCCCATGCTCTGGGTGGTATAAATCTAAGATCAAGATTTTCCAGTACTGATGTTTCAGATGTTTAGGGAGATAATTAATCGGTATTTAATTTAATATACACTTATTTTATCATTGCATTATAAATTTATTATGCTCACCCATAAGAAAAATGGTGCACTGTAGTTCTTGTTCTCATAAATGCTACTTATTCCTTAGCTTCACATATAAAATCCTCTGTTCAGTCCTTGAAAGGGAGATTTGCTTATGGAAAGACATCTCATGATAATTCCACAGTGCCTGACCTGTTGGTTTCAGATGCAGCAGAGAGAAAGTATTCTAAGACTAAAATTCAGAGATCAGAGAAGTAAATATATGAATTGCAAATGAACTGCATAGCTATTCAAGGCCACTGTAAGGGTCTTAAGTACAAAACCCAATATTTCTTTGTTCAAAATAAATAACTTCAAATCAGAGATACCATTTTTAAAGGGGAATAGTCAAATGTATATATCTTTGGTATATTCTATATTATTGCTGATTTTCCATATTGAATAAACAAGGGAAATGGTAGATTTTAAAATTATTATTATTACTGTAGTATATGCACAATGGATATATTATTTCTCTTTCATTGATAAGGCGAGAGGTGATGCAAGCATCAATAAATAGAGGTTAGGTATTTTAAAGAGACTAAATCTTGATTATGGGTTATTTTTCCAACACTCCAATCCCTCTTCCCATAGCAGAAGGTTAGTTTCTATTATGGTTTTATTCAGAGATCTGCTGTGTGTTCCTTCATTATTAAAACTACAGTTGGATGGAAGTTTAAATGGAGGAATATTTCTGCATCTTACTTGCTGTTGTCTCTTTATTAAATAGAATCATAAAATGACTTGAATTGGAAGGGATCTTTAAGACCGCATAGAGAAAAGATCTTAAAGGTCTTGTCATGATCCCCCTGCCATGGGCAGGGACACCTTCCACTAGACCAGGTTGCTCAGAGCTCCATCCAATCTGGTCTTGAACACTTCCAAGGATGGAAGATGCACAACCTCTCTCAGAAACAAGTACAGTGCCTCACCAGTCTAACAGTAAAGAAATTCCTCCTAATATCTAACCTAAATCTACTTTCTTTTGAGAGTTTGAAGCCACTCCCCCTCATCCAGGAACATCCCAGGAATCACTGTCACTCCATACCCTTATAAATAGTTCCTCTCCATCTTTCTTGTGGGCTCCTTTCAGATACTGGAAGACCACAATTAGGTCACCCCAAAGACTTCTCTAATCCCAAGCCAATCCCAATCCTCTCAGCCTTTCCTCAGGGCAGAGCTGCTCCACTCCTTTGATCACCTTGGTGCCTCCTCTGGCCTGGCTCCAGCAGCTCCCTGTCCTTCCTGTGCTGGGAGCCCAGAGCTGGATGCAGCCCTGCAGGTGGGGTCTCAGCAGGGCGGGGCAGAGGGGCAGAATCCCCTCCCTGCCCTGCTGCCCACGGGGCTTTGGATGCAGGCCAGGACACAGGGGTTTCTGGGCTCTTAGTACACATTGTAAGTTTAGAAATACCTCTAATAGTTATAGTAAATACTGATAATCAAGACTGTGCAAGATGTATAACAAAATACATATCTGGGTTCCCTTTTGAGAATAGACAAGTTGTTTTAAAAAAATGCCAGTCATACTCCAGATTTCCAATAATGCCAAGTCATAAGAGGGTACATCCTTGCAATGGAAAAGATAGAAGAGAAAATTAACCAAGCATCCCTGTCTTATATTAAAAATAGTGGGAAAGTACAGGAAAAATTATAATTTTAGTTGGCTTATCCATGTGGTGTTTTCTATTAATCTCCACTGTTTTACAAACAAGGAAAAATCAGATCCTCTGCATGCAAACAGAGATTTTAAGTGCTTGGTATCATTCTGTCCAAGAGGTATCAAGAGGAGGTAAATATGATTCATTAGGTTTATGTACAGTGTGATTATTTTACACACTGTAAAGTATTGAGCAACTTCATAATATAGTTATAATGTGAAAAAAAAATCTTATGTGGTAATGTAAGAATAATATCTATTGTGCCATCAAGTACTACTTTAAATATTAAAAAGGTAAATGTGCAGACCTTGGAAAAGAGCAGAACAGAAAATATAGATGGCATGAATTTTTTCTGACAAAGTGAGACTTGAGTGGAGAGCTCCAAGATACCTGTGACCATCTAAGCCCAATTCCTCTGTATCTTTTATAACAGCACTCAAGAAAATCTTGTATGTATTTATTTCCCTGTAGAAGCAACCTAAATACTAGTCCTCTGTCAAACAATTGGCAGAATAGCAGTCTTCACTGCATGGTCTTTTTTATCCAAACAAGAAATTTTGAGTTCTAATAAAACCCTTATAACCCTGTCAGCCCCGATTAACCTCCATTAGAGACTTCAATTTGGCTGTCTGTCTTCTCTGAAGTCTAAAAGCTGTTACTTGGCTGTCATAAACTGGGATGGCTGATGGTCATGGCTATTGCAGTGGATAAAGTCTGAAGCCGAGAGGTGAGGAGAATGAGAAAAACTATGCTGCTTCCTCTTTGTGTGCTGTTCTCTAGAGTGAAGATGGAGTTTGAGCTTTTCCATATGTTGCCAATCTGTCAATTTTCATACATCTGTCCTCAAAACACTTAAGAAAGAAAGGGTGATTAAAAAAAAATCAGTTGCAGCTCTTCAAAACCCCAGGTTACTATTGAAAACATACAGTAATAATTCCCCTCTATTTTTTAGAATAACATGTTCAATTTATCTAATGTTGAAGGGAAAGAATGTCAGGAAAAGCAAATAGTAACTTGTTTAAAAGTGCAACAGAAATAAAGAATTTAAGTGATTTCAGTGAATTCAGGTAAAATGGTTCTAATTACATGCATTTCATTTGAAATTCAAATGTGAAAAAACACAGGAAATCAGGAGTATATTTTGGAACGTATTTGGCACACTAGAGGAGAATGAATAAAATCCTCTCTGAGGTAAATGACTGCCAAAATATTAACCAAAGCAAAAAGTATATAACTTTCAGGCAAATAACCTCTCCCCTCAACTCCTTTTCCTCTTGAAATCTTCTATTTTTTTTAAAGACATCATATTAGAAATTATGTTGGTAAAAGAAATAACAGTGTTTTTAATTCGGTTTGTAGTTCTAACATAAAGGTACAAGGAATGGAAAAAAAAAAAGGAAAAAAAAAAAAAAAAAAAAAGCAAACCAAACAACCTGCATGCTCGATTTTAGGAAATTTCAGAAATTGCACTGAAAAATGATGGCAAAAGACTCAAGCTTCCTCTTGGTGTACAAGAAGAAATTTCTTGTTTAATTTTCCTCTTTTGTATCAGCAATAGTGTGGCAGTGGGACCACCGCAGTGACTGTCCCCTGTATTGGGCACTGGTGAGGCCACACCTCAGATCCTGCCCTCAGTCTGGGCCCCCTCATTACAGGAAGAACATTGGGGTGCTGGAGCATGTCCAGAGAAGGGCATGGAAGATGGAAGGAGAGCTGGGGAAGGGTCTGGAGCACAGGGCTGATGAGGAAGCTGGGGGGGGTGGGGCGGCGGGGCTCAGCCTGGAGAAAAAGAGGATCATAGAGACCCTTATCACTCTGTACCAAACTCCCTGAGAGGAGGATGGAGCCAGGTGGGGAGCAGTTTCTTCTCCCAAGGAACAACTAGATAGGACAAGATAGGACAAGATGCACCAGGGAAAGTTTAGATTAGACATTAGGAATAATTTGTCCAATCAAATGGTTTTCAAGCATTGGAACAAGCTGCCCAGGGAAGACGTTGAGTCAATGTTCCTGGAGGTATTTCAAAGCCGTGTAGACGTGGCACTGAGGGATGTTTAAACGTGGACTTGGCAGAGCTGGCTTAACAGACTCAATGATCTTAAAGGTCTTCTACAACCTAAACTATTCTATGATTCTTTAATTTTAAAGGGAAATCTCTTTCACTCCTCACTACTCTGCCCTTGGTGGTGTTGAATGTCCCGTCTACATACCTTCATCTGGGAGAGAAGAGAGACATTACAGTTATTTTAGTTTCCAGATGGCATATCTCACCTCTCACTTTCTCAAAAGCAAATGAAGTGCAAATTTCTACTCTGCCATGTAGCTCAGTCTTTTTTTTTTTTTTTTTTTTTTTTTTTTTTTCCTTTTTAAGCCAAGCACCCTGGTTTAGTTACTTCTTGTCTATCTTGAAACAAGGAAGCTGAGATCACAATCATCCCTCTTGTGTGCACACTCATTTTCTCTTTTAATGGTACACACAAGCTTTTCCTGTAGTGGCACAGGAAAATGTGGTGCTTTGAAAGTTTTGAAAGTGAGTGTTGTTCTTTCTGGTACGTTCTTCATACCTGCACCATCACAACTTGAGGCACATCACCATCTACAATCCTACAGCTCTAACAGTACTTGCTCACATAACAAGTATTCACCAGATGCCTCCCAACTTTCCAAGTAGTCTGTGGAATCAGAC
The DNA here is from genome assembly GCF_015227805.2 of Hirundo rustica. Taxonomy (NCBI): domain Eukaryota; kingdom Metazoa; phylum Chordata; class Aves; order Passeriformes; family Hirundinidae; genus Hirundo; species Hirundo rustica. Next base: position 10,957,979 of record NC_053451.1, on the reverse strand, counting down.
ACTAAAAGATAAATCAGGACAGTCAGTGGCCAGAAGACTTTTGAATTACTTCTCAGGGATTTCTTAGCTTTCAGATCTTTCTAAGCCTGGGAAAAGGGATGGAGGAAGAAAGGTTTAGGCCAGTTTTGGCAGTATACTCATCTCATGTAGCTATGGGGAAAAAATGTGTTCATCTTCCAATGTAGGATTAAAACAAATTTGATACCACAGAACTCTATTATGCAGATATAGTTCTGATCCGATCCCCTGAGAAGCAGATAGAACAAAAGAGTGCAACATCTGTCTTTGTTTTTAAAGCACATCTTATTTTGAAACAAAAAAAAAGAATTCTCGTGGCCATTTCAGCTTTAGGAACCAGAGACAGTTATAGTCTAAGTAAAGCCTAAATTAACAGTTCACCCAGCAGTAGCATCCATGCTCCCATTTCATCTGTGGCTGCTTTCTTTTTCTATTATCTAGATTGTCTGCAGCTACTTTAAAACTGGATAGTTGATGAGAGCTCTATTAATCACTTTTATGTCTTTGAAGCTGCTCACTGAAGAGTAGGAGATAAAAAACTTTCCAGGGATATTTTAAGGGAAATATAAGCTCTGTACTAAATGGCTATTCTGTTTTTGTTGTTCCCTCTTCTCCCAACATGTTAAAGTCCTGCTTTAAAAACTTAGCAAAGCAAGTACTTACCCTCTAACAGAGAAACATTAAAGGTATTGAATGAGCGAGCAGTGCCAGTTTGTCATTCACACAGCTTTAAATAATATCTTTCTTAAATTATAAGCAGGAAAAACAATACTTTTATTGCACAGAATATAGCATGGCATTTTATTTTGTCTCAAGAAAAACTTGTCATCCCTTTTATGAGAGAGAACATATGCCAGATTATGTATATTATTTTAAATGGATCACTAATCACTAATTGTTCAAGTTTTCCTTTCATATTTTTGCTTAAATGTGACTTAAAATCAAAATAATGTTGAGAAGGTATTCTTATGCTAACATATACATATTATTGCAATTAGCTACTTGCTACTTCTTAATGGTGCTAAAAGCTTCCTTTTACTGTTAGCATTAAAGTTCTTTTGTGAGCATCTTGTCTTTCTATATACCTGCTATTTTTTTAAAATGTTCATTCTGAGACAGCTTTTTTCGTCTTGATGTGTCTCAAGAATTCCACTTATGAGATGTTGTATTAAGATACAGAATTCCAATACCACATATGGCATTAATCCAAATTAAATAAATGCAGTGAAGTAACTGCCTAAATATAGGAACCTATATAATTGAAGATACTTTTAATAAACTCTAAATGCATCTATTGGAATTTGGAAATTAATTTACTTTAAGCATTGTAAAAAGATGGAAAAATTCTGGAGGGTGCAAAGCTGGTCTTCATTTAAGAGTTTCTTTCAAAGACATTTTGCTACTTCAAACATTACAATAAATATTACAGTAAATTTTCTCTTTTGACTTTGTATGACATTGTAGAAATATAAGTTTTGCATGTAGTACCATGTTAAGGAAAAAAACAAATCAAAAACAGCCAGCCAAGCCACCCCAACTTCAGCCTGAACTCATAAATGCCAGTCCATTAGAATGCTTTAGTTGTTTGCTTTGCATTTACACTCCGCTCAAGGTTGTTGTGCTGTGGCTCCACACAATCCAGGTATGATGCTTGTGCACAAAATCACTGGTCACACATTATTTAGGAACTAATTCTCAGATGGGGGAAATAAACTGAAACTATGACAAAATAGAAAATTCCAAACCAGTTTTGGAATGAGAATTTTGGATGTGGATTTCTACTGTGAGGTTGTTGTCTTGGATCACTTGAAGGATAAAAAGTGTTTGTCATAGCAGACTGCTGCAATCTACTATCCTTGATGTAAAATTAATCTACTTTATTCTCTGGAAATTCTAATTAAGATATTTCCAAAGATTATTTGATTTAAGTGTTATTAAACATAAAATTTGATAGCATACACAGTATTAGTAATAAAGAAAAATAAATGTGTGAGAAGAAGAAGATCAGAACACATGTGCTGTCTGTGTGTCTGATATGTGCTGACAGCTGTTCAAAGTGAAATAAGCTTCAATTTTAATTGCATTACATTTGAAGAAAACCAAAGGCATAACTCAAAAAACCAGCAATAAGCAACATTATTATTATTATTATTATTATTATTATTATTATTGAAAATTCTTCAATACAGAAAAATAACCAGAATGCAAGTTCTACATCTGGATCAGGTTTTAGATCATAGATTGTATCACCAATACTTAAATTAATGAAATTATATTGATTTTCCTTTTCTTTCCTCCTAGTCATAAGAAAATATTTAAAATATTTAAAATATTTTGATGATGTTTGATAGTGTGTTGAGCTGCAAAATGATTTAGATCACCAACATGTGTAATCAGTGTGCAATCATGTCTTTTTTTTTTTTTTTTTAGGAAAAAATCCATAAATTGATGCTATGATACTATTTTCTAGTTCTTGTGACATTGAATGCACTATGTGGATGCATCTCTTTGCAGGAGATTTTTACCAGTTGTAAAATGATGCTACCTGTCCCTGATCCTAATTATACATCCATTTCTTGAAAAATGTAATATTAGATATTGATCTCCTGGATATAAAAGCATATCCAGGATATAAATATGATGAAAAATAAGGAATTAAGAATGTCAAGTTAGCATAAAATGCATAAATGTTAATTTTAATAGGTATAGTTTTGGCTGAGAGAGTAACGGTGATAAACACCATGCACTAGAAATTCTATTATTGTTGTTTGCAAATAACTAATTGATTAATTATTAACCATGAAGCAGACACAGATTAACATTTGATGTAATTAAGCAACAGACTCAATGAACTTGAGCTGGAATGCTCATTAAAAATTAATTGAGAAATTTAAAGATTTACATTGTCCTAGAATCTTGACTTGTTATCAGAGGCTTAAGAAGAAAACATATTTTTCTGTGTCTGGCACTTAGACCTGAGAGAATTTGGTGGGTGCCTTTTCCACCTGTATTTTGTATTTACCACCAGTTACAGTGCAGATCCTAAAGCCGCAAAGTGCATGACATGACTCATCTGTGGAAATTTCATTTGATATCTGAGATCAATGGTGTAGTTAATGCATCTAGAACCATAGATAACATCATTTTAATTAAAAATGCTACCAGAGTAATTACTTTTTAAGCATAAGGGCACAGATAAGAAAATGGAATGACACTTAAATTGGTTTTGTAAGAAAATGAATTTGCATTAAAAAGTAGCTATCAGCCATTTCAGTGCCAATGTGGGAGATCAAGGTTACAGATCTTTGCTCTTTATGTTGAGAAACCTGGTTTATGAGAGCTGATATATTTGGGCTTTAAGGGAAATGAGGTCTCAGTGATTTTTCTCATCTCAGTTTCAGTTTAATTAGTATCATCACTTGGAGAAGCACTTGTTCATTTTAGGGAATAATGGACAAATGGCCCCTTAAAAAAAATCAGGGTAAAATGTCACGGCTCTGTAATTAAAGCAAGCAGACAGTCAAGACTGGGGGTGAAGGGACTGTTTAAATTGATTACTGCAATTTTTATATTTTCTTAGTGAAATATTAATCCAGTTAAAGTTTCAGTATAGTAAGGTTTGAAGGGATATAAACTGAGGAGGAAAGCACAGACAACTCTTCCTGATGCTCTCTTCATTACTACATTTCTGATTCAAGATACCCTCTTTCCAAGTGGGATTTGATATCTTAGTAGCCCTAAAAATTACTATCTGGTAAAGGTTTTCTATAATAATAATAATAATAATAATAATAATAATAATAATAATAATAATAATAATAATTTCATTTTATTAATTTCTTGCTCAGCTTATGTCTAATATTTCAAAGCAAGATTATAAACATAAATTCTTATGAAGGCACTAGACAAAAAAAGTATGTTAATTTTTGAAATTAACAACTTTTATTAGCTTCTACTTTCAGCAATTCCTTTTTAATATTTAACCTTCCAAAAATAATAAGGGAGTGGAAGCTGAAGATGTTTACTCACAGCCCAAAATATTTTTCTTGGTAGATTTCCCCAGCAGGTAATTATTTAGAAGTCTAAATTATCCTGAATATCATAGTCTTTTCTGGGCTCACTTTAGTTCATATCTTCATGTTTTATGTTGAGTTGCATCTTGTACATTTTGGCAAGGAAAAATAATGCTGTCATTGCTCATTCTCAAAAATATCCCCAAAACAGCCACAGAAAAAAAATCTACAGCAAACAAAGAAAACAATAACTGCAACTTTCCCCCCCCCCCAAAAAAACACCACCACCCTCAAAAAAACCCTAAAACAAAAAAAAATCCTACCACAAACCCATCTTTTAAAAGGTAGGAGAAGAAACATGCCTAAGTTCTATGTGCAGAGGAAGAATACTTTCTTGAAAGATGTTTTCTAGACATTATCCAGCCTCTGACCTGCTAATTTCATTTCCAAGTACAAGCTTCGCCATATCTTGTATGACAGATGAACATCCTGGCTGGAAGATGAGATGTCAGGTGACAATATTTCATATATATTAGTTCAACTTTTTTTTTTTTTTTTTGTGAGAATAATAGCAGTGACGTGTTAAGTTCTTTAGCTAGAAGGCTCTTCTTGGAGAATTGTGAATGTTATGCTGAAATTAAAACCAAAATAATGTAGAGCAAAGAAGATACTTCTCATTGAAGAAATGAAGTAATTGAACTGAGATGCTGAACAGAAGTAAGCAAGATTTGGTTTTAAAACATTTCTTGTGACAACTGGACCTATCTAGAATATTACCATAAACCTATTTAGCCCAAAAGATGCTCCTAAATTGCTCTTTGATTGGCTCATGTTATGAATGTGTCTGAGTAGAGGCAATAATTTTATTGGAAAATTTCAGTTCCTGCACCTATATATGTTTCTCCTAGCTACCACATAGAAAAAAATGAGAAAACATACTTTATGCTTACAATTAATTGCATATTGCTTTTTAGAATCATTAGAAGCAAGTGAATCTATGAATAAAAGTATGGGGTTTGTTGTGAATAAAATTAAGAATAAATTTTTGAATAAAATTTTATTAATAATATTTTTTATGAATAAAATTAATAAAATGTCACCTTGTTTCCCCAAGGTAACTAGTGACAATTACCATAAATGTTTTAAGTGTCTTGAAAAAAAAATTATCTCTCAATATCTTTTTAGCTTCTTACATATTGCTCAGATTTGCTTTGCATGTGCCTCCATAGATATCTTAGATATCATAGAAATCATAGATATCATATCTTTGTGAAGCTGGCTTTCTCTAATGAGTAATGACACTCCTAGTACCATCCCAATAAGCCTATGCATTTTTCTACTTCTTAACAGCAAATTTACTTTTTTTTTCCCTAACAAAGTGAAAGTTATTTACGTGGAGTGTTACTCAATAAAATATCTGATGGTTCTAATTGTCACTAGTCCATGTGAGTTCTGCTTTTCTTCTTGGATATGCTCTTGCCTCTTCTCTACAAAGTTTCCTTCTATCCAGCTGATGCCCAGCCTACATGGTGCCATAGTGTTATTCCATTACAGAATCAGAATTTACCATTGCCTTACTTCACTGAACTTCCTGGGGTTCCTGTCAAATCCTTGCTTCAACTTGTCAAGGTCCCAAAATGTAACCACCCTGCCCTTCTACACCGTGATTTGGTGCTGTCACCTGGTTAATGTGCTCTGGGTATCTCTAGCAACTTACTGACATTTGTTTGGGTTTTTTTCCTGCTGATTCAAGTCTGTGAGGATGGCAGGCCAGATAAATTCATATATTGTCTACCCACCCTGTTCATATCAGTCCATTTATATTAAAATGGCCCACTGTTCTTTGTCTTCCCATGCCAATTAATTAATCTCCTAGAAAGTCTTCAGACTGGTAAAGCATGCTTTGTGTGTTAAATTGGATGCTTTGTTTTCCTTTAGTACAAGAACTTGAAAATTCTTTTACCTAATTGGTGTAACTGTAATGAGTAACTACAGAAAAACTCACAAACATGTTATGAGACTTTCTCATTAGACAATCTCCCTTGAAATGTTTCCCTTTGGGAAAGAGGGTTTCCTTTACAAAACACACATGGGAGTTTATCTCAGATTACAGAAGTGAACACTTCATATCCTCCTCCTCCAAGCTCAGCCTTTGTACTTATGGCAAAATATCTCAACTGAGTACAAAAGCATTAAAACAAGCTTAAAATCATGGTTATCATCCATCACAGACCATGGCATGAATGCTCAGAGCTGCTGCTCTAGTACATGTCTGCAGCATCCTTCTGAGCTCACAAAGACAAAATGAGCCCAGCATTGCAATAAACACAGGTTTAGTCACTTAGGATAGAAATGATGATAAGTTAGCGGCTTAACAAAAAAACATGAGCATTCCTTTTTTGCCTGGACAAAACAGCATTTGATGACAAGTGGAAGCTATTAAATTTCCCTTTAGAAAAGATTTCACTTCTCTTTTGACTGGATTATTCACTCCCATTTCACAGAGCACAAGCTCAGCACTCTTCTGCGCAATCATGCTGTATAATGGTTTTTACTTAAATGGGACACATAATAGATGGTTGAACCCCTAAGTGTTGGTTTTTTGATAGTATTGTCTTCCTTTTACATGTTTTTATCACAGATGGAAGGATGCAGCTGTAGTAGAAGGCTCTATTCAAGCATCTCTTTGTTCTTAAAATGGTGCTAACCATGCCAAGGTTGTGGGTTTGATCCCTGTATGGGCCTTTCACTTAAGAGGTGCACTTGATGATCCTTGTGGATCCCTTCCAACCCAGAATATTCTGTGATTCTGTGATTCTTATACTTGTCCATCCTTATGCTCACCACCCACTTTCTTTTTCTTCCTTTTTCTGTTGCGAAGACATTCTACCCTTCAGAGTCTCATGTTACACCATGAAATTATGGTTGAATGTTACCAAACACCCCAAAATAACCATTTCTCATTGAATTAGTCACACAAGACTAATACACAAGAATTGCTTGTGTAGAAGAAAACACAGCTGAAGTTTATATGTATGGAAGATTTAGTTTTCTTTTGGAGGAAGGAGGTACAACTGTGTAATAAACTTGTTGTTCTAACAGTGTTCCCCCTTTTCTAATCTCCTTCCTGTAGAAAGATCCATCTATATTAATTTTTTTTTTTTTGCTGAAAATGCATCTTTGTTAATAGAAGTATATCTTTTTAATCACATCACTATAGAAATGGCTGTAAAGCATTATTGAGTAAGCAACTTTTTTTTCCTAATTTTTTACCTTAGAAATAATTTTAATACAGCAAATTAGAGGTTTTGATATTGACTGCTATACTTGTTGGTAATATTTTTGAGTCTAAAAGAGTGCGAGAGTTTAGGGTAAAAAATAGCTTAAAAACTAATAAACAAAGAATTACCAGTTCATTTCCATAGCAAATGTAGTGGTGATTATAAACAACATTTTTTAGACAAAAGACAGAACTCTAAATTATAATGTTGTCTTTTTAAAACGAGTTTTATAGCTAAAGCATGAGGCCAAATTTTGGAAGTCTATTCAGAACCATTCTTTTGCTGAAAGCTGTGAATTTGACTTTATTGTTTGAAGTGCAGCTTTTCTAAGCCATAAATAAATAAGGACACAGATATACATGTGTTGAAAACAACTTTTTCTTTTCTTTTTTTTTTTTTTTTTCTTTTTTTTTTTTTTTTTTTCCTAGAGTACTTCACAATAATCACAGGTACAGAGAGTTTTTAATAACAATCTAGAAAAGACATAAGTTAAAATATGACTGAATATAAAAGAGTAATTAATATCAACTATTAATTACTACAGACTTTCTAAAGCCTAAAATAAGGCTTTATCACTGTAGGTGGCTTATTCAGTAGAAAGTAGACAAGCTTCCCAAACTTTTATTCTTAAAGATTTATATTTTGCTGATTGAAACCATTAAGCTGAAGCTCAAATTATCTTCTTCCATAAAAGATGACAAACCTGGTGGCTGTTTGCAACAGCATTAGGCTTCCAAGACAGAGGGTAGGTCAAGTGCAGGGTAGATACAAAATCTCAAGCAGCTCTTTTCATGGTATGTTCCAAACAGTTTTGTTTCCTTTCTTTCCAGATGCCAAAAAATGAAAATAATTTTCAACAGAAGGTAAATTGACTATGTTTCTTTTCAATGGAAACAACAAATTGACGCATGTAAGAAGTTAATGCTTTTTTGTAAATTGAAACAGGGACTAGGGAACTGATAAGGTTTCCAAGAATAAAGATCAGCCATCCTAATCTTCTTCTTTTTCAAAGTGAAATTAGCCCATTGATTGCTCTGTCCTCCTCAAAGGCCTGGCCTCTTATGATTGATGATTTCTTCTGTGGGAAAGATGGATTTCTTTTAAGCCTAAAGAAAAAAAATTCTGTGTGTTTCAGTGGCTGCTGATGGTGTACTTGTTTTCCTATTGGAACATATACAGAGTTTTGCCCAGACATGGAATCTCTGAGATACATGTTTGGTTTTAAAGGCAGAGGCAAGAAGAAAAGACAGATCATGTCCATCAGATACCTTTCAAGCTTCTCTTAACCTCAGATTATAAGTGGAGTAATTCTGGAGTAATAGAGCAAAGCGGGGAGGGGGGGATTGGGGCAGGGGGTGGGGAATATTGCCCTTTTTCATACAACAGAAGGTATGCTGTGTATAGTCCTCTCACTTCCCTTAGAAATTTTTGTGGGGGAAGACATGACTTACCCCTCTTAACTTTTTTCAGCAGTAAGATGTCATAATTTTAGCACCGTCTTCTCCAATTTACTGCATACTATGTTTCTTTGTTCTGTAGAAAGAGGGAATTCCTTATGTTGAAATTTACTTTAGCTTTATTATCATATATTTATTTAATACTTAGCAGCTGTATTTTATGGTCAATACATTCCTGGATTTCCAAAAAAGAAATCTAACTGAACATTAAATTAATAGGATTTTCAATTGTGTTTTTGCAATATTTTACAAAACTCTATAAAAATAATTAATTCTGTTCTTCTCTTTTGAATATTCTGTCCTTCAAACACTAAGTATAGTAATTTAAATATCTTACAAATTCTCTCTGAAAAGTTTCACACAATTTATTTGGTGATTCTAATCAAAAATATTAGAGCAAGGCAATACGTGGTATTTCATGAATGTGCAATCATATCCACTGCCCAGAGCAACGATTTTGTAGTTCTTCACACTGGGGAAAATATCTAATCATTAGTTTCTTTAGCTAATCCAGAGACTTCAGCATTTCCTAAAATAAAACTATTGGGTAGGTTAAAAATTCTCTCATTAAAATATCCACTGTTTCTTCCATATACTATACTTTACTTATAAAAGGAGGCTGCTAGCTTTAAATATCCAGGGTCTTTTTAAGCCACTGTCACCTCTTCCTTTTTAACACTTATCATTTGACCAGTACTCTTTATGATTTATTTGAGTTTTAAGACAGAGTTTGTAGCTGAATTTAATGACCTTGGTCTTAAATACTATGTTTTAATATTCACGTCTTATTGTTTTAATAAAAATCTTGGTAAATATTCTCCCTTTTCCGTTTCCCAGGAGACACATTCCCCAGGTGTCGCCATAAGTGAGTGAAGAGTTTAGCAGTTCCAAAAGAACTTGGTGAGGAAGGCTGTAAGGTCCAGAGAATTGATCTTTAGCTATAGCTGCATAATGGCAGCTGTGCTACCTGTTGCCCGTACCAGGGTTTCTTGCATTGCAGAAAGTTGTGCGAAGTTCTCAGTGTAGTATTTTGCCCTACTGGATTTTTTTCCCGATCTTTCTTTTGGTCCTCAGAGTACCACTTCTGTCTGGTCTGGAAAATAACAAAAACAGTTATCAATAGTAGCAGGGGGTCACAGGTTTTTGTGGGCTCATGTAAGTGGTTTTTATTACAATTCAATAAGTAAAATAGTTAATACTTCCATCTCTAGGAACTGTGTTTCACTGTTAGTGATGACATAAACAAAACCTTTCTCTTGCTGACAGAATATGGCTTTATGTACCTTGCCTGTGGTCCATGGAATTGCAGTTTTTTTCTTTTTTTTGATTTGCAGTCAAACATTACTAATTTTTTATCATCTCTTACTGAGTGTCACAGTGCAGTTGAACAGTATAAATCACAGGTAAGTCAGGCTTCTGGCTTTGTTTTGTGTCTCTCAGACACAATGACTAAGATTTTCAGTGATTATGTGAATTTCTTAAAGGTCAGTTTTACTGTGTTACTTTTCATAGTCATAAAATGCAGTTATTCTTATCTTTTGGCTTCACTTGACTGCTGAATCTGTAGGTTTTACTAGAATCATAGAATAGTTTGGGTTGGAAGGGAGCTTTTGATGTAATCCAGTCCAACTACCCCTGTACTGAGCAGGAACAACAAGATCAGGTTGATGAAAGCCCCATCCAACATGACCATGAATGTTTCCAAGGACTGAATGTTTCCAAGCCCTTGTGGCAACCCATTCTAATGTTTTGTTAATCTCATTATAAAAATTTTTTTCTTATATCTAATTTCAGTCTTCCCTCTTCTACTTTAAAACCTTTAAACCATTTGTCCTATCACTAGAGTCCCTTTGTTTGCTTTGTTCATTCAGTTGGTTTTATTTTTTTAAAGCAATTTAATTTAATTATTTATTTTATTTTATTTTTATTTTATTTTCCAATTGGGTCTGCAATATGAAGAAATAATGTGAGCCTCAGTTATTGTATAACTAGAGATTTAATGTAGTTCTATTGTTTTGGGAAAAGGGAGAAGCTGTGTAGGTGTGGCTGATCATATATCTTGGTAGTTCCCATATCAATCATAAATAGATAGAACAGCCTTCCGTAAAAACATATTTAAAAAAAAGGTAGATGTACATCAGAGGGGAATAGTGGAAGCACCATTCACTTAGTGAGACTGCTTGTTGTGCCCGTTTAGGGACCTTGGAGTGCTGCCCGGAGACTTAGGATCCTGACAACGTGCTAAAAGGGCCCAATACAAACCCCATTAATGTCAGTAGAACAATCTCCACAGATTACATGAACTTTAAATCAGGATAAGCAAGTGCTCCTGTCAGTACTTTATCTGAGTCATGTGCAGGCTCACAAAGGAGAGGAGAGGTTTGCAAGCTGGAATAAAACTCTTCCAGGTCCCAGCAGTAAATCTTAATAGGTATGATGTGATGGCCCTAAAATACACTGGGCTTTGTTTTACACTGGCATTGCTTAACAATATGAACTGATAACTTCCAGCAGACATGCAGAAGAAAATTATGTGGACAGAAAGACTCCTGTTCATCAAAATAAAGTAACTTGGAATAGTTCCTAGAACTGTTCTTCCTCTCTAGCAGTTTTATTGTATTCATATATTTACAAACTTTCCTATATGAGGATTTAGTCCTGTTCAGTAGCTGAGGCAGATTTTAATAACTCTTTCACAGTGTAAATTCTGATGGTGTAGCAATTCTGATGGCTTTGCCTGTCAGCAAAACCCACATCTTTCTGGGAAGGAGATAAAAATACAGTTGAACAGAGGATGTGAAGTGCAGCTTGACAGACTGGCATTAGTAATGCAGAAAGGACATGTATCTTCTCTGACTGGGTACCAGCCTCTCCTCTAGTCTTCTCATTATCTGGACCTTGTTTGTATAGGCTTTGGAGTCTTTTAATATAGACCTTAGATATAGCTGCAAAACTGTTTTCACACCAACTGCCAAGCAACAGAACCTCATCAATATCTATTAATATCTGAAGGGTTAGTGTCAAGAGCATGGACCAGGCTCTTTTCCATGGTCCCCAGCAATATGACAAGAGGCAACGGGCAGAAACTGATGTACAGGAATTTCCACCTGAACATGAGGAAGAGATTCTTTCCTGTGCAGTGACCAAACACTGGAACAGAGTGTGTGTGGAGTCCTCCCCACTGGAAATATTATTCCAGAAACATCTGGATGCAGTCCTGTGCCATGTGCCCTGGGATGACGCTGCTTCAGCAGGAAGGTGGGACCAGATGACCCACTGTGGTTCCTTCCAGTCTGATCCGTTCTGTGATTCTGGGATTCTGCAACAGGAGCTGCAGTCAGAAAGCATGTCCCATCAAACGTGGTTTTCAGTATAGTGTGTAACTTGGCCTATAATCTCTCTTTTTCCCCCCAACATTTTCTGAAAATTGAAATCTTGAACAGATGAGATAGATATTGTTAGCAGAATCTCAGTGAGTATATAAAACACAGTTTTAAGATGCTTACAAACCAGAATATTATTGTCTTACAGAAGACTTCTGAAATGGAATTAATGCTTACAACGTAATCTAATACAAAAAAGGTACATAACTGGCTCAGTTTTAAGACTAATTGCACATCACGTTGTATTGTCAGATCTGCCAGTGTCTGTCATGTTTGTGCATTATTACAGACAAAAAAAAATACTGCCAAAGAATGAATAATGTACCTTATAATGGCATTAAGTAATTAGGTTTGTGTGCTTACAGGAGATCAGAACACTTTTCAACATCAAAAAGATTAATTCAAGAGCTATAATGTACAGTGAGATTAAGAACAAATGTGGAATATATTTCCACCTCTTCTTATTTAGACTGAGATATGAAATTGAAAAGTGGATGCTGTGTAACAGTGGCTGATATACTCTGTGTCCCTGATGAACTCTACTGCCACCAAATGAGGTGAAGATTCATTCTCTTTTGTTGTAAATGTTCCATTTAGAGAGGTCCTTCTTTATACAGTGAGCTGAAGAAGTACATTTACATTGAAACAAGTCCCAAAAAATCTGATTATGACTGGTGCTTCCAATAAACTTATCCAGTCACAAGATATAAAAAATCCCACAAACAAACAAACCGACCAATAAACCCCAACCAATCAAAAATTAATTCCCAAAAATACCCCAGATCTCCTCACAAACAACTAACAAAACCCACCAAACAACAGCAAAAAAAGGGAAAAGACACAAAAACAACAAAACAAAACAAAACAAAACAGGATTTTCCTTGACTGTCAAGTTAAATTATCTGCTACTGTAGATTACTAATGATCTAATCTTGTTAATATACTCGTATTCCCCTTCATTAGAGCTAGCCCATGTCTGCAGGGGTTTCCTGTTCTGCTTTTAGGTGCTGCTTCACAGCTTCATTTTCTCATGGTTACAAATAATCCTCTAATTTACAGTGCAATTTTCAGACCAAATTACATACCTTTGTTCTAGCTTTGATATTGTCTTTTAGCTTTAATAGCTTGTCCCTCTCCCTTGTGTTTGCTCCCAGAGGTACTTACAGAGAACAATCATCTACACCCTTATCTTATGTTTTGCACGGCTAAACAAGCCGAGTTCTTTCAGTCCGCTCATGTAAGATAGGCTTTGCTTTCTCTGCAATAATTGTCTTTCAAAAAAATTTATCAGAAGGCACACTTACTGGGAAAAAAAGTTTCAGTGTAATCTGCAGAGCATACAGAAGGCCTTCCACTTCCATTTCAGACCTAAGCTTGAAAGTTTGCATAAAAAACTGGTTGAAAACTACAACTAATTAAATTTGTAAATTGAAATTACAGGCAATCTAAGTTCAGTAATAATCATACAACCTTATATAAAGAAATTTCTCGAAAATTAGGCTAGTCCAATTTACTCTACAGCACAAGTTCAATGCCAGGGTGGGGATGCCCCTAAACAGAGAGCCATAGAGAAGCCCACACTGTCCCAGGGTTACTTTTGAGGGACTATGCTCTATGGAGGGGCTCGTGTTGGTGCACTGAGAATAAAGCAGCACTAAGGGAAAAGCATGAAGCAGGGTGTCAAAGAAATAATACTTTGACATGGGCAGAGCCAGAAGTAGAAACCTACATCTTAAAAATCTATTTCTGAAGTATGTTAAGGATGCATAGCAATGTATACAACCACACTCTAACCTCAGCTTCCTGCACCACCAGAAGACTAACCAAAGGGATTGGGAGAAAGTCTGTGTAACACTCATCACAAACAAGAGAATCTGAGTCCTGAAAGGAGAAAGGGGAGGTATCGAACAAGAGTTGAGTGTTCAAAATAAAAAGAAAAGATGTGGTTATACAGGAATCTTTTTTTATTGCTATCATACTTTTGTAGCTATCAGTGATATTGTTCCCTAAGTGTTGGTTTAATTATTTGTTGCCTTTTATTCTTTTTTTTCCCCTTCCCACACAAAAGCTGCATCAATAATTAAGAAACATTATTTTAATTGGTCACTAAGGAAATAATTTTAAATTCTCCATGTTGAGGCTTCCTTGTCTGTCTCGGCATCCAACAACTGCTGAGGATGGTACTTGGGATCAAATTCCCAAATTAAACACAAAAGTATCATATTTAGAACCTCAGTAGCTAAGCTTAACCATTGTCCTGCAGTGACCTTAAATCAGTTGCTATCCAAGTTTACTGCAGTGTGTAAACTCCTGGCTTCTGAAGGTCATGCCCATGATGACCTGGATTCAGACAGGCTCACCTCTGTGTATGAGGCTCAGCAGTTGCAGCAGTCAAAAAGAATATAAAATCAGAATTCAGTTATTTCCTCTTAGTGAAGTTCAAAGAAAATCTGAGCTGGTTTCATTAATTTGGTAATTAATCTCCTTAACTTTAATGCTCTTCCTCTGCATGTCCTATCCTAGTTCAGCCAATGAAGAGAAATAGTTGTTTCTGGATTGCAGTCCATCCAGCTTATTGAAGCTCTTTCTGTAATGAAGCTCTTTGCTTTTGTTCGCTTATACAGAGAGTATTGATGTGGGCAGACCCAGAAGTAGAAATCTACATCTTATAAGTCTTCTGAAATATGCTAAGGATACAAACTGGTGCAATAAAACCATGTGATAAAGCTTTTGCAGAACTTTGTGATAACTCTAACTAGTAGTTCTTGTATTTTTGAAGTGCTTTTTCCTGATTGAAAGAAAGTGGATTTAGGTTAGATTTTGGAAAGAAATTCTTTTCTGTGAGGGTGGTGAGGCTCTGGAATGGGTTGCCCAGAGAAGCTGTGGATGTCCCATCCCTGGAAGTGTTCAAGGCCAGGTTGGATGGGGCTCTGAGCAGCTTGGTCTAGTGGAAGGTGCCTATGGCAGAGGGGGTGGAATGAGATGAATTTAAGGTCCCTTTCTTCCTAAACCACTCTGTGATTCAGTGATTTAAAGGGTATCATACTCTTAAATCTGTTCTTGGTGACATTTTAATTCCATCAGTATATGCATATACTCATTATTTTACTACTGTTACATACACTACTCTTTTACTGACTCCAAAAATTTTATCATTTCTTACACTATTTGATGATATGTTTTCATTTAACACAAAAAACCAGCAGAGGTGAAGCAAGCAGTGATGATAATTTATTGTAACTGAGAATCTTAAAGCCCAGCTCATTGAGCCATGTGGTTATAAAAGAATCTTTTTTTATTCCTATTGTGCTTTTGTAGCTATCAGTGATGTTGTTTATACGCAAAACATTTTTTCTTTATTTTTCTTTTTCTTTAAATTCTAATGAAATCAACTTACTAACAAAATGTAATCAAGCATCCAAATTATGTATCTGATTTTAGAAAGTGCTTATACCCTTACTAAGTATGAAAGGGGTTTAGTCACATCCCAGCTAAATCATAGTTTTCCTATAGCATTTATAATTTGTTATGCATATGCATATTCACACTCACACACACACACACACACACACACACACGCACATATATATAGCTTTTACCAAAACTGGATGAGTATAAAGTAAAATAAAATTTTCTTCTAATGGTACTTTTGCATTGGATAAGTCACTCATTTTGTGTAGCTAAATGGGAGAACTTTTGGACTAATGAAGAAAATTTCCTTATTTGATAAAAAACCTGTGGATGCCTCTAAACTTTTAATTGATTTAATTGCAATAATGTATTTTATTAAAGACTTGGAGATATTATTCCTTTTTAGTGACATATTTGTCTCAAAATTGATTTATGAAATATCTCTGTACAAATATTTGGTTCTATTTCCAATACTGCTCTTAGAGCAGGTTAGACCCCTTAAATGTCTGCAGACTTGTATTTCTGCTTATCATTAAACACAAAGACTGGGATCGAACAAGGCAACAAATGATCAATGAAATGGAGATAAGGAAAAAAATCTTTAAAATTCTTAAAACCCCTTAAAGTTTAAACAGCCATGATTTCATAAAAATAATCAATCAAATATAAACACCTGTCATCTGAACAGTATCTGTAAGAAATGAGCAAAGAAACAGAAAGCCAGCCAAAGAACTATGCTGTTCTAAGCAAAATTGTAGGCTAAACATTAATAATAACCTTCTATGTAAGCTATTGAAACCTACCCTACATTCAATGTTGTCAGCATTTATTTGTTCAGAGGGCAGTCTCTGTGCTAGGGTTAAAGCATCATTCTACTCTGGAAACGAACTGGAAAAGTAAAGTTACTGGGGAAAAAGCCAAAAGGTAAGAGAAAAAAATTGTTATTTTTCTAGAATAACTTATCCTGATACCCACTAAAGAATGAATTTCTTGGAATTAGAGAAACATAGAATGGTTGGTGAGAAGTTCAGCATGATCTGGTAATGTGTGCTGGGAGCCCAGAAACCCCCGTGCGCTGGGCTCATCCAAAGCCCCGTGGGCAGCAGGGCAGGGAGGGGATTCTGCCCCTCTGCCCCGCCCTGCTGAGACCCCACCTGCAGGGCTGCATCCAGCTCTGGGGTTTCCCAATATATGACGTACAAGAACCTGACAGAACGAATCCAGAGGAGGCCATGAAGACACTCAGATGGCTGGAGAACCTCTTCTGTGAAGAAAGGCTGAGACACCTGGGATTGTTCAGCCTGAAGAAGAGGCACTGAAACTGGTCGCTTGGAGAACTGTGGATGTCCCATCCCTGGAAGTATTCAAGACCAGGAACTGTGGGATTCTGTGACTGTCTAGCAAGCAAACAAAAGAGTTCTCAGGGCTCAATTCACTACTGCCAGCCAAAGTGATTGACGACCAATATCACTGGGTTTTTTTGTTTATTTACTTCTAGTCCAGCACCCAGCTGAATTTAAATTACTTGAAGTCACACATCAGTTGACCACTTCAATAGTAAATGTAATACAGAATTGTCTTGATCCTAGAGAAACAAGGCATGTCACCACATAATTTTTCTCTCCTTTGTGCTGCTGTCAACACGCAGAGCAGTTAGTATATGAGTCAATCAGGTTATTCCCCTCACCACCACGGCCTTCCTTCTCAATTCTGAGACAAAGAGGAGGAGAAAATATTAACTTTTGAACAGTTCAGCATATTCTTTTATCACTGAACAAGAAGAGTTTCCAGTCAAAAAAGCAGTCAGTGTATTGCCTTCTGTGATGTTAAAGCTATATAAATATGTTTACAGTAATTTATTTTGACTTTATGCTTTGGACAAAGGAAGTAGAACAAGAATCAGAATGGAAGAGAAGGATAAGTCTGAATGAAAAACTGAAAGATCAGGGAGGCTGCAACCGATTCGTGCTTCAACTGCAGACATACCGATGTCCCCTACCACGACAAAATGATATTTAAGGTCTACTTGCCTTACTAGAGTTACTTGTATTTTATCACTTATGGTGATGACTGGCTGGTAATAAAGTTTCAGAGTTCATATCTCAATAAAATACCTGTTCCTGTGCTTTCTTTTTCTTGATTACAGCAGGCCTAGTCATCCAGCCATCAATTTCCATAACTGGGTTATCCTTATGGATAAAAAAATGAGGACCAAGATACTATTTTAATCTTGAATAAACTCTTGATTATATTGATAAAATCCACAGGAAAATACAAAGTAAAATATTTTTGTAGAAAATATGGATATTTTAAAATACAAATATGCTTAAAAATAGCTTTTAACCTGTTCAGGTATCTAGATGTCTTTGTATAAAAAATAATTAATGAGACTGGAAACCATGTACTGTCTTATACTTTGCATGAGTAAGTACCATTGGCACTTTGTATGATAAAGAACGTGCATGAGACATCTAGACTGATCAACTTGTTACTTTCTTTGTGAATAGAAGGCTAAAATTGTTCCAAAAAAAATCTTGTAAAAATACCTAAAAATTCTTCTACTGATTATGTATGTAGACATTATATGAGGACTTGAACCTTCCTGCTAAAGCAGACTATAGACATGTTTAGGATTTTCTGTTAAAATATTTATTCCTCTGCTAAGGATCTCACAGTTTTCACAAAATTAGGTTTATTAATTAAAACTATAAGGATTTTCTGCCTAAATTGTAAGACACTTTGAACAAAATGGAGGTTTGTTTTTGTTTTTTTTCTTTGTTTCTTTCTTTGTTTGTACTTTATGAACATGTTATAGCAAAAGATACTTTAGAGCCAACTATTTATTTTATATTCATGTAATTTTTAGCTGGACAGAGTGAAATTCAATTAAAAACTAAGTTAAGCATATGATAAACTGAAGGGTAGGCATGAAGAAAGAGTTAAAATCATTCAGTAAGGTAGAAAGTGGAAGAGTGTATGATAATTAATCTTACACTATGCCATAAAAATTAAATTACAATACAGATCCAATGATAAATTGTAATGAGGGATGCAAAATTAAATTCTTCATACACAGGACTTGACAAACCACATTTGCTTCATCTGATAATCAAAAACATTCATCAGATTGGGTACAATTTGGAATTGTCTAAAGGAGTCTAAAGGAGTACCAGAACTAGCTTTGCTGTTGTAAAGAATTTTGTTGCATGAAATGCTGCAAGAGAATCCTTTTACAGTGACAAAGGACTATTAGGAGAAACAAATATTAATGGCAAAACATATATTTCTCTTGAGGGGACCAAATGCAAGCAAGTGAAAAGATAAACAATAAAAATAATTAAAACCAACCAACCAACCAACCAACAACAACAACAACAAAAAAACAACAAAACAAAAAACAACAAGCAAACAATGGAAACAACAAAATCCACTCAAAACCCCACAAGAGATGTAGCAGGACATTTGTTATTTCTCAAAGTTTAATGCTAGTCAGGAAATCTATGAAAGCAAACTATGAGGAGTTTTGATCGGTGTCAATAAATGGGGAAGGAGCAGAAAAAGGTCCTTTTGAAGATTTTCAGCAAAACTAAGGTGGAACTAACTAAACCAACAGAGAGGTCTTTTTCTAATGTAGCAGTCATGGATGATGTACAGGATAGCTGGAAGTAGTAAAGAGAAAAATTTTGCACTATAAAAGGTGCTTATACATTTGTAGACTGAAAGATGCTGACACAAGTTAGATTTAATGTTGAGATATGTTAGATAAAAACATCCTTGTCATCGGGGTAAATATTTATGACAATTTAAAAGAGAGTTTAATGTTCCCATACATCTTCTAAGAAATACGGATGATAGGAATCTAACTTTTCTCACCTTGTGCAAAGTAACATTTTAGTCAATGTATTAAGCAAAGAGAAATAAAATGTTCTTACTAATTATAAAGTAATTACAATACTCGTTTTAGCTTTTTTTTTTTTTTTAATAAAAACCCTCAATATCAACCATACCTTATTTTTTTAAGAAAACCAAATATCTTAAAAGATTAAACCCTCAAGGATAAAAAAAGGAATAATTACTTGAAGAATCAGAAGGATTGTGGTCTGAAATAGGAACAAGATGGTACAACTGTTCTTTAAAAAAAAAAAAAAAAAAACAGAAATATTATTTCTCTTATATGGCATATCTGTTCAGTGTTTGCTGTGGTACAAAAAATGTAGGAGGTGTAGCATTAAGTCCAAGAGTGAGTCAAGATGTGTTCTAGCACTTTTTCCAAAAATACTGCCATCAGCAGATTCAGAACCATGTTGCAAAAAAACCCCCAAAAACGAACAACCAAAAATAAAAAGGCAATCTGATGAATCACTCTTGCCAAAGACATAGAAAATTCCTTTAACAGACATCGGAAGGGAGCATAGGAGGCAATATCACAAAGAAAATCAAGATGTTCACATCTCTGAAAGTTACATTTCACCCTTTTCACAAATGTGAGTTAGTTGTCAATTAAATAAACTGTGCTTTCTCTACTGTGCTTTGTACGTGCTTGTGAGTGTATAATAAATGAATAAACAAAGAATGTTTCTAAAAATTTTACTTTCTCTATCTTTACAACCAAGTGCCAAATACAGCTGGTTGAGGGATTTTTTTTTTTTTTTTTCCTGGTCTTGTTCTGTTAATATGTTCATATAACTGTGATTAAAAAAGGTGACAACTGAACAGCAGGAGAAGCTGGAGGGTGAAGTAGAGAAAAATACTGATTTTCTGGAAAATCCCTAGTGCAGCTCATTCTTTTTCCTTGCCCTCCAGTCACCTGTTTGTTTGCTCCATCTCCTTTAATGTAGGTGTAGCACTGTGGTGGTTATGGCGTGCCAGCTAGCAAGGTTTTTTCCAGCATTTGTGGGATGAGAGTCTAATGACTACAGTGCCTGCAGGACAGCTAGCAAGCTTGTTAGACATGCACACACACACTTATATATATATAAAGTGAATAGGAAGGCACTGAATATATATATATATCCAGTGAATAGGAAGGCACTGAAAATTAAAGTCATCTACAAAGCTGCCTCTCATTTTGAAAGTAAACCAATACCGTTTGTACGTGGAAAGTTGAGATGCATTTTTTTGTAGTACCAGGGAAGTGCTACTATTCAAAAAACACATTAGAAGAAATGAAATCCTGTTTGACAAAAACAGGGTTTTATATAGTGAAAGTCAAATTATATTAAAAGCATTCAGACACCATTGAAGTTATCCCTTTCTCTGAACAATGTGATAATGCCTGTGTGTTTTTATCTACTCAGTCAGAAATGATAGAGTTTAAGCTCCAGCAAAGAATTAAATAATGCACCCTAAGGTTTAGAAAAATCAGTCTATTGAAATAAAAAGGGATAATTCTTAGTTATTTGATTGTTTATTTAATACCAGAGACTTTGTGTCTGAAACATAACACATTAAGGAAATTTGATCTTAATAAAAATGTCTACATGAAAGCAGTTAAATGAACAGATCTTAATGCAATTCCAGATTCATTCAAAATTCTTTGCCATATGTAGTCTGGAAATTAGAATACTTTGCACGTCTATGTGCTACAGCTTACTTTTCTAAATACAGACTAGATGCATGAGTAGGGTTTGTGATAATTTAGGATTAATGAATGTGGTCTGACAGCCAACTGAAACCTGTTAGTTTTTTAATGGATAGACTTGTGCTTTGATTTGCAACATATGTGTTTCTGATGTAGGTCCTGCTTTAGCAGGAATTGTCAGTAATTGAAAGCTTGGATATGCATAGAGTAAGGATTGTCTAAAAGAAATAAAATCTTGTTCTCTTTGTATATTTGAGTCAGACTCTGCACACAGCAATCTTTTTTCTGTGCTTTCTTTGCATCTGTGCTTTCTTTGCATCTGTCCTCTCTGAACATGTAGAAAGGTTGGCTCAAACTTTCCTAGGCTTCTTACAGAAAAGGTGGATATGTTGTTAACTATTCCCTTACACACTGACACCAGATGACAGGTCACTTATGGCTGGTTTTGGTCATTTTTTGTAACAAATTAACCATGTGCATTTTTTTTTTTATTTCTTTCCCAGATGGTATTGCCAATTAGTGGATGTCATGGGTTAATACAGTTTGGTTTATTAGTTATAGAAGAATGTAGAATAATTCTCCAGGTCAAGACCTGGAAATTGCTTCAGAAAACACAGTGACCTATTAGAGAGTTAGTTGGAATATTGGCATCTGTTCTGACCACTAAAAATTGTTGGCTACGACTTTGGGAAGTACCATATAAAACTCCTTGATTTCCTGTCAGTGGAGCCTTTTTCTTCTTTCCTTTGGCCAGAGAGAATAACATCAAGCTGGGCCTGCTGCTCCTCCCTCTGGGGGGGATCTGGCCTGAGGCCTGGCCGGATTCCATCGGCTCCTGGGTGAAGGGAGGGAAGGAGAGATTGCTGTTTTGTAACAGCTACTTTCTTCAGACTTCTCTGGAGCAGGGAGAAATCTCTGCTGGGCCCCTGATAAGAGCTATGGGCACCATTTAGACTGAGGCCACCCCAATTTACACCCAGGAGTGGGCTGAGAAGGCATTTATGATCCTGCCTGGGTTTTTTTTTGTGATTCTGGACTGTCCAGGTGCTCTGATCTCTGATGTTTCTGTGTGAGCTCTTCCTCCCTCACCAGCGTGGCCTTGAACATCTAATACCATGAGCTACAGAGGGAGAGACAAAGACTCTGGGCAGATTTTACCCTTTCCTGGCAACATGAAGCTTCCAGAGCTTAGCCCTTCTCTGAGAGAGTAAGAAAGGACAGAGTGAACATAAAGAACAACAGCATGAAGTCAGTAGAGCAAGAGTGAAAAGACTATTGGGACAAAGGGTTGAAGAGTTGGTTGTTCCATTCTTACTTGAGTCATGGAAATGAACTCTATATTTAGATCATTCCTTTAAATCATGGGAAAGATATGCATTTGGGGAGATGATTGTTTTAATTTGTGTATGGATTTGAGCAAAGGTGTTTATGATAGACTAAGTAATATTAATTCTATAAGATGCTTGAACAGAGATAAAGATGAGAAGCCCTCTGCACCAGTGAAGAAGTGAGAAGATATCTCTGTACCTTGAAATGAAGAATCCTTTGCTTTAGAGTTATTCATCTTTAAAAGGTGACACCCCAGTATGCAAAAGTCTAAGACCCATGACCCATAAGCAGCTTGGGAAACTGCTCCTGGGAGGGTCACAAAGGCAGGTTTCTCCGGGCGGTTGTTTTTGTGACAGTTTAAAACCCACAAGAGAACTGTTCTAAGTTGTCAGTGGGATCCATGACGCTAAGAGATACTCTTCCCCTAAAAAACTGATGAAAGACTGTCGGATAGAGAAACTGACTGAAAATTACAAGTTTTGTCTCTTTATGTTGTTTTGTAAGAAAGTGAACAGCTTGTCAGGGGAGCGAAGAGTGTTTTTGAAGTTTCACTCTGTTTTATTTTTTTTCCAACTTTCTTTTTTCTATTCTTTTAGTGTATAGTAATAAAACAATTTGTTAATTTTAAGGTTGAGCCTGCTTTGTTTTTTCTCCTAGTCTCTCTCCCACAGAAGAAGAAAGTACTGAGACAAGAATTTAATGAACGTAAAACCACTACATTAATTGGTGTTTCTGCCCGGTTTCGAAATTAAAACTATGACAGTGGAGGAAAAAAAATAAAGTCTTATTCCTGATAGATGGAGATTTGGCATTTAATTAAACAGATTTCCAGGAGATGGTTTGGACCTGTAGCATTAAAAATAGATAGCAAAATTAATTTGTGTTGATTGAAAGAAATGTTCTGTTACTTGAATCAATACAGAATGTGTGAGATTTCCTAACAGTAACACGAAATCTATTTGTAAAGTAGATTTGTAAAAGATCTACAGTGTTGTGTGTGACATATGTTCAGTAAACAGTGTAAGAGAGGAGTCTGATATAAAATGGATAAGCTGGGTTAAAAGCATTGGAGAATTCTTCTTTTTGCATTGAAGTGTGTGGTCTTCAAATTATGCCAGGTCTTCCTGGGATTCAATCTGTAGTCATTTTCAAGTGAACATAAAATGTCTTAACGTTTTCCACACTTTATTAATTTTGCAAACATATATTCAATGGTACATCACGTTTGCTTCTAGAGCTGGAATAGTATATTTAAGCTTTTTTGTAAGATGTTTTTAAGTGAGAGAGGGCAAGACTAAAAGGGACGACTGGAATATGCATCTAGAAATTCACCTGAATTTTCCAAAAAGAAATATTACTTATTCTTAACAGATGTTTCTTTAATCTATTCTCAAAAAACCTCCAGAGGCAGAGGCCTTATCTGTACTCTTACTGATAGACTCCATATAAACCCTATCTCTCTAATGGCTGATTCTGCTTCATTTGAAAACTCTTCCCAGTCAGGGTGAGGAAACGTTTCTTCAATTTACAGATGACATCAAGGGAAGAAAGGCTGAAAATACACTGAAGCAGGACAGAATTCAAAACAGGTGATGAAAAGGGAAAAACATGGGATGAAGTATTGTAAGGAGATACTATACCAGCACATGAACTGTGCGACAATTCAATACTTCGCAGCCATCATATTTTTTGTCATGAGTGTGTTTCCTGCCTTGTTCCTGAGAATATTATACAAGCCTTCTTTTTCTAGGAATATTCCCTGCATATTCCAAAACCTGCAGTCATCTTCTGTGAAAGGCAGGTACCTATGGACAGAAACACAAGTTGTGGTGTTGAGTACACAGTCTGAGTGCCCCAAGAGAAGTGGGCTGCAGGTTCCAAGGAGCTGAGCATGTCATCATTTCTGAAAGTAAAAATATCTCAACACTGAATAAACATCCATTGAATCTCAGTACATTGTTCACTGTAAGAGCAATTTGCTTTGAGAAGGAGAAAGAGAAAATTATCCTCAAGAACATCACAAAATTTCATGGGCAGTTATACGGAATTATGGTCCTGAGGTAACAATCCAATTCGTTTTCCACTGGATTGAAAGAAACACTCCTTCATTTTGTGGATCTGTGCATTCTAATGCAGAAGACTAACCAAGCTACCACGTTTGTGGGTGTATCAAATGCCAACTGCTGTGTTAGGGAATGCAATCTCCTGTGCTTACATTCCTTTGTACTTGTAAATGTTCTCTTAAACAAAGTTCACGTTGTGTGTGTGTGTGGTTGGTTTGTTTTTTTGTTTGTTTTATGAATTAATTCTATGTGCATCCAAATGTTGCACTGCAGGAAGCAATGAGGTTTGACTTTTTCATCTGAAGCCAATGAGCCCACTGAGAGCACTACAATTTTTAAAGCAATCTGTGGTTATACATACATTGTGTTTATCGTATAAAACTGTCCCAGGCTTGATCTGACATCATATTCTAATCAATTCATGACTGAATGTGTTTAACGTTTATTTCCATGTTTCATGTGGACAGAGTGGAGAAAAGAGATCAGTTGTCACTGTTCAAATTCCTCTTTTCCTAGATCTGTGTACTTCAGGTTTCACTTGTTACAGCTCCTAAGAGATTTAAAGGTAATTTCTAAAGTATTTGCCTGGAAAATGCTTGTGAGTTTGATAGAAGAAACAAGGAGATGCAAATTAATTTTGAATAATGCATTAATTTTTTAAAAGAGAAAACTGTGAAGTATATTAGGTTAACGAAATATTAAATTAACTATTATGTTAATATATCAGTTAATGGTATGTGAAATTTTACATTATCTTACACACCTTGTAGCTGTCACTCATCTTTACCCTAAATTTCTTAAGGTCTCATTGAAAAATTGGATGTAATTATCTATCAAGAGGAGTAAACAGAATTTTTCTCCTGGTAGAATCTGTAGGTTATCTAATAGGTTAATAAACGGAAATTATATTTACTAAAAATGAAAAGGGAATATCTTCATATTGACAAGACTTTGAACATCACTATTATTTGAAGCCATCACAACACAAAGTAATTTGTACTTAGTTACAAAGAGATAAAAGCCTGAAAAAGAATTGAAAATAGCTAAGTAGGACATCATATTTTTTAATACATGTTAAACCAAAATGTAAAATTTTAATTCAATTTGTATTATTCAAATATATAAATAAATTAGAGGCCACCTTAGATTTTATGCAACAGAAAAGACCAGCAATTGTTGTTCAAATGCAATTGGTTTTCTGAGAGTTTTTATTATTACTATGCCAAAAGTTTTGTTACAGAATACAGGTGTAACATAGAAAGGCTTATTTATAAAAACATGAAAGGTCAAAATTTAAGGGACCTGATATATTTAAAATGACAGGTGTTTTAACTTTGTCGAAGTAATTGTAACAAAGAAAGACTCAAGTTCAAGACTTAAACCCTTGGCCCTTAGAATCTAATGGAAAACCACATTAAAATCTATAAATTCTCTGTTTTTTCCCACAAATGATACTTCAAATATTACAAGTATATTGAATGTCAATGACCACAATAATTGTAACCTTTTGGAAAAACTTCTTCTTTAATATTTTTCCAACTCATCTCTTTTGATGGCTTCTCTGAAGTCACTGAATGAAATGTCATTCAAAAGAGAAGTCTATCAATGATAATTCTCTCTGATGTTTACCCTTGTTTGCGTTTTACTTTGGCCCTACACAACAAAAAAACATTTTATTTTCAAAATCTAAGGTTAAAGTGAGAAATTCTAGCATCAAAGAAGGAATTATGTGTGTAAAGTGAATACATGGTTAAGTAGAAGGTATTTATGCTGTAATCTCTAATGGCTGTTTCAAGTTTCAAAATAAATAGGAACACAATGACAATCTTCAAATAATTTTGGAATCTTTGGAGAGTTTTTCATAAAAAATACAAGTAAATACTCATTTATACCCTATGATTGTTGAAACAATTAGCTTTTATTCCCCATCTGAACAAGCACCAAAAAAAGTTTTTTTTTTTTTTTTTTAATCACATGTATGATCTATATAGAAGAATGACTTTAAAAATTAAATCCTATAAGAAAAGCCAAACTTAGGTTACATGGGTACAAGATAGCTGAGAAATTGTTGCGGAAAAACTGTTTGAACATTTACAACCAATGACGGCACATAGATACAAAAAGGGGGGTCTCAGTGAGCTTAATTTGGAACAACAATGTTCACAATGCTCATCAGTGGAAAAGGGATTTTGTTGTGATACATCCATTTAATTTATTAAAATATATTTCAAAAGTAGCAGATGATTTTTTTGGCTCATATTTCAAATATTGACTAGTTCTTTAAATTTTTTTTTAATCTTTTCTGTTGATTTCTTATTGTGCAAAAGACGCTTTAATATTTCAGTGAAATCACATTACAGAGATAACTGCATTATAAGCTCTGCTCTTGTCTTTACTGATGTGGCTGGTCTGGCTAGCTTCTGTTAATCATGATTAAAAGAGAAGAAACTTTCTTTGAAAAATGTGACCATAGAAAAATATCAGATTTCCTGCATAATATAGTCATTAATTGTTATTATTGTGTGCAAAACAAATGTGTAAAACATTTCTATTTAAATTCATTCTGGTTTGAGATGTGCCTGCTGATTTATGAGGTATGGCTGGACCTATGGGTGTCCCACAGTCAGGGCACAAGGACCGTGTGTTTACATGAACTGCTAGTGGAGCAGGTCTGTTTGCCTGACATTTGTCATTTTGGGCTACAAAGGCCACTCATTTCCTCAGGGACCCTTCAGTCATGATTCACAGAATTTTGAAGGCAAAGATGTGTATACGCTTCTATTTTTCCAGGAAATTTTCAGTCTGGGTACAGTAATGAAGTCTAAGTCTAAAGGTGTTCCCTAGATGACTTTTTGCTCTAACAACTACATATATCTATGGTCTTTCAAGTTATTTCAACTTGAGAAGTCCAAGTTATGGTTTTTGTGTTTTAGCTTTGATGTATAAATTTCATTCAGCTGGATATTATTTGATATCCCTTAATGTATTAAAACAGTATCATGTGGTTGTCCACTGATATAGGCATGAATCTTCTTGCTTAAAAATATAAACGTTTTTCAACTAACTAACATTGGTTATGCACAGAAACAATAGAATGGGATCAAGGCTGGCAGAAGGGATGTGTTGGCTTGACAGCCCTTAGGGCACAGTTTTCCTCCAGCTCAAATTACTCTTCACTTTCAGAATAGCAGAAATTATTACTCTCAAATCATATTAAATCCACCAACATCTAACAAGTTTAGTGTAGGTTCAGTTTCAAGCTAATTTTATAACACCTCAATCATGACTTTTTCACTCAAACACCAGTGGGGCAAGACAAGTAAATGGATAAATAGAAATCCATAAAAATATTATTCATGCAAGCAACCAAAAACGTGTTTTATTGTGATGTCTGTCATTGGTAAAATCACTTAAATTAACTTTAGGAAAGATTAAAAACTCAAGGAAAACAGTCATTACTTATATGTAATTTTTCAGCATCCTACTATGAAACTCTTCGGAAGTAGGATATTAACATATGAGAATGCCTTCAGAGATTTCAATCTGGAACATGTCAATGTTGAGCCACAACAACAGGAAGAAGAATTTGATTCCATGTATGTAATTTCCTGGCAACACAGTCTCATGTGGCTCTTTACAGTATTAATATAATTGATAGTTAATAGCAAATAAGTCCTAAACCTATTAAAGTTTTGGGGAAAAGTAGATTTAATGCAGAATCCTTTTTAAATATTGGAGACAATATTTGCGTGATCTCCTGAGCTCTATCTCATCATGACGTTTTCTCAGGTTGTTAGAATCACATTTCACTATCCTCTCTAATACTTCTTGGCAGAGTACAAGAAATACGGCTTGATTTGAGTTGTCACACTGCAATGTGTCCTCAAAACAACTTTGAAAACAAAAGAACAAAGTGCCATAAAACAGACTGTGGCTTTTCAGTGGGAAATAGGAGGATTTGTGGTGTGTTTAATAAGCAGTGAAAGCATAAATTGAAATAACTTCTCCTCACTGTCTGCTTTACTTGTATATTTTTTACATTAAACAGTGGCATATCCTTTCAACTTCAATGAAACAGTAAGAGTGCAGTCTAAAGGAGTATATGCAGTTCAAAAATAGTCTTGGGCAATCTGCTGAAATGGAGGAAAAAAAAAAAGAAATGTCTTCATGCAAATTTACTGCTGTTTATTGTTGGATCCTGAGTAGTGAGCACATGGTGGTTTTGAAAGAGCTTAATGTTACTGACAGTCAGTTGCAGCTGGGTGACATATCCTCTACATGCCTTTTGAAATTTTAATTCCTAATGGTTATAGAAGCTGTGAAACAGAGAAACCTTAAGGTGAAGTCTCTCATTATCTCACAGGAGAGGTACAGTTGATTTCCTGACTGCTCAAATCTCCCCTTTCTGCCTTCAGTGCTTTGTAACTGACACAAAAATCTTTCTCCACAGGTCAGAGTTTATTTTCTCCATTTGCACTCAAGTTTTTAACATGTCCACTAAGATATCTCCCTCTTTGTTGGCAACACAAGGAATTGGCTGCTCATCTTCAATAATTTGTACCTTGCAATATTTAGGCAATTAGGATATGAAATATTTGGGGGATTTTTGGGGGAAGTTTTTGAGGTTTTATTATCTGTACTTTGTTCTGCGTAAGATGGTATGAAATACAGTGAGAAAAAAGAGACAAACTGACAAATGTGGTAAAATCTTCAGTTTTCTTTTCCTGTGTTTTTGCAAAAAATCCAGTATTTTTAAGGAAAAAGAAGTCCTGATTAATATTTATGATTCCTACTTCCTCATGACATATTCTGCGACTTACTTTTCAATTTTTTATTCCTAAACTAATTTAATTTTCAACCATAAACATATCAAAACCATAATAAAATGTAATTTTTCATCTATGGACTTCTATCAATTTTCAGATTATATGCTATTGTTGATAACTTTGCCAAAGAATGTGCGTTGGATATCCAAGAAATCTTTCATAAAGCAATGGTTTCTGAGTACAAATAACTATCAAAGAAAATTTACCTCAAATAAAAGAATACATCGTAGTATCACAGTGAATGAAAATATCAATTTATATCTGCCCAGAGATTCAGAAGTTCAGAACAAATTTATATTGGAATAAAATAATAAAAGTTGCTTCAGGGCTAATAGAAGCCTAAGCATTGGGGTGGGACTAGATGCCTTTTTTGGGGGGTTTTGATAGAATAATGCCAGAAAATATCTATGTAACATCTGTAGATATTTAATGACTACTTCTTGGTATCTGTATCAGCCTAGGAAAAAGTAAATTTCTTCTTGAAAAAACTGTAGTTTTGGAGCACTTCTTACCTGTCCAGCACAAGTAAGGATATCTCACAGAAAAATACCACCTGCAGAGTCACAGCAGCATCCCCTGCTCTGTCTCTAACCTCTCTGTGGCAGAATGAAGCCTGGAATCTCGGCCATTCACTTTATCTTGGGGGACCACTGTGACCTTGCAATCCCAACTTCCCATTTACAGGGAGAAAAAACGGAGAGTAGAGTCACAACACCCATATTACACAATGTATTTCCCTTTCCTATTTACCTACATGGCTTCCTGAACATCTTAAAATCATGTAAGAGTACTCTTAGAATCCTGTTGAAAGTTGACTTGTTCTTCATTGTTATTATAGCTGTCTGCCAGCTTTAAATATTTTTTCCTGTTATATAATTACTAAAATGTGACATATGCTACCTCCTATAATTGCATTGAAGGGAAAAAAACACAACTCATAAAAACCTGTGTTCTTTGCTTAAGTCTCAGACACTAATTAGTCTAAGGAACAAAGTGTCAAATGCGAGTCAACAGCACTGAAGAAAAGTTTAAAATTAAAACTGGAAAATGGATAAATAATAGGTATTTGTACAGAAAGAAGAAAAGAGTAGAAATTCTGTGAGAGGTAAAACAAAAGGAACTGACAATCTAAAAAACCTGGATGTCAGGTGCAGACAATTAAATTTCACTTCTTTTTTTAAGCTTATTATTTGAATTTACCCCTTATTGGTGAAGAAAATGCACTCTTTCAAGATCAAGGAGGACGGATCATCACACAGTTGAGACATTTCCATTGCTAGTGGTTTTACTATGGGTCTGTGAAGATACTTCAGGTTGTAGACTCATTGGTCTAATACTTTCTGTTTCCACTGAATTTACTATAATTTTTATTTTTAAAAATTCAGTTTCATAACTGAAATTTTAATCACTGTTCATAATAGGAGTCGTATTGTCTACTTTTAAAGATCCCTTTTCCTTACAAGTGAGACTACATTTTTTATTCCCTGTCACATGCCATACAGTATTTTCCTCCTTTTCTTAAATCACTTTGACTCCTAAGGAATCACAGTTAGGCTTAGTGTGGGGAAAAAGCCTTTCTGCCCTAAGAAGGACTTCCTATATGACTATCAGGCAATAAAAAATATTAGTATCCTTCTGTGTTTTCTCTGTCAATTATCACATGTTGCACATACCTTGGTTTCTTTAGGTTACTCACTAAGTTCTCACTCTCTGATGGTTGATGGTATAAATCTTGCCTTGAGATAGTAAGAACAAAATTAATTAAGGAATATTCATGTTTTCTGAAAGAAAGTGGTCACATTCATATAGAGGAGACTTATGGTCCTTATTTTCCTATGGGCAAATTAAGTTGAAGGGTGCAAAGCTTTAAAGCTTTGGTTATGATACAATAATTCTGGACAATGGTAAAAACAATTTAGATGATAAAATAGATAATACTTAAAAAAGCAAAAATTAACCTTAAAATTACCTTTTTTTTTTTTCTTTTTGTTTTTTTTTTTTTTTTTTGGTTAGGACTCCTGCTAGAAATAGATCACTTTTTGTACTGAGAAGAGGAAAATTTGATTTCAAGAAGAGAAATTAATACCTTGTGTCACCATCCTAAAATCTTTCCAAACTGAGCAAATAGTTTCTATTTTAATTCTCTGAGCTATGAGGTCTCTATTTCATTCTTATCACAAAATACAGTCCCTATTATTTTGATTGAGAGTTTCTTCATTGAATTTGGGATGTCAGGAGCAGACACGGGAGACAATAAAATATGGTGGATAAGGGAAACAAATATTTCCTGAAAGAGAAGAAAGTGCCTGTTATGTCTAATTTGCACAAAAAAATAGAAAAAGTTCTTGGAGGTTTGTTTGTTTGGGTTTTTTAAATTATTTGTAGCAATATTTTGCTTCCAATGGAACAAAAAAATTGGTCAAAATATAAAAATATATATTATAAATATGTTAATGCGTGTATGTGACAATATATGGGAGAATAATGAAAATAAGGAAACTTTATAACCTTGACATTTTAACTAGCAGAAGAAGCAGACTTACAAGGCTAAACCTGTGACAGTCTCTCTTTCCTAATTTGTATAAAATAAATAAAATTATAAATTTATAAAATTATAAAGTAGTTTTTAATTACTCATTTGATATCATAATCAGGTAGGAATCACATTATTTGTCAGAACCATCACACATGAAACACTCTTCCTCCATCAGTGTTTACTTAAATGGAAAGGAATAAAAAAGGTCCTATTTTAAACAACTTTCGACTAGTTTTCACCAAACCAAAAATTGTTGAGAACTAAGATATTCCAGGAATTTTCTCGGGTTTTATTCAATGGTCACTTTTAGGAAAAACAAACAAACAAACAAACAAAACCCCAAACAAATAAACAAGCAGCACCCCCCCTCCCCACCTTTCAATTTTTTAAAGTTCCTTTACAGAACTGTGGGTTTTGGATTTGGCGTTGTTTGTTTGCTTGTTTTTTGGTTCTTTTTGATTGCATTTTGAAACAATCCTATGCTTACCCACTTAACGACAGCAAATTCATTGGCTTATGACCAGTCAATTTTCCCATGAATAAATGACATTTTTATTTACATACAAATAAAAAGTTATATTCACAAAGAAAAAAATTGAATTTTATTATGTTAACTTTCTTTATACAAATGATTAATAATAGTAATTATTGTGACTAACTCTTTCAAATACTTGATTGAAAATAGAATACACAGAAATTGGACAGTATAAAATATAAGTGTACTTGGAGTGTCCAAAATTGGAGCAGCCACAATTTAGGAAACAACTGAAAATATAGTGGTGTTTCATCTAAGATAGAAACATATTTAACATATGTAACATATTTCTGTTCAATCATATGTAACACAGTTATTGGAAATTTTAAATAAAATAATTAATTTGTGAAATTATTTTTGTTTTAGTTGTTCTCATTTAACTGTTGGATTCTTAACCTTGTTGGCAATGTGTAATCCTCTTATCAGACAAGATTTTAGTCTTGTGAAATTCACTGTCCTCCTCTCAAATAATAACTCACACTTGGAAAAATTATCAAGTGTATAAAATAATTTTTTAAATTATTTTTTTCCAACCTCATTGCTCTTATAACTGGCAGCATCTTCATTCTTTAAAATAGCTATTATCATACTGTGTCTGGAAGAATGAGTAAGGATTTTATTTATTACAAATATACATTTTTAAGAGAGCTTTTTCTTTTATTGACAGCATTCACCAAAGGTAATTTAATCTGAATTAAAACTGACAAGAAAAAGAGAAGAAAAATTTAGCCTACAAATGACTAAGCTTGACAACTGCGTTTCAGCAATGCGTTCCTATTGAAGGAGCAGTGAAGCCTTTGTAATTTAAATATTTCCTGAGAGTTGAGCAATTGTCAAAGTGTTTTTCCCTACTAGGGAAGAAAGCCATATCCAGAAAGTTTGATAGAAAGAATATTGATATCCAGCTGAGTCTTTGAAAGGGTTCAAAAGCTTATCTCAAAACCTACAGTCAAAGCTTTCAAGTTGCTTTCTTAGAGATTTGCTGCTCAGGTGCCCACACATTACTTTTAAAAATTTAAGGGCTTAAAGATCCAAAATAATTGTAGCTACATTATTGTTTCATGTGCATGGGCTGAAATGATCCATCACTTATCCATTCAAAAACTCAGACCCCTAAAGGTATTTGACTTAGGGATGAATTGTCCCTTGAAAAATATGACAAAATGTGACAAAATGTGGTGGGCTACAATTACTTCAGAGATATTTTGCTAGAAAAACCAATTGTGTCTGTCACCTCTAAAATTCTTTGGAATTTTAATGAGAGACAGCCAGTGAATCATACAGGGATAACCAGGTGAAACCTCTTTTCTCACTTGTTTTTGTAGGACAGGATTAAAACCGTGAAATGAGACCATCCCATTTCCTCACATATTGTTGAAATTAGAGCTGTTAATTACCAGTCTGATGGCAGTTATTTGTAGTATTACTATTACTATTCTTATTAATAATAATTATTATTATAATAATTATTATAATAATGATAATAGTAATTTAGTAGCACCAATTCTGAATTTTCATAATGTGTTAAGAACATAAAGTAGTTCAAAAATGCATAAAAAACATAAGCTTTAGCTTTACATTACTATTAATGAAAGTATAACTGTGACTTTCATCATTTTTTAAGGAAAAAAAAAAAAAGAAAATGGTTTTCAGGCTGTGACTCAAAAATGGAAATAAAATCAGTACCTAATCCAGAGATACTTGACACAAACTAAAATCAGTAGGGCTGGAGCAACAACACAGTTCACCCATATATAACACCTGTGGTTTTAAGGTCTGTGGGCAAAAATCATTTCAATTATGGTGAGGAGCAATTAAAGCATGTAAGTGTGAAAGATTAATTTGGACCTCTGTTTATCTCTGATTACAGACTAAATCCAAGAATATTGCTTTTGTTAAAGTGGTCTGTTAAGATTTTTTTTCAGAGTCTATTTGCCTACAGTAGTCACTATACTATAAATAAAAGCTGAATAATACTTTCACATGATTCAAAATAATTACACAAAATTTTTAAAGTAACTGACTGCTTTCATTTTGTTTCCATTGATAATATGTGAGGGTGGTGTGGGGTTTGGGGTTTTTTTTGTTTGTTTGGTTGGTTGGTTGGGTGGTTTTTTGTTTTTTTTTTTTTCCTTCACCCAGTGAATTTAATGGGAGCATGTAGTAAACATTTTTGGGACCTGCATATGTTAAATGACAATTCAAGGACATTTTCAAGTAAAATACATAATCCTCTGTGTAGTCCTTCTATATATATATAAATACAATCAAAAATTAAAAAGAGTGTCTTCTTTAAAGAAGGAACTTTGACTACTTCAAACATTGCCCCAGGCAACACATTCAGGTAATTTTCTTCTGTGATCTTTTGTGTTTGGTTTCTTTTTTTTTTTTCCCTCTGTGTGTGTATTTCCTATATCATAAATGATTTAGCAGGTTGTGTGTATCCTGTATTGATTTTCAAAAAGAAGCAATTGAATAGAACCCAGTCCCAATTTTTGAAGAGATTTCATAAATAGCAGCATTTTTGAGTCTGACTTTTTCAATAAAAGTAGGGTTTACTTCTTAAGCTTTCTCTTGGAATAATCTGATGGTATATGAAATAAGTTGAAAAAAGACAGTCCTTAAATTGACTATGATTCCACAAAGTTTTATATTGTGATCGAAAAAATCTTATCAAAAACTACATTGAAAAATCTCAGGAATAGTGCTCAGATAATATCTTTTTAGAGGTAATATAGCCTTTGTATGGTTTTGGTTTCCTAGACCCCTAAGAGATATAAACATGGATAAAAGAAGTAATTATTTCACTCGATATAAATTAGAAATCAATCTTTCCAAGCATCAAGTAGAAGGTTGAAAATGATTTATCATTTCACTGTAATTTTTTTAATTTATAGTAAGTCTATTTCAATTACTGTGAGATTTTTGAGATTGATTGAGACCTTGATAATTGAGATCTTACTGTCTCTGACCTTTATCTTTACCTACAAGGCTTGAGAAGCAGTGTCAGAGTGCGTAGGACTGTTCACTTTGTTAAGCTGTAGTGTCTGGAAGAGATTTGAAGTGCACTAGTGAGACATGATAATACATTAAAACTTTTCTTCTTTCTCTTGACATTTGAAATACCAAGAGTGATAGATAAGTATTTCTGACTCCTTTTCCTAGAGGTTCTTGACATATCTCAAAATTAAGAAAGGTGTGCAATTCAAAACTGATCCCAAAACTACCCCATCCCAATCCATGCCAGGTGAGTAAAAGACGGCTGCAGTTTGAATGCCAGCCTTCTGCAATTTTAGCTTGTTCAGAACTTTTTTTGATTTTGCAGCAAAACGAAGGAGTTGGGAATTTATTCTGCTTGAGTTATAAGAAATAGAAGACTACAGAGAGAATTTCCATCTCTGACATCATATCTGCTGTTAGTGCAAAAGTTCTACATACCTGCACTAGCTGGGTTGCCCAGAAAATGGGCCATCATTGGAATGCCCTGCCCCTGGAAAGGTTCAAGGATAGGTTGGATGGGACTCTGAGCAATCTGGTTTACTGGAAGGTTCCCTGTTTATGGCAAGGCACTTGTAACTAAATGATCCATAAGGTCCCTTCCAACCCAACCCATTCTGTGATTCTGTGATTCTGTGATTCAACACATGCACGACTAAATATTTAATTGCAATATTTGGTTGTTAAAATGTTAAAATGATGGGTAGATGTCACGGTGCTGTTCCTCGCGCTGATGAGCGCAGCCACGGGCTAGCTCAGTCTCGTGCACTGCGGCAACGTATGAGGTCGGGGTGGCAAGCCGGGCGAGCCACCTCCTCCCTGTGGGGTCTTGGTTCCCCTCTCAGCGACGGCCAGAAGATGGCGTATGCAACCCACGGCAGCTAATCAAAAGGCGGACTCCTCTGGGCTCAATTAAACAGGATTTTATTCAGGGGGAGAGGCAGCACGGGGCTCAGCACTCTCTGACCCACCGCCCAGAAGAGACCCCGAGGCCAGGCGTGCGGCAGGTTTTAAGGGTGGGTGGAAACAGGGGTGGCGACAACCGGTCAGCCAGTCACAGGAATTGGGGGGGTTAACCGGGGGTGTGAACCATGGAACTGGGGACCAACCACAAAATGAGGGGAGGGGGTCTCCCGGGCCCCAGCCTATCACTCAGCACGCTTCCCGGAGTTTTCTAGAAGCCAGGGAAGGGTCTCTGAGTGGCAGGCAGGCGCCCACGAGGTGGGGGGGGTGGGATTGACAGCGACAGGTGCAGGGAAGGGATGAATGACAGAAAACGTCTGGTTCTACAATAGACAAAACAACCAATGCAGAAGGGAAAACCAATGCAGAACACAGGGGTATACAGTGAACTAAACCATTATAAAAATAACTTTAAAATATTACAAAAATAACTTAATAACTTAATAAAAACAATTCTCACACCACCACAGGTAGAATCCTGGTTTGCCTGAGCTCTGCCTTAAGATTTTGTATGCTTAAAGACAGTAGAATTCTCAAATGCTATCTTGAAAGAAACCTATGAAAGCAGAAACCATTTTTGAATTCTCTTCTGGGTTAAAATAAGTACTCTGGAGCAGTGCTTGCATTTTACTTCTCAACTCTTGTTTAAACTTTCTCTCTCTCTTCGCGAATGTTGATGATGAAATTCACAAAAGTTTTGTGAATGGTACATGGGGGAAGGGTTCCAGATGGTAACATCAATTTGATTAGAAGAAAAATAGCCTGAAAAAATGTTGGGAGTGTCTGGAGAAGTTTAGAAGAGTGCTCTGAATCAACTACAAAGTGATTTCTGGGTAGAGCATAAAAATTCCTTCTGTTTGTAAACATACATAGATTAGGAAAAGGTATGAGGATTCCAGGGCACAAGCCTTGGAAATTAAGTGGGTTTATCTCAAAAAAAGTTGGGCAGTTTGTTTTAAAATGTTAAAGCAAGTATGACAAAATCCTGCTTATGACAATGGGGGGGGGGTGGGGTGGTGTAACTACTTTCTCTGCTTTCTCTTTTTGAACTCTCAAGCATATGGAATTTTCAACTGAAATGTTTTGAGCATCCGCAGAATTTGCTACGGTTGTCTGAACTTGTTAGATTTGTTCTATAGACATACATTTTTTTTCCTTATTTTTTTTCTTGAAAACCATCACCAACTTTTTTTAATCACTTCACAATTCTATACACCTCTAAAATGGTTCTGTCGCTCTTATAAAACCTTAAACGAACACAGAGTTCTGTAAGTGAGAAGAAATCCTAATTTCCCTCCAAAAGCAACTGTTCTTTTCTCTAGTTTATATATCCATGTCTACAATCTAGTCTGTATATCCACAAATATTGATATTTAATACTTAAAAAATGTTTATTTAAAAGTAAGACAAAACACAATGAATGAACTGTGTCATGACTTTCACTGCAATTCTAATGGGTGTAAAATGATCATAAGAAGGAATTATAAAGAATCAGAGGCTGGTTTGGGTTGAAAAGGATTTCAAAGATCATCTTGTTCCAACCCCCTGCCATGGGCAGGGACACCTTCCACTAGACCAGGTTGCTGATAGCCCCATCCAATCTGGCCTTGAACACTTCCAGGAATGGGGCAGCCACAGCTTCTCTGGGCAACCTGTGCCAAGGCCTCATCACCCTCATAGCAAAGAAGTCTTCCAACTATCTAATCTAAACCCTCATTCCGAAGTCGCTTCCCGTTGTTCTGTCTCTCCAGGTAATTGTAAATACTCTCTCTCCATCTTTCCTTTGGGCTCTCTTCAAGTACTGGAAGGTCACATTTTGGTCACCCCAAAGCCTTCTCTGTTCCAGGCTGAACAATCCCAATTCTCTCAGCCTTTCCTCACGGCAGAGTTGCTCCATCCCTCTGATCACCTTGGTGCCTCCTCTGGCCTGGCTCCAGCAGCTCCCTGTCCTTCCTGTGCTGGGAGCCCAGAGCTGGATGCAGCCCTGCAGGTGGGGTCTCAGCAGGGCGGGGCAGAGGGGCAGAATCCCCTCCCTGCCCTGCTGCCCACGGGGCTTTGGATGAGCCCAGCACACGGGGGTTTCTGGGCTCCCAGCGCACACGGCCGGGCCATGTCCAGCCTCTCAGCCACCAGCACCCCCAAGTCCTTCTCCCAGGGCTGCTCTGGGTCTGTTCATCCCCAGCCTGGACTGGGACTGGGGTTGCCCTGACCCAGGTGCAGCACCTTGCACTTAGTCTGTTTAGCCTTGGGCCACTTCTTGAACTTCTCCAAGTCCCTCTGGACAGCATCACATCCTTCAGGTACGTCAAGAGCCCTGCTCTGTTTGGTGTCATCTGCAAATTTGCTGAGAGTGCACTCAATCCCTTCTTCTGCATCATTAATGAAGACATTAAATAACATTGATCACATATAGGTCCCTGAGGGACACCACTGGTCACTGATGTCCATGGGAACTCTGAGCCATTGACCACTAACCCTGTGGTGTATAACACAAAGGAGAACACCTGGAAAGAAAAACAAGCAAGTTTGCTAGCATCGTTTGAGGTAATACTAGGAGTAAGACAGTCACTTGGGATGACATTTTGAATGTCACAGCTGTAGATAACACCTATGTCACAGGTATTTTCAAAGTAAAGTGTTGCTTAAAAATCTACATTGTTTGTAATACTGACATTTCAGTTCCTGGCAGGAAACACATTTTGGGGTTTGTGTGTTGTTTCTACTGCCTTGCAGCCTAAAAACACCATATTCACAAAAGATTAGTTCAGTAGGTCAGAGCATGGTGCCGATTAACACCAAGGTTAAGGTGGGCTCAATCCCTGTACAAGCGATTCACTTATGAGTTGAACCTGACATGATAAGGACAGCAGAGCAGAACAGCATAAGGATAGTAGAACAAAACAACATTTAACTCTTATCATGGGCCATACAGCCTTGTAGAAATAGATAAAGGCTGTAACTTAGGCAAACAAAAGCTGTGCTAAATGAAAGCAGGATGCCAGCTCAGCTCTGCAAGACTTATAAAACAGAAATTATGTGCAACAATGATATTGCCCTTACTCAAAAGTGAGGGTTGAGGAACAGCTACCTAAAAAGGACACTGGACAATGAAGACAGACCCCTAAGAATCACATAAGGACTTCCAAAAAGGACTATGTTAAATAAAGTCAAAGGAAGTGAGGATAGTTAATGAATATGTCATCAGTATGTATGAATACTCCACTTGAATGGAGGAGGGATCCCCTGGGTGACCACCATTCTTTAATAAAGAATGACTGCTTTCTAATACTCAAAACTGTGTTAGAAAGTTTCTATCTGACCAGTCTGGGTTATCAGTCTTCACTGAACTTCAAAGTTCCCCCAATGAAGTCAACAAAAAAATGAACCTGTCCAAAATTATATATATATATATATATATATATATATATATACACACACACACACATATATACACACACACACTTAAACCTCAAAGTTTATATTAATGCATTTATTTTAGAAAGTAATGAAATTAATATCACAGAATATACTGCATTGGAAGGGACTGACAAGGACCACCTGATACCAAAATCCACTATACCAAAACTTTCTAACAGGGCTAGGAGACGTTGTTAAGTAACACAGTTACTAAATATGAAGAAGCAGTATCATCAGGCCCACTTAAAAAGGTTAAATTAAATGATAAAAAAATTAATATCTTGCAGTAGAAGGACTGAAATAAAGGTGGAGTTGTAACATGGTTTTGAGATTTTTATTTGTGATGGGAAACTGCGTAAGCAGCCTCCATCTTGACTGGAAAAAATCCAGATGGATGAAAAGACCAATAAAGTAATTATTAATACTGTGTGCATATATTGAGGAATGAAAGACTCAAACAGCTCATTTCAGATGGTTCTAAACTTTTTCTTACTTTGAACTGTAAGTAAAAAAGGCTTTAGAAGTGTTGGATGCAATGACCCAAAAGATAAAAATCAGCTAAACACCTGGGACAACTTAGGTCATAGAAGGGGAGTCTCAGGGGGATCTTATGTACGAATACCTGAAGGCACAGTGCAGAAAAAGAGGCTTTTTTCAGTGAGCCCAGTGACAGGAATACAAGAGGTTCCATAGGAATTTCTCAAAGTTTGATTTTTTTTTTACTGTGCAGGTGTCTGGGTACTGGCTCAAGTTGCCCAGGGAGGTAGTGGTCTCCATCCTTGGTGACACTCAAAAGCCGTCTGGAGGAAATCCTGGACAATGGTGTAAGGAGTTAAAGAACACAGTTGCCTGTCTCAAACGCTGTCAAGGTCAAAGGAGGTATTCTCTATAAGATAAGGCATCACAGCAGGAACTTGAGATAAGCACAGAACGGAACAATAGGCTGATGCTAATTCCAGCACTGCAGGGCAAGGTCTGGTTAACACATCCTGATGAATTTGAACAAAACTCCTACTGTGACAAACTGTGAGAAAGGAAGCAACTTCTCATATACCTATCACTGTTCAAATAAAGCATCTGTGACCAACTACGACCACCAAAGTGCCCCTCATTTCTGGGGCCTTGTACCAGAGGACTGTGGAAGTTCCGCTGTGCTGCACTAGACAATGTAAAACTTCCCCTGTGAGGAGAGGTACCTGGCCATTCTCACCTGAACCTGAACCTAAATTAACCCATTGAACTTTGTATTTCATGGACTTTCCTCACCCCTGAAAAACCAAGACAAATCATTTTGGCAAAAGAACACTGAAATTGAAACAAGCAGGTCTCATTTCTGCATCCACAAATTGTGACATCTTTCCTCTCCACAATCTGCTCTCATCCTTCTTTCTCTCTATCTTTCTTTCTCTCCTCCTTGCCTTGCATTTTTTTACTCCCCCCCCCCCCCCCCCCCATTTCTATAGATAACCAATATGGCTGCATGTGTCCTTTCCATTGTAACCATATTGTTCTAAAATAAACCTTGGCCAAAATATACATGCATACGTCTATATATGTGTGTGTGTGTGTATATATATATGTATATACACATACACACACACGCTGGTCTTTGAGTGCCAGTTCACTCTAATCTGCCCCAAGGGATTATACACAAGAACCACCTCAGGGAAGGATATAAAAAATGAACTGGAAAAGGTGCTGCTTGAGCAGGGAATCAGACTAGATGACCTTCAAAAATCCCTTCCAAGAACTATTCTTTGATTCTGCAACTCCATGACTCAAGTTCAGGTATAGTATAGTACTATAATAGTATTAACACTATATAGTACTATAATATATAGTATTGTCATGACAAATCATTATACAAAAAATATTTCACTTTGAGGGGAAAAAAAAAAAAAAAAAGTTACATTTAAAATACACAGCCCAGAACCATGGAAAACATATTATTTATATGCATTTACTTTTCATCCCCCAAACCAGCCAAAAATTCAAGTCCTGTCACTTGAACAAGTGTGTTCAAGACACACTTCTGTACTCAGCCGTTCAGGACTGAATTCCACTCATGGTGCGAACTAATGGCCAGTCTGCAATTTTTTCTGTGAAATACATTGCAAGGAAGGCTGTTTCCTGTTAAGAATGGTTAAATAAAATTAAGCTGCCAACAAATTAATTATGTGCCTAGAAATTCATTGAGATAAAGACAACAGTTCACTTTTCTTCTGGTAACCCACAGAAAGGACATGAGCTCAGAATTGTTAATAGAATATATTCTTCAATGAGAGTCCAAAAAACTAAGTCTTTTTTTCCAGACTGTTATGCACATTCTTGAAATATTCTGAAATCCCAGGGAGTGTTACAGCAGCTTCATAAAATACATTAAAACAGTCTTCATTTTTTTTCAAATATAATGATTAATAGACACTTTCAAAGGCATAAGATCACAAAATGCATGCTCACCTTCCTCACCACTCCTAAAATGTAGATCTTTTTTGTCAACTGCAAGACAACCTAGAACAATATCTATCAATATTTAGACATTTAAAGAAATAGAGAAAAACATGGAAGAGGCAATATGTCAGGGATGAGTATGACAAGATTCTTCAGCATTCTATACTAACACCAACAAACATAACTACCTGCCTTACTTACTCCTAACTTTTTAACATGCTGAGAAAACAACAGGATGATAGGAAATCACACTTTTACAATGTACTGCTTCAGCGTACAGTGTTCAGGGTATTTTTATAATTCTTATGGTAACTAATTTGAATTTTTAAAATTTGCTTTATTTTCTTATTTTTGTGAGGAAGATCAACTGAATTAAAATAGCAACTGGTGTGACTAAAAGTCTTTCCAAAATTCATGGGAAAAGTTTTTCCAGATAGTTGTTAGTATTTTAACGTGAACCTGCCAAATCTAATAATTTTTTCTTACTTCAGTAGATCATTTTAGTGTGAGATATAAACAGCTAATTACTTCATTAAAGTATTGGTTTTCCATTGTCATAATCAGTCTGTC
The DNA here is from genome assembly GCF_015227805.2 of Hirundo rustica. Taxonomy (NCBI): domain Eukaryota; kingdom Metazoa; phylum Chordata; class Aves; order Passeriformes; family Hirundinidae; genus Hirundo; species Hirundo rustica. The sequence goes on along the minus strand of NC_053451.1, from coordinate 10,915,148 downwards.
CTCTTTTTCAGGACAGCATAACTTCAGCAAGCCTTGCCTTTCTGGTCTATCTAGGGATAACATTTTAGTACCAAATCTAAGTACAGTGAAGGAAAGTTAAACTAATTTGTATACTGTTTCTTTTATGTAGCAGAGCAGCTACAGGAAAATATTAGTTTAAAATAGTAACTAGCAACCTTGAGGAATTCATGTAGCAAGAGAGAAAAGACAGACATCAGTAAAGAGGATACTTTGCTTTCTTTTGAAACTGAATTTCTGGGATTCAATCTGAAAATCTAATTAATCTTCAAGGCTTTTGTTACTGCTCTTTGATTGGATTTGCTGCAAATTCTCAGCTGATGTATAACAAAAAGTCAGCAGATGAGTACCTGTATACTTGAAATTGAATTCATTTTATGATCCTTCATGTGGCAAATATGTTTGATGTAATATTTTCTTTTCTTTGCTATTTAAAAATTAAATTAGTGTTCATAGGTTTCGATTCACTATGCATTCATTATGAAACTCCTGTAAAAATGTTAAGAAAAATTTAATAAGAAGTTGAATGGAACCTCTATATCTTCATTTTTATGGTAACTTTGATGTTTCCTGCTGAGTCATATCTCTGTGTCTGGGTTTTGGCTGTCGTAGTTACCCAGTATTCATGTCGGTATTCGTGGCATATATCCTGGAGTCCTCATTGAACAAACCTGTCTAGTAGTTAAGCCTTTAGGTCCTAATTTATCTTTGGACCAAGCCAACTATTCCTTATGAAGAAGACCTGGTTTTTTCCTTCAATTGTCTTCTTATTCAGTCTAATTAAAATATTCCTGTTAGAGCTACTATAAATATTTGTTACAAATTATATATTTCTACACATCTAATTATGTCTTAAAATTGATGCTGCAGTTCCAGCAGAACAGAATGTGAGGGGAGTTATTCTCCACACTGTACAGCCTTGGTGAGGCTGCACTGCCGATGTTGCAGTTGGGCACATTTTTAAAAGGATCTGGTGAGAGGCTGTGGGATGATCAGGGTTGTAGAACACACCATCACTGAGAAGAAAGGAAGGGATTTGTTTTCTCACTGTTTCCTCTGACAAACAGCCTTAAATGCCTTTGAAGGGAATTTTCAAAGATGATGGAGCCAAGCTCCTCTCAGTAATAACAAACCCAGGCACAGTATGAGAGGTGGCTTGGGAACTCAAACACAGAAAAAAGTCTTGTCACCAGAAGTGCAGTGCTGAATAGGTTTCCCACAGAAATCATGGCTCTTCCACCCCTGAAGTTTTCAGTACTTGGCAGCAAAAATGCAAACATAACCCATCTAGTAGAGAGAGGCCACAGTCCCACTCTGTGTGTGGAGTTGAGCTACATTCATGTAGAGATAACCATGTTCAAACCAACGTTTTATGGCGCTATGATTATGGTGCTATGATTCACTAATAAAAAATATTGACTAGTGGAACCAATCCTGAAAGCATGTTGGTGACTAAAATAAATTTTAAACAGGTGTCAAAAATATTTCCTCTTCTTGAATTTGTATAATAAATGTATGCAACTTTTAGTTGCAGTTGGTTCCTTTGTATGTTTTGGGATGTTGTTCCTAAGCAAAACTGAAAACAATCTAAAACAACTGTAGATAACTATGAAGCGATATTGAAATAAAAATCCCCCAAATAATGGGAAAAAAGCATGCAGACAGTAGTTTTTAGAAATTTCCTAATTGTAAATCAAAAATCCTAATGCTGTTTCCAGGACCAACATGTTATATTCTACTGTTCAGTGACTTGTAACAATACTTTTAATTAATGGAAGAGCCAGAAGAGAGGAAAAGGATAACTCTGCCCTTGAATGGATCTGGTTGTACAGGAGATGCAAAATCAAGGAAGACTAATGAGACCTTAGTGTTCTCAGAAGTGGTGAGTGACTAATGCAAAGCTGAATTTTGGAAAACAGGATATCTGTCTTTCTTGTGTCATGGGATTTCCATGAGGTCTGTCTGCAATTATGTGGAATAATGTTAAATATTAGCACACAGATATGCCATCTTTAACTTTGCACTACATGAGTGCAAATATTAAATAGGCATTGGACAGATATCCTAGGTTAAGACATAATTCTCATTCTTTTCACTTTAAATCTGATATCTATCTTACATTTTCTGACCTTGGGGAAATGAGCTAACCTTAGACCTTGTAAAACAACAAGTGTTCTGAAATCTTTTGCACAGGAGGTCCTTTTGATTTTCCATTGATTTTTTTTTCTTCAAAATAAACTGCAAATACTATCTTCATAATGGCTGGTCACTGCCCCAGACTGGCTGTTTTGATTTAAAACGGACTTGAAGAGGTGGTTTCATCCTTATGATTCAACATTCTCATTAAAATTAACACTTTTTTGAATTGGAGTTCCAGATTAGCACATACAGTTTGCGACTTTTGGAACCCCAAGTCTTCATTGAAAATTACCTCCTTTCTTCTATTTCTTCAGAGAAACCTCTAAGTTAGTTCAAAATCTCTACATCTGGCATGTGCAAAAAAAATTTAGAAACCTGACTTAAAAAAAATAAAACCCACTTTTTTCTCATCCAATTTGTGTCAAATTAACACAGTGAAATATGCACCAATATTGAAAATGTTTTTCACAGGATAAAACATCATAGAGAACAGAGGAGAAATCCTCTCACTAATAAGTAGGGATATTTCTTTCTTACATCATACACTGTCACTGATTGCTGAGATGATGGTCTAAAAACACATTTTCAATTATCAGGAGCCCCAGACAAACTCAATAAACTACATAAGTATGGAAACAAGATATCTAAGGCTAATTTTACATTAAAAGGGGAGCTTAGGTGAAATTATTAAGCATCCTGTCCAGTCACATCTTGAAAACCTCCAGAGATGGGGATTTTATACATACTTAGATGTATAAAATAATCACTTTTTCCAGTGATTAACCCCTCTTACTGCAAAAAAAACTTCTTATCATGATGGAATATCTATCTGGACTGCTTGTCCCTTATTTTCTCTCACGTGATTCCTCACAAAAAGAGAACCACTTGAAACTACTCTTGAAGTACTGGAATGCTGTGATGAAGTCCCTCCTGAAAAAAGGAGAAAATACTGAACGTATTAAGATTTACACATAGGTAAGTTGTCCAGCTCCTTGACCATCATCATGGATTTCCTTTGGGTCAACTCCAGCGTGTTCTCGCCTGCATTGAAATGTGGGGACAGGAAGGGGACACAGTGCTCCAGGTGTGACCTGACAAGTGTTGAGTGGATTGGGATGGTCCCATCTCTACTCTGCTGGCAATGCCCCTGTGGATGCAGCCCATGTTTCACCTCTGTTGCTACAGTGGTGAACTTACTGACTCATCTGCAGCTTGTTGTTCACCAAAACCCCCAGGTAGCCCTTTTCTCACTTGTTAAACTTTGTTCTGCTCTTGCTGGCTCACTGTTTTCCAACATGCCTGGTTCTCCCAGTAAGATATCTCTCCCTTTTGAAATGCCCACCTCATCCCTCAGTTCAATGTCACCAGCCAACTTGGTGAGAATATTTTCAGTGCCATCATGCCAATGATTTATTTATGAAGATGTTTAATGTCATGGAGCCCAGTACTGATCCCTGAAGGATCACATTTTTGGCAGGCTGCCAGCCTGAGCAAACCCACTGATCATCACTCTCAGAGTATAATGTTACCCAGCTTCCTACTCAGCTCCCAGACTATCAATCCAGTCTTTATCTTGTGATTTTGAATAAGAGATGGCTGGGAAGCTGTACCAAATTCTTTGCTAAAGTAGCTCTAACTTCTATAAAACATTAGTAACACTTCTGCTATAGTCTGCTGATTTATGGGATAGCATTAAATTTGCGCTTCCAAAGTAACTATACTTATTTTATTTCTTGACATTATAAATTATGCTTCTGCTCCCACACTCAGTCATTAAATAACTATAGCAGCTAAACTTGATTCTGGCTAAAATTAACTAGAACTGATGAGTGTTTTCTGTAGATCTTTTGATCTGTCCATAAAAGGGAGGCTCATCTGTCATCAGGATTTAAACAAATAAATATTTCAGTTCTTTAGGCCTTCAAATTGCTGATGATGAAAGTGGCCAAAGTGAGAAGCATATTTTATAAGGTATCTAAGGAGATAAAAATCCTACAGGCCTTATCTCAAAAAGAAAGAGTGTGTTTTCATTCATGAGCTGACTGAAGTAATTAGGAAGGAATACTCTGCTCACTGAAGCATGCTGCTTGGAGTTAATGGCCTACAGAAAGAGAAGCAGTGATCTAGGAGGCAACAGATTCTTGCCGCAGAGCTGTGGGGAGGGCTGCCTGTGCACAGATGGGTGAGTGACACTAAATCATCAATAAGCCATGATGAAGAGGCACAGAAATGTTGACTGTTGGTGCATCCCTTGAAAGAAACCTAGCAGTGAAGGCTAAGTGCCTTTAGTTTCCCAAAAAATCACCCCCGGAACACCCCCAGCTCACAATTACATGTCCTGAATAATTTGCATTTTTATGAATGGTCCATTGAATTTAAATTTCATGTGAAAAATCCCATCTTTCCAAACAGTTTTATCACCTTAGTATTTTAGAATAGTTGGACTTGGAGGGGACATGTAAATGACCTGGGACAACCCATTCAAATGTTCACCTTTACTGTAAAAAAATTCTTCCTTATAGCTAGCATGGATCTACCATCTTTTAGTTTAAAACTGTTACCCTTTGTTCTGTAACTGCAAATATTTGTCCTCATCTTTCATATAAGTCCCCTATAAGAACTGAAAGGCTGTAATAAAGTCCCCCTGGAGTCCTCTCTTGTCCAGGCTGAACAATCCCAGTTTTCTCAGACTGTTTTCATAGGAGAGATTGTTCTCATAAGAGCTAGTGTCTTTCACTGTCATAGCTTCTCTTATTAAAGTCATAAAAGCAGCATGGAAGGGGTAAAAATACAGTTCTCTGATGCTTGAGTACAGTAATTTTTTTAACCACTCCATTTGCTAAGATACTACTAGGATGGAAGAATAAGGATTCATTTTCCACAATTTTAAGAATCTATCTACATTTTCAAGTATAAGCCCATCATGAGACTTTTATTATAAAAATTAAACTCTCTAATTCATCATTTAGCTTGTATTCAGGACTGACTTCAAAAGGATGAAAGAGACAAAGGTTATAACTGTGGGGAGAATTTGACACTATTTTTCCCCCTCATTTAAGCTCTAATATTTTTTCTGTCACTTGGCTAGAAATGATATTTTATTAAGTAATATATCGGAATCTTGCTTTTACTGGGATTCTCTGTACTATAAAGACAAAGCTAAGAAAGGGCAGATGTTTCTCTTCATTACAACATGTTTAAAAATATGTTTCCTTTGATCCGCCAGTCCTCAATCCTCCCCTTGGGAGCAAGATGGCTGAGGCGTACCTCCTCTTGCTCTGAAAACATGAGTCCTCTATTGTATATAACATTATCAGAGAATGACTGCTAAGATCTCCATTTACTTTTGATAGAAAAGAGACTTTTAGCCAGATTTCAGGAGGAGGGACCAATTGTGTGATCAGAGTCAATTCTGACAACCTCCCAATTAAAAAAAAAAAAAAGCTCAAGAATCAGAATACTCTGAAGGGGTTTCATTCTGGCCATTTGCTTAACGCGTCTGAACTATTTAAATATTTCCTAAACCAAAGAAGGATTGACAATCCAGCCTTGTGTTTAAGACACTCTCAGCTAGTCTGAATGTTTAACCATAGACACAAAACTCACAGAGTCTAGATGAGAACCTGATGTGAAATCAAATATGCTCTTTAAAATAAGTTGACAGTCTAAAACATTCTACATTTGATTAACACTTCCTTTGCAAGGTCAGAGCTGATTTTTGTTGTTGTTGTTGTTCTGCAAGGTAATAAGAATTGCTGAAGTTTACTTCATCTAAAATGTTCTTCTCTGATTTGGATCAAATCTATTTGCATCTTCTCTAAGCAGTGTTTAGCTTTAGAATGTTTGAACCATAGTAGTCTGAACCATAAAAAATTTTCCTAGAATCCCCTATAATCGTTTACATAGGTAAGAAAGGACAGTTTATAGCCTCTTAATCAGAGGAATAATGTAAAATGAGTTTTGAACTATTGATTAAATAAAGATAATAGCAGCATCATCTTTAATAGAAAGTGTTGTTTGCCTGTGGAGGGTATTTTTATATCTAGATGTTCTTGCTCTGAAATTTTTCTTCCAGAAACTCTGCAATGATTTTTAACTCAGCTGAAAGTTTGGGTTCTACATTCTTAACCAGAAAAATTCTTCCACTTCTGGTGAACCAGTGACTGAAAGAGAAGGTTTGCATAGAGGAATCAAAGTGCCATACAGCATAAATGTTATTCAGTGAAATTCTTAGTATTCACTCAGTGTTTTGTGGTTTTGAGGATCTTCAGGTGTTAATTAAATAATAATCTGAAATTTCTTGAGAAGCTAGTAGACAGTTTTATGCCACTAGGCAGACTGAATGATTAATTTTTTTCTTGAACCTGGATTGTCATGGTATTTCACATTTTAAGCATTTGTTCGTTTCATGCTAATATTTTTAAAAGTTTTCTACAGAGATACTGTAAAAGCACACCTCAGTATGGTATTATTTCATTGAAGAAAACTGTATCTTGAACACTTCCTGTATTCAGAAGGTGGAAAAAAAATACACTCTTGTGCAGAACTAATTGAGCCCAGAGAAGAGCAGAGTGAGAATCTGTAAGAGTAAGAGCCTGGCAGACACCAAGGTCAGAGAAGAAGGAGGAAGAGGAGGTGCTGGGGCTGAGATTCCCTGGCAGCCTGTGGTGCAGCCCATGGCAAGGCAGCTTTGCCCCTGCAGCCCGTGGAGGTCCATGGGGGTGCTGAGATCCACCTGTAGCCTCTGGAGGTGACTCACAATGGAGCAGGTGGATGCTTGAAGGAGACTGGATCAGGTGATCCCCTGTGATCCCTCCCAACCTGACCCATTCTGTGATTTATTGAGAATACATGAGGTGTAGGAATGAAAGGAAGAGCAAACACAAATGTGAATTAAGACCCGTGGAAGCAGCAGGCTAAAAGTTACATGGCTCTGGCTTTGCTGAGAACAATTTACCTTCGGTCTGAGATTGACATCAGGCACACAGTGGATACAAGTCATAACCAAGTCAGATTTCAATATTCATAAAGTTATTTACATGTTGGTTACTTATATGTTACTCCTTTTTGTTATCTTCTAGTGTTCTTATTTGGATTATGAATAAAATAGATGCTTTTATGGCTATTTGAGATTCCTGTTATTTACTAAGATTAATTAGAGTAAATGACATTGGAAGTTTGTACGCTTGGAATACAGGATGCCAGAACCAAAAAAAAGGGAAAAAAAAGGCTCAGCTTTTACACTGAAGTAAAGATAAGGTGTAACTGTCCAGCTTTGTAATAATAAATAAAATTGAAAAGAATATAAGATATTTTATCATCACTTCAGAAGGGATATTTGGCTTCTTATCAATGCCATGAAATGAGCTCTGTATTATTAACTGGAAGCCTGTCCTAATGCAATGAACCAGTTTTCTCAGTTTACTTTAAGACATGTGAATAAGACGCAGTGAATAAGCCCAGTACAAACAGTGAAAGTGTTCTGTGAAAATTAAAGGTTATAGTATATATTAGAAAGTTTATTGTTCTTTTTCCAGTTTGTTTTTCACAACTCTAAATTTAGCCTCTTCATTAACTGATATATTTATCATGAAACTCAGTATTAGCAGTAAGAATTCACTGTAAGGGAATCACACTAATAACCAGGGTACCTGAATAGGGTGGCTTAATCATGTAGAGCATGACTTTTTTTATGTTTTGTTTTGTGTGTTACTTTAGTTCAATAATATAAAATCCATTAAAAATCTTTTATCTTTTTAAAGCATCCCATTTGAGTGGAAAAGGGTTGAGTTAGAAGACTGTACGACTTCATGTGTCAGTGAGTGTCTGATGCAAAAACTAATTAGAATATCATTTGTAAACGAAGGCTAAAATTTGCAGAATACAGAAAAGATGCTTAAAAAAAGTGAAATATTCACTGCTTTTACTTTTGTCCAACCAGGGGACACTAAACTGCAAACAGATGTTTTGTGGATGAATTCACGCTGCAAAACAATTTTTGTAGGATAGAGTGGTTTTCACTACGTTCAAGAGACTTTGAAAGTAAAGGGTATTTACAGAAGTTTTTAAAATTCAGTGTAAACTATTTTAAGAATCAGAATAATTATTGAATCATAGAATTGTTAAGGTTGGGAAAGACTTCTAAGATAGAGTCCAGCCCTACATTCTGCACTGCCAGATTCAGCACTGAACCACATCCCTCCATGCCACATCCACATTTCTTGAACACTTCCAAGGATGGCGAATCCACTACTTCCCTGGGTAGACTGTTCAGTGCCTGACCACTCTTTCAGTGATTTTTTTTTTTTTCCTAATATCCATTTTAAACCTCTGTTGATGCAATAACACCTTTATTTTCCTGCAAGATCACTGGTCTTATTTCCAAGATTTTTTTTTTTTTTTTTAAACAATGGGAATTATTTTTTTTTTTTCAGTGTTCCCTTTCAAAAATCAGCTGGGATCTTGTTGCGTCATGTGGCAACAGCGATCGTGTCCACGGAGGTTACAACCACCGGCAGGGAAATAGATGAAAAAAGTCTTTGTTGTAAGCACAAAAATCCATTTATTTCCCCCTACCCTGGGCCAGGGAGGGGGTGAGAGCAAAGAGGGGTGAAGACAAAGAGAGCGAGCAGGGGCAGGGTTGTGGGTTTTATCAGGTATTCTAGGGGAGGAGTCTTAGGTTTAGGTCGAAAGGGGGGAGATCAGATTTCAGCCTCCTCAAAACAGGACTCCACAGGATCTGCTCTTCACAAGTTATAGAGTATTCTGCAGTGCCTTTATATGGAAGTTAATAATGCCAAGAGGATTTCATATTCAAATAATTGTTCTGTCTTCTACACTGAGAAGAGACACCTGAGAATTTAATTTCTTCTTATTTTTATATCAGCTGACTTCAGGAAAAGAAAAGATTTAATGTTCTGACACTGAATATTGGAATGCTTAGGGAGTCTGGATACTGAACATAAATGAAATGGCATTAAAAAAGGGATGTAAACATTACCTGTAAGGGTATTTTTTCCCTTTTTAAAGATAAATATATATAAAATATATATAAATAAATACAAAGAGATATATATATGGTTAAGATATAATTATGTAACAGTTATAAAAATTCCACTTTAGCCACTTTATAATCCAACCACATAAAAATCTTCAGCATCTTAACGTGCCAGCATAAAGAGTTCACCTATTTTGTATCATGGGGAAAAAAAAAGAAAAAAAGAAAAAAAAAAAAAAAAAAAGTTTAATTATTCTACAACTGATTTTATTTTCATGTAGTTACATTAAATCTTCATTTAAATGTAGCTATCACTGGCAATTATACTATAGCGGTCACATAGCATTTTTTGAAGTTTGAAGCCAACACCAGTGATTGATACTGCTGTGCTGGGGTCTGAAGAACCAGTGCAGACACCAGTGATGTCAGACTGGTTGGTAAGCTGTAAATAAACCACCACAACTGTAAAAGGCAATAAGTTTAAATAAGTAAGTGAATCTACTTCAAAATACCTAGATAATTTTTCATACGTTAAGTGTTTTCTGAATCTCTGTCACATAGATTTTACACACATAGGTGCCCTTAAATGAGTTTCCTTTTTCCTTGGGATTTCTGTAAATCTAAATTTTAAGAAATAGATACCTTAAGTCAGCAAAGTTACAGTTCTCCACACCAACAAAGTTACAGTTTTGCTCATCTTACCCCAGAAACAAGTCATAATAATTTTTACACTCCTTATTACTAGGGACTATCTCAATCTGTATATCATTAATAAATAGCAATTTCAAAGGTTTAGGACTTTAAAAGCCTCTTATATTTTCAATAGCCACTGTTTTGAATTTCTTACAAATCTTATGCAAAAAAACACCATGTTCACAGCTGGAATGAGGAATAAATAAATCAAGTTTCTCTCTGGCCTTTGCAATAAAGTAGGAACAAAATTAAAAGCATAAAAAAATAGTATTTTAACTAGAAATATTAATAATTAATATTATTAAGACTTCTCTTTAAAATTCTGTTATGGTTCCCACCAACATGGTTTCTTGTAGACGTATCCTTAAGGACTCTTTCTGTACTGATATTATTCACTGAAGTTTTATGAAGGCCTTCAAAACTGAGACTGGAACCAAGGTCTCCTTTCTAGCTGATTAGATTGATTTCATTTGTAATCTGTTTGTCCTTTCCAGTTCAGTGAGCCATTAACTCCTTTATGCAAAGTGAATTAGGACAGGAGTAATGATACCTTGCTATAAAAGTCTATAGTCTGCTGGACAGGGCATCCACACATGGGCACTTTGCAATAATATTCTCAGGTGATAGGAGCAGTGAAGGGGGAGGAATGAAACTCCTCAGTGTATACTCAGCAGTTGATTTCTCAAATAAGATGGGATTGTGGGGGTTATAAAGTATGAAAAGTGAAGAAGTAAAGAACTTCTCTTCTTAGTGCTGTACTTTAGGGCAAGGTGTTAGTCTTCGATGGCTTTTATTTTTTTTTTTTTTAATTTTATTTTTTTTCTGGGGTCAAACGTATAAATATGTATATTATATATATGCATATTTTAATTGCATGTAGTGTTGTATACTAACAACAAATTTGGCAAGTGTTTAACCTTTCAACCTTTTTGTTTTCAACACCGCATTTCAAATATAGAAGGCAATCTGATAGGAGGGGGGAAAAAGAAGGAAAAAGACTGTAAGGAAGGAGAACGTTCTATAATCTGTCTCGCTCAGATTGCTCATGACACAGTTCCATTAAAAATTAGTGTATGCCAGAGAGTTCAGGGGTGCTGCAGTTTGCACAAGACCCTTGAAAAAATGGAAATGTTTAGCTCTGAAGACGATTCTTGGATTTTTATACGAACAAAAGAAAGGACACCTGGGTGAACATGACTCATAGAAAAATAAATATTTTTCTGTCCTTTGAAATGAAATTACACAGTTCTCTTTATTGAGTAGTGAAGGTTTAAAATATACAGAATTACTGAAAGTTTGCTTCTGGTCCCACATTTCCTTTCTTTCCCCTCCTTTTGCCCCAGCATTTGAGCAGATATACCTCATCATTTTAAATCAATGTTGCTGCAGAAAGAATCTGCGTTTGTCCTATCCCTGTGCTGGCCTAGGCTGCAAGGGATCTTTCTTTCTTTTTTTTTTTCTTTCTTCCTTTCTTTCTTCCTTCTTTTCCTTCCTTTTCCTTCCTTTTCCTTCGAGGGAGGTGGGGGGGAAGGGAGGAGGGAGGGGAGGAAGGAGGGGAAGGAAGGGGAAGGGAAGGGGGGAAGGAAAGGAAGGGTGGAGAGGGAGGAAGGGAAGGGAAGGGGAGGGGAGGGGAAGGGGAGGGGAGGTCCGGGGAGGGGCGGGGAGGGGAGGGGAGGGGAGGGGAGTGGGGGAGGGGAGGGGAGGGAGGGGAGGGGCGGGGAGTGGAGGGGGAGGGGAGGGGGAGGGGAGGGAGGGGAGGGGGGAGGAACGGGGAGGGAAGGGAGGGGCAGTGGGAGGGGAGGGGAGGGGAGGGGAGGGAGGGGAGGGGGGGGAGGTTTCTTTTCTTTTCTTTTCTTTTCTTTTCTTTTCTTTTCTTTTCTTTTCTTTTCTTTTCTTCCTTCCTTTCCGTCCTTTCCTTCCTTCCTTTCTGTACTGGTTCATGCTATTACAAATTTCTTGTTTAACAGAGGTCAAGATGCCAAACCTTGGCAAAAAAACCAAACCAGACATTTACAATATAAGTCAGCATTTGATTTGCTCTAATAAGGAAATCTGATTCTAACAGCTGAAGTATAATGTCAAGCTACACTAGCTTCTGATTCCTTCTTCTGGGTAAAATTTATTTGTTGTTGCTGCTGCTGTTTTGGTGGGGGGTTGTTGTTTTTGTTTGTTTATTTCTTTGGTTGTTGTTATGGGGTTTTTTTAGGAATTGCTGAATAGAATAGCAAACTAATTGGCACCATCATATTTTATGCAATTCTGAAGATATATTTTTCCCCTCAAATATATGTATATTTTAAGAAAGGGGAATTATTTTTATTAACCATGGCAGGAACAAATTTTAACAAAATATTGAATAGTATTATTCAGACCCGTACTTTGGACTTTTCAGATAACTTATTGTTATCTAATGTACAAACCTTGCTTTCTGGTCTTCTTTTAAAATAAAGAATCAGTTATCTATAACTATTACAAAGCTTCCTTTTTTTCAGTTATTCGTGTGATCTTTAAAACAATCTTCAAAATGTCTTTGCAATAAAGATCTTAAGCTTATGTCATATTTTCTTAGCTGGTTTTTGGGGAGGAGGGCGGCAGGTTGGGGGGTGTTTTTTGTTTTTTGGTTTTCTTTGTTTGGCTTTGATTCAGAACGTTTGGTACAAAATAACAATGAAATGAAAAAAAAGTTTCAACATCAAGTCAGCTGGTCATTTAGTTCAGAAATTGTGAACTGATGAGGGTGAATGCAACTCTTATTTTATATTCTCTGATTTTTTTTTTATCTTTCTGCTCATTTCCTACCAAGATATGGGTTTTTTTTTGTTTTGGTTTGTTTTTTTTTTGTGGTGTTGTTGTTGTTTGTTTTGGTTTTTTTTTTTTTTTAATAAGGAATAGATATATAATATTTGTAGGTCAAAATAATCAATTTTTTTATTTTATTTTTTTTTTAATAAGCCAGGAAAATTCCGCTGAAATTATTTGAAAATATAATCTCTGGAAAGTAGTGAACTTATTTTGAAAACAAAGCCTAGATTTGTTAACATGTATTTTGTGTGTGAGTGTACAAGTCTACTGTACCAAGTAATTTCTCCCGTACATTAGACAAAATTAGAAAAAAATTAGTAATGACTCTTTTTCCCTAGAGTCAATGTTATCATCACATATTTTATTCTATTTTTATGTATTGTTTTGGTTATTTTTTCTATAGGATTATCATCCTCTCTGTCCAACAAATAAATTTAAAATGTCATTGAAATATTGATGGGTAAACCCTTTTTTATTATCCTACACACTGAAATATTCTCAGCACCTTAGGGTTTTTATTGTGTCTCAAATCCATATGGATGTATGGCAACCTTTTTATTATGCTTTTCCTTCTACTGCATCTTCTCTGAGTGTTATCAGATATATTTTTCAGTCAGACTGATCAAAGTGCGTTCAAAATGTAAGTGTATTTCTTTACAAATTGAAGATCTTTTTATTAAAAAAAGAAATGGAACAATATATATTCTCTCTTTTTTAACGTTAATGTCCTTCCTTCCCAGCTTCATTTTCACATAATTCATGCTGATGACTAAAGCAAAGTGGCACAATCTTGGTGTTTTTTCTTTGGATAACTCCTCTTTTTTCATCCTTCAGAGTTATTTGGGTAGGTTATTTCAGGTTACTAGAGAACTGTATCTTTCTCCATCACACAAAGAGTTGGAACTAAATTATCTTTAAGGTCCCTTCCAACACAAATAATTTCTATGATTCTGTAGTTTAATGGAACTCAGTGAAGGCTGACCTGAAAAATAGGCACCAAACTGCAGATACTTTAGTTCTGCAAGTCAGTAGTTGAAACCTTGTAAGTCACAAAAACCTCTAAATATAAATCTTGAAAATACTTATATGCTAATTTCATAAATTATTAATGTTAATAAAATAAAAACCCTTCAATTTTTAAAAATTATTTAATTGCTAAAATATAAAATATGTAAAAGGAATAAGTAGTGCATATAAGAAAAATAATTAGTATTTTGAAAACAGTAATGGTTTCCAACTAACAGATGGTGGAGCTATGTCAAATTATTTCTTGTTTAAAGAAATGTTTTGATCTATTGGGATGGTTTTCACCTTTCAAATGGGTACTGTAAGTAAAATGATTTTTCTTCATAGCTAATAAGCATAGCAATGCCTCTGGTATAAACACCCATGACTTACTGGCAATATACCATAACTGAAACTATCATCAGATAGAATTAATAGAAATGGATTAAATGATGGAATTACACACCAGCTGTTCCACAAACTGAATTACCTGGATGTAATGGTGTAGCTTTCTATTCTAAAGTTCAAGAAACTTAATTGTTATTGAATCATTGTGTGCATTCACAGAACCACGTGTGTCAAAGACAAATTTGCAGAAAACACAAATATAAAGGGGAGGAAAAGCATAACAGGACTGAAAAATTAATTAATCCCCTCTGTCCCAGAGGGGATTCCTTCAACACACCCCTCCCTGAAAGAAAACACATATTAAAGGGAAAAAAAAAAAAAAAAAAAAAAGGAATCATATAGACTCACAAAATGGTGCTTTAAGTTTCTGAAATATAGATTGCCACAAACTCCCCAATATACTTTCTATTTTTGAATATGCTCACACAACAAAGTATATGAGTAGTGTATTTATAGCTCTGGTGGTCTTTTCTTTTTTTTTCCTTTCCTTGACTGCTTAACTGCTGGGAACTGGACTTCCCACTTAACTCATTTATGAAAGGTCACATCCTGAAAATTAATTTGTCCTATTTAAGTGACATAATTTTAGTGGTAATTTCTCTGTGAAATTTGCTGTAAATTTCAAGGATTTGAGCTTCAGTGTAAAATTCGATATTAACTGTAAAACTTTTACATCTTTCTAAAATCTATTAGCATAGGGTCACAGTTTCAAGGTAGAAATTCTGTTTCAATTTTTTGTCTTCTTTTTTTCTTCTGTAGACACTTCTTGTTGGAAAGGTTATGCTTAAAGAGACATGATGAAATTATACTACTCTGACTTCTCACTTTATTTCAAAGGGTTTTTCATAAATTTTTGTGTGATCTGTGGATTAGGGCATAAAGTAAAAAATGCAGTAGTACATTAATTTTGAATATTTGCAAAATGTAGATTTGGAAGTGGAAAACCAGATATAACAGTATACTACTGTTTTTGAAAAATCTTTGAAAAATATTTTCAGACTATTCAACATTTCTCTCAACTAAGAATGATGCCTTCACAAAAAAAAATTAAATAAAATATTAGCAGTAATATCTTTTTCCTATATTTCATGGCAGTTTCATTATCTCTGCTTATATTTGTTCATCCAGTTTTTTTGCAATCACTACTTTTGAAACTGAGTAAATTTTAAAAGTAAGATGATAAGTTGTAATCTGAGAACTCAAATCCCTAAAGGTCCTTTAGGAGACCTGGAGTGCCTCAACCACAAATACATGCTCCAATCAATCCCTTTGATAGTGGACACAGTATAAAACACTCTAAAGTACTAAGGGCAGCAAGGTCAAAATGAGTTGATAAGTGAAGGAATATTCAATTATAATTTCCATGTTCTTGTGTCTGCTCAGTTATTTCTGTAAGGGAGAAAAAAAAAGGATAAAAAATGTGGCACATAAATGGAAAATAGGTTTATAGGTTTATTGTTAAAAAGGAAGGAGTAATGTAGAAAACCTCTGATTTCTATGGATTATTTATTGTACATTAAAATGCTAATTATACTAACTCTGTGTTAATGATGATGCCAGAAGGGCATGAGTTTGAATTAAACTAATTAAATATACCCTAAAGGAAAGAAGAAAAAAAGAAATTATGGTTCTCTAAAGCTGAATATATTTAATTAAAATGAGAAGTAGTGGTAGAATGTAAATACAATATTATACAGATCTATAATGGGATGATAGCGCTGTAAGATATTTAACGTATGAGATTTATATTTTAGTAGTATAATAATCTTTCGTCTAATGCTCAAAGCATGTAAATGTACATCATTTCATACCTATGTATAAAACAGTTAGTGAATATTGCTAATTAGAAAGTAAATGTGGGTAACACTACACAAAATTTTAGAAAAACTGTCTTTCTCTTGTACCTTGTTGTGAGACCCTCAGCAAGAATTCTTTAGATTCTTATTGTGCACAATGAAAAGTTGTTCTCAGTATGGCCAAAACTCCCTATTAGATCAAATAAACTGTACTTTTTAAAGAGGAATCTAGATAGTTTCCGTATGATGGGTATGTGTAGACAAATAGGTTCATCTCCTATTTTATACAGTTTCCAGAAACTTAGAATGACTACAATTTAGCTGTTAGAAGTTACTTGGAATAAAGAAATAGTGCAAAATATGAAACAAAGCTTAGATTCATACTCAAAAAGAGATATGAGCTCTTTTGCAAAGAAGGTGTGTTATTTTTATTCCAAAGAAATTCACAGCTAGATCCTTCAAGTGCTTATAAATCTGAAAATTCGCCATGAAGGAATATTCTGTTTAATCATATTTTGCATTTAAGGTGACATTTTAAATGGATAGACTAATTTCTTTGGGGGAGAAAATAAATAAACCAGGACATATCGAAAATATAAAATTCCTTTTCAAACAAGCTTGCAAAATTGTTAAATTTTGCATGCCATTTTATGTAGCTTGTTTAAAAATTCCACACTAAGTTTTAAAATCTTGTGATTAGGACAGACCAGTAGAATTTGCTGTCCCTCCTCTGCATATTTAATTGTTATTGCCTGGCTTGTGATAGTCATGATGATACATTATCTGCAAAGATCATAATTTGTCTTATTACTGAAGATTTAAGTGTTTCCCCTTGCTTAACATCTGTGAAACTTTGTAGAGGAATCAGCTGCAGGACGGATTTATTTTCCTCAGGAAGAAAGAGGGAGTGGAAAATAAGATATGTTGGCAGCATCCTCAAGTCTTCGCCAGCAAGACCCTGAGGCTCGTGGTGGGAATTTCTATTCTTTGCCACAGGTAGCAGGATGTTGGCGTCTCATACATGGAGTCCATTTAAGATTCTTTTTTATGTATTTTCCAGTTGCTGCCTGATTCTTTTCCTGTCCCCAGGGAAGGGGAAAGCTGCTTCACAGCCCTGATGTGGAAGGGCTGGAGATCGGACAGGCTGGACCCATCCAGTGGGTGTCTGTGGACCCCAGCTCAGCCCTGGGACCCACCACAGCCCCACACCTCTGCCCAGGTGCCAACACACCCACAGCTGCCAACCTACAGGGCAGCAAGGTATGTACAGTGGTGGGTAGGGGTATTGATAGTGGTTGCTGGTTGATCAGGCCATGAATTGTCTAATTTTTCCAGTTCAGGATGGGAAGTTTCTTGTGATTTTTCAAGGTATTCATGACACGGGCAAAGTAGCTTTTGTCACAGAGTTAATGTGGTGCAGGTCAGGCAAGAACTTGCTTGGCCTCTAGCAAGGAATACGAGGCAGCAGATTCCGGTCATATGCACTGCATCCTTAGAGAGGCATTCCAGGATTATTGCCCCAGGACCTGCAGTGTGGATACAGATGGCATTGTCAAGGTTTTAATAAGGTATGGAACTTCTCCAGTGAGGAGGTAAGTGCTCAATAGTTGTGAATGCAGCCATTAATCCCTGCATTTATAAATTATCAGAATAAAGATATTGGATATAATAAGACCCCAAGGGCATCTGCATGGAACAGTGCTGGACATTATCTTCCCATCTAGATGGAAGTACTATTTATAATTACCCTCTCCTGAGTTAGAGAGACAGCTTTTGATTCATTTAATTGTATTCCTCTTCAAACCAATTTGACTTAATTTCCCCATAGGATATGCTGCGACATAGCATCAAATACATTCTGAGAATCCAGGCAAATCTTCTGCATGTCTTTCTTACAGTTCTGCAATTGAATCAATACCAGAAGAGTGATTGGGATGGCTTGGGATGTTTGGTTTCTATGAATCCATTCTGATTTTAAGTTGCAAATTATTTCACTCCATTCCAAGTAGCAGCTATTAACTTTATACATCTTTAAGAAATAGATATGTGAATATTAGATGCTAACATCACATTTTTTTATATATTTTAAGAATGCAGCTTTCTAGCACTATAGGCTCTAAAGTTATTCCACGCTCTGTGGCTTGGTTTCCGTGTTTCCTTCACTGTTCACATTCATCAGCTACATGAGTCTTGAACAAAGGCAACCTTTGTGGAAGGTTTTTAATTGCTTGTTTTTAAACTAAGCTATGTTCTCTTCTGGTTTAGGTTCAGAGCTAATAATTTAGCCTTCGGTTTTGGAATACTTGAGTGACCTCCTTTTGGTCTGATCTTCCTGCTTATAAATTTCTGCAACTGCAAGATGTACTCCATAATTATCTTGCCCTTGAATATCGGATATTTAGTTCTTTTGTTAGCTTACTGGCTTCAGACATGTAAGCCAGCTGCAATCCTCTTTTTTTTTTCTTTTTTTTTTTCCCCTTCTCTATGCTTTCTCCATTCTTTAGCCAATTTTAAAGTCTATCACTAATACCAAGGACGTAAACTACGGTTCCTACATTAGATTGGACTAGAGAATCATCTTGCCTGATCTCTCTCTGACAGTGGTCAATCTTTAAAACTTCCCAGAAAAATGGAAAATTATGAAATAGATTCTATTTCCAGGAAAGCAAACTTTAAAGGATTACAAAACCATTAATAAAATCAGCAGGAAGAAATAATCCTTCTCAAAATATTTCAACTATTTCTCTCTCCTAACAAAAAAAAATAATGATATTATCTTATGATTTAGAATAATTAATTTTTAAGTGCTTATTCTTTCTAATAAGACTGTGCCTGGCAAAAGCACCCTTGAATTTTTAAATTACCTTTTCAGGAAATTCAGCTGTTAATATCTGGAGTCAAATGTTTAAAGAGGTACAAAATTTATCTGCTGAAACAGATACGGGCCTAGATATAACCAACATATCACAGAAGCTTCAAGTTTATCATTAAAGTTATTTAAAATTATAAAAGAAAAAGGAAAATAAAAGTTTTTTTGTTTAAGGCATGCTGTATTTTAATAAATTTTGAAACTGTTAAACACCTTTTCTATCTTTTATATGCCTATTTAAACTGCTTTTATTGTACAGAATGGGGCCTAGTTTGTAATATTTGATTTCTTTAAGTTAATGAAGAAGTTCAGAGCACTTAAAATTTTTTGCTATGTTTAGCAAAATGCTGGAAAAGCCTAAATGGCAATGTGTTGAAGATTATTATTTCATGTAACGGACATCATCAAACGTTTGTTAATCACCTCATATTTTGCTAAAATAGTATTCATTATGGCTTATATCATTGTTATCTATTACAGAGATAAAATGTCCTCTTTAATTTAAACATTTTAGGATTTATAATTACTTAATTAATATGAAAATGAAATTATGACTTTTCTATTTCCTCGGCTCTTTCTCAGCAATGTATTATTTTACAGCTCTTCATTTAAAAGTTAGAGACAAAGTAATTTTGCTTAGTAAAAAACAGTTTCTATCAACCTCTAATGAACATTGTGGTGGAAGCAGCATATGCATTCCTGTAAGCAATATCTTGTGTTGTAGGGTTAAGAAATAATAATGATTTTTTTTTTTTTTAATTAGATATTTCATCTTTATTTTTTAAATTTTCTCTTCCTAAACCCAGAAATCTAGTTTTGGGCAAGACTCTACTCTAGGATTAAGGCTTTTTATCAATTTATGCAATCATGGAGAATTTTTCTTGTTAATTTTTCAAGGCTTTTTTCTTAAGATCAATCAGGAACTCACACAAACACACAGTGAAACACACAGATCTTGATAAAATAAAATGTCAGAAAATATGCATGGTAAATAAAAATATCTCACTTGGCACATATTTCTACTTGCAGACACTTGCAGAAATAGGAACAAAATGTTTCAGTGAAGATAGAGCTTCTAACTTTGATGAGTTTAATATACAGTATAGTGCTGTTTTGGATATCAAGTAGGTTTGGTCTTCTGACCAAAAAAGACTGCATGATGGAATATTTACAAACACAAGTGACCCCATTAAGGCCGTTTCACCCCATTTCCTAAGGAATCTTAATTATTTTTTTAATATGTCTAAGTAAAGTGATCATGAATAATTCTACTTTTCAATAATGTTTTAAGGAGTTTAATAACTCCTTAGGAGTTTAATGATCTACATTTTACATTTTTTAAATAATAAACCTTGAAGAGGATGCTGTGTGTACATCCAAGTAATACTACCTAAACAACATCTTACAGGTATAGGAAAAACAGAGAAAACCTAATGGAAGCTTACTTCAGGACTGAAGAACAATTCTGGGTGGCTAAAAATAATTGTTATGATTTCAGCTCAAAAGATGAGGGCAGTTTCACAATTCTTTATTATTCTAAAAGCATGTGTTTAATTTCCTAGTGGAAGATGAAGAAAGATGACCTTTTTTCCTCCACAAACAGAACAGTGTTTTCCAGGAGAACTGTAACTGAACTTATACCATATACTTACCATTACTATATGGTAAGTGCCTTCAAAAAACCCTTAAAAATCAAGGGCATACATGCATGGTAAAGCTCTGCTTTTGGAGGCAAGGCGAGATATTATTGTGAAGCATAGAGAGGATAATGTCCTAAATCAAAGATATAAACTTATATACATGTGTATATATGAGGAAGACATGAGAATTGGAAAAGGAGTGCTAAACCATTTTCATAGTCTTAGTTTGAAGAATGGAAATTGGAAATGCAAATTTGGGGCTACTTTTAATGAAAGCTAAGGAAGTAACTGCATGAAAAGTATTTAAAGACTTAGATCTAAATAGATTAATTCTTGGGGTTCAACTATAAGGAAAAATACTAAAAGCATATTAAATGTAGATTCATAATCATAGCATTATATGGTCATTAACTGAATGAGCCATGATCTGCATCCTGAAGATAGTTGGTACTTCCTGTCATTTACATTTACATGCAAATATGCTCTTTTTTTAGTTTATGAGGCTAGTGACATTGGGGTTTTTTTTGCTTGCTAGTTTTTGAAATATGTCTGCCTTTTTGCTGGGTTTGGATTTTTAAAATTTAATTTTCCCATTATTTTAGAATATTGCCTAGACTGGTCCATAAATAGCAAAAAAGAAAACTTTTCCCTTACAAAGCTACCATTACCACGAGGGAACTTAATGTAAACTGAAGAAAACAAACAAACAAAAAGCAGAAGCACAGGCTTCTGGAGCAGGATTAGAAATTGGCAGAGAGATGTGACTCACTGAGGCAGATGGTGAATACACAAAAAAAAGGCCCAAAAAATCTAGGTGAGAACTTAATATATAAGAGAGCTCATGTGAACTAGCTTTGTAATCCTCTTAAATAGTACAGTATAACTCAGTATCAGGGTAAAGTATAAACTCTTTTGTAAGGATACCAGAAAGGTTTGACTTTGGGACTATCAATGTGATTTCATGTTAATGGATTTGGAAGCTGAAGTTAATACCTGGGAATATCAATTATTTTTCTGAAACAATCCGAGCTAGTTAAATATAGTCGGTGACAGGGAGATAATGTTTAAGTCCCAAGATTAGAATACAATAATTCTTGTGTATCCAAAGCATTACCTGGTGCAAAGCAAAACTGGTAAATATTTACCATTTGTTTAATAGGATAAGGCTATAAACAAATATCTGTTTCAAATTACCTACATGCAACTTGTTACTTAGGAAATTAATAAAGGAAACTGGCAAATAATTTTTTTAAAAAAAACAATCAATAAATATGAAGCTGGTTTTTTTGTTTGTTTGTTTGTTGTTTTCCCCCAAAAAGATGATTCATAAATACAATCTCGCATTTGGGTTTACAATCCACACTCGTCAAGTCCTCTACAGGGTTGTGTTTGGTAACGATTCTGCTAAATGACTTAGAGCTTTAGTTAACAAACAAGTGTTGCTGTAAGGGACTTTGTGACTTTCTTAGACAATTAACAAAATATGTGCAAAACAGAATTTGGATATATTATCACCCCTCACTATCACTTTTGAGAGTATTTTTATAGGTGTGATTGACTTCAGCTGAACATCTTCACTCCATTCATTGATTTCAGCTGAGCTGCTGACTTTAGTTGTTTCAAATTTACAGATGGAAAAGTTGTTTCAGTTTTAGACTTTTAGACTAAATTTATAAACAAGGAGAATTTGTTGGTTTTTTGCCGTTATCTTTATTCTAATACTTTTCAACAAATGAAACTGAAATGTTCTTGTGTAAATTAAATTTCTTTTCAGGACTCAGAAAAATCACTTTTGCATCATGCCTCCTGCAAAATCAATAACACTTATGGATATCTTGAGAACATTCATCAAAACAATTACATTTTTATGCATTACATGAAAAATTTGGATCGGATTGGTCCTATTAAATTATGATGGGCTACTCCATAAAAGCATAATAAATTAGAGGTTTCCATTTTATTTAGTCCTGACATTAATATGCTTGACCTTACTCTTGTCAGTCACCATTGGAAATATTTTTAAGATCATAGCAGTGGTTTTAAGGCAGCTCTGTATATTCCAGTGTTTTAGACACAGGAATATATTTTTCTTTTTCTTTAACAGCTGTTTGAAGACATCTAACAACTTTCCTACAGAGAGCATATTTAAATAAATAATTTGAAAGAATAAAACACTTTCTTTAGTAATATATGTATTTTTCCTTGTGCCACGTATACCCACAGCAAAATAATGCCCAGTTCTGAAAACTGTTAAGATTTTATGAAGTAACTTTATTGCAAAAATAAAGAATTCTCTAGTACAGCTTCATTAATGAACCCTGTACCATTTGCAAACACAGAAGAAATTCTGAAAGTCTTCTTTTCCATGACTGAGATTTTTGAAACAAATTTATGTTTATTAATCTCAAATTTCAGGTAGACTACTGTTTATTTGCAAGAGTCAGAAAAGAATAATTGAATTTAAGAGCAAAATAACTTAGCTACTGTGATTCTGAATAGAAATTAGCCATATCTGGAGATAAGAGGCAGAGAAGATTGCACTTCTTTTATTATTGCTATTTTTAAAAGAGAAAAATCAAGTTTCTAATTCTTATAGTGCTTAAAGATGAGACTTGAGACAGGTATAAATTGACTCTCTCCAAAAAGTAACTTGGGTTGATTTATTTTTCTTTCTCTGTAATGCAGAGAGGTCTGTTTTGCCTGCTATTTGGGCAGCATACATATCAAAGAACAGGAGAAAGTATTTTGTAGGAACAGTGAAAATTCATTCTGTTTATTTTCTACAATTTTCAGAGGTTGTATTGATTAAGAGGATTTTGGTCTTTCCTACAGAATTTTTGTTTTTCCATAGGGCATTTAAAAACACCTTTCACTTTATCTGTGAATGGAATGACATTTGAGCAGATGTTTTAAAAAGCTTTCAAGGCTGGACATCTTTGGAACAGTCAGAGATGCTCAGAGTCTATATTTGATTCCTCAAGGTCATTAAAGCTAGACCTGGGCTTTTTTGCTGGCCTGATGAAAAGAGCTGGGGGAGGGGGAACTTATTTTGCATCATTTCAGTATCTAATACTGATGGAGGAGACAGTATCAGACTCGTCTTAGAGATGAACAGTGAGAGAATATAATGCAACTATCACAAGTGACTGCAATAGAAATCCAAAGGTAACAAAATCCTATAAAAACATCACTAAGCACTGGAACATACTGCTTAGAGAGTGTTGGGGTGTATCCATTCTTGGAGTTTTCCAAATTTACTAGTCCTGATCAAGACAATCTTAAGTTTTGGTTAGTTTAAGTTAAACTTCGGGCAGGAGGATGCATGAGATGACTTCCAGAAATCCCTTTCAAAACTACAAAACTATTCTCTGAATTTATGTAAAGAATTACTTAGATATATAGGGTTTATTGACTTTGTTTGGTTATTTGTTTCTTTTGTATAAATACATTACTACCATGAAATGCATTGCCTGTGTAGTATTCAAATACTGATAGTTTTCCTGGTACAGTCACACAAAATTACTGAAATATCTGGTTTGGTAGTTGCTTCCCTATTGCTTCCCTCTGATGAATAGCTGCAGTCACTGTGTTAGTAAATAAGTGTGAAAATTTTGTCATGTAGTTTGTGCTTTGTTGTCACCACTGCAGCTGACATGTGCTGTGTTCATGTTTATGTGCCAGCATCAGGCTGAGCAATTTCATTTGCATTCAGACCATAAAATAAATTTTTGCAAGGCCTGTAGAAAGCATCCATTGACCACAGAATCATTTAGGTTGGGACATAAGATCTCTGAGATCAAGTCCAACCTTTGACTGATCACCACCATGGCAACTAAACTACAGCACAAAGTACCAGATCCAATCATTTCTTGAATACCTCCAAGGATGCTGGCTTCATCACCTCCCTTGGCAACCTGTTCCAATGCCTTACAACCCTTTCCATGAAGAAATTGCTCCTGATGTCCAATGTGAATCTCCTCTGGTGCAAACTGAGGCTGTCACCTCTTGTCTTATCATCCATTGCCTGGGAGTAGAGCCTGACCCCCACCTGGGTCCACGGTCCTTTCAGATTGTTAGAGTGATAAGGTCTCCCCTGGGCCTCCTTTTCTCCAGGCTAAACACCCTCAGATCCCTCAGCTGCTCCTCATGGGACATCACCAGACCTGTTGTCATTCTCTGCAGTGATTCCAAGACCTCAATGTCTTTCTTGAAATAAAGGGTCCAGAACTGGAAACAGTTGTTGAATCTATTTCCGACTCAGATTCTTATTCCACTGCAGACAGAAAGTGTGCAATTTCAAATGTAAATATTTCTGTATGTGTGCCTGATACTAATAAGCTTCTAGTGGCGGTATCAACTGTGAACTGAGTCTGTTAAGTACTATTTGTTTTGTAATTTCTTAGATATATTTCACACATACCTTTATCTAGAGTCTTATTTTAACTACTGCTGATGGCAAATGAAAAGAACACCGCTCTAACCAGATATAAAATGTGGTTAGAGTGGTCTTCTCTTCATTTGTCATCAGCAGTAGCGGTCTAGCATTCTGTCACTTAAAAACAAATTCTGGAAATGTGGTGTTGAGTGAGATGAAAAAGGAGTTCAGCAACTGTGAGCTCAAATTGACTCACTTAGTGTAGTCATTACCTCACAAGTCTTATAGCACTTCACTGAAATTCCCATCTATTGTCATTAGTAGCTGTGGAAACTCTTATCCAGTAAAAGCATCGCACCAATTCTTCCCAACTTTTACCAGGATTGCATTTTGACAGCTGGATTTAAATCTAGCAACTTGTCAAAAAAATGATGACATGCAAAAAATCCTCATCTTAGTGTGATTTTATAGCTTTAGAATGCCACAACTGTATTTTGTTTTCAAAGCTGGTGAGAAAGTAAAACCCCTTGTTTTAAGATATAATTAATCTATAGAAAAATAAAATGAAAGGTTAAAACAATTGGCAAATTTTAAACCGCCTTTTTATATGCCCTCATAAAAGTATTTTGAATGTTGTTCTACAGTTCGGCTGTAGATTCAATTATCTTGGGATCATTTTGTATATTATTGTCAGAAATAAGCTGCAAGCTTACACATTTTTGGGGTTTTTGTTAGTTTGGTTTTGATGTTGTGGATTTGGTTTGTTTGCTTTGGTTTGCTTTGGTTTGATTTGCTTTGGTTTTGCTGGGTTTTTTTTTTTGAAAAAGTGATCTGCAAATGCCAGGCAAAGAAAGCACAAAATTTTAGAATTTTATTTGCCATGTTCCAGCTAACAGGCATCAACCTGTCAGGAGTCATCTTATTATCTCTGGACTTTTGTCAGAGCACTGAGCTTCATACTTTGCCAGCTAAGTTTTTCTCGAATTTATTCTTCTGCTGTTCTCAGTCTTAACTGAGCTACTGACAGAAATCTTCGCTGGTTATTTTCTAATGTCATGTTTTCATTAATTCTCTCTTGCATTCTTTCAAGCATCCTGACAAGAATGCATAGATCAGAAAGCCTGCTAGTATAACCTCTCAGTTATTGAATTCCCCAGTCTCATTTCTTTATGGATTTTCCAATTGCCGTGAAATAAAAAAAAAGAAATCTCGTTATTACCTTATTCAATTTTTAAATTGGTATTAAAAGGGAATAGGTAACAATGATTTGTTTAAATATTTTATGCATATGCAATTTCCAGAATCACTGAGGAGAAATGAATGGTTTGTCTGGCACTACACAAAACAGAAACAGAGAAAAAGAGGTGTTGAAATCAATGTTCTCTTTCTTTTTTAATAATAATTGGTCAAAATTATTGAATTTAAATTTATGTCATTTGTACTCTTTTAAATAAACTTGGATAACACTCAATGCCAATTGTTTGTGAACTTGGCATGACATATTTTGATGGAAGTATTCTTTCCCTATGCCTTTAAAATTTATGGGTTGGTGATCTCAGACAATTATCATCACCAAAAAAATCACACACTTGCTGCAGTCACTCAGTTCCATTGCTGCTTGATGTCAGACAGAGCTCACTCAAATCTTCCCAACAGAGCAGGTAAAATTCACTTTCATGTTCAGTGGATTCAGGGAAGATAAGAGGAAAATAGCTCAAGGGATGGAAGCTGTCATTTTGAAAGGCCAGAAGGTAGGATTAGGCACAGCCTCAACTCTGAGCAGGACGGGAGTGTTGTGTGCCTCAGCAAGGCATAAGGGAGGCTATTTAACTCTCTCTTCTCCAACTGGATTAGGATCAGAAAGTGTTTGTTTTACTTTCAATTTCCTACAGATTTTAATTACCAATGGAGCACAATATTTATTAATTTGTTGTTGTTGTTGGGGATGTTCAGATGACAAAGATATTGAAACAGGAGCTTAGTTAGTCTGCATATTTACAAATCTCTATGCAGCATCTACTTCCCTTTTCCTGCCTAGCAATTATGGGGAGCTAAAATCCCAAACAATTTTTGTATCCCAAACTCTTTTAGTCGTTTCCTTTTCTGAACTCTTATTTACCATTATGTTATCCTAACACATTTCTCCAGACTTTAATTTCCTATTTTGCCCATCCTCATAACCTGTATCATATGTTATAAATCACTGATGACAGAAACAAGCCCTGTACAGAGCAAGGTCCTGGAAATGCTTGATTTTCTGCAAAAATCATTAAGGGAAAAATATTGAACAGATATAGACCTGTGTCAGCTGGAAATCTTCCTTCTGTGCAAGGCAAACATTTTTGTACAGATTGCTTTTATGTGCATGTTCCTTGCTGTTGATCTTGGAACTGGATTGGTTGGGGCCTCAATCTACTTAGCTTTTAAGTCATGTGAACTATCTGTGAATTACAGCTTGGTTGCCTCTACACAGAAAATTTTCAGGGTAATCTTCCAACATTTTCAAGAAGATAACCTGAAACAAACGCTTTTGCTTCTTTACCATCACTTGTGCAGTTCTTCCTACCAGCTAAGCAGCCCTCCTCAAATTAAACTGGAGTAATCAAGATTTTTTTATTCGTCCTTTTCCTTTCTTTTTTGCTTTTGTTTTCAGAGCATTAATTTTGTCATTAAAGAGGTGGGGTTTGGGGTTTTTTTTTTAGTATATATCTTTAGGCTGTTGTCTGAGTGATTCATTGGTCAATATTGAGGTATTAAGGCTTTAGGCCCAAACAATATGGACAGTGAGAATGGAACTGGGATATTTATTTCTTTTAAAATTGAAAATTTCATTATTCTTCAGAAATACTTTGTCAGGAAGAATTTTATCACAGAAAATGTTGTTAGGCACCTCAGCTGCTTAGGGAAATGGAGGAGTCACCATCCCTGGAGATGTTCAAGAAAGAGCTGGACATGGCACTTGCTGCCTCGGGTGGTGATCAATCAAGGGTTGGACTCAATTATCTCTGAGGTAAATTCCAACCCTAATGGTTCTGTGTTTAACAGTTTCTTTAGGTGAATGGCACTGTGTATGCTAGAAATATTTTTTTTATTTATGTGCAAAATATTTGAATTCATCATTCAAATTAATTGTAGAGAAAGAGAAACCTTGTGGAACATTTTATTGCTTCATGGCAGCAGCTTAGTTGCACATTTGCACATGCAATTATATTTTCGAAGGTTCCTGCTTCATAACCTTTTCAACAGACTGTTGACTGGGGCTAATTAATTCTTAAGGAATAGTTCTCAGATCTTAGTTGAAGGTGATATGTCTTTTTTTGTACTTCAGACTGACTTATGGTATTATGAAACACTGTATCTAATTCTTAATAGTCATGTCATACTGCATTAAGTCATGCAATACTATCCTGAAAAGATTGATGCAATGATTTATTTCATGTCATATCTTGATGTGTCAGTTAAAGAAGTAGAGCATATATAGATGCATCTTATCTGTAAAAATAGCTTGTATATGTGGAGTTCTAAGGAAAAAACAAAAACAAAAACAAGCATGAAAACCACAGAACTTGAGAAAAATTTGCTTTTATACTAAATATAATGTTTAGAATTATCTGTTAGACTGCCATATCTTTGATAAAATGTGATAAATTTGTTTAAATCAGGAGAGTAGGATATATATGACAAAGAATCCTTGCTGTAGAAAGAACTATTAAGGATCCATTTTGAGCAATACACAATAGGAATCTTCACAGTAACCTTCAAGAACCTATTGGAGTCTAACATCTTAAAATTTAAGAACTAAATGCAATTTATGGGAATATTCTAGCCAAAACTGTCTTTCACTATATTTCTTCTTGTTTGGTATCACTGGTATCAATACAAAAAAAAATACTCATGGAGAAAATGGGGGCAAATCCTGAAATTTTTCTTTCAAAATTTCATCTGTAAGATAAACAGTGGCCAAAGTTATCTGAGCACAGAACAATTAGGAACTGCCTGTTAGGTCCTAGCTGCTTTAAATGTATAAAACTTCCTTATGTGTTGGTAGATAATAGATTTCAGGCCCATTTTCATGGCTAATCAACTATTTCTTCAATGTGCCTAAGTATGTGAGCAATAAACACTAAAGGCATTTTTGGTAAGGACAGTTGGCATCTATGGATTTGTCTTTGGCTCCTAAGCTGAAACGATTTATGGTAAGTATTCAGTCATATATGTTCTGTACAGCGTTTGATGGTGTCCATGACGTCCAGCTCTATTAAGAGATTTTGAGGTTTCAAGAAGCATCAGCTGCGTAATGCAAGTATGTAAAGTTGTATTTTATACAAAAATGTCTGTAAGACACTAAAGATAAAATTAGCTACTAACTTTGATGCCGTGTCCTAGATTTTTGAAAGACATTGCTCAGGATGATGTCTTATTTCCGTGTTCTAATTCCATTTCTTCTAGTTATATATATATATATATATAATTATTTTTCTGTTATTTCAGCATTTCTTAGAGAATAGTAACAGCTGCTTGTGTTCAAGGTAAACATATTTTCAATTTTATATCTTTCTGGCAGATATTCTGAAGACAATTATGGCTAAAGGTAATGATGTTGGTGGATCTTCTAGTTAATGTGCCAATCTACTAATTAATTTAATGACTTCACAATAATTTACAAGGAGCTGATAATAAATTACTTACATTACAGATAAAAATTCTGGAATTAATAAGTGGAGGCTCTTTCCAGGGTTTTTAGTCCTTTGTATGAAAATAAACTATAATTTATAATAAAATGGGAATTTGCACATTAGGGGGTGTCAATTTTTATGTACTTTTATAAAAGTAATGTGGCAACAGCACATTTTTCATATTTCTGTCCCAGTTATTTTTCTGTCCTGGATTTTATGGACATCTCATAATTAGAAGATCAACCCTGTTTCCGTGTTCTATTTTTACATCAAATGTTAATCAATTTCTTTTCCTGAAAGAAACATTAGAAACAATATTTTAGAACATCTCAGCTACAGTAAGAAATATGTTTTTAAAATACTTCAAGCTTTCTGATTTACCAATAAAAGTCACAGTGGTTGATTTCTTGAAGAAAAAGCACATGTCCTTCCCCTGTTCTTTTTCATCTACAGATTTAAAATTTTCTCTGTCTACTATGGTCAGAAAATATTAAGACAGTAACAGACAAATAACAGAAAAACAGATAAATAATGTTTAATGTGGAAATCACCGATTTTTGTTATGATTTATTGAATTTATATCTTCCTGTGGCAGTTAGAGTTAGATGTGCATTTGGCCCATTATAACACTTTAGGATGATCAGTGCATGGAGATTTTTCAGCGCCATAGGATCAAGATGTCTTCAAGAAACACAGGGGTCAATAGATAATAACGGAATCAAAGGCCTAACAAAGTAATTAATACTAAACTAACACAGAAACAAATAAATAAGTGGAAGTATAGTCCATACTCACTCAGTTCTTCAGGAATCAATAGCAGGTGGGCAGCAATATAGGAACTTCTCTGTGCAGCACAGATTGGGTGGGGTTTTTGTTCAACATCAAAACGAGGATATTAAAAAGAAGTGACTTCTAAAATTGCTGTACAACCATTAATACTTTATTCTGGCTTTCTTATAATGAGCTTTTATTTTTTCACAGAATAAACATATAAGCCTTAATAACTTTTTTTTACCACATACTGTGTCACATCCAGTTTGTAAATAGCAAAAACTAAAAGTGATTATCTTTATGTGATTTAAAGTTTCCATTTGTTTATTTGGTATGACTTTGATAATGGAGTTTATGAACTCCATTGTCTCTTGAGATTCTTACTAGGAAAATCTTATTGCAAGATAATTAAGTCTTATATTCTACCCTAAAATCTGTTACATGATATATGTTTTTGTTGTTGTTTTGAACAAAGATCTCCAAAAACCTTGATTTTCTAATTCTATTAATACTGAGTTTCACTTTCCTGGAATTTACTTCAAGAGATGCAATGTTTCAAAGCTCTCTCAATTTACCTTTTTTGGATCGTACTCAAATAAGAATGTGTCACAGAAGCCAACTAACACTCATCCAGGAATTTTAAACTTGCTTTGGTTTGGGTTGAATTGGGTTGTGTGGTTTATTTTTAATACTTCTATAGCATATTTAACTTCATTTCAGTCTTCATTTTGATGACAGAAAAGCCAGTGTAGTGTATGGAAAGCTGATGTTTCATAGCTTGAGAAAAAATTGCTCTACTATCTTTGCTACTTCTTGGAAAGCCTTTAGCCAAAATTCAAGAATAAGGATATAGTATGCAACTTTTTATGAATGAAGAGAAAGAGTGTACTGTCGCTTGTCTCTATCGGAGCCGCTGGCTCCATTTTTGCCCAGGCTAGCTCCAGACTGCGACAAGACAAGAAAACTCCCCTGGGTCCTAGAAACGAGGGGAGCGGTAAAGGGGCTTTTTCCCCTTATCACGAGAGAGACCACGTCTTTTGCAGAGGAAAGGAGTCTGACTTGGTGAGAGGGTGAGTCCAAGGTCTTTATTCCGGTCTTCATCCTGTCCTGATTGGATGTCTGCCTCAGTTGCGCTTCGCCAGCCAAGTCCTGGCCCAGCCTCGTGGTCCAGGCTTATGTACAGGGAAGGTGCTAAAGGAGGGGACAAACCAACACCCAATGACGGATAAGGTGGGAGTGGAACAGGGTTGGAGGGACATTTAAAGAAACCAATGGGAACATAAAGGGAGGAACCTCCTTGGTTCTTGCCTTATCATCCGATGTCTTTACCCAAACTCTTCAGAAGCCGGGAGGAACAGCCAAATGACAGTCAGGGCCCATAGGAGGGGACTGGGAGGAGTGACAGGGAAGAGGGGTAGGGACAAATCTTGGAATAGAACACTTTCCAGGAGAATAGGGGAGTACAGAACAAACCATTATAACATAAAACCCAGTATAAAAATAAAATACAATATGAAAACAAATAACGCAACACAGAAGTGTACAAAGCCAAGGGATGTCACAGTCTGGTCATAAAGGCCCAAGAATCGTGTTGCCTCCAATCATGTTAGCTGAACTGAGGACTCTATTGTCCAACAAATACAGAAGATGTAAATATTAGAAAATTTCTGGTTTGTGGGTAAATGTAACAATTTAAGTTGTATGGTTAGGGGAGCAAAGGTGAAATAATTGGAAAATAAGGAATAATGCCTTAACCTTTGTAGTATGTCCTTATAGCTCATTAATGCCAAATAGTCTTCAGTTTAGTATCTGATCTCTTAAGTGGAATGCAATTTATAGTTGTAATTGTAATTTGTAAATTTGTAATTTGAAATTTGTAATTGTAAATTGTAATTTGCTTGATTATGAAGGAAATATCTTGGAACAAAGGGAGTACCATTATATATCTGACCACTTACTGTCCTTATATAACTTGTGTCAGTGACCACATAATTGAAATTTAAAGCAAGATTTGTCATTGTAACTGTCACTAAAATATTCTTTGATTCTGTACAGCTTAGAGCCTCTAATCTTTGAACTTCTTATTAAGTTTTGCAGACTAATTTATCATATTCAAAGTCAAGTACATCAGAATATTAAGCTTCCTCACCTCTCTGACATCAACAGTTGCATTAACTAGTTGTTTTTTTGAAGCTGCTATGAAAGCCTTTGCAAAAAAAAAAAGCAGCAGTAAAATATCTGCTGTTTTCAATTTCAAATTACTTGCCATTCTAATATGTGGAATATTAGATTTTCTCTGCTAGTGTGGAAAAAAAAGAATTAATAGATGGCATATACATACTGTAAAAATTACAATAACTCCATTTTGAAATTACTTAGGATAATTCATTTTCATACAACTCTGAATTAGAAATAACAATTTCAGTCTCTTTCTAAAGTAGAAAACCCTGCTTGAAACTGTCATACATATATGACCAAACCTATATAAGATATATATATTACCATATTATAGTCTCCCTATGAACAATTCAAACTCACCAGTAACTAAACTGTGACTATAAAGCATGAGTGTTTGGTCCTTTTTCCTTTTTAAATTTCATTACCAAAAAAAAAAATCTCTGTATATTAAGTAATCAATTTGTACACCAATCTATTGGATTTTTCTTTGTAAATTTGGAACCTGCTTGCCTTTTCAAGCTCAAAGATTTGCAAAATGTCACTTATTAAAAGTTGTATAGGATTGAAGTGGCAAAATACACAATTTCTTACGATGTTTCTTTATTTTTTTCCTTTTTTTGTCATTTCTCCTAATCCTGTATTTAACACTTAGCCATCATGATTTTTATGTAATATTGGCATTAGGTTAAGGAAATAGACAATTGCATGGTAGCTCTGAATGCTCACAACCATTTTTGAGGAAACCTACTTTGTTCTGCTACAGTGAGTGGAATAACAAGGCAACAAGTAGGTGAAGATACACAAGAATTGCCTTTAGGCTTCCATTATGTTTTTTAGATTATATTTTTACATTTTAAATGTGATCTGACTAAAATACTAGCAAGTTTCTCTCCTGTATTGTGTTAAAATTAGCCTGAAACCTTTCTGCTAGGACCTGGAAGCCATATGGTCTTGTTAGTATTTAAATAAGAGTCTTCCCAAGAAAGCTCTGATGCGGCAGCATAAGGCTGTTCAGCTTCATTCCCTTCTGTTTTTCTCAAATTAATCCTTGTTTTGAACAAAGGTACTTGCAGTACTTCCTTCAATAACATTTCAATGGAGTTTCAAATAATTTGAGATTTAGATCTGTAGTCATTTGTAACCTCAATGTTATTTCTTTCTCTTACAGAGAAGTAACTGATTTTAATGAAATGGTGATGTTTCCTTGATCTTGTGAATTTTTGTTTCTTTGCTAATGACCTTAAATCCATGTTGATGATCGCAACGTATAGGTGTTGATAGAGAGTTTATCTTTTAGTCAGTGTTGTTTGACAAAATATTTGTCTGAACATCAAGGAGAGAAAATAGATGACTAAAACTTGCATGAATTAAGTAGAAATTATTGTAATAATTTTCCATGCAATTAGGTAAAATCTGCTTACATGCTATAGGAATTTGACAGCCATCTTTGGTAGCATATTCATAATTTCCTATTAATATTTAAAAGAAAAAATCTGGCCTCAGCAAAATCCTGATTGTCAACAGATTCTTTATTTTCTAGCCCAGTTTATAGTACTTCTCTCTCTAAACACTATGATAAAATGGACACACCGAATCAAAAAAACCATAAATTATGGGGAGGGGCAGTGGAAAAGGAGGCAGTTGTACATGTAAAATCTGTATCAATTTCGATTTTCTTTTGTTTATGTCTGCTAATGGCAGACTGATTTGGATGATGTGTGGCTTTTTGAATTTGAAATTTGGTTTCAGGTGTTGCACCTTTTTGTCTGAGTATCATCAGTGATACCAAAAAAGAAACTGGGTACCTATTTACAATAAAACTGCCAAATCCCTTAGCTCCTACATATTTAAGACTCTTTTGTAGCTGGCAATTTTGCTTTTTCAATAAATACAGAGAAATTCAAAGAACTGGGTTTGTTTTTCTGTTTTTAAGACTGTGACAAAATTATCTTTTAGTGGGAAAATCATGACTAGGAATTATCAAAGAAATATTAGGATTACATAAGAGCTTAATATTTTGCATTTTAGAAACCACCAGTTATTTAAATCAAACATTAATGATTTCAGGGCATGGAAAGAAAGCTGAAAGAGCTGTTTTGATCCTCCAGTTAAAAGATTTGAGATTACTGCATGCTAATGATATTAAATATCTTAATCCTGTCTTAAAATAGAAATGTACTTTTCAACCATATTGTAATTAGATTAAGTGAGACTGCTTTGTTTTCTCTGCCAATTTCCAATGAAAGTAAAAGGTATTAACTGTGATCTCTAGGATTTGTATGGAATATTTGCACACTGTGCAACAAATGAAAAATCACTGGATTTCTAAGAGATCCATTTTAAGGAGTAAGTGATCCAACCTCTGAACTAGGTAAGAGGATGGATTTTTTTTTTTTTTTTGTCCCAGATCAAACTCTCACACGATCTGTCTCAGCTTTATTGCCTATAGGAGGTTGGATTCTTCTACACTTTATGAATAGAAGTCTTCAAATTATAAAAGCATTCCATAAGTTTGCTTTTATCTCCTATTACACATGCTATTTGCTACCTATTGACTAGTAGGGGGTAGTGTCTTTATGATTCCTTCCGAGGGGTAAAAAACAAGAAAGGGAAAGTAGCTGGAGTCAGTACTACAGGGAACAGAGGAAAGAAATTACAGAAGTAGGAACTGTGATGGGTGTTTGGGGCTATGAAGGTGGCGAAGGGTCAGGAGGGGAAGCTGCACGAGGAGCAGCTGAGGGCACTTGATTAGTTCAGCCTGGAGCACAGGACACTGAGGGAAGACCTCACTGAAGTTACAGCTTCCTTGCGAGGGGAACAGGAGGGGCTGCCACCTGGCTGCTTGCTTATTCCCTGTGCTCAGCAGAGGAGGGGAAGAGATTATTATGGAAAAGCTTGTGGGCAGAGGCAAAGAGGAGATCACTGACCAGTTCTCATTGTGAGTAAAACAGACTCATCTTGGGGAAAATTAATTCAATTTATTGAAAATTAAATTAAATTAAATTTAGATGGTGAGACACAAAGACAAACACGTAGTGGTTTAACAAAGACTGGATTTCATTTGGGCGGGATGGTTCTGAGAAGAATGAAATTCTTAAGATGTAATGTTTACAAGTTACCAGTTCTATGTATTGATGTTACCTGTTTGCTGCACCCCCATCCCCAGTTCTTTACCAAATGTTGTACTTCCCTAGTTGTTTCCCAGTTCTCAAGGCCCCAGAACCCCTTACCTCATCATAAGTTAAGCCTCCGCTGCTCTCCTAGTAGTCTAAGCCACCACTGCCTTGCCTGCTGCTCCCCAGCTGCCCGTCATGACATTGACGCCGCCAGCTTTTTTATCAGCTCCACCCTGCCTGCCTGTCAAATGGGAGGCCCCGCCCACTCCTCGCCTGCTCCTGGCCCAACACCGCCCCTTATGGAAATCAGGCAGGACGGAAGTGTGGTGGACACCAACGGCCCCTAGAAACAACGAGCCAGCATGGATTTCAGGAGAATGAAAGGCAGTGTCAGGTGGGGAAGGAGCTCAAGTAATTGCCAACATCTTCCAGCTATCTTCCAGAATTTTCATCATAACCTAGGAGACCCTTGCTGGGAGACACCCCCTGGACCTGAGGAGCTTAAAACGAGACCTAAGGGACTCCCGCGAGGCAAGGCTCCCGACTCTGCGGCTGCGCAGCAGATTCGTCGTGGACCTCCTCCTCAGCAGTGCCCATTGGGAGCAGCGGTGGCATAGGCATCCCCGAGCCTTCGCTCATAAAAGAGCTGAGAAATAAAGGCATTAAAGGAGTTAAATTGATCTCCTGCCCTTTCATTTCTAACAGTTCCCTGTGGGGACCAGGCCATCAGATAGCTAGTTTTGAAGAGCCAATCAGCTGCCTATTTGGGAAGATTGACACTCTTAAAAGCACTTAAAAGGGCTGAATATGCCTCTCTGGAAACACATTTGAGGATGGGCTAGCCTGTGGAAGGCTCTCTTGGTTCTGGCCTTTGAAGAGGTAATTGGCCAAGCCGGCCCTGTGAAGCTGTGTGGGCAGGCCAGGCTGGTGCGGCCCGCATGGCCCGGTTGTATCATGTGGCTTGGCTGAGACTTCTGCCCTCACCCAGGCATTTGCCGCTAGGACTGCCCCAATGCTGCGAACAGCCACACAGCCCAGGGCTCCTTGGCTGGCATCCGCACGGCAGGGGCAATGCCGCGCAGCCGAGCAGCGCCGCGCAGCCTCATCCATCTCAGCATGGCTCGCAGACGAACTTTGTTTACTCCGGGACCAGCGCTGGGAGTGGCCCCGTGGCTGGTGCTGGGGGCGGCCCTGAGGCCAGAAGCGGCCCAGTCCAGGTGCCGCCATGTGGCCAGGACTGTTCAGCTAAAATCAGCGTGGCCTTGTCCACGCCATACTACCCCAGCTATATCAGCGTGACTCATAATGGACTGTTTGTTTAGCTGTTTTTAGCCAGCTGTGCTGCAGTCAGAAGGACAAAAGCAGTGGTAGCAGGCTTTTTTCTTTGTTTCTGGCACCCCATATTAAGGAAATGTGCAGGATGTGCCAGCAGCCAACGTGGCTTGTGCAGTGCTGGCAGGGACCATGTGATCAGCAGCAAAAGACACAGCAATTCCTCGATACAGAGCCTGGACGAGA
The DNA here is from genome assembly GCF_015227805.2 of Hirundo rustica. Lineage (NCBI taxonomy): Eukaryota > Metazoa > Chordata > Aves > Passeriformes > Hirundinidae > Hirundo > Hirundo rustica. Next base: position 10,878,147 of record NC_053451.1, on the reverse strand, counting down.
TCAACTTTTCCATGCTGCAGGACTCTGTAAAAACTTCTTCGATTGATAAAGCTTGAGAACAAATAAACCTACGAACACCAATTGTCACCTGAATCAGGAAAAGGAAAGAGTGCAGACATACAGAGAAAACAACAAGGGACACAGAGGTCAGTAAAGAAGGAGTCAAAGTGTAGATGGGAGGGGATTGAGGAGATACCTTAGTCTTGGGCTGAAATTCGTTCTTGAGGCTATGGTGAAGATACATCAGACTTCAGTTTTTCTCTGTAATTCATGAAATGTATAGTGGGATGCAGCATTCATCCACAGCCCATGAGAAAAGGTCACTTGTGCTGGAGCATGTGGATGTTGAAGAGCTGTAATCCAATGAGAAGCTTAAACAGAGAGAGATGAGAAACTTTGCCCCAGGGATAGAAGAAAAACCTTTGTTCCCAGAGATAAAAGAAGAGAACTTTTGTTTTTATGCTGGAACAGCTCATCCTTAAAATAGTATCCCATAAGTTGACATGGCCTATGAAAGCAGCTTTGAGGCATGGGAGAGACTTTCACACTGCAAAATTTTTCTTTCCCAGCTCGCTGGTTAGCTGTGACATTGAAGCCACAAGAGAACTGTTTCTTGTGGAGAAGTCTCCATGGCATGGCAAGAGAGACTCCTCTCTCTAAGTAGACTGAAGAAAGACTATTTTAGAGGTGGTAAACTGACTGAAAGTTCCAGGCTTTTTCTCTACATGGTTAGTGGGAAAGAAAAGAGGGTGTGGGGGAAGGAGAAGTGTTCTGAAGGTTTATTCTGATTTTCTTACCACTTTTCTTTTAATTCTCTTAATAAAGTTTTCTTTATACCCTTTGAAGTTTCAGGCCTGTTTTGCCTTTCACCTCCTGATCCATATCTCACAGTAAGAAATGAGTCAATAATTTCTAGTGGGTGCACTGGTATTTGGCCAGTACTAAACCCACAACAAAAACCTAAAACAACTTTCAGTTACTCTCTCCTCTTCTCAAGACCAACTTCAGTCCCTCATTCCCAACCTATCTACCTCCTTCCCTTGAGTGGTGCGGGGGGATGGGAAATGAGGGTGTTGTGACCAGGTTATAAGAGGCTTTCTCTGCCCTCCCTTCCTCTTCAGACTTTTCCCCTGCTCTAGCATAAGTCCTTCCCACGGCATGCAGTTTCTCTCTGGACGTATCCACTACACCATCATGGTACCCTGCACAGGCTCCATCATTGACCTCTCCATGGGTTGTACTGATACATCTGCTCCTCCTTGGTTTCTCCAGGGAGAAACTCTGCTCCAGCACCTGGAGCAGCTCCCCTCCTCCTCTTTTTCTCATCTAGTTTGGTGTTTTTTCTTCTTCACAATGAGCAAATAATTTCATTAGTTTCTTTCAATTAATTCATGATACATTAGTACAAAAATATACAAAATTTGTCTTTCCCATATAAGAAAATCAGAAATTCTGGAATCTTCCCCAGTGATACAGATATATGATCTTTAGAAACTGAAAAATACATAAATAATAAAAAAACCATAGTAAACATCATCAAGTGAAAAGTAATTTACAGTTTATTAAATTAGTAATTTTATTGAAGGATCCAGATATTTTTGGCAACACTGTTGGCTCTCTGAAGAGATATCCAGAATTATTTTGCTCACAGAGCTCTGACAGGTGAAAAAGTGTGAAGTCTTTGTCTATCAAATTTGACATTTCATGCAACTACTCTTTTAAATGCCATCCTTCCATAAAAAGTATTTCCCCAATTTCTGTTTGTGCTCTGTCTACATTGTTTTTTTGAAAGGCATGCTATGATCTTGTCTAATTTTTGCAAGGGTGATTGGCAGAGAGGCCAGGATATGCCCCCAGTGGTCGCTGACCTCCATGTGACTGATAAAGATTGGCAAGTCAGCAGCTGCCAGCAGAGCAGCTGTTGTCTTGGAAAGATTTGGAACAACAAGCATCAACTACGCTTCAGTTTTTTGTTCTTGTAGAGAGTCCTCTTCTGCCTTCCTTTGGCGCCTCGCAGGGGAAAGAATGTTTGGGATCGTCTCTTCAGCTGACCTCTTGCCAAATGAAGTACACATTTCTGAAGTCTCTACAATTTTCTGAGATGAATAATCTGTCTACACTATTCTTTCTCAAATCAGCCACGTAAGCAAGAAGCCTAACCCAGTATTTAATTAATTCATGTAAATGAGGTTCATTTTTATTTGATTAGTATTTTTCCCTTGTTTTGAGGAGTCTGAATTGTAAGTCTGTATAAGTGATAAGATTTATCAAATGCTTTCTTTTACCTTCTCACCAAAACATCACTAGAATCAAAATAACGTAAAAAGAAAACAATAACCCTTAAAAGGGTGAATAAATAGGATATCCTAATTACTGTTATTTACTCAGTTACTGCCTCTAATATTCTTAAACTTGGAACTAGTTTATGTATCTAAACAATAAAATTCTAGTGTTTCTGCCATTAATTTATATATTTCTAAATAATTTAGTGCTCTAAAAAAGTTAATATTTATTTTTCATTTGGTGATGTATTATATGTTTTATGTATTTAATCTTGAAACCACTTAATTATATTTCTCTTTAAATATTAAATTGAATAAGAATGAACAACAGTAACAGTGAAAATCATTATAGGGGTATTTTAAAAAAAAGTAAAAAGTATAATAATCTCTCACTCTGTGTTTGAAAAATAGACAAGACACAGTAGACCTGTAAAAGAAAAAAAAAAAAAAAAATAAGTACAAAAGGACTTGAGATAATTTTAAGCTTCAGGTTGAGACTTTTAGCAGCTATAGGTCTTTCTGCCCACATCATTACTTTGCTAATGTCCGTTCCTAGTGTCTGCCCTTGGATCTCTGAATGGTATTCCACAAGGCATTATCTTTTTTCCTCTGTATCTAAGTGGCAATATAGTACTCTTTAGAAAACTACTTCACATCCTCATATCCAAAGATTCTTTGGCTGTCTTATAGGTTTCCCATTTGCAGTTAAACTGAGACATTAAAATTGTGGTGAGTTGGAGATACTTTTCAAAACAAAATACTTATCTGTCAGACATAAATACAGAGGAAAACTGATGAAAACAACATCAGTCAAAAAGTGTGTGTGCTTTTCGCATTTTACTTTTACTAGACTTACACAAGATGTGAAATTCTTTTTGTATTTAAACTAGTGCTTTTTCTCTTTCTTCTAACTAACTAACTAGTATGTTTTAAGTTTCCTCACTCTTCTTTGCTGACTGATATCAGGGCTATTGGACCTACTTATTCTTCTGCATGCCTTCTGACATGAATGTATTCTGGAATACCTGGAATGAAAATAGGAAAACATTTCCCAAAATGTGCTATTAAAACTGTGGAACAAATCACATATTTGTTGCACATGCCTAATGTGATTCAAATCACGAAGTAGTAAAATGGCATGCATGATATTGGAGGAATTTACAATAATATATTCATTGAAAACTAGTAGGAAGTAATCAGATTTTTAAAATATCTGGTCACATTGTCACTTATTCACATGATAGTGTTGTGTATTGCATGGGAGAGGACAGAGCAATTTATGGTGTTATGTTAACCAAATACCTTTCTAATAGACAAAAAACCCTACTTTTTCATACCTTAAACATAACGGCTTCTTTCAATCTTTTTTTCAAAAAACAGATTACTCATTTTGGTAAATAATATTACAGTGAAATTATAGGGTAAGGTACTTTTCTGCTTGCATTAGAAAATGAATATGATTCTTATCCTAAACAGAAACAATCCATAATTCTGTGAGGGAAACCATGTGCTGTACGTCAACATTCAAAATAAATGTTCAGAACTTCCAAATTTGCAGTGCTGTGTGGCAAGCACTTTTAGAATATTAGCTTTCAACTTCCCACAGTCTGATTCATTGCCTTAATTTCAGCTTTAAACTCAATGCTGGAAGTGTTCAGATTCTTTTCTCACAGGAGTTTTCAAAAGTATTAATTAAAATATAATAAAATAAAGTGAGCAGTTGAATGGTTTTTGGAACTACTTTGAATTTTACTACAGAGAGAAGCCTGGCAGGGTGCACATGGCGCATTCCAGGGAAGCAGCAGCAATGTAGGGCAGCTCTGCAGACGGTGCTCATTCATTTAGCTCCAGGAAGCCATACATCAGAAGTTGTGTCGCTGGAGAAATTTGCCAAAATGATGACTGCTTCTTCTGAGGGAAGGGAGTCCAAATCACTTCAAAAACTTCTCACAAAAAATGTAGCACTGTGGGGTTAAATCCAGGTTACCACATTCTACACTATGACATTTAGACCCCAGTGGTGGGGAGCATTTGAAAAAGTGGTAGCTTTCTCCTCAGGAATCATGATGTCCAAAGCTTTATCACTTCTCAAAAACGTTATATATCCCTGGTTTATATCGGCATATTTCTGTGGAAAGCAGGAAAATTGTGATTTACTTACCCCACACAAGGGTCTTGCCTGCTATTGCAGGCCTCATTCAATCAACTAGCTTTTTATCAAAAGTTATAGTAACAAAGAATTAAATTCCCCAGATCATAAATTGAAATACCTTAGATAACTGCTTAAAAGATCATATGGAAAGCTGTACCTCATGAAGATAACGATCAAGTTAACTCATTGTCCTGTTTCTGGGTATGCACTGCAGAGGCTCAGGAAAGCAAATCAATATATACTGTGTAGTTTTAATTACTTTTTTTCTTTGCAAATGGTTCTAGTTTCTAACAAGACGCAGGGTCAAGACTGTCAACAAACATCTCAGAAAAATCTAAATAAAAATAGTAGAAATTAGTATTTTCTGGTTTTAATAGAAAGAGACTAGAAAAGGCAACAATGGTCAAAAAAGTTTAGGGAAACTTTTTTAACAGTCCTCAATAATTCTGTCTTGTTCTTTTTTTGGACATATTTATGCTTCTAATTTTTATGATAATAGGTCCAATGTTTGCCTATGTGGTGCCTGGGGAAAAACGTTCTTCAGGCTGGTAGTTTAGAATTACTGCCTGATTGTTTAACTGAGTGTTCTTTGCTCCTTGCCTTGGGAGCCAGTACAATAGAAACAATTACTTACAATTCTTCGTAGTAAATGTGACTTTCTCTGCAGAAGAACTATTTTGGACATGTACTTTCATAAGATTTTGGGATTTTTTTTCTTCGATGCTCGATTCAATTCCCACTCTTATGAGAATTATCCCTAAACTATTTTTTTTTGGAAGAACAGGGTAAAATGTTCATTTTTTATGAGAAGTCCAAGTGCCTGTGTTTTTTTCCACCTGGTTCAATTTTTTTTTTTTTTTTACTTTTCTTTTTAGGCTACTAAGATGTGCCTGTCTCCATTATTGCCCAGAAAATTTCACTAATGGCATGCATTAGAGTATTCACTTAATTTGAAGAATATTACAGGTGAGTATGTGATACACTGACGAGTATTCTTTTTTCCTATATGCTTAATTTTTCTCCTTTTATGTTTTATTCCCTGTGGAGCAGTCTGGTCATTTCTCCCTTGAGATGATAAAATACAAGATTTTTTTGTTATAGTTCTGTTGTACTTCGGATAAAACTCTGAAGAAAAACAAGTGGTCCTTCAACAAGGCTATCTCAGGTAACAAAAAGGTGCTAAAAAAGAATTCCATATGTATACAGATGTATTTAAGCACAGAATTGCATGTTTGATAAGTTTTTGTTGTATTTTGTTTTGTTTTCTTTTTGAAGATACTGAGTTTCACCTCAACTCAAGAATAGATTCTTAATACAAAAAACAGCACTTTTCATCTAGGAGGTAAGACACAGACAGACAAAAGATAATGTTAGATCTCTCTTGTTTTCTTGGGGGTTTTTTTTGTTGTTTTTTATTATTATTTTTCTTTTTTAAACATTTTTTTTTTTGCATAGAAAATTTAACTGTAATCTGGGACAATCTTTTGCAATCTTTTGACTTTCCTTTTTTAAATTATCCTTAACAAAGAAACATAGTTGTATCCTGGTTGCTTTTCAGCTCTATCTTCAACAGTAGGTATTCTTTTTTAAAAAAATAAATAATTCATATAACTCAAGAATTAATTCTGATTTCTTCTTGATACTTCTATTAGTTTCTTTTAGAAGCTTAGATTTACTTTAGATAAACTAAATCATCTAACACTCTGGAGCAAGAGAGACCAACCTAAAAATGTGTTTGGCATTTTGCCTTGATTTTTTTCTAACAGTTTCAAAAAGAAACAATATATAACCTGAGGAAGTTATCCATGTGCTGGATTGCTTTAGGAGATTCTCTTTTATCACTTAAAGTGCTCAGTGAATTTTACTTCATGCTGCAGTTAAGGACTGTAGCACAGGATTCTGAGTCATCTTGGAAAATATTTTCTCATTTTCTGTCTCATGAAGGGAGGAATGACTCTTTCTTTGACCTTTACTTGGTATGTTTAAAGCTCAGTCATAGAAGAGTTTGCAGAGAGTGTTTTGTTTTGCTTTTTGAAGTGGGCAAGTAATGATGCAAGTAGTGATATCTGAAAAACAGGTGCTTTCGTAACATTCACTGTATTGCAATAAGCCAAATGTAAATTAGCATAATGGCAATATCTCCATTTGGAGATAAGTGTGGAAGAAACCACACATCTCACAATGGAATGACTTTTTCTTCCTTGTCCTACCTATCTTTGACCTGACAGTATTGATAGACACCTTTTACATCCTACTTCTTGGATGGTTTAGGATAATTCGCATATGACTTGCCTTTTAATGAATTGAGATAATTTATTCACGCTTTCATCTTCTTGATCCTGTTCTTTTGCACTCCCTCCCTTCCTTCCCCACTCTGATCTCCCTATTCCCAGAAAAACAAAGTCTCTTGGTAATAAAGTACACAAAGATTATTTTCCCCCTCTCCAATAGAAGCTGTTTTTCTGAAATCAGCTTTTCTTAGCCAGTGGCTTCCTTAACTGACCCTTTGTCATGGTTTCAGCTGTGATAGTATGAATTTTTGGGAGGGGATTTTATCAATGCCTACAAATACCTTAAGGGCAAGTATCAAGAGGACAGGGCCACAATTTTTTCAGTGTTGGCCAGTGACTGGACAAGGGGCAGGAGGCACAAACTTAAGCATTGGAAATTCCATCCAGAAATGAAGAAAATTTCTTTACTTAGAGGGTGACATAGCACTAGAACTAGGCAGCCTGGAACCTTCTCTGGGGATATTCCAAACCTGACTGGTCACAGCCCTGTGCAACCTGCTCTAGATCAATCTGCTTTAGTAGGGGGATTGGACTAGGTAGTCTCCAGAGTTCCCTTCCAACCCCAAATATTCTATGATAATATGTAGATTTTTTTTTTTTTTTTTTTTTTTTTAAATTTCAACCCACAAAGTTTTGTCATTTTTACCCTTCCAATTCCCTTTCCAGGAGTGGCTGTGTGGGGCTTAGTTGCTGTCTTGGCGTTAAACCACAAGAGAAACCATAGATCATGGAGAACTTTCCTTTGGCCAGGAAAGATTTAGTTGCAAGAATGGAAAAAAAAAAAACAAAAACTTGTGGGTAGAAGATGAGATTGCAAGTGATAGATGAGATGATAAAGCAGGGCACAGGAGAGATTAACAGGTTTAGTTCTCTTCAATAGATAGGAAATTCTTAAAACATCTCAATTTCTTGTCAAAACAAACCCTAAACTGCTACAGTCGTTTTCAGCTGGTGACATTGAGTCTTCTCATCAACATAGTTAAAATAATTTAAAAGAAAGATAATAAAGAAGTTTAAAAAGAAAGATTTAGTCACTCAAAAATTTCTATTTTATATGTCTTCATAGTTTAACTATTGTTTCTTCTGTTTATATCTTGATATCACACTCACAAAAATGCAGATTTTTGACAGTTATCAGTTATTCTCAATGTAAGGACACTACACATTTCCAATTTTTCATTTACTGATTTTGCTCACAAAGATTTGGCATTTACAGATGCTCTTACACTTCCCCAGAGCATTCTGAAGAAAAACCTGACAATGCCCTACTCAGGAACAGATTGGCACAAGGGCAAATTCCTGATGTCAACTCTTTACTAATTAGGTAAATTACGCTAGAGGTTACATTTAGACTATCCATTTGCATCAGTATCTCAGATTTAATAGTATAGTCACTATGTCTCATAGCTTCTTCAAAAGCAATTATTTTGACAATTAGGAGACGTTCTAAATAATTTAGGACATAATAATGCAAAATAATTCCATTAAGACAAAAGCCCTAGGGCAGAAAGCCTGGCTCTTGAGAAGTTATGAACAAACATTTTTTGTGCATAAAAGGCCCAAAACAGGTTATAAAATATGTAACATTATAATTCTATCATTGTATCTCTCATGCTTAGCACTTAGCTAATGCAAATAAGGAGACTGAGATTCCTTTAACTAAAAATAACAGAAATGTTGTCTTGAAAAATGTCAGGTAAATTTGACAAAGTTACTATATCGAGACTGGAGACTCAGCAAAGATGGAAGGAAGGACAAAGAGGCCTGGGTTACCCTCAGAACAGAGATACTCAGTGTGCTGGAAGCAGAGACTTCAGTCTGCTCTGCAGTATGTAGTAGAGAGTGACATTTTCCAGGATATATGTGGAAAGATAATTTAAATATTTTTTCAAGTTGCTTTAGGCTGTTGATTTTTAAATCTTCAAATAAAGATAATGAAGCTCAGGGGGATAAGCAGCACCTGCAAAGCAACCCTCTGCATACTGCATTGATTCTTCTCAAAACATTTTATGTGGCAATTGTGCCAGGCTGTGTTTAGTTCATAATTTGTAAGGATTCTGGGTAAAACAGTAGAATTGTGTACAATACACCACACAAGAAAGCTATTCTAGGTGGAATCTGGTTTGCTAATAATAAGGAGCATGATTGTTTACATGTTTTATTTGGTACAATAAGGTTGAGTAATACACTCAAAATATGTTTAATTGTTTGAAAAATTGTCTGATTAATGTAATAGCCAAGGCTTAATGATATGTATAAATAATACAGTTGTTTCCATGATGCCTGCAAAATCTTTGTAGCCAAAATATTATCATATGTTTTTCTTTCCTTTCCTATTTTTATGAATAAGCTTGTGCTGTTGCAATCCATCTGTGCCTCTTGGATTCCATCCAAAGGCTGTCCATGCTCCATTGCCAATACCTATATGTCCTATCATAGAATTAAATAAGTGGACACATACAGATATTTATAAATATGTGACATTCTTCCATTAAAATTATATATTGAAGAGACAAATCATTGAAGACTGGCAAGGTATGGTTTCTAAAAAAACCAAACCAATCCACTAAAACAATTTTTCCTGCCTTAAGATAAAAAAGATACAGCACTTTCTAGAGAGATATTAAAAAGTCTGACTTTACTATATTTTGTCAATTTTTTATTGTCAAAAGGAGATGAGAAGTTCTGGGCAATTCTGATCAAGAATGATTAATTTAGTAGTATTTAATTGTACATTTAGAATGGAGTTGCTAATTGGGTTATTTGACTTTCTGAGCCTCAGTACCCATCATCAATTCTGTATGCTGTACGTTAAATATCGGATAAATCATTTGATCTTCTCTACCACAAAAAAAAGGTGAAAATTAATATTTTTAAATTGCATGTCACCAATAATGTAAAAGAGATATGTATCTTTGCTCATAACTGCTAGTACTTAACATCTCATAGCTGGACAGGGTTTTTTTTCACTGTATCTCCAGACAGAGGAAGGACAAGAAGGTGTCTGAGTACTGCCAGGTGGATTTATCAGAAGTGTCTGGACAATATAGTGAGATGACTGGTTTTGTGGACAAGGACACAGGCTGTTAAAACATTGCAGTAGGTTCACCCTGGCTGGATGCTAAGCACCTGTTGAAGCTGCTCTAACACTCACTTGTGCAGGTGGATAGAGAAGAGAAAATAAGATAAAAGGTTCATGAGTTGAGAGACAGAGAGAGATCACTCACCAGATACCCTCATGGGCAAAACAGACTCAAACTGAGGATATTGATTGACTTTATTCCTAACAAAATCAGAGCAGGATAATAAGAAATAAATCTTAAAAACATCTTCTCCCCACCTCTACCTACTTTCTGGGCTCTGTCTCCTTGCCCCAGTGGTGCAGGGAGATAGGAATGGGGATTATGGTCAGTTCATCACCCATGGTTTCTGATGCTGCATGGAGAGCAGTCCTTCCCCTGCTCCACTCTGGGATCCCTCCCATGGGAGACAGTTCTCCGTGAACTTCTCCATGAATTTCTCCATTGTGCGTCCATTCCATGGGCTGCAGATCTTCATGAGCTGCTGCAGCATGGGTAACTTCCACGGAGCCTTCAGGCACAGGCTGCTTCAGAGTGAGTACCCTGTGGGGTCGCAAGTCCTGCCAAAAAAGCTGCTCTAGCATGGGCTCCTCTCTCTGGGGTCTGCAGATCCCTGCCATGGTCTCACCACAGGCTGCAGGGGTATCTCAGCTCCAGCACCTGGAGCAGTTCCTGCCCCTCTTTCTGCCCTGGGTGTCTGCAGGGCTGTTCCTCTCACATATTTTTACTCCTCTCTTTTTTGGCCACAATTACATTTTTTATTGCCCTTAATATGTTATCACAGATTAGATACTGTCATTCCTGATTTGCTCAGTTGCGGGTCCATCCTGGAAACGTGTGGCGTTGTCTCTTCTGGACATAGGGAAAACATCTCGCAGCTTCTCTGAGAAACCACCCCTGGAGCCCCCTGCCACCAAAACCTGGCTGCACAAACCCAACACACATGTCTCAACTTTGTCCAGACCATCAGCGAGGTCTCCCCCAGCATTCTTATAGCCAAATTGGAGCCACTGGGTAAACAGACAGCAAGGTGTGTGGAAAAGGGGTCATCAGGTGTAAAGGGTCAGGTCACTGGAACGATATCCAGCTGGAATTTTGTGACAAGTTGCGTCCCTCAGATATTAATATAGGCGGCAGAATGCCCACTTAACCAGTCTGTGAGCAGTGCCAAATAGAGGTGGAGGACTTTCTGCTCAGAGGGTGTCCAGTAGACTCGTGAAATGGGCTGACGAAAACCCCGTAAAGCTGAAAAAAGCAAAGGTGAACTCTTGCATCTGGGATGGACTAAGGTCATATGACAATAGGATCAGGGTGCCAACACAGCACTGTGTCCAGTTTTGGGCTTTACAAAAAAGAAGTGGACATACTGGAGCAAATCTTTTGGAGGACCACTAAGATTGTTATAGAACTGGAGCACATGGCATATGTGGAGAGGCTAAAATAGTTGAGCATTTCCATTCTCACGTAAAAACAAAGAATGACCTAATTGCTGTATTTGTGCTGTCTAATGGAAAGAGGGAAAATTAATTCAGAATTTTACTGGAAAATCCAACTAAATACAAGCAAAAACTTGGTCACCATGGCTATTAGTATTGTATTATCCAGAGAGATTATGAGATCTCTGTACTTTGAGATTCTTAAAATATGAGTTGTAATTGGACCTGATAACCTCAGGAAGGCCATTTTATTTTTCAAAGTTTTCATGGTTTTCACAGTTTTCAGAGCACATTCTGAGTTCTTTAGACCCCTTTAGGCCCTTTTACTCCCCTTGTTCTGTGGTTGTACCATTCTAGAAGGCAGAATCCAGAAATGTATGAAAACACTTTTCCTCTAAGTTTCATTATCAACAAGAAATGGAAGGGACACCAAAAATTCTTAATGTCAAATGTAATGCTTGTGTTCATCACTCTCTTGACCTCAAAAAGCCTTGCTTACTTGGTAGGAAGCTAAAAGGTTGGCTCATTTAGTCTATTGCAATAGTTGCAACTAAAACACTAAATTATAAGAAACTGTACTGTACAAATGATAGATGTCATATGGTTTACAAAGTTTTTATTTTCTTAACATATTTATCAAAATCGTTCTCAAGATTGCAGTAGATGCCATTCATTGATACTCGTATCTGGCATCACTTATAATATTCTTTATTGTAGAAACCTATATTCTTTATTACTTTGTTATATCCAATCAGAAATTTTTCCTGGCAATATTAAGAATTTTGGAGGCCACAATAATTAATACTTAGCAGTTTAGCAAGAACAGTTTGTTCCATGTGCTGATATTAAGTATTCAATGATAACTCAAAATCAATATTTAAGTTGTTCTATAAAGCCTAAACCTTTGTAATGTCTACCTATAAAAACCTGCATTTTGTTTACCACTGTGTAAGTAATATAACAGTCTAAATTAAATTTTTAAATAAAAATTTGTTCCAACTTTGAAGAAAAGAACAGAGAAACAAAATAATCTTGTACTGTTTAAAAATCTCTGTATTCTAGCAAACATCTGGATCAGTGGTTAAAGATCTGTGAAAATTAACAGGATTAGTCTAATGGCCTTTTGTTCATTTAAAGTGTAATTAATACAAATTTAGCTTGATTCTGGAGAGATTTTTAAAGGAAGTAAAATATATTATGTCTCATTTAATCATAGGACGGTATGAGTTATACACACTTCACTGTCACAAAGGCAAATAGGTGTGTGCTACTAAATTTAAGGGGCCTCAGCTTTTATATGTCTGGACTCAAATGTTCTATTTTGGGGAAAAAAGACTGTCACAACTGTCCAGTGGGTCTCTGAGGGTTAGTTTAGAAGCATAAAAAAGTGTTTTCATTTAAATTCATGGTCTGGGCTTATTCAACCTATGCTTGAACACTTGTTCATCCTTAGCCTCATAAGAGTTTCTTGTAGGAACATTTTCTCAGTTGTTAGGCTTTAGCAAATGAAAAATATCTTTATAACTTCAAACAACATCTGTTCATGGACTATGGAAGAAAAACCTACAAAGAAAAGATATTTTTAAAGCAAATTAAAAAAAGTTTAAGAAAGACTTTTTTAAAAAAAACTTTCATAATAATTGGAAAAAGTAAATTCCATATTCTTTCCATATCAATTTTTTCTCCCTTATGAATAGGCATCATAACGAAACTTAATTTGGGGCCTTTCTGTAAAATAAAAAATAACTGAAAACTGACTAGATTACATTTTTAAAATTTTTCACAAAAAACTCTGAACTAAAGAAATTTCTGGGCTGGGTTTAAGTGGGGCGATGACCATAACTGACACGAAAGATTTTACAGCTGCATGTTACTCTTATGCTGAGATGGATTGCTGCACGTACAGTAGAATCATGAATAAGTGAGCGTGGTTGTCCTTCTGTGGAAATTATGTCTGTTCTTGATTCTGTCATGAAAATGCTAAATCACTTAATTTACAAAGGTATACAATGATAAACGTGACTTCAGCTATTAATGGTTTTTTCCTAACTAGATATTAATTATGTCAAGAGAGATTTTTCCATTAACACAAAGAGGTGCTGGACTTGGAGACCTGAAGAAAGCTTTGTATTTGATACAGGATTGATGCCCCTATAAATCCAGAAAACAGAAAGTGTATGTATATCATAGGTATATCAAACAATAACTTCAAATTAAGCTTGAAACATTATTTATTGCTGCTGATAAGTGTTTCTGCAAGAAACTGGCATTTATTTGAATGTTTCTTAGCAGCATGAGCAAGTTCAAAACTATGAATTAAACCTGTGAAACTGTATTTATGCATTGCAAAATATTAAGGGGAAAACATATTCAAATTTGGCTAGACTAGGTCAAGTCTCTGAATTGAGAGTGTGTACTGCCCATTGCGATGCAAGTGATAAATAGGAATTGGACACTAAAAGAACTCTTCAGTCAGTTATGGTAGCAAAATTTGTATTTGCATTTCTGATTTAAAATTGTCCATATTTGTTGGTATCTAAAATGGGGAAGAAATTGAGCATTATTCCAGAAAGGATCTTTTCAACACCTAGTTTGAATTTTCATTAATTTAATTTGAAGGGGTATTTGATTTCTGTAATAAAAGCTCTGATGAGAGCATTAACTTCTCAGAAATTACAATGAGGGACTCAGGCTTCTGGTTTCCTGGAGTTTCTGCTCATGTCCATGCTGGGACATTTCTCCAGCAATATGATGCCCACTCCATTTTCCCAGTTTGCAGCTCGGAACGTTATCAAGACATTACATGATAAATGTGGCATCCCACAGAAGCTGGTGCTGTACATTAGCTACAAGAGTGTTCTTCTTCCTGTGCACCACTTCCATGACCCCTTATAGAGGAGGGAGTCTCCATTGTTCTCTTGAGCTTTGCTGTCTCTGAGTTCCAGTGGGCAGCTGGTTTTGGGTCTTCAAGTCCATGGTAGAAAGACAGGGGTGACAGCTAGAGAAGTGACAGCAGGAATATTGATCCGCAATGGATCAGATTCCATCAGAAATATTTATTAGTCTCTAGCTGTCTTTGTTTATTGCAGTCTCTGAATATGTGTCAGAGGATTGCTGCAATTTGGATACTTTCAGAGTCCTATGTGAGAGAGGCAGCAGCAGCAGCAGCTGCTGTTATTTTCCGTGGAGACGCAGCACACCAGCTGTGTGACTGTAGTCACTGAGTGTGTCTGTCCTTCCTGAGAAACCCAGAAGGTCATCCTGTTCCTGACCGTGGGTGTCCATGTGCACTTCCCTTGTGAAAGTGCCACTTCCCAGTTGCAACCCTCATTAAAATCAGGAGCATCATGCTTCCTTCTGTTGGGCCCTTCAGGATCTCATTGAAAATTGAATTAAGCCATGAGTCAGTAATCATGTCACCCCTCCTCAGGAAGCAGTCCTGGAGTGTGATCTCCTGCAGTGCCATAAATTCCTTGTTCAAGGATATTGGTGAGAAATTTTAAAATTATATTTCTTTTCTTTTGCAGTAAATTTGATTTTCCAGATATCTCTTTTTATTTGTCAGAATAAATTCAGTCAAATCAATCTTTTCTTTAAAACAAATGGTCCTAAATTTTTCCTGTCATTTTTGACATTTTCAGTGATTTCTAATGTTAAACCTTACAAGAGTGGGCATTTTTCCAAAATCTATGTAAATAAACAAAACACTGAGGAACTTGAAATTTAAATAACCAGACCAGGACAGGTTATGAGACCAGAAAAGCAGTGAAATACTTCATCCTTTGTCATTACTTTATTATTAATCACTTTTAGGAAATTATCACCTTAAATCACTCTACTTTTAAGTTGAATTTCCTTGTGTGCTTATAAAAAGTACTATTTTTAAAAGGCTCACTGCCAACTGCAATTTAAAATTAGTATTATAAACATAAGAAAGTGATAACAGTGAACAGGAATAAAACATTTAAAAGAATTAAAAAAAAGAATGCCATATTACATGGAGCACTTCATAAAAAAAGCTACTCTTGTGGCAGCAAAACTATTCAATTAAACAAAAAAATCTAATTGATATATCTCAGAACTTATGTTCTACAAATTTCCAATAAAATTACTGGGAAAAGAAAATGTAAAATATTGGTGTAAAATAGCTGTTAAGGATAAGAGACAGAACTGCAAAGGAATCAGAAACTTGAGAGTTATTCCAGTTATTCAATTTTTTTGGTCTGTGAGCCTCTATACTTCAATAACAATGAATTTTATACTAGTTATACGTTTCACTCTTAAAGATACCAGAAAAAAATGGCATTTTGTTATGAAGCTAACAATGTATTTTATTAAGTAGCTTTATCCATTGCTTTTATCTAATATTTCTTATGTGCATTTACAAACCAAGAAGTTGTAACATATAAAAATAAATCAAAGCAGATATTTGTGGTTTACTGGAAGATGAAAAACTCTTCATCCAGTCTGTAAAGGAGGGCTTGAACTTCTGACACTGTAGCAAGGTATATTTTAAAATGCATCCTGGATTAATTTTTAAATTTTCAAAAAATAAGAGCAAATAAAAATTGTCTTTCCAGCAGATGTAGAAATCTCTGTTTCCTAAAATAATAATTTTTTAAAAAAATAAATTAAAAAACAGCTACAATTCTGTATTGTTATCATTCTTATATAATATCCCACAATGCTGGGTTTTTATTCCAGTTTTTTCTTGTTTCAATGTTTTTCTTTTATTGTACTATAATCTCTTTGTTACACGTCTAACTAAAATTTATTTCTAGATAGGTTTATTTCCTTCATTTTTTAAGTCAACTTCAGTGTATACCATATTAGGCCAATAAGGAATTCTCATTAAAAGTGGGAATAGGAATTCTGCAAAAAATTTGGGTATATTATAATGGAAATTTTAATGAGTGCTACATGTTGTCTTCAAAAAATATCTTATTTTTGGCAGTGCAAAGAAGAAAAGGCTTCAAACAAAAATAGATTTTCAAATAAAATGTTTTTAAATTGCATAGGCTTCCACAGGATTTGTAATTCAGTTGCTTTTTTTTTTTTTTTTTTTCCCCTCAGGTTCATTTCCCAACCTGGAAAACACTTCCTATAGTATATCATTCTAATAATTCACCACAACCTTCTTTCCAGGAGAAAATCTGAGAGCATCCTTTGGGAAATAGAATAAAATCTGAGAGTTTGGCTTGGAGAAGAATGTGAAAACAAAGCTAATCAAACTGCAATCCTCATAAGGAAGAGTAGAATCTTTCACTTTTTAAAATCATTATTAAAATAATTTCATACGTGGCATTTAGCCAAAATAAACAGGGCTTTCCAAGGTGAAATTAGAAAAAAATATTTTTTAGTTTCCTTAAAAATGTATATCTTTCCTTAAAAATGTGTATCTGTAGACATTTTCTCAAGGAAACAAACTATATTAATTAAACAGCACAGGGAATCCTAAACCATGTCTTTGTAAAGCTTAGAGAAAAAGCAGAGAAGTATCTTTTTACACAGAGGACTTATGTCAATTACAAACATTCCCAGAGGATGATATGAGTCTAGACAACAAAAATCCTGCTCTGGGAGTTTCTGTGCTACTAAAGTATTTGATGCGGCTATCAGGTATTTAACTTTTTTTTTTTTTTTTTTTTCTTTTCATTTTGAAGGATAGAAGGAACTTTTTTCTTGGTGTGGGTATTAAAAATTTTCTCCAAATTTATTTTTTTATGTCACTTTGCATTAAAAATATATTAAAAAGTGAATTTTATTTATCAGAATGTTTGATTTTACAGTGTAATCTTTCCATGAAATTCAGAATACCATGTTATGAAATTTTACATGTATGGGGATTAGATTTAGTCATCCACCTTCATTGGGTTGCTAGTAGTGACAAAGAAGAAGGAAAGCCACAACTAGATGCAGGCTGAGTTGAGTTTAAATTTCCTTAACATTATCTTTTATTGAGGCAGTAAAAACTGTTAGTATTCAACTCTACAAAAAATACATTTAAAAAAAAACCTCTCCAAGTAGACACATAGTACATTTGTATAAATATCTTTGGATAAATATGTTTGTAAACTCAGGTCATTTTTTATTAGCCTGTAAATGGTGTTCCATTTTAAATAAGGATAAACCTTTGTTTCATGTAGCCTACCATATCAATGCTATCTCATACCTTACTGATTTTTATAAAGAAATAAAAATGTGCACTAAGGGTTGATGAGTCACTCTCTTGGTTACTGAGTTTGATATTTCATTGGCTTACATTTAATGGGAGAAAGGGGAAAGAAGGTAAACATAGTGATTGATGTTTCAGTGATAAAATATATCTACTTAGAGATATCTTCAGTTAGTTTTTAAGAAGTGAGGTTCTATTGTGCATAAACATATGTGTTCTGAAGTACATATGGAGTATTTAATTATGTATCTCTCAATATCTTTCTCAAATACATTTCACAGGGCTTTTAGAAGTGCTTAATTTATTTATTTTTTTTTTTTTTTTTAAGATTACTTTTGAGCATTGATATTTTTATCCCACTTTCTACCATAACACATTCTTTTCCTCTGTGCTCTGATTGGACTGGCAAACTGTTCAAATTATCCAAATGAGTGCAGAAAACACAAATGAAAAATTATAGAACTGGATTTTGACATAGGATCAAACAAAATTCCAGGAAATATAGGTTTTTAAGAAAAAAAAAAAAAAAAAAAAAAAAGTGTTCTATTGTCTAAATGCAGTGGGGTTTTTTTGTTGTTTTGTTTTGTTTTGTTTTAAGGCAATTGAGAAAGTTGCAACTACTTTTTTTTTTTTTTTTAAGTGAAAAGAAGAATTAATGCCTTTCAGGCGGGGATATCTACGGAGAAAATACTCAAGAAGAAAGTGACGTAAATATATGAAGTATGCATGGTGCATGTCAAGGGGTTCCTGTGCTTTACTAAAACGTGCATATTACAAAACTTTTTACAGTTCATTCACTAAATTTATAGCAATAATGCAAAATTCAAACAAAGCAATAAAACTTTAGAGAACACACTGTGTCTTCAAGATGATTGTTTATTGAGTAACCTCTCCCAAGCAGGCCTCAATAATAGATCTTTTTTGCTTTTCTCATTAAAAGGGGGGGGGGGGGGGGGGTGGTGCGGAGAGGAGGTGTATCTGCCTTTTTTCATTGCTTTTGGGTTTGTGTCATTTTAATTTTGTTATTTGTACAATTTCATATTTGAATCCAGGCATTTAAACTCTGTGGAACTAGAACAACCATGCTATTAATTTGTTTGTTTTCCCATAATGTCACTTACTGGGGCTGCTGGGCTTGCAGGAAACATCAGATTTCTTTGAAGCTATATTTTCATTGTTTTAAGAGATTTTTTTATTTCTACCATGTAATGGAAATTTAATACTATAACAATAACAGTAATCATTTTGTGTGATTTGTTTTACGTTATGACTCTTGCAAGTGAAGTATGTCATGAAGTCATAATAATAAAATAATTTGGAATCTAATGTAACCTGAGGGGGATTTTTTTTTTTTTTTTCTTTAAGATCATTATGATACTCCTCCTAGACTCTTAAATCTCCTGTTCTTTATCTTATCTTTATCTTATTAACATAATTTACAAATGTGACTGAGATAATTGTTTAAGGAAATGTGACCTACAAATAAGAACTTTTCCAGAGCTGGCTTAGAAATACCAATATATCTTTTCTGCTATTACTGGAAAACTTAAGTATTATTTTGGAGGAGGTTTGTTTAGAAAAATACCTCAATTCTTACAACACTTTACTGACAAAATCCCCAAATAATTTCATACTTCAAAGTTCAACATTGGACTTTTCAAGATAAAAACAGGATTTCCACTTTACATAGGGAATACCTCAATATAAAAGATATTTCTAATCTGGTACATGGTAAATTTCAACTGTAAAAATGTTGATGTTTCTTTAGCAATTTTTTTTTTTTTTGCTAAAGTTAAGTTTTAATGAGATTTTATTGTTTTAAAACCTTTGATCTTATCATACTTCTTAAAAAAAAAAAAACCAAAAAACCCCCAGAATTTCCTAAAAATTAATTATTAGCCAGGTGTTGCACCGAAATTGTAGAGAGCTTAAAATAAACAGAGAATTTTCCTTTAAAATCTTATCATATTTTACTGAATTTGTCCAGAAATCTTTCTGAGTTTTAAAAGAAAACATCCTGAACTGAAATGTGAAAATGTTTTCCAGGAAAAAGTGCTTTGAAACTCTTAAGCACTCTCAAATGTTTTTATAAATGTCTTTATAAAGATTTTGAAATTGAAAAGGCCCTGCAAGGTGAAGATTAGATTGTTTCCTAATTTTTCTCTAATAAAAAATATCTTGGAACTATTATATATGAATTTCACAAAGTTTAGAATATATTCCCCTATGGAAAATTTTCTAGTTAATTTTTCAGCTGGTTGTGATCATTATCATATTTATCCTAAAAGTAATTCTTATCTTATATTTGGTTTAAATTCTTCTGCTATTACTATATTAAAACAAACAAACAAACAAAACCAACAACAACAAAAAAAACCAAATAAAAAATAGGAAACTTTTCTTACCCCTTTATAGTTTTGATTGTTCTTTTGGCTTCTCAGTCCTATACTTTATGTCCTTCCTGTCCAAAGATGTTGGACTTGCTCTTTTTTTGATTTGACAGATTGTCTAATTATTAGTTTCCATAAATAATTAGGAAGCTTTAAACCTCCCTCCATCTTGATAAGGTTGATAGAGCATACACAAAGTACAAACTCATGGTAAATTATGGAATATTTACTGGACTTCTTGCCCCTGCAAGGCAGCCAAATATTTGTTGAGACCAAGTTTTTTCACATTATATCTGTGTTGTCTATGGCTGTCTCTTACTGTCTGCATTGACACTATTAAAAGTCTAATGAGGAGGTGATAAATAGAGTATTTGACTGTTGACATATGGTAGATGATGGTTTTTGAGCTGATCTAATGTCTGACATCCTGAAGTCAATCCTAACACACATTAAAAACCATAAAACCCATTTACTCAGTCACTTGTCACAGAGAGAATGGGATAGTAATTAGAGCACTAGTCATGAATTTATGAAAATAGGATTCAATTAAATATATTGCCATTTGTATGTGACCTTAGATAAATTACTTGGGTTAGATTTTCAACAGTATTTGGTAGTCAGTGTGGAATTAATCTCACTTGAATTTAACTGTCAAAAATGGAAGTATTTAAGCTAAGTAGTTGAATCAGGTCTCTTTGCAGGCAATGAAGGAGGAAGATATATCTCTCTAGAGCAAATGTCACCCCACTTCTCTTTTTCTGCCTCAGAGAGAACCTATATAATTAGCTCCAGCTATATGCTTTGCTCTTATCACTATGTCCAAAAGGAGCTGATGATTTCTGTGACTAAATGGCACTTTCCGTGAGACACCTACAACATTCTGAAACTGGGCATGTGATCCATCACTGCAAGTGCACAAAATCCCCTTTATGGACAGATGATTTTGCATGTAATATGCATTTTTGAAAACAATGAACCCTCGTGCATATTTACACACAAGAATGTGAATTAATGCAATACCTATGAACACATTTTCATCTTGAACACCTGCTGCATTTGCCTTCAGCTTTGCCATTGCTGCAGGAAGTCATCACAGCATGTGTTTCCTTAAGGGTGAAAGTTCAGTGTAAACATGTGCTTTAATGCAAAAGTTTTAGATATTCAGTATGAGCACAATAGAGCTACAACTATGTCGGGAGGAGGAAGAATAACGATATTGGAGCCTTATATAACATAATTTGGCACTTGACAAATTATACGTTAAGGATTTAATTATGCAAATAAGAATTCTAGAAGAATAGAATCACAAGACTCCCCAGAGTGCACATTAGAAAATGAAGAAAAGCCCAATTAGAAATGCAATATATACACTGCTTACTGTCAGAAATTGATTTTTTTTTTTTTTTGTCATTGAATATTTTTTTACACTCATTAAAATGATTCTTATGGACATATGCCAGTATTATTTAATTATTTATCTTCAAGTCCTACTACTATATTGCCATTGCAACTTTCCCTTTGTATTCTAGGGGGTTTGTGTTGATTTTTTTGTTTAGTTGCTTGAGAATTAATTTTTATTCACTCCCTTCATTCTAGTTAAATATGATGGAGAAATCTAAAGTAAAGCAGAAAAACAAATTGCTCTCATTTTTATTACAAAATTTTTTTAGATTATTAAAGAATTATCTGATAATTATTTATATTATTAAAATATTATTGAAAGATTGTTTAGATTATTATTTTGAGCTCCACTTGATTTTGGCATGTAGCCTCTTTTCATTTTTAGTTTAACATGCAAATATGTAAAATGTGTGTCTCGCAAAAATATCATAAGTGTTTACAATGTAGCTGAAAATATACTCAGCTTTTCATTTCCCTGGGAATGGAATACTTATGTCTGAAAGTTCCTTAATGAAAGTCTGAAAAAACACCTCTGGAGGGCAATTTCTTTATTTCCTTAATTTCTTCATTTATTCAATGGGGAAAATATCACTCAAATTGTGGCAAGGATCTCTGATTCGTTGTTTTTAACCATTTTGAGATTCTTTAATGAAGATGCTCTACAGAGGTGGATGTTTGGTCTTAAGCTTAGTTAAACCTGTTGCAGCAGTGAAAGGTAATGCAATCCCTTACCCTTTTAGCACAGAGGATGAAGAACCACAGGTTGTTTGTTCTAATGAAACAGTGGAATGTGATACAGATTATTGAAATCCCAAGTAGTAATGCTCAATTCTAAATGATCTAATGCTCAGGCCAGGTGAAAGTTGGCAAAAAGAGGAAGTCAAGAGGGCACAAGCCTTATGCAACTTCCAGATGTGTAACAACTGAGTAAATATAGTTTCCCCATAGCTCTTGGCAGGCTGTGTTGGGTCCCAGGAGTGTCTGGGCTGCCCTTGCCCTGATCTGGGTTTCCCATTGCGCAGCCTTTCTGAGCTCCAGCTCTGGGAATGACACCAGGGAAAGGGATGGCAGACCCTGGCAGTTCCAGCCAGGCAAACAGCTTCTGAAAGTACTGGGGGTGGGGGGTGGGTGGGGACAGCTTTCACCTCTTTCCTGAGAGCAGGGGGACAGGAGCAGTCTGGAGAAAAACAACTGTGCAAAAACACCCCCAGGCAGACCCCAGGAATGAGAAGGAATATCACACTCCTCCTGACAAAGACGGGATGCTGAATGCCAGTCTCGCTTTTCTCAAGAAACAGTGAAACAGCCAACTGAAAGTGCCCAAGATGTGCTCAGGAAGACTGAGTGTAAAACTAGTAAAAATAGATAGATAACAGTATGGGTTTTTTCATGTAAAATTTGTATAACGATCTATAACTCTACTGTCAATTAGTGGGGATTTTTTTCTGATTTAATTAGAATCTGATTTAATCTGATTTGGACTGTAAAACTATTAAAACATTAGTTGGATTGCTAGTAAATTCATGGGTCTGTGACTTTTGTGGCTTAACCTCTGTGGCAACTAAGTACTGTGGGGGCACTCGCTGCCCACTATTTTCCACCTCTCGCATGAGGAGGAGAATTGGAAAGAAAAGGTAAAACTCACGGTTTGAGATGAGAACAATCTAATAAATGAAACTATTACTACTAATAATAGTAAATTATAGTGACAATGATAACAATCAGCACCAACTTATTACTATTCTTAATAATACTAAATATTCTGATAATTATTTTAATAATGACAATAATTTTAAGAACAGAGAAAGAGAGTAACAGAACCCAACATAGTTATTCAGATTACTCAGCACCCATGGACTGATGCCCAGCCTGTCCCTGAATAGAGATCAGCCCCCTTCCAGGTAACTCTCCCCATTTTCTCTATTGGACAGGGTGTTCTATCACGTGGAACATTCCTTTGGCCAGTTCAGATCATCCATGCTGTCTGTGCTCCTTCTCAGCTTTTTTTGTACTTCCTTACTGGCACAGGTAGGAAACCAGAGTCCTTAGGGTAAGCACAATTTAGCAACAGCCAAGTAATCCAAGTGTAATCAACCTCTTTCTCATGATGAATCCAAAACACAGCACTCTACCAACTACTACAAATAAAATTCATTCTGTTCTGGCCAAAACCACTTACCTATGTTGTAGTGCATTAATTTGGTTTATACTGTATTTTAAATTTATACTGGGTTTTGTAATGGTTTCTTCTGTACCACCCCGTTCCCTCGGAAAATGTATCATGAGTTTTGTCCCTGGTCCTGCTCCCTGCCCATCCTCCCACACTGGAATGTAACCCAACTCTGTTCCACTCCTGCTTTATCCCTGATTGGGTAGTGGCGTGTCCCTGCCTCTAGCCCCTTCCCCCTGGGTAAAAGTCATGGGACCATGTGGAAAGCTCTCTGGCTCTTGGGACTGGGACAGGGATGGGAACTGGACTGGGCTCCTGACTCTGCGGGGACAGGAGCAGGGACTGAATAAAGCCGTGATTCCCCCCGGACCAAGGGCAGACTCTTTCCTTTTGCCATTGATGGGGGTCTGCTCTCTTTAAAGAAGAAGGTTTGCAGCCTCTCTGGGATCTTTTGGGACCCTGAAAGGAAAATTCCTTCTGGCGTGGACTCTTTCTCTCTCAAGCTAGCCAAGGCCAAAACAGAGCACGGGCTCCAAGGGAGAGAGAAAGCCACCTCAGATATACTCTCATTTTTTCCATAACAAGACCTCAAGCAAAACAAGATTTAATTACAAGTTCAGTAGTAACTAATATGTAGTGAAAGTTTTCTTGCACTCATTCCATCTCCTTCTGCTTTTATTCAATTCACTGTTGGCAGAAAACAAACATATTATTAGTGAAATCTAAATTGAGCATCTGCTGCTAACATTTTCTTAATATAAAATACTACACTGACTATGAATAAGATACTAATATTTCCCCTAGCATAAAATTTCATTCAAATTCCAAGTTCAAAATTTCACCAAAAATTTGATTTTCAGTGCTGAGATATGAAGGTCCAAGAATTGAAATATGTTTGCTTTTTAGTATCTTTGAATTCAACCTGTATCAGAATTACTCTAAAATGTGTCCTGTAAATCCAGTACATTGTGTAAGTTTCACTGCAAAATATCCAGTCGCAGTTTGTTTAACTACGGAAGACAGATTAGCCCCTTCCCTCTTCTTAAAAGACACAGACATAAAAGTTCTTATTTTGGTTTTAGTTAAATGATGCAAGGGGTCTGGAGCAGAAGTCTGGTGAGGAGTGTCTGATGGGGAAGGGGGTACTCAGGCTGGAGAATAGGAAGCTCAAGGAGGAACGTTCTGGTGCTCTACAACTCCCTGAGGAAGAGTGCAGCCTGGTGGGAGTCGGGCTGTTCTCCCAGGCAACAAGTGATTGAAGGGGAAACAGCCTCCAGTTGCTCCAGGGGAGGTTTAGATTGGATTTTAAGAAAAGAAATCTTCATGGAAATGTTTGTTAAGCATTGAAACGTTGCCCAGAGAAGTGGTTGAGTTACCATATCTGGAGGTATTTAAAATGTGTGGATGTAGCAGCGGGGGACATGGTTTAGTGCTTGACTTGACAGTGACAGGTAAACAGTTGGATTATTTGATCTCAAAGGTATTTTCCAACCTAATTCTACAATTCAGTGTGTTGGATTGTTTTGGAGTTTGTTGTTTTGTTGGGTTTTCTTTGGCGGGGAGGAGAGGAGGGACATTAGTTTGGTTTGGGTTGGTCTGGTTTCCCTCCGGTATTTCAAGTATCAGATATTTTGAAGTTTAAGAAAAGAACATCCAAAGGTGGCAAAACTTCAGGTATTGCTTTCAAAGAAATATAAGAAAAAAAATCAAAAAGTGCAGTGCAATGTTTGCTGGCATAACTCATTTTCCAAGTTCACCTCTAATTCTTATGGCTATTATTTATTATTTATTCCTTTAAGGATCTGAGCACTTATTAACTTCATGATCAAAGCAGTGAAGTCTAAGGATATGACATAAAAACTTAAAAAAAAAAAAAATCTATATTTTTGACACATGCTGTTTCAGTGGATAGAACTGCAAAATTTTATCATCATTAATAGCTAAAATTCACTTACTGAACAACAGGCTTCGGTTCAGTGATGAAAATAGTCTCTTTTTTATCTTTTACTTGTTAGTGTGTCTATTATTATAACTCATGCTGTGTAACTGAGTGTCACATCAATAGGCTCAAAATGATACCGGGAAAAACTTTCAGGTTGCTTAGAATTTAACTCCATAGGAGGAATACAAAATATTTATAGCTGAATTTTTTTATAGCGATTGCAACCAGGCTTTTATTGTGTTACTATTTATGTAGGAGTGTATGTATACACAACATATTTCCTCTTATTGCTGTGTCTGACCAATGCAACCCCACAACAGAAAAAGTCTCTAAGAAGAGCACAAATGATGTGCTGGTGAAGTTTCCTATTTTGGAATGTTCTTTGAGTTCCTGAGTCAGCTGATGCAACACAGTTTTGTCTCAGTCATTTGATTTATCTGCCTGTAACTTGAGGTGAATAGTAGGTGCAATTTGTGTCGGAGAAAGTTGTAATGCCTTTCTGTGAGTTGTGCTGTGTGGTCCTATAGAGAGTCAAGGAGAATACACCCCTGCCCCTCTTGTCCTCCCCAAATAAATTTCTGTGTTGTATCTCACCTCTCACTTGAAATATATACTCTTCATCTTAGACAGGGAGTCGTCACTTGGTTCATGTATTTATTTTTCTTTGGAAGAAAAAGTTCCAGTCCCTAAAAAGTCTTTGGGCAATACTGTAATCAAATTAAAAGAGTTATTTAATGTGTTCAGTATTCTTAATAATCAATTTCAAGATACACAATTCTTAGACACCATCAAGGAGGTTTTAAAGTGGGAATTGTATATACACATAAATGTTTAAATTGACCATTATACATTAATGTGCCTAAGTCCCTTTCTTGCTTTATCTTTCTTTTACATGGCACTACCTTTAGTCTTGCATACTCTGCCATGTTGGCTTTTTAAACACTGTTTCTTGCAAGAACTACAGAAAAGAAAATTACATTATGCCCTACTAACAGTAGGTAGGAGAATACATGTGGATAGATAGTTACGTGAAAGCTTCTGAGCTCGTTTGAGACGCTCTGAGAGCCCACCTGCCTCTCTTGCCTTCACCTTTTGGAAAGTAGGAAAGAACTTTTTGAAAGCACCTGTCCTCTTAATTCTAGGAGCAGTCTCACCGAGTCAGGTGATTCATGCATTCTTCTGTTGTTTGGATAATTGAATTATTTGAGCTGTTTGAGCTTCATTTTTGCTTATGTGTGTCTACTAATACTGTTAGAATCACACTTAATAATTTTATTTAATGATTCCCTTTTTAAGTTTTTCTATACATGTACAGACTTTTAATAGCAGCTGGAGAGATGAACATTAGCAATGGGACGGAAAAGCTGAGAACGTTGAGAAGAGAACTTTTCCCTTCAGGTTTACAATTATATTGTAATGGCTGAGCACAGATGACCTTTAATCAACTGCTTTTCCATTACTTTTTAACATGTTTTCATATTTAGATTATTTCTATTCAGTTATTAGTAGCTAGTGAAAGAACAATTTCATCTTGCATTAAGGAAATACAATCATAACCCGACAGCATATGGAGATTTATTAAAGTATATTTTTCTTTTACGTATTTAGCCTTGAAAATTTACATACTTAGCCTTGACAACTTAGTGGCTTGCAGGAGAAGGGGAAGTAAGTGTGGGGTACTTCAGGGGAATAAAACTGCTCTTCTACACTGAAAAAAAACCAGTGGATAGTGGATGATCTGGAGGTTGCTATTATGTAATCTTAGATTTGTTTATATAGATTACATTATTCCTTAAGGAAAGTCTTTACTCGTCTTTCTAAAGTTCCACAAATCATGTAAATTCACTTAATCTCTGAACAAACAGTACCTGGGATTTTCAGGTGGAATATAGATAATTCTTCACTTTTTCTGCAAAATAAAATGTTTTCTACTTCTTTTTGCAGTGTCATCAGATCATAGAAACATTAAGGCTGGAAAAGACCTCTGAAATCATCATGTCCAACCAGTCATATATTCAACCTGGGTAATTTGAATTTTTTTCTAAATGTATGAAAGAGTGTACAAAAAAACCCAAAGAAAATGAATCTAAAGTGGTGCTGTTACATCGACTGAAAAAAAAAAAAATTAAAAGGTGCTTTTAAGGTAAATCAACAGGAACTTCCACATCTTAGAATTATTACGAACTCTAAGCTCTTCAGTGGTGTCTGTGTGCTTCCTATTAATCATGTTTTATGTGATTAATCATTAATATCTTTTAAAATTCTTTCATCTTCACATAGAGGAGAGTCCAAACATTTTTTGGTGATAATAAACTGCTATGTTTAGTTACATCTGAGTTTAAATTTAGAGTTTTACCTGATTACTGCTGTTATATTACTTGGAATTCTACATCTTGGGAAAAGTTTATTAAGTAATATTATTAGGGCTTGGGAAAACTGGTTTTCTTCTTAGACTCTGTTTTTATAGAGAGAAGCAGCACAGGCTGTAAATGCAATGTCATGCAAAAATGTTCATATGTGTGGCACAGTATCTGTTGATAGCTTGATATATCCTGATAAAGGCAATGAACATTTCTAATTTTAAAATCTCTTACTTGTTGCTTCTTACTTTTTTTTTTTTTTTTCCTTAATTAAATGACATTTCTCTTGCTTCAGTTAGGATTATCAAATATTTTTTAACAGAATCCTGCAGACAGCAAATCAACCACATGGTATCTGGATAAATCATTCTCCTATCCTTTAGGAAGAGAAAAAAATCAATTTCTGTTCATAACTATCTTATTCAGATCAAGATTAGCATTTTACTATTGCAAGGATGCACTGATGGAAACCCTAAGGAAAACTTACAGATCTCTGTTGGTGTGATTGCTTAGTAGAATTACCCACAGAGTACATTTCAGCTGTTCTTTAAATGTTTTTAATTAATGTGTTTGCATTAAAAAAAAAAAACAATTTGTGTTGTACCTTGACATTGTAAATAAATATTCAAGTCTTCAACAACCAATCTTTTCAGATGTGCACACTTGGGAAAACATACAGTTTATGTGAAAGAAAACAGAAGATAAAAATTATCCAGGTATTTTCAGCAGTTTATCATTCTGTCTTTTCTCAATATGCTCACAGCTGGCAACCTACAGGATTTTAAAAGTGTCAAAGTAATTGGAAACAGATTTAACAAGTGTGTTGTGTAAATCACTTTTAATATTTGGAGTCTTTAAGTATATTTTAAGTAATTGATGATGAAAAAGGAGATGAGGAAAACACAAAGCATACAATGTAGAGTACTTAAGTAACCTGATACTAACAAGCAAATATATAATTATTTGAAATAAAATTAAATTAGTTTTTTTAAAAAAAAATTTGAATGCTTAAATTTTGGCTCTGGAAAAATCCCAATTTTAATGTTTTGCTACAGGATAAAGCATTGCTTAGAATAACAAACCTCTCTATTTTATGGGTTTGAATTGGTTTGTTTCTAGTGAAAATACAGCTTTTCCAACAGTGTAAAAAACCACTCTCATTCCTCAACAGATCTATATTCTGCATACAAAACTAAACTTTGGGACAACTACTGGTAATGTAACTTAATCACACACCTTAGAAGTCTCAAAAAGGACAATGCATTTGAATCCGTTCTTTGGTCAGGGTTTGGTTTTTTGTTTGTATATTAACTGTTCCTTGTCAAACAAAAATGGAAAGATATTTATTTATATATCATGTACACACACATATGCAAACATGTACTTTCTTGGATTGTGTGGCAACTGTTTTTTAGTGCCTGCCTGTGAACAGTTTTTAAAAGTTGCTGTTTTCAGCATCTATCAGAAGTATCAGAAGGCAGCAGCTTCCTTGCTTCCTCCCCTTCAACATTCATTTACTGTCTCTCTCAACAGAGATTCAGCTCATCTGTCATCCTCAGCAATAGCTAAAATTATTTTCAGCTCTGTCAGTTGGGGACTCACAAAGCAAGAAGACTGGTCCAGAATTTCTTTAAAAAATTATTTCTAAATGAAGTGTGGAGTTTATGCTTCCTGATCTATTTTTGCAAATGCTTGCTTTTGAGTCAATGTTATTTTTTTGTAATACCCTTTGAATTTATATTACTGGTAAGACTTTATGTAATAATTGCTTTAGTTCACATATTTTCTTCATAAATATCTATGTCAATATGACCATCTAAAACTATCAGTAGTTGGGTTGATCCAAATATATTAATTACTTTTGAAAGATCAGTTTGTACATGATTATTTTAAATGGTTTTCTAAACTGTATAGATGGAGAGCTCTCATTCAAGATTTTTGTTTCTGATTTCTGTGCTTAGAGAGGAAAAAATGTTTGGGAAGTTCTCCGCGTGTTTTTGCACATCTCATCAGGAAGAGATGCTATTTTGGGGAATATATTTGTCAGT
Source organism: Hirundo rustica (assembly GCF_015227805.2). Lineage (NCBI taxonomy): Eukaryota > Metazoa > Chordata > Aves > Passeriformes > Hirundinidae > Hirundo > Hirundo rustica. The sequence goes on along the minus strand of NC_053451.1, from coordinate 10,848,420 downwards.
GGAAACTCTAGTGGTGACATATAAAGATCTCCCTGTTGGTATGATTCAGAGTCTTGACAACTGTGAAGGAACATACAAAAGATATCTCCAATATTTTCTCAGCTATGGAAGACATGAAAGGTAAAAAAATACTCTGACTGAGACATTTATTGCTCAGGTGAAAGAAAGATGAAGAATATAGGATTTTTTTTTCCTGTTGCTTATTGGCACAATGTACAGATATTTTATGCATCAATAGCTCTTAAATATTAAATGAATTCTTTTTCTTAAAAAAAAAAGAGCCTGCCAAGAGAAAATAAGGAGTTGTTTGGATTTTTTTTTTTTGCTTATTGGGTTTTGGGTTATTTGTTTTTTTGATTTTGTGGGATTTTACCTTTTGTTTTTTAATTTTTTCTTATAAAGCGGATGGCATTTGCTACAAATTCTTCTGAGAGAGCAGGAACAAGTGTAGGAGAAAATCAGTGTGAAGCAAAATGATAGTTCTCTGCACAATATCTTCTGCAGGTTAAGTTGGAAAATGTTGCTGCCACTGCAAACAGCAATAACAGATTCAATACACTGCACCACTAAATCAAATCAAATGATGCATTTTTTTCAACCAGTACTGTGAGGTGGTGATACTGAGATACAGTCATGACTTACCATACACCATTTACTATTGCAGTTCCCTCTGTCCTTCAGAAATAACAAAAGAAAGCACTCTGAATATTTGATCAGATATTCTCCACAGATAAAAAACTCAAAAGGTTGAAATGAAGAAATTCATTGTAAAATCATCATGTAAAACAGATTTTTTTTCTTTTTTTCTCCCAAGAGGTGTAACAGCACTTAAAAAACTGGAGCTGGAGTTGGATTTTGAATGGTCTTTGTTTCCCTACCTGTTTTTATAATATACATTCCAAGACCATTAAAATTCATCATATGTTTAAAAAATATTTTCAATTAAATTACAAACAACATGAATAATTATAATGTGCACACTACTAATTACTAAAGTTGTGATAGGGAGTAAATAAAATGTCTCTTTATTTCAACATTATTCAAAGATACATTGTTTACTAAATGAGCACCAGAAGGGGATTATGCCTGCAATAATTGTTGTCATTGCATCGGTCTGTTAGGTAGAGTTAGGTGTTATAGAGAGTTAGGTGGAAGGTTGTGAACTTTGTGGCTCATTTCTTCCTTGCAGTTCATTTTATAAAAATGTGGAAGGAAAAAAGGATAAAAAGGATTCTCTCCACTCTAATGTTCAATGGTACTAAATTTTGAGCCCATTATGAGAAGGTAATATAAGTAAATAGATTCCCAGGCAAGGTAGAAAAATTACTCCCTGAAGTTTTCTTCAAAACTGCTCTATAAGCATTAGTATTGCTAATGTACGATATCAATTAAGAAACAAAAAATCACGGAGCCAAAAAAAAAAGAAAAAAGAAAGGCAAAGAAAAAAGAAAGGCAAAGAAAAAGACAACAAAATGTCAGTTTTCCCTTCCTTTTGCTGAGTTTTCATTTTTCTTGTAAAATGACAGTATAGATTATTATGTCTTTCTGTTTTCAGACCATCACAGGTTCAGCAAAAGCTGGATATAGAAAGTCCTGTAAATATATGAAGTGTATGAATGACCATAAATCCCATAACACACATCTTCTCTGTGCAACAATGCATTTTGACAAATTTTTGCTTTGAAGGAAGATATGGTAGTAGGATGAGTATTGAGGGCAGATTAGATATCTTTGCTCTCATATCTTATCATGAGTGCTTGCTAATGCTAATTATCTACTCGATTTTCTTTCCCATGAAAAGATAGTTTAATTACAGCAAAGCATTATTTTCAATTAAATGGTGCAAGGTAAATAGCCAGCTAAGCATTCAATAATATATTCAGACAGAAATATAAGGTATTTTCAAGGCAGTCGGATACTGTTTTATTTTAAAAAAATACGATAGAAAACAAAATCAAATACAAACCACAAAAGTCTTCCTTTTAAGAACATTAATGTTTCCTTAAGATTTAAAAAAATAATTTTTAGAATTTTTTTTTATTCTCTAAGTAAAGTTTTGTGTGTTATACCAACATCTTACCAACGTAAGAAAAGAGATATCTTCAATTCAGTGCATAAACTCCATGCACTGATTTAAGATATGTTCAATATTTTTGCAGCCAGCACAAACCCAAACCCATTTTATAGATACAGCCAAGAACACCTGATGCTATCTAGCAAGTGGGCTCCCTCTCACTATTGGTTTGGGTAATTTGATGTACTTCTCCCCAAACCCATCCCAGTGTAGGAAGAGAGCTTATCTCCTTCATAGAAGGCAAATGTGCATTAAGAAAATCTTAAATGTCACGTTTGTTTCCCTGATTTTTGTTATTTTCATGTTAATGTTCTGAAACAGGTTCAAAAATAAATAGAAAGCCTGCTTCTGTTTGTCTTTTTGACAAAGTCTGTAGATATCAGATAACAGTAGAAATGATAACTACATCCAGGCAGACACTAGCAGCAATGTGTTTCAAGACATACTTTTCCCCTCTTTTGTTTCACTATTTGCCTATTTTTTTACTTTCCTGACCTTTTCTCTTTGTAAGGTGGATGAACTGCAGCTGTTGCTTACTTCCACGTGGGTCAGACTTCCACATCTGTCATGAATAGTTAATACTGTACAATTTAGAATGCTCTCCTAGGCTGCTGTAGGTTTAAGTGGGTCAAACCCGCATAGGTTTAAGTGGGTCAGGTTGAATTTTGCCAAAAAGCAGAGAAGTAATAACACTGCTGTAATACCACAGTTAGTGAAGAAGACTTGATTTACTTCTCTGTGTCAAAACATTCTCATCCCACTCAGGAATACATTCTGTGATATTTGAAAGCAGAATAAGTAAAATGATCGAGACAGGGATGTATACACACAGATAAACATAGTTGTCCTCATTAATTCAAAACTGGAAAAACCTCAGGTATCTATTTCTGGGTTTTGGTGGGGTGTTTTTTGTTGTTGTGTTTGTTTGTTTGTTTGTTTGTTTGTTTGTTTGTTTGTTTGTTTTGGCTTTTTTTTTCCTTCTTTTTTTTGATGGCGATGCCTTGGGAAGGCTGATGTGGAACAGACACTGGACAGAGCTATAGAATAAAATCATATTTATTGAAAGGCCTTTAATGGTACATCTTAGGCAGCACAAGATCCTAACCAGGGCTATACCCAAGGAGGACTTGAAATGGTCACAAAAATGAATGACCAGTTGTAGCGGCTCTCTCTCTCTCCCTCCTTGTAGCCCATGCTCCATTTTGGCTAGCTTGACAGAGAAACCACTTCAGAAGGAATTTTCCTTCCAGGGTAAAAACTACCCAGAGGCTAACCTTGGTTCTTTAGAGAGAGCAGGCATCTTGTCGATGGCAAAAGGGAAGAGTCTGCTCTTTGTCCAGGGGGGATCACGGCTTTATTCAGGGGTCCTGCCCCTGCAGAGTCCGGAGCCCAGTCCAGTCCCCATCCCTATCCCAGTGCTGGTGCGAGAGAGGGCTCCGCCCGCAGTTCCAGGGCTTTTATCCAGGGGGACGGGCCTAGAGGCAGGGACAAGCCACTACCCAATCAGGGACAAGGTGGGAGTGGAACAGAGTTGGGTTACATTCCAGTGTGGGAGGATGGGCACCGCTGAGCAGGGACAAACCATGTGGTACAATTTACAGGGAGCAGAAGAAATATTACAAAACCCAATATAAAAATGAAATACAATATAAACCAAATTAATGCACTACAACAACCAGTCACAAAGTCTTACACTTTTTTATGTTTTGGTCCATTTGCATATTGGGGTTTAATTGTACAATTACAGCTTCAGGTTGTGGAGTCCCATCCTTCTTGTTTTATTTTTTCAGCCCACCATTGTTTATGCTTTGGGGCCTGAAAGTTGTACTCATTGTCCTTGGTCTTCAGCAGAAAAAGGATTTGTTTTGTCTACCTACTCTGTGAAGAGAGCTTACTAGCACTTAATATGAGGCTCAGAACTATACACCTAGTCAGCACAGAATCTGAAAACATGAAAGTTAAAACTTAAGGCATCAGTGGTGGCCTGCAATGCTTAGGGAATTATTAAAAGAATGAAGAAGCTATGCCATGGACCCCTCCCTGGCAGTTTTCTAGTTCTGATGATTTTCAGCATATCATTACTTCTGTTGGAACTTTTATTCACAGATTTATTCTATGATTTTTTTATTATTTTTTAAACAATATGTAGGTTCTGTATATTCAAAATGTCCTCTTACAAGTTCATACTCATTATACACTGTGTGGTTAAAACTAAACTCCCTTCGACTGTCACTTAGTTGTATGTAATGTAATCTAAATTTTCTGTTACAAATATTAATAAAGAATATTTTCTTACTAATATTGTCCTGCAACTCAACATCTGTCATGGACCAGTGTGGTTACCTTGATTTTAAACTGAAAGGTCCTGGTCTCTTTAATGTATCAGCATAAAGACTCTAAATGCTAATTATTAATTAATAATTATTTATAATCTTATTTGCCTTTTTTTTTTTTTTAAGATGGTGGATGCACTGTGTAGTTTTCAAGGCAATACAATTTCTAGGATGATTATGCTTTTCATATTGTTCCTGATTTTTCACTTTCTAGCAGTTCTAATTTCCTTTTTCATGATATTTTTCCAGATATTTCCTTTTCATGAACCAAATTGAGAAAGAGTGACTTTTTTTGAGTGTTATTTAACTAATGTTAGTTTGAATGTAACATGTAAGCAATGTTACATGGCTGAATTGGTTCAATATCAGGAGAAAAGCTTGAAAATAGGATCTAAAGCACATCTGAAACAACTTAAAAGGCAAAAAAGCAGCAAATAGAAAAAAGAAAAGCCAAAGCTTGTCAAAACCTGTTTACGAGATGAATCTCATAAATTATTTGGCTGTTCTTATAATTATTTTTAGTCTAGTGTTGACAGTGTTGAGTTTTCCTTTCCTTTTTGCATCACACATTATCAGCTCTCCACTCTATATTTTTTCCTAAGTTTTAAAGAATATTTATTAAAAGCTTTATTTTTTAATAAAGTTTCATGATTTTAAATGGACATTTTAAATTTTAGGCTCATACTATACTGAAGATTGAAAAAATTTGAAGGCTAAGAGATATTTATTGCAATGCTGTGAATGACAATATAAGCAATTATTTTTTTTTTTTCCTAATCATACTTAAATTCCAGTGTTGATACTTAATTTTTCATTGCCTGCCAATGCCACAGATTTATTTTAATTCATTAATGTTGCAGGGGAAATAGGTAGAGCCTATGGATGACTTTGCAAAGAACTGAAAGTATGAAAATATTATCTAATTTTGGAAAGCTCCTTCATTGAAGTTAAAAATCATCACTAAAAATTAGTCTCTCTCTTATACATACACACAAAACCCAATAAAATGTATTACAAAATGAACCTTTTTGGCTTTATTTACAAATCAATTCCTCAATAATTTGATTGCTTTCCTAATTTACAGTGGTTGATTGTCCGTTCTTTCAGTGAAGGGTAGGTTAATTTGGTATTGCTGTAGAAATATTTCAGAATCTTTGTACTTTGCAGAAAAGAATATAATATCTGGTATTTTTCTTTAAGTTTGAATATATTTTACGTTGATTGACTAAATCTTGACAATGAATGTCAAGATTTCAAAGGAGCAAGAAAAACAATCAAGTCCCATTGGTGATACAGCATAAAAGATTCTTTAAGTAGAAGGTTAGGTAGATACATTATTTCATCATTCTTATCTTCTTAGACTTAAATAAAATTACATTTATATTTAAACTTTCTTTTTTCTTAAAAATTATTTTTATTCTAGCTCCACTCATTCTCATGAAGGAAATTTTATTAATAAAATATTTCATCATCAAAACTTTCTCAACAGAAAATTAGGTTATCTTTGACAGCACCCAGCATGTAGCTGCTCGTGCTTTATCTATTGACTGCCATTGAAAACACTGAAAGAAGATTCATATTTATCCAGCACTGATTTCTTTTTCAATGGTTCTGTGCAGTCCACATCAACTAGGATAGCAAAACCCCTGCATGATCATTTACTTTTAAGCTTACATAATCCCATTACTTATAGAGGCTCTTTTACTATCCTGTAATAGAAGTATTGTGCTAGAGAAAGAAACTTGATTATTGTCTTCAGCGTAGTGCTTTAGGCCTATGAACACCTCCATGGTTCTTACTTGCTGCTCACATCCCAGGATGACTCTATGGATCTCTTTTCCTATGCATAGTCATTTTTACAAAAACGTGATTTGCTAAAAGTAGCCAAGTGAAGGTTTTGATAACTTTTTCACATTTTCTCTGATCTCAAAGAGACCATTTTGTCCATTATAACCAGAGAATGCTGTGGGAACAGAAGTCAGATCGTAAAAAGCGAGGCTATGGCAATGATATTAAAAAACTATTTAATGTCAAAAAAGTTCTTTACCAGAAGTTTCTACAAGCTGCTGGTGTTTAAATTCTAATGAGATAACAAGATACAGGAATTCTAAGTATTTGTAAAAAAAAAGCCATGACAGATAAAGAACTGATTCTTTTCCCCCCCTTTCTTATGGATTATATTATTAAACGATCATCTGGGGAGAGAATGAAGCTTTGTACCCGATGTCATTTGTATCCCTATCATAGAACTAAAGAGCAGAGAATTTAAAGACCTAATAGGGGATATGGCTGCTATTCTACTTCATAATTAGGGAGGGGAGAGTGAGAATGAAGAGGAAAGTGATGACGTGGCTGCACATCATGATTATTAGAATGTCCTTCCAATGAACTCTATTCTGATAAAGGATGGAATTTACTCTATCAAATTTGATGATACTGCAGAAAATGTCTTCCACACTGAAACATCCAGAAGTTCTATACAATGATAAAACAATGCCAAACAAATGGTAAAAACTATGTTTTCTACATTAATTCTGTTTTACATAAAGTTTAAGAATATGTCTTAAAATATTGAGAAGTTTCTGAACTCTTTGTCCAGGACTTCCTAAAAATTTGATGTGCTGAAATAAGGACTAGGAGACCTGAAATGGCTTTGAATGTATGAATTATTGTTTGTAGTATATTTCTTATTCACTGTGTTCAAACACTGAAATCTACTGATGTCAGTAGAAAGCCTCTAACAGATTGGGATATGCTTTGGATAAAATGTGAAGAAATTTTCATTCATCACCTTATTATTGTGAATTAATCTGGTTCAGGCGGATTAGCCTGGATAGAAGTCTGGATCAAAAGGATGAAGCTTGTCCTGTGGCAACTGATCAACTTCCTCTCCAACAACATTCCCCATACTGACATACAAACTCTCAGCCACTGCAGTGTGGCTGGGAACTTGGGAAAAGAAGCATGAAAACTGGAAAGGTACACATTTTTGTTCAGATTTCCAACAGCTATCATGTTATCTAGGTCACTCTGCTTACTCTGTGTTTTTTTCTTATAAATATTTTGAACACATGTATTCAGAAAGTTCTCTGAAATGTTTTAATAGTGCAGGCAAAAAATAATTTTATTTTCAGATACTAAATTTTATGCTCCAAAGCGTTAGGGACAATATGCAAAATAAATGATTATTCTCTATTTCTGTATTCTCACTGTGACCTCCTCTCTCCTCACTGTGTCTTAAATGAATTGCACATTAAGTTTGTAAAAAAGCTAGTAAAGATAAATTATGCTACTGTTAAAAAGCTCAACAGTCAGGCAATTGTCAGGCGGGGTTTTTTTATATCCAATATTACCAAAAAGTGTCCAAGAACTATGGGACTCCGCCTGCAGTGGGGCTTCAGCTCTTGGACCCTGACATAAGAACCTGAACTTGGTGAAGTAAGTCCAGAGGGAGGTAATGAAGATGATCAGAGGGCTGAAGCACCACTGCTATAGAGAGAGGCAAAAGAAGGTTGGGATTCCTTAGCCCAGAGAAGAGAAGGCTCTGGGGAGAACCTTCCAGTTCTCAAAGGATGATGTAAGATGGAGAAGGGAATTTTTGTGTTAGTACAAGGGGGAATGATTTCAAACCGAAAGGGGTAGCCTTAAATTAGATATTAATAAGAAACTCTTCCCTGTAACAGTAGTGAGGCATTGGAACAGGTTACAAAGAGAAGCTGTGCATACCCCACCCATGCGAGAGTTCAAGGACAGGCTCGATGGACTGTGAGAAAACTGGTCCAGTGGAAAGTAGGGATTGCCCACAGCAGGAGGTTGGAACTACATAATCGTTAAGGTCCTTTCCAACCCAAACCATTTTGTGATTCTACGTGTCAAATGAAATGTTTCGTTATTTCAGTTGATAAGGAAATTTTCCTGAGCACTGTGTCATTGATAGGTCTGAGACTTTCTTCTCTCCTTTCCACACCTGACTTTCCAAGAGGTGTCAGGATTTCTCCTGCCTGTGACCTCTGTTATTATGGGTCCTAAATGCACAGATCATCATATACTTTATGGTGCTCTGCAAAATATCCATTTAATACTTTGTATATCTTATCCCTTTCTGCACATGCCAGTCACGATAGGTCTTACTATCTGGGCTCCAACTAAACAGTTTCCCTAATCAGACCGTAAAAACTCTTTTATTGCCCACACCTTGAAGCAGTTCTTTTTACTGTTTTGTTAAGATGTCCTCATATTTTGGGAAAGTTTCCTCACCAGTAAGCTGACTCTTTCTGGGTGAAATCTTTTCTACTTTGTGATGATTTCTAATGTAGTTTTATTAAATTAATTTTGACTCAGATTTCTAAAATCCCATAAATTTTCAACCCACAGATTTAATGCCATAGATTGGCATTAAAAAAAAAAAAAAAAAAAAAAAAAAAAGGCAGCACTTTGTTCTCAAATTACCAGCCAGATAGTTATATGATTAATGGAGAGAAAAGGGAAAGGAGAAATATTAATTTCTATCTCATCTAAATTGTCAGTAGCTTGACTGGGTCTTAATGAATTGCATTGGCAACATAGTTTATTTACGGTATCTGTCAAAATTCCCAGAGTACTGCAAAAGATTTATGTATCAGAATAAAACATTAATATTCAAGTGTTATATCAATATATTGGAAACAGCTCCTTGCATTACAGATCTAATCAATAACCTAATTTTGGTCAAGTGAATGTGACAAACAATGAGAGTGAGTGGAATGAAAGATTATCAGCCTTTTTTTTCTATCATTGAAAAAGCATTATATGTGAGAAATAATGATGGGCCATGTCAGAACATTGGGTACAAATCTCTTTCAGAAAATCCCTGAGACATAAAAAAAAAAAAAAAAAAAAAAAAAGGGGGGGAGGTAAATAAAATCTGGGTTTAGTTACTACTGTTGTCCCCACAGTCATTTGCTTATCATTGCAAAATAATTTCCTAAAACTTAACATTACTCCAGATTAGAAACTTCACTGGCCAGGGACTACCTATTCCTATAAGGACACAGTATTTCAGATGCTAAATTTAACTTTTCTCAATCTACAAGAATTCTATTGAAGTTCATGGAAACCAATGATAAACAAAAGTTGATTGTCTGGAGTGATTTTCTCTGAATGGCCTATATGCTTTTATTCCATTGGCAGATGTGACATAGTGCCAATATCCTTAGCTAGAAAGTAATTCTGCTTAAAAAAATATATCCAAACCACACTGTACATACCAGCTACTAGATGTTTTCACCTCCTGGCCAAATCATTTGTAAATCTAAGCCAGTTGCTTAATTGCACTTTGGTGTCGTGTCCATCATGTAGACAACATGTCCCTCATGTTAGACAAGAATATTTAATTTTTTCTTATGACAGCCAGAGACTCTGTTTCATGTATGAGATTATTCTACTTTCATAAACCACAGTACCATTTCTGATTTTGTGGCTGTCTTATCTGAAACTGCACTGGTACTTTGAACTGAAAAACCTGATAAGTTAATCCAATTCCTACTCTACCCGCTATTTTGATTTCTCTGTAGTAAGTCTATTGCAGTAAAGGTGGTTGGATTTTTTACATAAAATAAATAATCCCCAAAGCATTTACATGTAAAGATACTTTACAGCTCTTGTGACATCGTACAGAAAGTTGTAATATATCTGATTTGGTTCCCAATTCTACACCCTTCCATGTATATCTGCATTTAGCCAAGCACTAAACCTCTTTCCCTTAAAATGAGGACCATTTTAAAATGACATTCTGCAAAGATGTCCTGCCCTGCCTATTAAGATCTTATTGCAGCAATACAATCTTATTATTCCTTCCAGCCATTTCCACTGCTTATCATTCAGAGTTAAAGTGCTTTGCTTCTCCAAATTCTTTCCTTGCAAAAGAAAGTCCCCAAGGCATTCAGTCTCATATCCTTACTGTAGCTAAATTACAATGGAAGGTTTTTCAGTCTGAGGATTAAAGGGGAAAAAATTGCAGAATATTCCTTGTTATTTCCTTTAGGGAAGAGATCAGATGGCAGAATGATTTAAAAAAAAAAAAAAAAAAAAGAAAGAAAAAAAAAAAGGAAAAGGTATAAACCCCAAAGAATAATAAAGTGAACTGAGAGAAAAGAGGAGTGGACAGGAAGGAGAAGGAGAAGGAAAAGGAGAAGGAGAAGGAGAAGGAGAAGGAGAAGGAGAAGGAGAAGGAGAAGGAGAAGGAGAAGGAGAAGGAGAAGGAGAAGGAGAAGGAGAAGGAGAAGGAGAAGGAGAAGGAGAAGGAGAAGGAGAAGGAGAAGGAGGAGAAGGAGAAGGAGAGGAGAGGGAGAAGGAGAGAAGGAGAGGAGAGGGAGAAGGAGAAGGAGAGGGAGAGGGAGAGGAGAGGGAGAGGAGAGAAAAACATCACATAGACTTTATTAATCAATTTCAGTGTAAGACATGGGCCACTTTTATTGCGAGTCACATTACTTGAAGTAGTGAGTGGCAGATTTGATGTGTGTTACATGCCTGGCCAAAAGAACAAGGAAAGAGTTGTTTTTGTACCCTTGAGAAGTTAAAAATTTTGCTTCTGAATCCGCGTCGGTAATTTTACGTCCATGTGCAAGAAAGTAGCTGCCATATTATGGAGAACATTTGGAGACTTTTTGATTTTTTTCTCTCAGCTACTTTACAAGACATGCAAAGAATCACATGTAAGGAGTAGCAATAATAAAACACAGTCACAAAGGAAATTAAGAATTGTTTTGACAAATGACAGTATTGATAAGGAACTACCACTGTTCATTGATGCTACATGTCATAACACTCACAATCTAAGTTTCTACTTTTTTGAGAAATTACATCATGTTGTAAATTCATATTTCACATTGGATATCATGGTACAGGCAATGAGGTTTGCATTTGTGGTTGAAAGGAAATATAAGCAGCAAATGAACTGAAGAATACTTGGTCACATAGATTGCCACATCTTCCTCTCATCAGGGGTCACCATGATGCCCCATGCCTAGACTGAAAGGTTGCTGATGGCAGCAAATGCTATTGCATTTCATCCCTGGTTTTGTAGGCTCCTGCAGGGAAAGTTACCATGGCCTGGTCAAGTCTTCAGATGTATTTTTTTTAGTTTCTGTCACTAAAAAGTCCTAGTCAGTTTCACTAACAAAACAGGCAAAATAATATGCAATGAGTGCTATTAAAAGCATAGTTATTTCTGTTATTTAATTAGTTTTTATGTAGACTCATGTATTAAATCTTTACATAATTCATTTAGCTCATTAATAGCTCATGTTATACTTCAGTACATACAATGTGCATTTATGTGAAATGAATAAGTACCTTTTTTATGACAGTCAGATAAGAGTATGTATGAGTAAAGAGTTATTATTATGACTTGTAGAAGAAAAATAAGTAACAGTCTGGTGTAAGAAAATAAAGTAGCATTGAATTTTTCATTGTTAATTTCAATGGTCATTTATTAGATGAACTTGAATGGGTTTCGCCTACTTTTCTGAATTTCCTTCCAATTTTTCTTTCAATGAGAAAGTGCATTTAGCCTAAAATGTCATCTTTTAATACCAGCATCAGTGGGCTGATTGATTGAAATTTCAAACACCTATTGTTAACAGAAAATAAAAAAAAGTGACTAAATAAAATATTTTTAAAAGAAAAGCATTCTTGTTTTCTGTATTACTTTAAAAATTTTTGATGTGACTTTGAAGAAATCTGTCAGATTTCGTATTTCAATCTGTTTTTTCATAGTTAATAGTGCAGCAACTTTTTATTTATTTATCTTTCTTTCTTAAGACTGACTTGAACCCAAGTAGTTTATATCAGACATATTTCTGTGGGGTTTTCCATTGTGCATTGATAATATTAGTGTAAAAGGAAAAAGAAGAAAATAAAAAGTAATATAATTTTCAAAAATATCAGAAACAAAGAATGTATGCACAACTCTTAAATTAAGAAAAATATTCTGGAAATACAGAAGATTGGGAAAAAAAATGTGTACTCAGCTTAGATCTCAATTGAGTCACTGAATGTCTCACAAGATAGATACAATGGAATGGTAATTAACTGATTTTCTAGCTCAAAACCATAAACCAAAATAAACTCTTCCAGTCTAATTATGCTTAATTAATTTAGGGTCTAATAAAGGAATGGAAGGATCAATAGGTGGAGTTGGAAGGGAGAAGTGCACATTCAGAAGGACATTTTGTTTTAACTTCATGAAGAATCTCTATAAAAGTTGCCTGTCTTGCACAAAGAAACAAGATAAGCTAAAGAATATAAGAAATGTAATGAATTTGGGGTGCCCTGTTGTGATGTCAGTCATCTACAGTCCAGAATTTAAATACAGAGGCTGATGAAAGATATTTTAACCAAACAGGAATAAAAATAGGTACCTACTGAATATGAGGGAAAAAAAAAAAAAAAAAAAAAAAAAAAAAAAAAAAAAAAGAGGAAATGTTCTAAAATGCCCTAGTCTATTTGCTAGAGGGATTCACCAAGATGCATGGAACAGATAACAAACTTTCTGTTCAGAATTTCGCTTTGCTCCAGCATTGTTTTTCAATTACTTTGAACTAAAATTATCAAGCTCAAATTAAAATGAACACAGGGGTACCATTTCTGGACAGAAATGCCTGTGTCACCTGTGATCAGACAACAACTAGAAAAGTCAGCAATATTATTATGTATAAACAACCCAAATTCCCAATAATTAGTAGTACCTATTATTGAAGACACTGCCTATAGTGTCTTCACATGGAATACTGTCAGATTGTCTTATTCACCTTATTTAGGACATCACAGCACACCATATTAGAATAAAAGCTAATAAAGATCCAAAAAGGCTTGAAAATCACTTTAATAAAGTCATTATCTCTACAAGAATTTAAATTGTCTGTATAGTCTTTCTTTTCTATAAATCTCATTTCTTCTATGATAAGGAAAACAATGGAAACATCAATGAAATTTTAAAAATAATAAATTAACTATTTAGAAATGAGAAAATAGACTCAGGGATATGTTCCTGAGGTTAAAGAACATCAGATCAAACGAATAAAAAAATAAAATCTTTGTGGTCAGTAACAGAATTCGCAGCTAAATGAGAGTGGTGACTTAACTTCGAGTAAATTGTTTCTAACATTTTCCTTAACAGGAATTAACCTTGACAAAGTTTCAGAGGAACCTTCCTGATATGGAAGCCATCTGAGTTCTTTTTGTGTTCTTCTGAAGCAGCTGGTACTTGTCATTTTGGAAAGTCTGAAGACCTGACAAAATTTTGGCAGTGTCTGAACAAGTCTGACAATTTCTATTAATTTATATTACTACTGTCGAAAATATTTCAAGAGCCCAGAGCTCAGTTATCACAAGAGGGCACTGCAGGAATGCCTGCTAAAAAGTACCCAAAGATTTGAAGCATGTTGGTTATTGCTTCCTTTTCATTTCTCCTCACATTAAAGCAGAATAAAGGCAAAATGCTAAAAGAATTACCAAGATCTCAGTTGGTTTATGAAAAAAAAATATTAATCTGGCAAAGACATCTAAGAATTTATACAATATAGTGTCAAAACACTATGTTATCAAATCTTTAATGGTTTACTGTTCTTAAACGGGGCTCTAAAATATTTTCTTCCACCTCGATCTTGACCTTAACATCTTTTTTGTGGCCAGGGGTTCTCAGTATATGTTTATAGTATGATCCACAGCCCATTTGGGGGTGTCTGTAAAAAGTACGAACAAGCTGAGGAAGAGGAGGAGGTGAAAGCCACAGTGCAACTAGCAAATCTGTGATCTAATTGCTATTGCTGAAACATGGTGGGATGAATCACTGGAATGCTTGTCATCAAACAGGGAGGCTCTTCCTCCAAGGTTATCATCCGTTGCATAGAGGATAATTTCTTTTTTCAGGTGATAGACAGCCCAACAAAAGGACAAGGTGTTTCTAGACCAGTTGTTTGCCACTCTGCTGAACTAAATTGAGATATAAGTATGGGCTACAGTGATCACATTTTGATGGCATTCGCAATGATGAAGAGAGTCAGAACAATAATTTTAGGAGAACAGACCTTCAGCTATTTAAGTAATTGGTGGATGGGACTTCCCAGGAAACTGCTCTCAGGAACAAAGGAGACGAACAGAAATGACAGCTCTTTAAATACATTTAGAGTGAAAGAGATCTTGACTCCTATGTGTAAAAAACCAGACAAGGATGGCGTGAGACCATCACGGCTCAGTAAGGATCTTCTGACTGAATTAAAATGTAATAATGAAATGCACAGGCACTGAAACCAGGAGCATATCTCCTGAGAATAATAGAGGGATACCATCTAGATGCATGGGGATCAAATTGGGAAAGCTACAACACAGTTGGAGCTGAATTAAGGCAAGGATGTAAAAGCATAAAAATAACTTTACAAGGATGTTGTCCAGAAAAGAAGGATGAAACCAGTAAAATGTACCCAGCCTTAAAGGAGTAGTGTCCAGCAACATGGAGAAGGCCTGAGGCACTCAACAAATTTTTGCCTCATTTTCCAATGGCAATTTCTCTTCCCACCTCTCTCAAGTCCCTGAGCCTCAAGGACTTGTGAACAAAGTCCTTCCCATCATAAGAGAGGATCAGGTTCAAGGCCTCATAAGGAACATGTAAAAGTCCATGGGACAAAATAGGATATATCCCAGTACTCTGAAGGAATTTCTTAATGTAGTTGCCTATTTGCCACTCTCCCTGACATTTGAAAAGTCATGGCAATTCAAGTGAAGCACCCAGTGACTGTAGAAAGGAAAACTATAGAGTTTTTTTTAAAAAGAGTGGAAAGGAAGACCCTGGAAACTACCAAACTGTCAGTTTAATCTCTATTCCTGGGAAGATTATGGAGGAGAACCTTCTGCAAGGTGTGTTGACCCTAAGGAACACAAGGAAATTATTAGAGACAGACAGCAGGGGCAAAACATGCCTGACTAAGCTAGAAACCTTCTATAAGGGACTAAATGTCTTAGTGGGACTATGAAAAGATATGAGTATCATCTACCGTGCCTTTGATAGAAAACCCTGTGGGGTTTCTTACCTTACATTCTTACCTTGAGAAATTTGGGCTGCTAGGCAAATAAGGAATTCGCTGGATGACCACGAGTTACAGGTTGACTCAGTGTCTAAGTAGAAGCCATTAAATGGGTGTTGTCCCTCAAGGATCTCAGCACTATTTAATGTCTTAATCTGAGTGATACCCTTAGCAAGTTTGCTGATGACACTAAACTGAGAGGTGCAGTTAGTTTGATAAAGGGAGGGGACATCAACCCATCAACAGTGACCCTGACAGGTGTAAGGAATGGGTCCATATAAATTTCATGAAGTTCAACAAGGTCAAGTGCAAGCTCTTGAAGTTGTGTTGGGGCAATTCCCAATATCAGTACAGACTGAGGGATACATGAATTGAGAGCAGCCCTGGGCAGAAGGGCAGATGCTGTTGGTTGATGGAAAATTGGGTATGAACTAGCACTGTGTGTTTACAGCCCAGAAACCCCCGTGTGCATCCAAAGCCCCGTGGGCAGCAGGGCAGGGAGGGGATTTGCCCCTCTGCCCTGCCCTGCTGAGATCCCACCTGCAGGGCTGCATCCAGCTCTGGGGTACACAGAAAGATACAGACATGACAGAATGGGTCCAAAGAGGGGCAGAAAATGTTTTTGGGTGGCTGGAACACCTCTCTTATGAGGCCAAGCTGAGACAGTTGGGATTGCTTAGCCTGGAGGAGAGAAGGCTCGAGAGACACCTTCTTGTGTCCTTTCAGTATAGAAAGAGAGTTTATAAGAAAGATGGAGAGGAACTTTTTGCTAAGGCATGTAGTGACAGGACAAGGGGCAGTGGTTTTAATCTGAGAGTAGATGTGTGAAATATTTTTTGTGATGAGGATGTCAAGGCACTGGAACAGGTTGTCTAGAGAAGATGTGAATGCCCTGTCATTTGAAATACGCAAAGTAAGATTGGGCGGGGCTTTGAACAACCTGATATAATGAAAAGTGTCCCTGGCCATGGCAGAGAGGTTGGACTACATAAAGTTTAAAGCAACCACTGCATTCCGCATTACAAAAACCATGCAACACAATCCATCCCAATGATCTTCAGAAAATAATCCCTAACAAATTTATCTCTCTTTCATTTTCTGCTTGTGGGCATTCCTGTTACTGAAGACTCTTAGTTTGCCAGGACAAACATGCTTTATTCCTTTGAAGGTATGTTTTGTAAGAGGAAAGGTACTCATGTGAATAATTGTACCATGTACATACCTGTATTTTAAATGGCTCTTCTCTTTTAACGAGTGACAGAAACAGACTACATCGGGTATATGATATGCTTTAGTGCACTAATAATGTTATGGTTTGGTTCTAAAGTTGGTTGGCTGTTTGATTTTTACTAACAGCATAGAAACATCAATTTTTTTTCCAGTTAAATATACTCAATCTTTCTCAATACAAGCTATAAAATGCATCTTGAAACTAAACTATATACATATATATATATGGCTTTATGTCAATATTCACACAGAAGAATCCCTGCTAAAGCAGAGAGACAAAAGTTAAAAGACTTTTTTTTTTTCCCTCAAACATAAATTAAAGGTAATGAAAAATTATTTTCTCATGAGGGAAAATTTTGATGTTTTATCATTCTTAATTTTTTATAAGATCCTAAAATTCTGGCCTTTTTTGCTTCATTTTACTGCTCCAATACTTTTGTTAAAATAGTACTCTTAGTATTGCTAAAACAATAAAGTCAAAATAAAAAATTCTGGCCTCATAAATACATTTTAAAAAATTTCATCATGTATTTTGATTACACCAAACTAACACTTTAAAGAGGAAAGATATTGTATCAGAATCATTTTGACTAATATTATGTACTAACATACCCTTACTAAAATAATTTGAAACATCCTGAACCCTGTGAAATAGTTGGGGTTTTTTTCTGAATTTATTTTAGTCACCTTCCCTTTGGCATGCCCTAACTGAACAGAGACTATCTACATGATAAGAACAACTTTTGTTTTCTGTGGGTAAGATGATGTCTTCTGGATACTTTATGTTGCACAAGAAATACAGTCTATATCCCTGTGTTCTAGATAGCACAAAAATGTAGGTGTCTTACTAATATGAGCTAGCTAGAAAAGACATAATTGCCTTTCTGTGAGTATAAAACAAAATTTAATCTGCCTTCAGACTTACAAGTACTTTTTTATATTTTTTCAGTAGGTAATTTCAGTTATTGGGATGTCTTCAATGGTCAGGAAAACCAAGACTTTGTAATTAGTTGATGCTATACTCTTAGAAACATGATGTAAAGCAAGTCTGTGTATCTCTTTGATATCAAACTCGGAACTATGTGTCAGATTAAGCATATCAGTGTATTATTTTAAGGTCACTTTGCTGTTTTTCAAAATGAGATAACTGAAGCTGGGTCATGAAATGCAGTATAGTTCTGGTAAGCTTCTTAAAAATCGTAAGATTAAGCTAGATTTAAGAAGCTGCTGGAAATTCACATCATAAAATAGTCTCTTGAAGGCAAGGAATCGGCAAGCCTGTGATTTCAAAATAGAATAAAAATCATATTTACCAGTAGTACATATTCATGAACTACCTTTTTGTTTCTCAGCTGCAGCAGATGCGTAATATACATTGTCTATGCACATACTATTTTGCTAGGGCAGTGGTTAAAAAAATTACTTATGTTGTACTTAGATTCATCACATTTCAAATGCACATTTGTCTTCCAATGATGAAGGGACATATTATACACATTTTGATAAAATTGTGGCTTCAGCAGGTTTTGTTTCCTCCCCAGGTCCTTTGATGGCTAAAGGTCTTCCTGTGACAAATTTTGTGAGGCGTGTTAGGATTTTGGAATGTGCGTTCCTCCCAATCCATAAGCAGTTTTGCAAGTGGGTGTATGCAATAATAAATAGTTTGTATTATACTAGGGAAATCTTGGTCAGCTGTAGTGGCAAAGCTCTAGTTTGGCAAATATGCTGTGTCATTCACCAAAGTGGACTTGACACGAAAACTGGGCACTATCCTTTCAATTCTTTACAAATGTTCACACACAAATATTTGATATCCTGAGAGCTGGAATTCATTTCCTCCTTTTCAACCCATTTAAGAGGACTTACTACCTAAGTACTAACTGAATGGTAGACTGGTGTTGCTGCAGCATCTTTCTGCCAGTCTGAATTATGGACTGTCTGAACTACTGTTTCAGCCGCTGAGGTCTTTTCACTGGTTGGTTCAGATCTCAACAGCCTCCTAACAGCACTCTGGCATAGAAATTCTTTTTTACTTGATGAAAATGTTACTGAAAAAAGAACATAATCTTTTCTGTGTATGGAGCTATGAAAAAAAGCAGCATAACATCTGATAGACTCCTGTAAAATTAACTTGATAATCTCGTACATGGAACCCCAGCTGCTTTTCTCACCACCACAGAAGGAAACACTCTGTAGCTCCTGAGACATGTAAAATGTGTTTCAAGTGAGAGCATTCAAGTTGAACATATCTTCCTGCGTACTAATAGAAGTTCTCTAATGAAGAAAGACAGGGAAAGCAGACAGTTCAGAAGACTGTAGAGGAAAATTCGGGTCATTATGCTGTATGTACTCATGTGGACTATTTTAACAAAATATATAGGTCAACAATACACAAAAATCAGGGTGGCAATAGAGATTAGCTCAGTTGGTCAAACCATGGTGCTGATAATGCCGTGGTTGCAGGTTTGATCCCTGTACTGGACCATTCTCTTAGGACTTGAATTTGCTGATCCTTGTGTGGGTTTCTTACAGCTCAGAATGTTCTGTGATTCTGTAAATAAAATACATCCCTTAAATAGGTTGCTGCTTTTCCTTGTAAAGAGTTTACTCACTAAGCTATAATGTTTGAAATGCTACCAGCCTTACAGAAATACAATCTAGTAATTCCAGAAAATATTAAAGCTCAGAGCTGAGTAACAAGTTTAGTTGCACATTGTTTTTATGAATTTTAATGTAGATGCAGAAAAAAATATGTAAAGTATATTAATCTGTTGAGTTCCTAACCTCTGGATCTCATGTGTGGCAATAAAAAAAGAAGAAAAATATGAAAATAAAGTGTTAAATCTTATAATTGATAGCCTTACAGTGAAAGTATCAGAACATATGCACTATATTATTAGAATTGTTCAAATATGTAATTACCTTAAAAAATCATTATTAAGTTTGGAATAGCCAGGACAATGTAATATTACATACTGGAAGAAACTGTCCGGCTGTCTTGGCAAGGTTTTCTGCAAGATTAAAGGCAGTAAGAAACCTGCCAATGCTGGCACTATACTGCACTAATAAAATAACATGTGATACTATATAAATCACAGTTTGCACAGAGCTTACTTTTCCTTCCTGCAAAGAAGTTGACATCTTTCTTCTATGCTTCAGAAAAGAAAAATGAAAAGAAAAAGAAAAGAAAAGAAAAAGACAAGACAAAGACAAGAAAGAAAAGAAATAAAGACAAGAAAGAAAGAAAAGAAAAGAAATAGAAAAAGAAAAGAAAAAAAAGACAGAAAGAAAAGAAAAGAAAAGAAAAAAGAAAAGAAAAGAAAAGAAAAGAAAAGAAAAGAAAAGAAAAGAAAAGAAAAGAAAAGAAAAGAAAAGAAAAGAAAAGAAAAGAAAAGAGAAAAAAGAAACAAACAAAAAAAGCCTTTGCTATATTTCATTGCAACAGGTTTTTGAGGTTGGACAAGTGTAGAACTTGTAATAGAGATTGTAATGCTTGAGCATTATATTACTGTTACATGCCAGTTTTACAGTTGCTTCTGACTTTCCCAAACTTTGACCATATGGGATTGATTTTGTTTTGTCAGATGTTTTAGTACAAACTACTATCATTATCTTGTGTTTATTTTTAAAAAGTCTGTCCTCCAACCCGCCACCCGAAATCTTGAAATAATTTCAAACAACATTTTGTTCTTGTAAGTAAAGCTTTAAAATTTTGATTTTAAATACCTTGCAGATGTTCAGTTGCAATTCTTTAGAGCTCTGTTGCTTAATTCTTCAAATATTTTTCTTGCATTGGCCATTCTCTAAGAATATTCTCCTTGAAACTACTGATCTTTTGTTGTCAAAGCAGTGTTAGCCGGAGGTCCAAAGCTGGCCAGTGGTCTGCTCTGCCCCCTGTTCTCTTTTTTCCTCACTTCTCATTAAAGCAAGTACCAACAGACTGAATAAAAATTTTATCTACCAAATACAGATGGTATAATGGAACCTGAGTGCAGGAAACAGGGAACAGGAACATGGACTTACAGCAGCTTCGAAGACTGAAGTTGTCTGGGAAAATAGATTCACTTGACAGAGCTGGCAAGGCAAAAGGACTAAAAATATGTGGTGAGGTGTGGATGTACATTATAAACAAGTAAAGCAAAATAAACGAAAAGGCCTATAGAGTGTTGCCAGAAAATATTCTTAAGTGTGATTTTATTTGACTTTACCGTTTGCCAGTGAACAAAAATTTCTGATCCCTGTTTCAGACAATAAGAAAAGGAATAGAAAACTATTAAAGAAATGGTAAAATCACAGGTCAGTGTAACACAGGGGCATCGCTGCCCTGGTGCAAATCACCCATGGGCTGCAGTTCTTCACAGCTGGCACGGGTAAGTCACAGCCACAGTCTGACACCACCTTATGTCAGTTCATGGCCCTCTGCCACAAAGTGTGTCACCATACCCACCTACTACTTAGACCTTGTCACTTCTGACCAATACGTGGAGTTGCCTGGTCACCTGACTGAAACCAGAGGATTGGACACTTGAAATGGGATTAGGATTGAAAAAGTAAGACTAAAGCCTGGGAATGTGTCAGCATGTCACTATAAGAGGGGAAGTGCATCAGAAAAAAATCAGTGTGGCATCAGTGGGGACAAATTAAAGTGGCTGGTAAAAGGTCTGCTGTGGTCAGGATGAAGGAGGATGACGTGGAAGAGGGTTCAAAGGTTCTGTAATGAAAGGTTGTCAGGAAAGAAGGCTCTGTATTTCACCAACACATAGGATGTGTTTCAGCAAACTATTCAGCCATTCAAAATTCTTTTGTGTGTGCTCTGCTCTGCCTTTCCCAGACTCTGGAATTCTCTGCATCAGTTATATTTTCCTTGAACATGTTATGACTAATATTTTCTTTTCACCAGCCTGACACACAAGTGTGGTGATGTGTCTACACAAATGAAAAATATGTACAAAGATGTTTCCCTGATCTTGCAGATGAATGAGGCACACTATCCCTGGAATATCCC
The DNA here is from genome assembly GCF_015227805.2 of Hirundo rustica. NCBI lineage: Eukaryota > Metazoa > Chordata > Aves > Passeriformes > Hirundinidae > Hirundo > Hirundo rustica. The sequence goes on along the minus strand of NC_053451.1, from coordinate 10,826,718 downwards.
TAAAGAAAACAGGAGGGACCTTCACATGGTGAATTCCTGTTGTGAGCTGGATACAGAGAATAATAAGTACTCAGACTACTGAGAGAGATTCAAGTGTCATGAGGATATTTCAGGATGGATATGTCTTACTCTGTTGGATTTCTACTTCCTTTCATCACTTCTCAGCAGCAGCAACAATAATAAAAAGAAGGAGAAAAGAAAGCAACTGTCTGGAGATATTTGTCCATATGTGGTACTGATTTTTGTTTTCACTTTACTGTATTCCACATTGTAAAAAACAATGCTAAGGCTTAGTCTATTCTTCATGTTTCTTTGAACCTTCAGGAGAAGTTCTCATTTGTATACAAATTCTACCTGTTCAATATCACAGAGCAAAGCCTCATTCTGCTGTAATTAAATCAGACAAAAAACCCAGCCAAACAAGAACCAACAGATGGTGTGCATCATATGACAATCTTTAGGAGTCACTTTGAAGTAGTGTTCTTTGTAATAAGCCCTGTCACAGCATGCTGTATTAACAGCTCCCCATTTTCAGGTTTCAAAAGTGTTTTGTATGATGTGTTGAAGAAACAAATAATTGTCTGCTTTTATTGTTTAATCTTCATCTGTATTGAGAATGGATCAGGAGGCCACCATTCATATCAAGAACTGAACGCATAGAGCAACTTAAACATCTGGATAAAAGTATTTCTGAGTTCAGACCATACAGACATATTCAGAAATATATTTTCAAGTGTTTTCCAGAGTACAGGACCTTAGAAGATTAAATTCAGAAAGAATCAGAGGGTAGAAATTTTGTCATCAAAATGGAAATTATTGATGCATTTAACTACACTCTGATTAATAACACATTAATCTAATGCAATAAAAGTTTTTCAGAGTAATGATATGGTTTTCTATTAGCAAAGAGGAAGTGAGAGTGCAGGAGAGTCCCTTCTGGGCTTATTCATATCTTGCCATCTCCAGTCCTTGTTTCTGACAGCTAACACCCAGTTCTCATGCAAATCTTGCCTTGAACTTTTTGCTCCAAGGAAAATCTTACTTTTCCAAGACCACATTGTAATTATATTTGTCATTCTTGTCATATTGCTTAAATGTCACTCTGGAGGAAATAATACAGTAATTAGCAGTGATTTGTGAAGAATGTTTGCTCTGGGTCTAGTTCTTCAGAGCAGCAATCCTCTAACTTTTGTACTGGGGATTACACTCCTTGCTTCCACACTGCATAGCAGTCAATGATTTTTGCCTCTTCACCACAGAGGTGTTGCAGATTTTTCTGTGTGCCCACATTCCTGGGCACATCTCTGTGCATTGACAATCAATACTCTGGTGTGCTGCAAACTCTCACCTGTTCACTTCTAGTACAACACCTAGTGTGACAAAAAAAACCCAAAACCAAACAAAACAAAACAACAGAAAAAATGTTCTTGCAGTCAAACTGCTTTGTCTTGTCTACTCAGGGTATTGCATAGATTTTCTACACTGCCTTAAATTTAAATAACACTGGTCATGTTCTCTGTCCAAAGTCTCACATTGTAGAGGTCACTGTGAGCCACTCCCTTTCCTTCTGCTTAAGACTGTCTGCTCCAGCAATAAACTTTATCCTGTAGAATATTTTAAAATGCCTTACTCTAAGCAGGAACTGACTCTTGTGGGGGTTGACTTTTACAAGGCTAAAGATTCTGATTTAAGGAATGAATTTTAAGCAGAAATGTGACTTGAGTAAAGATGTTCACCTCTTAAGAACAGTGACAATAAAACAGAACAATATCAGGTGTAGTTTCATCTTGTTACCAGTTAACAATTGCAGCAGATTATTCACACATTGAAGATGTTTAAAAGAATTACCGTGGAATTCTAGATTATTTAGCAAACAAAAATTCCACATCACTGACTAGAAAAAAAAATATATATTCTCCATCCAATGATTTATGGCATCTTTCTGAATTTTTATATAATTAGATATGGAATCATGATATATAATACAGGCTGTTTCTGATAAGTTTTTATATTTCACATTCAAATACAACTAATAAATACATCTTTTAATATCTTTTAATGCAGATTTTAAAAAAAAATAATCTGTAAACATATAGATATAAAGGTTGATGTCGGAATGAATCACATTTTTTGTCATTTGAAGTTGTGTACCTCAAATGTATTAGGAAAAAAATTTTGTGAAGTTTTTTTGTGGATTGTCATATTTTAGAGTTTTAAAAATAGGACAAATCTGGGTTTATTAGCATTTTAAGGATTAAAACCACATTTTGTAGAGTATGAAATAATAAACACCTCTAACAGGAAGCAATATGATAACATTCTAGATGACAGTCATGTCATATTGATCTTCTCTGTACAAGTGAATATATTTTGTTGTATTTTCACATTACTAATTTCTTGTGTTTTCTTGCCTGGTATGGAACCATTTATAAGAATTCTATCCCTAATTTTTTATTTTCCCAGGTACCCATTTCTGAAGTGAAACCTTTGATATTAATAGCTTCCTGGAGGTTCTTCCTCTTTTTTTTTTTTTTTCCCTCCACATCAAAACTTGTTTCTTGTCCTTCATTTTTCTAACCCGTTTTTGAAGCTCACTTCTCCCACCTTCAAGAATATTCATGGAGAGTTCCATGATAACCTGTAATGTCGCATTATACCAGACACTTTTGCATTGTAAATGTCTGATTTGGGATGAAAAATAGGAAATAACGTTTCCTAAAAGTGCGGCTTTTTGCTGCTATGCTAAGGACATTTGGTTACACATTTCTTTATGATCTCTGGACAGTGTTATGTTTATGATAATTTCTCATCTACACTAGGATATCTTTCAGGGGTTCAGTTTTCCCATATTTGGAAAAAAGTTTCTTGGCTTCTTTGAAGTACTGTGTGAGATATGCCACGAGATAGGTGGTGAAGGGATTTCCATGAGATACGCTATGAAATATAAAATGACAGCATTACAGTGGGCAGGATGGCCCGTTGAAGGTGGTGGTAAGTTATCAGGCAGAAGGCAGATGACCCTTACTGTTGCAATTGGCCACATGGAAGAGGGACTGATAGCGACATGTCACAGTTCTGTTCTGCCCTCACACAACAGCTGTAGCATTTTCAACCTCTCTTCTTGTAACTCTTGATATGCCTCTTTAACATATCAAATTGGTGGCCCTGTCTGCACCTTACATGACAGCAACAGGATATTTTGACTACAGTCCCATCACTACTTCTCCCAAAAATATAAATTAATATTGGAATTCCTCCACATCAGAGGACCAGGATACAACCATCTTTCAGGCAAATTAAGAGGCCTGCTCACCTCTCCTTCCCAAAGCAGGTCAGATTTGTTCCTCTGACTGTGTCGGAGCATACACAGGAACACCTGTGTGTAGTGCTATACGCACATAGTGCTATCACTATGTACATAGTGATATTTTGTAGGTATAGTGAATTGAACACAGGAAATCTAACAGGAATCCATAATCTGTCGCTTTAATAAACTACACAGTTTGTGAATGTGTGAAATTTCCTGTTAAACTCAGCCAGAGTTACAGTTTTCAATGGGTAAACCGTATTATTGGTGAGGCTGTGATCATAAATGAGACCACACTTATAGCGTAACCCACACAATTTGCACATCTGGGAACTTTTTGAATGCAATCAAGCTTATAGTGCCAAATTAATAGTACAGAAATTAAGCCCAGCTGCACCCAGCCCCTCTGATCTCTGAGAAACAACTGGAAAGCAAGAGCTTCATATTTTACCAAATTTCTGTACTCCTAACATGACAGCACTAACAGCTTCATATTGCACTGTTTCTTAAGGCCATTTTGGATGTTTTCCTTAAATTTTTATACTGCAAGGAGAATTTCTACTTTTCTTCACTGAGCCATTGCAGTATAAAAACTGTTCCTGTCTCATGCCTTGCTCATGCCACTAAACTTCTGCTTTAAGAAATTTGCTTGACTCAGATAAGCTGAGAGGTCACAATGCTATGAGTTCTCCTGTACAACTGCTCCAGAAGACGGAGCTTGTTGTATTCTGAAGTTTTAACATATTTCTTCCTAAGTATGTGACTACTCTCAAGCAGTGTCAAATTACAGCACATGGCCCAAGATTACACCCAGACTTTTCTGAAATACCTCTTGGGAATGAGACTTGGCAACTTCCTTGGTCAGCCTGTTTCACTGCATCATCACCTGAACAGTAAAGTTCTTCCTCATATTCGGGTGGAACTTTCTTGCATCTGTTTCTGCCTGTTGCCTTTTGCCCCTTGTTTGTGTTCGGTGTGTCCATACAGTTCACCAGAAAGCCACAGCATCAGTGTGACCTTGTGTCTTTGTGCCAAAACAATATTGCTCATATGAAAAAATGCTAATAGTTTGGCTGAGGTATTCCAGAGCATACTCAGACCATAAAATGTTGTAATCTAATTCTTTCAGCTGCCATTTATACACATATTCCTAGCATTAAAAGTGGAAAAGCAATGAGGTGTGGGGGTTTTTTGTTTGTTTGTTTGTTTGTTGGGGTTTTTTTTTGTTTGTTTGTTTTTTTTAATTCTATTTCAGTGGTACATACAAAAGCTTTGGAAGGGGAAAAAGAAGTCCAAGTGGTTGGAAAATAACTATTTTTGACAAAACAAAAAAAAAATTATCTTCTCAAAACCTGCCCTTCTCTTCTTTTTTAGATGCAAATTTTTTGTTGCTTCAACCTGATTTTGCAGATAGCTTTGCTTCCTCTACATTTGTTTATAATTTCCCATGTGTAAAAGAAAAGAAGGTAAGGATGAAGGGAAAAGAAGTACACAGCCCAGGATCTTAACTACAACTGACAGCAGAATCTTAGGCTATTTACAGCCTGAAGTCCAGACTCAAGGCAGTCTTCAGATTTTTTTCTGTGCAACAGATTACTGTGCACACCATCAGTGCATTGCAGCATTGCTGCAAGTCAAGTTTTTTTTTCTGAGGGAAGCTGAGAGGATGAGAAAGAGGTTATGCTACTTTCACAGAGGCTGATATTTGTAAGACTTTTAGAGATGATTTTTTTCTTAAATGACATTGCTGCCATTCCTAGATCTTCAAGGCAAATAATGTGTCCTTCTATTTTACTAATCCAAATATTATATTTAGGCTGAAGGAATCTAATTAGCATTGGCTTATAATCAGTTGTTGACAATACTAAGCTTTAAAATAATTTCTTATTCAAATAATAATTCATGCTAATTTAAAGCATTTTAATGCATCATCAATATAACAATTTTCATACAGAGGGAAGGGCATGTTAGTGCATAAGCTTTTAATTCTGTGCACCTTCAACACACCTTACAGCCAAAATTTGCACAGACCATAGTTAACACTGTTTTGTAATTCTTTTAAGTACCGAGGTTTCAGTACGTTCAAAGATCTTGGTTGTTCTCTTGTCCTATAAAAGTGTTTCAACATCCAGGTTTGGTTTCTAGGTCTGAATGATATGTGTGCATTTTCTCTAAAACAACACTCTAAACAAAGTTCACAAGCCAGAACCAGTTGTCTAAGGCAGTAGATAAATAGAATATGAGTAATAACGATTGTCCATATAGACTCAGTACAAGTTAATGTGCATGATTTTATTAAAAAAATAGTATAAATTCATCCACGGATATATATGCATCATTGCAAATTCATACATGTTGTGAACAACATATATATTCTCTCTCCACATATGCATTTATTCTCATATGCTTAAATATGATTCTTTATTACAGGTTCACACTCAAAGATGTAGTTGGCAAAGATAATTGTGGAATGCTGACCGGACTCTTTTCTTTCTTTCTCCCCTGCATGCTGTGTTGGAAGAGACAAGTGGAAACCCAGATTTTCTGTTTACTTTTAGGATGCTGTTACTCAGATTTTGTCAGAGAGGAAGATACATGCTTGTGACATCCTTTGCTTCTGTGGTTAACTCAGCTTGTTTGCTGTAAACCATTTCTGAAGAGATGGCTGAGGGGAACCTCATCAGTGTCTGTCTGTGCCTGCAGGGAGGGGTCAGAGCATGGACCAGGCTCTGCTCGGTGGTGCCCAGCAATGGGACAAGAGGCAACGGGGAGGAATCGATGCATAGGAGGTTTCACCTGAACATGAGTAAGAATTTCTACACTGTGCAGTGACCACACACTGGAACAAATCACCCAGGGAGGGTGTGGAGTCTCCCTCACTGAAGATAGCCCAAAACCATATGGGTCCTATTTTGTCTCATGTGCGCTGGGATGGTTGGACCAGACCTTACCCATTGAGTGATTCTGTGATCTCACAGTGCTCAGTGTTCACTACAACAATACTTTGTGTTAATCAGTACAGTGAAATATTACATTGTCCAAAGACATCATGTGCTCCTTCCATGGAAGAATTAAGATGTTTATGTTATAACATAGTTGATGATAAAGATTAGTTTTCCTTAACTGGAGGAGATAAGAAGCAATACTATTTTTCTGTTAGGCACCATCAGAAGGAAATTACATTTTGGCCTGCGGAAATTTGTTGCATCTATGCATAGACGTATACTCAAAGCCCAACTGTTCTAAAATAGGCATTTATTCCTCCTTTTCTAAAATTCTTTAGACAGGCAAAATGTGAAATTTCATGGTCATACAGAGTCTTCAAAAATATTACAGAACTGAGAAATAGAATCTGGCATTTGATCTCTATAGAAGATTCTCTTGGACACAAGAAAAAGACAAATAAGAAATCAGGATGTAAAGAATGAAGGACTCCTTGACATAAGACCTTATGTACCACGACTGAAATAATGGCATCGAATTCAAGCATTCAAGATAACATTGAATTCATCCTATATGTTATTAGAACTCAACCCTTCGGTTTTTTGTGTGTTCTATTATTATTATTATTATTATTATTATTATTATTATTATTATCATCATCATCACACTTTTCCTTATGTTCTGGAAGTCTATTATATATATTTTAATGGGGTTACATCAGGCTGGCAGCCTGTCACTTTGTGGGTGTCCCCAGGGCTCAATTTTAGAGCCGGCAGTGAAACTTGTTGGAGTTGAAGGAGTGTCTGGACAACACTCTTAGTCAGAGGGTTTAGTTGTAGGTAGTCCTGCAAGGAACAGACCGTAGATTAGATGATCCTTGAGAGTCCCTTCCAACTCAATATATTCCATGATCCTGCAATTAAAAATAGGAGGGATAGTCCCTAAACTCTCCTATATTTTTTTATGAATTTGATATGTAAATACATCCAAAACACTGGCTAAGCCCCTTTCATTAAAGAATTCTCTCACAAAATACTTTTATCCTGAAAAATTCAAACTGAATAAATGATGGAGACAGCTTGGAAAAAGTAAAGGCAAGAGGCTTACCATTCAGTTACTTAAAATGAACAATCAAAAAGTGGAGTGTCTGCACAATGCAGTTAAAAATGCCAAAATTCATTTGCCTTAAAAAGAACAATATTATGGTTTATTCATAATAGATTATATAATATAGTTGCAATAGCTATACTGTACTAGCATTTTCTGTGCTAGGATAATCAAATAATCACTGTTTAATGGAAAATGTCAATAATCCTGTGTTATTTTCCAAATATATTTAATTAATTGTCTCTTAGACATGTCACAGGGTGGAAGTAGAAAGGAAAGCTAGGTGTAAATATTTCATACTTTTCTCACCCCACAATATTCACTATAAGCCCATTTTGCTTGACTCAATTTAATACATTTAAGTTAATCTGGGGAACATTATTATTTAATTTCAGAATTTTGAGTTCCCTTTCCCCTTCGGCGAAACTATTGATTTAAGACAGATATTTTCTTTCTTTAAAGAACTATTAGCAAAAGTATTTCTGATTCTAAATAAGATTTCTATACAACTTATCCAGATTAAGGACATTTTATATTGTTTTTATAATGCAATTGTTCTGTAAAGTTTCCAAGTTCAATTTGGCTCATTTTTTTAAAACTTACTTGCTTTAATTATGGTTATGATAGTTCTGCTGTATAGCAGAAGCACCCTAGGATACACATCTTTTTAGATTTATTGGAGTAGTCTTACCCTGTGGCAGTGTTGCAAACAGTCCATTTTATTACAGAAAACTGAATATGATGGAGAAGTAAAAAGGCAAACCTTTGACTCAAGGCAAGAAGGTGTAATTTTATCAATTTTTAAAATACCCCTATTTACGTATGTTTCCCTAGACACTTGCTCTTAAATGGGTAAATTCCTGCCTGTTTCACATTTGTTCCACCTTGCCAGTAATCCTGTGTATCATGAAGGCAGGGGTGTCTGCATGTTATCCTCAGAGCATAACAGCTCTAATTCTTTCCAGAAATTAAAGAGATTAAGTAGAATTTGCACATGATAAAGCACTCCAGCTTCCAGCACAGGAGCAGTAGGACCAAAGTCCAGAGAGCTTTTGCCACTCATGTTTTTCAAACTTCACACAGGTAGACATACTTTTGTCACAGTTTAGCTCTTGAATTGCAGTCCCTTGTGTGTTTCCCAGATTCCTTTTAAATGAAATACTTTTAAAAGAAATTACAACCTTACTCATTTTCTTTAGGGTGTTGGAGATATTTTGGTTAAATTTAGCTAACGAATAAAACACTAACTCCTGTGTCATAGGATCACAGAATTACAGAATCATGGAATGGTTTGGATTGAAAAGGACCTTAAAAATCATCCAGTTTCAACCACCTGCCATGGGCAAGGACACCTTCCATTAGGCCATGTTGCTCAGAGAACCAGCCAACCTGGCCTTGAACTCTTCCAGGGATGGGACAGCCACAGTTTCTCTGGGCGACCTGTCCCAGGGCCTTATCACTCTCATAAGAACACATTTCTTCCTTAAATCCCATCTAAATCTACCCTCTTCTACTTTAAAGCCATTGCTCCTCATCCTGTCACGACAGACCCTACTAAAAAGCCTATTCCTACATTTCTTGTCAGTTTTCTTTAGGTATTAAAAGACTGTTGTAAGGTCACCCTAAATCTTTCTCTTTTCCAGGCTGAACAATTGCAATTGTCTCAGCCTTTCCTCACAGAGGGGGTGTTCTATCTCTATGATCCTTTTTGTGGTCCACCTCTGAACCTGCTCAAATAGGTCGCTGCCTTTCCCATGCTGAAGATTCCAGAGCTGCGGGCAGCACTCAACACATAGGACAGATCTAACTAACACACATTTTCACTCAGTTCTCTATAAAGCTAAATATCTGATAAGTGGCTAAGAAAGAAGAGCCTGCAATGTCAATATCCTTTTGCTCATGTGTACAGAATGGATTTAGTATAAAAGTCTAATAATACACTTGTACTTTCAGTACCAAATCAATGTTATTGTAAATTAATGCTTTCCTGTATTTGTATATACACGCAACATTCATGCATATATATAACAATCCTGTTTGTGTTTGTTTAGCATTCTACTTCGCCAATTAATAATTTTCTGGAATCCATTTATTCTTCGCAGGGATAATATTTGCAGAAAAAAAAAAAAAAATCCCCTCAAAAAATTTAACTTCATTCTGCCTTTGGGGAAAGGAGCAGCAGATGATGCCAAAACCTACATGTCAGTGCACAGATGCATGAAGGTTGTAAGGGCTGAATTCTGTTATTGAGGGAAAGGTATCTTGTTCAAATGGCATTAAGCTGATTACAGAAGGAATATCCTGGTTACAATTAGCTGTCCCAGCAAATGAAGGCTTTTCATGAGGCAGCTGTGATCTAAAATCCAATGTAATCAAATAGGTTAAATCACAAGTAATCCCTGGAGGTACTAAAGAATCTCACAAAATTTGTTACCAGCTTTCAATCTCCTATCTGATAATTCATCTTACATATTGACATGAATAAAAAGGAAGAAATGCAAGTTTTATTTCACAGTTAATATAAATGACTGGACTCTTCATCTATTGCATAATCTTGATATAACCACATAAGAGCCAAATCTCATCTGTGGTTTTCCTATCAGAAATATATATATATATATATATAAGTTTGAAGGGCTTCAAGTGTCTTGTTCTCTGGAAGGATAAAGAGATACTCTTGAATATCCTTCTCAGCTAGTGACCTATTAACTGTACTTGACGTACTTGGTCATAACTGTACCCCCAGACACCTCTGCTGATCATATCAAGGTTTCATAATTTCAAATGTCTGAGCTTTGGCAAGCATTTCTGCCTTTAGTGCTAAAGAGAATGTCCTTCTTAAATTGCTAAGAGGTCTCATATGAGAGGTGAAAATCCTATCCATCACTTATATTGAGTAAAAACCTTAAATCATCTAAATTTGCTTCCTCTGTAAGTGCTTGTTCCTTTTTAAAATTAGATGTTCTGGAAATGTAATTAAGATAGTATTTTTCCCCCTTCAATAAGAAGTACTAATATAAGAGAGAAACATCAGTTTTCGTGCAATGCAGCAATCTGGAATCTGCATCTTAATTGAACACAAGCTTTTCTATTGTTCTTGCTTAGTCAGTTTTACAACTGTAGCTTTGATGTGCGTCTTGCACAATATGACTAAAGGAACAATTTAAAAGAAAAGCTGCATAAGGCAGAGTACAGTGGAATCTAAAAAAAAAAAAAAAAAAAAAAAAAAGGTAGTTTATATAACAGGAAGAGCATCCAAGGTGACAGCAAAGACTACATAAAATGTGTTGATTCTTGTGGGATGAAAATGTTGCATCTGAGCACGTACAAGGTAATTTTTTTTTTTTTTTTTTTTTTTTTTTTTTTTTTTTTTTTTTTTTTTTTCCCCCAGGATAAAGAAGAATCCAGGTATACTGTAGCTTCATCTTCTATATACTCAAATATCCAGCGAGAACACAAACCTGTCATGGATTTATACTGCTGCAAATTGGACTGGAAAGCCCAATCTAATGCTTGACATCTGTCTTTTACAAGAGTTCAGTGAAGTCTTACTGAAATACAGTATATCACTGCAAAGCTGTAACTACTGTCTTGGGTATTTCTTCTCTTTCTCTGTCACTTCCACGCTACATCAGCGTTTTAATTTATTTCACAGAAATATCTCCAATTCTCCTTGAAAAGTTTAACTGCTACCTTCTGCTCACTCCTTGCTGTAGAAAACCAGAGAACACTCATTTCCTTGTAAGGAGCTAAATGGAAAGCAGAAAGACAACTTCCTTAATTCCTTTCTTTCTAAAAATGAGAGAGGGGGTTGCTTGTTTGGGTGGGTTTTTTTTTTTTTTTGTTTTTTTTTTTTTTTTTTTTTTTTTTTTTTTTTTTTTTCTTTTTTTGGGGGTGAGGGGAGGTGATGGATTTTTTTTTTCTTTTCCTGGTTTCCTATCATGGTTTAAGCCCAGCTGGCAACTAACTACTACACAGCCACTCACTCACCTCCCTCACTCATTCACTCACTCACTTATTAACCTCACTCACTCACTCACCCTTCCCTGGTGGGGTGGGGGAGAATCAAAAGAGTAAATGCAAGAAAAGTTGTGGGTCAAGTTAGGTGGTTTAATAGGAAAAGTAAAAGTCATGCACACAAGCAGAACAAGGAATTAATTCCCCAGTTCCCACGGGCAGAGCAGGGCCCCATCACACTTAAGAATGACTTGGGAAGACAAAGACTTCTTCTTCCCCCAGCTTTGAAAACTGAGCATGACACCATATAGTGTGGGACATCTCTTTGGGCAGTTGGGATCAGCTGTCCGAGGTGTGCCCCCTCCAAACTCTTTGTCTACCCCATGTTTCCTCGCTGGTGAGGGGGATGAGGGGCAGAAAAGGCCTTGATCCTGTAGCATCAATAACAAAAACATCCCTGTCACCAGCACTGTACAAGCACTGCTCAGTGATAGCCACCACAGATCCAAAAATCAACCCCATACCAGCTAATGTGAAGAGAATTAACTCTGCCCCAGCCAGAACCAGCATGGCCTCCTAGACCACAGGAGCCTCTGCTGCTTCTCACCAAATTGGTTTCCTTCCTGAGATATATATCTCCCACTCATCACCTGGCATCAAGCTTTGTCTCTCAGGCTCAGGGCACAAAATGCACTGCCCCAAAACCAGTCTGGTACTTGTTTTGTTAATATTTCTCTGCATATTAATACTCTCAAAGTTGCCTAGTCCCAGCAAAAATGCTTCCCAGGGCATGTCCTTGTGCCTTCAAATTCCATATATGCACCTGCTCTGCAAAGCAGTTTATGAATATCACGTGTTACCCTGGGTTTTCTGAGTTTCTTTATTAGCCTTTTGATTTTCATAAATAGAGTCAGATCTTTTAGTTACTGTAGAATATTAGAGCAGTTTTTCTACCTTTCCCACAGAAGTAATATAAACAAATCCTTTGTTTTTCATTCTCTGTCCTTTGTTTGCATATTTCTATCCTGAAAACAATTGTAACTGGCAATTCGTCTGGCCACTGAGGCTGAGGGGTAGAAACCCCAAAAAGCCAATCTTCTGCTAGACCCAAAAATGTATAAAAATAAAAGAATAAACAAAGGGGCCTCTTCTCTCCGGCCTTTCAGCTGGAAGCTGGATCAGAAGAACCTCTGCAGAAATCTCTTGTCTTCATGTGATTTCTTTGTGTTTCACGGTGACAATCACGTGCTTTTGCTTGTAGTCACTTCAAAAGATGCTTTTCTGAAAAGCCAGTTTATTCTAATTCTAAGTAAATTTTTATCATTCTGGAAAGAATACTTAGAATATTGACTGAAGACATCTCAATTTGATTATTTAAAAGCATATATAGAGAAAAAGGATTTTTCTCTACTTCTTGTATCATAAATACTTCTTGGCAGTAAAATATTTCTCAGTCAATAGCATCCAATTCAATAAAATTATTGAAAAGAAAATATATTTTTAAAAGAAATATTTTTAATAATACTTATTAAACAAAAATGTTTGGACAGGAATCTGTCTTTTGGCTGATAGATAACCAATTGTAGAAACAAGTAGAGTATCTCAGGGAAATAATTCCTTTAGATTCCTCATGTTTCTTAAACATTTCTGAGGATTTGGACACCATTGAAGACCAATGAATAGACTCAGTGAAAATGGACTGAATCCTGCAGAGTAGGGTATTTGTCTCTACTTCCAAAAACAATGGACAAAACTAAAATTAATTCTATGACAAAACATTTAGCCTTCCTCTTTATTTAAAACTCTCCCTCGGGGATCCTAAGAGAGACACCAGCATCCTTTCCCTGAACACAACTGTTCAGTTGTACAGGAAAGAACTATACCAAGTTATTACACATCTCTTAACAAGATCAAAAGGAGAACATATTTTTTACTTCAGCTCTTCGAATTACAGTAGCCCACTGAAGTTAAGTAGTTACCATTGTAGACACTATTGTCTAGGACTGGACATGAATGATGAATAAATGGATGTAAAATATGTATTAAGAACACATACAAAAAATTGCTACATTGAGACTCAAAGGAAAAAGAAAGGGAAATAAAAAAAATTATTAGGAATTTGCTAATGGGATGCTTTTGTAATACATTTCCAATGATTATCTAACATTCTGTTCCTTATTTGGATTGGGCTTTTTTATTATTGTTTTGTTTCCAGAACTTCCTCTGCTGTTTCCTGCAGTTCAAATGAGTTGCTCTACCCCAAGCTTTGACTTTACAAATTTTCCTCCCAGAGAATTTGAGTTAGAATTTGCTTATTCCTAACAGCATTCCAGCTACAAGTTTATTACTCCATGCCAGTTTCTGCTCAAGCAGTGACAAACCACCTGTGGGAATAGATCAGACAAATATGAATCCCAGCCAGCTGTAACTACAGCAGGCAAATTGCTGGTTCACTGGAGTAGTCTACTTTTATTTATTTGTCCCTAATTATAGGACATGGATTTTAGGAAATAAAATTATAGCTGTTTTCTGCAAGGCCAGTATCTCCCAGAAAAATATGTTGGAGCAGTATAGAAAAAGTTTATTTAAAATAATATTGTATCCTTCGAAATTAGCCTTCTTCTGTGTAGACTGGCGATCAAATGTTACTTAGAATTGTAATCCAAGTAGTATAAAAGGGAGAAAAAAAATCCCAGGAGAAGAAAATGTTCAGTCTTCCTCCTTTAAAATAAATGATCTGTACAGAAGAAAGTTTTGAATGTAAGATTAATGTACATTTTATTAAATGAATACTTGCCATATACAATCTCACAGATGAAAGGTTTATTTGAATAGTTTTATTCATTTTGAAATAGGGCATTGTAACACTTTAGCATTGTAAAAATGGGCTTTTACAGTGTTTGACACGTGTGAAATGAGGTGGCTGTTCAACATCTGTTCTGAAACATTTACAAAATTCCCCTATTAAATTTTAACATTGTGCTCTGAAGTATTCTGCACAATGTAATCAGAAATCCTGGTATATTTTGTTTCATTCAAATACTAGATCTCAATGGAGAGCTTTGGGGTGAAAAACTCTTACAGGTCTACCTATTGAAGGGAGAAAATATTATATTGATCTTTATATAAAAGAAATTATACTGAAAATCTGTAGTTGCATATAAATAAAGGCTTCTTAATTAGTTTTGACAGATTTAAGTTTCAGGCAGATTATAAAGCAAAAAATGTAAAAGTATTACTATTATCTTATAGGAAAAAAAAAAAAATTGAAAACACTAGAGAGCAGGTTTTTGTTCTTCAGGGTTCTGCATTGTTTCCAGGGGGAAAAGGCCTGGAGGAGAGAGGGGGCAAGAGAACTGGTTAATATTCAAGGATAGTACCTAATAGCTCTGAAGAGATGGATTCCAGCAAAGAGGAAAAGACAAAGACCTGTTTTGATGAGCAAGAAACTCTTGGAAAAGCTGAAACATAACGAAGCCCGCAGAGAGTGGATGCAAGGACAGGTAACCTGGGTAGAACACACAGATAGTGCCCAAGCAGTCAGAGATCAGGTTAGGAAAGGTAAAGCCAAATTAAAGGTCAAAGTAAACACGGACAGGGACATCAAGGGCAAAAAGAAAATATTTTCGGTACATTGATGATAAAAAGAAGACTAGGGAAAATGGGGGCCTCTCTAGAAGGCAAGAGATTTGGTTAAGTGGGATGTAGGGAAGGCTGAGGTATCCTCAGTTCTGTCATATTTTATTATGATGTTTATTCAGAATCACTAATCAATCTCTATCTCATTTTTTCAACCTCTGGGGCTTTGATGATGACATCACTTTTTTTTTAATCTATTCAATAAAATATTTTTCCACTCAAAATGTGGATTATCTGAAACGCAGCTTTTTAGGCAAGAAAATCTTCTTGGTTGCAAGGAAAAACACTATTATCATGACCCAAGAGAGAACTCAACACTAGAATAGTTAGAAAGATGGTGTGTTGAGTTAACATATTTCTTGTCCTTTTCATACCTGCTTAAGTGGTGAATGAAACTGAGAAAAAAGGAAAATCTAGTCACTTCAAGAGTTAGAGTGAAAAGTGAGAGAAGACCTCGATTCCTTGTACAGATCTTAAAGGTACTTATATTAGAAAACAAGGTTGAACAGCTGAATCCTATATTTTTTATTGTTATTGGTTTACCTTTAAGAGTTCTGAGAGTTCTTTCCTAGTCATTGCTATAAATCACAGTTCATTAAACAGGGTTTATTTAGCTGATATTGTTTTAACTCTGCAGCAGGACAAATTAAATCAAGACCACAAACTACTTAGTGGATTTCATTTTGGTTAGTTTGTTGGTTGGTGGGTTGGGTTGGTTTTTTGTTTGTTTGTTTGTTTGTGGGTTTTTGTTTGTTTGTTTTGTGTTTTTTTGTTTTGGGTTTTGGTTGGTTGGTTGGTTTGTTTTGTTTTGTTTTGTTTTAATTTACAACAGTATTAGGAAAATTGGAGAAGGAGGAATAAATTACTACTTTAAGACAATGAAACACATTGAATTCTTAAATGATTGTGCCTATATATGCTGTAAATCTGTAGCAGTTCCACTGTCATGAATATTGGCTTAATATCCAATTACAGCTTACCAGTACTATTGACTTTATATGTCAGAGAAGTTATATTTCTGCACTTTTGAGATTATTAATCTGTTCTTTAACAATGAACAAATGAACAAAAGAAATTTTAATTTCCACAGATTGGAAGCTGTTACTTAACTATCCTATTTTAAACAGCAAATTTTATGACTTAGTCAATGATTTTTTTAAACTGATTTGATTAGGTGTTTCTGCAATTAATTCAGTCTGTTCACTGATGAAAAAAGGGAACAAAACAGCACTGACATGTACACTGAACATAATTTCTGATGCAATTTCAATTTAACTTATTTTTCTGTTTAAACATAACATTCCCACAAGTGGTTAATTTGTACCCTTTGGCATTACATCAACACATAGGAAATTTTCTGACAATAGATCTGGGAAGTGAAAGGTAAAGATGAAGCCTACAAAATTCTCCTTATTTAGAGGAGGTTGTAAATAATTTTTCATAATAAAAAATATTACAGTTGTTAATTGACAAATATTTGGACTGAACTTCTGTAAAAAGATTATACAGACTTTTCAGCAATATTATAAAAAAATGTTAGAAGTAATTTATTAATAGGTATGGTGAACAAGGTGTATGTGTGTTTTGGTAATAAATTCCAAATATTCCATTATTTACTACAGAGAAATAGCTATGCAGAAGGTATTTTAAAGGTTTTATGATCTGTTCTTGCAGTCATTTCGTGCTGAAAACCCTTGTTTCATTCTTCCTGGTATAAGTAATAAAGAAATATTGTACTTTGTGATTTTGTTTCAAGAAACTCTTGAAGTATTGAATATTGGGAAAGTATTAAAAGTGCAAGTGTATGCTTTCCCTCTTCCTGCCTAGAAAGCTCTGATTTGGCTATTCCATCTTGCATGCTACTTGTAGTTTTATTTCCTGAACATAAACTGGGAAGGTTCAGGCAAGGGCAAGAAGGATGGACAGACATGGAATGTGTGCTTCACAATGAGCAAATCAGGAGGAGTCTTCAGTGCAATAAAAATAAAATCAGGAGGAAGGTAGTGGAATAGAGAGATTTTGAAAGATCCATAATATCATGACATTTATTAAAGATGATAAAAAAGCATGCATTTCTCAGTGTGTGTGGCTACAATCCTCGTGTTGATTTAAATAAGAGAGAATTTGAATTTAAGAGTGTGTTCCCTTAAATTTTTGTTTTCAGTCACAGCACATCTCTGTTCTGGGAAACTATAGCAGATGTCAGAGGGAAAAAAAAAAAAAAAAAAAAAAAAAGGTTTGAGCCAAGGGGAAAAAAATATAAAAGGAGGTAAAAATGCACCCCTGCATCAGTTGATTTAACCCTGTATGTAGCAAAGAGTTTGTATAGGAAGATCTAAGGAAATTAAGGGTTTCCATGTTGGTGTTACTGACAGCAAGGATCCAATTGGGGATTATTTGCAGAACCAAGTAGCATAAGGTAGTCTGAATTTAAGTGAAGCAGTAAGTCCTAATTGAAGATGACAGTGTAGATACTTTCCCAGGAGCACGTAATTGTTTAAGAGGATCTTAGAAACTGATACTAGAACAGAAGCATCAGCAAGTGCAGAGAAAGGGGACAAATTTCACCACCCCTCTTATTGATCTCTTTGTAGATATACACTAATTCAGCTGACACCTCAGCTCAGCCTTTCCAAACTATTTCAGTCCCAATCAGACTGCCTGTCATGTAGAGCCACAGATGATCTTTGGGAAATAAAAAAAAAAAAAAAAGTCAATGTCTCTTTTCTAGCACTGAAAGAACTAGTTCTGAATTTCAGACCTCAAACTGGAAGTGACCAACTCAGATATTACAAGTAAATTTCATAATTTTGTGTTGAGTCCAAAAGAATACCATGTCTAAAATAAAGCTAAAATCTATCTTAACATTTACACTGATGGCTTAATTTTAAACTCCACCACAAGTTAATATGGCAGAGGTGATTAATGATTTTGGAGTTAAATTATATTATTTTTTTTTCTTGTTATATTAAAACCCAAAAATTTATTGTTTTCTTTTTGGTCATTTGACAGCTGGGATTTCACTGGCTTTTTATAAGTATTAATTTTGTGTGTGTATATATATATATATATATGTACATATACACGCACATTTTTATTTTACAGCTGCTGTTTATGTGTTTTATTTTAGTTCCACAAGGAACTAATACTTAATTATTATATTTAGATACCTCATTTAGAGACACCTAATGCACTTTTCTAAATGTTTTGAAAATGCACTGTAGCTTTTTAATGGATTACTTCTTTAGATGGATTTTAATGCATTTTGTTGCTGCAGTGTTTCTGTTGCTGAGTGTTTAATGTCAAAGCTCCTGCTAACTGTCCAACACTGTGTAATCTGCTGTTCTTTTGTTTTCAACGCTTTGGAATTGGAAATGTGCTGAAAAGCAGGGGCATCATTCTCCATGAGGGCTCTTATGCAAAGTAGGAATCTGAAGATAGAAAAGGTTGATGTGAAATTTTTTAAGAGTGTATATGCAGTAAATAACACTATTGATTTTTGGGGGGCTATGTTGCACTTGTGCATATTTTAATCATAGCTGACTCAGATTTCAGTTCTTCAAAAATTTAGGTCCGGTTGTGGTGACAGGAAAAAAAAAGAACCTAATGTTTTGTAATTGTAAGAAGCAACTCAAAATTGATTTTTCATGGGCTAATTAGACCACAGTAATAAACTTATAAGACCAAAATAAACATCTGTGGCTTTCAGCTCATTTTTAACTAAACAAACAAACAATAATAACACTAAGCAATATATGTCCTTGTACATGCCATTTTTAAGTTGATTGCCACTATAGAATTTATGTTGAGGATCATTTCTTTATGGGAAAATTCTGCACCGATTCATTCCCATAGGTGCTATAAACCGATTCATTCCAATAGGTGCTATAAACAGGAATTACATATTTGATATTTATAATACAAATAAATGTACCCAGTGTTGTAATGGTAAAATTTCATGGGCAGAAATATCTGAATTCACACTGTAGTAATGATTCTATCTATATAGAAATTATCTTCATCTTTAGTGAGGCAAAATACTCAACAATTTTAAGGTACCTTTAAGAAATAACTGTTGTGTCCATAATCCACATATCCATAAAAGCTGTAGCTTGTTTTAAATAGTTCCTGGTTTCTGTTTGTTTACATATTTGAGAATTCTTCTGATCAAATCCCTTTGACCTTATCTAATTATCCTGTCCTTCTTTAATAATATTTTGAAAGCAGTTGTATCTTTTTTCCTTGGATAGAAAACAATATATTCTTCATTAATTTCTCTTTTTATCATATTTATACTTAATTTTTCTTACCATTTTCTGAAAATCATCAAAAATTTGATATTGAATTATTTTTTCCTTTAAACAAGTTTCTCATTTTTTTTTTCCTATGTTTCACTTTAAACCAGACTGTCTTTTTTTTTTTTTTTTTTTTTTTTCTTTTCACATTTCTGCTCTTTCAGTTGTTCTTTTTAGAAGATAAAACTTTTAGTCATAAATCTAACTCCAGCCATAGAAAGGACTATCGTACAGAGGCTTTTTATGATCCATAATGGCTAAAATAATTTTAATTTTTTTCCTAATATTTGCAGAAATAATTGTTTCAGACATATTTCAAATGTTATAGATTAAATAGAAAATAAAATAATTAATAATTTTTAATCATTTCAATTAAGAATCATGATATTATATAACTAAATGCCCTTGCTAATAAATTATGGATACACAAAAAGTTCCTAAGCAAATCCAATTCAGACGTACTTTCCATCTCAGGCTACGATGGCACAAGAATAGTATCAATCCATTCCATCATGAAAACTATTAAAGAAACACCCTATTTAGGTAGGTAATGAAGGTATTGGGAGTTTGTCCTTCTATCCACAGCTCATCAAGTCTTAAGTGTTGATGTGTACCCAGAAATCCAGGTAATTTTTCTCTACCTACACACAAGATGAAATTTAACTAGGAAATGTTGTTTTCTTTAAATGAGAAAGAGACTGAAATAGAGAACACAAATCCCTTGTTCCACTACTTAAATAAAGTATTAAAAATGTAATGTTTAAAGAGTGACAAGCATTTGTCAGCAGTAAATGTTTCATGCTCAACAGAGTTTTCCTTAAGAAGTTGTGCAGCTATAGAATTTTATCACACTCTTCTATACTGTGGTACATTGACTTAAAGAGTGAGAATATAACAAGACATTAAGGTGTTAAGTTATGGCAAAGTGTCAATAAAAAGACAAACAAAACTAGAAGTTTAGTAGGTGAGAGGCTGGACATGGCCCGGCCGTGTGCGCTGGGAGCCCAGAAACCCCCGTGTGCTGGGCTCATCCAAAGCCCCGTGGGCAGCAGGGCAGGGAGGGGATTCTGCCCCTCTGCCCCGCCCTGCTGAGACCCCACCTGCAGGGCTGCATCCAGCTCTGGGCTCCAGCACAGGAAGGACAGGGAGCTGCTGGAGCCAGCCCAGAGGAGGCACCAAGGTGATCAGAGGGATGGAGCAGCTCTGCCCTGAGGAAAGGCTGAGAGAACTGGGGTTCAACCTGGAACAGAGAAGGCTTTGGGGTGACCTAATTATGGCCTTCCAGTACCTGAACGGAGCTCACAAGAAAGATGGAGAAATGCAATTTACAAGTGCCTGGAGTCACAGGACAGGGGGAAGAGGTACAAATTGAGAGAGTAGAATTAAATTAGATATTGGAAGATTCTTGCCTGTGAGGGCCGTGGGGGCCCTGGCACAGGTCTCCCAGAGAAGCTGTGGCTGGCCCATCTCTGGAAGTGTTCAAGGCCAGGCTGGATGGATCTCTGATCAACCTGGTCTTGTGGAAGGTGTCCCTGTCCCATGGCAGAGAGGTTGTAACAAGATGGTCTTTGAGGGCCCTTCAAACCCAGGCCATTCTGCAATTCTATGCAAACCTTTCTTTTAGCTCTGTGTATCTGCATGTGTACAGGAATACTTATGTGTAATCAGGAATTTAAAAACAAACAAACAAAAAAAAAAACCCTATTACAATGGAATTATTTTATGCAGCTTTCAGTTAGAGTCCTTTGACATCTATGGTTTGAGGCTTGAATTTCATATCCATATCTTCCAGGATGTCCTTAATATTTGTAAGTATTTTCATACTGATGTTGTGCTCGCAATCACAACTTGCTGGTGTGGCAGAAGGTTTAATGGCACAGAATCATAAACCCACCTTGCTTATAAAGCATGAGAGCATAACTAAAAGGCTACAGTCAGATTAAATATGCTCAACAGTACCTAGAACTTGAATATTTCTCAACCTGATAGCCTCTTTTAGTTTTCTTATTTTTCCATGGCTCTTGAGGAACAAATGGCTGGTCAGATAAACTGTTGTGACCTTTGCATTATTCTCACTCCCACCGTCCTCCTTCTGGGCCTGGAACCTTCCATTTTTTACACTGTAGTAGTAAGCTTCGTAACATCACTGAACAACATATAGTCCAATTCTTCTGCTTCCTCCAGGTGTCTGAGATAATGCTCATGGTTAATATAGTTAATATTTGCATGCAAAGTAAATCTACTCTTTCAAAACACTACTGCTTATGTGTGAAAAATTACATGAGCACAGGACATGAGACCCAGGACCCAACTTCTTTTTATGTCATTGACAAATAAGATCCTTTGAATAAGCTGCTCTCCCCTACCCTCTCCATCAGAAGAAGTCATCTGCTGACTGCCATTTTTCAGGTTTCTTTCTATTCCCTTAGTTTAAGGAACAATGTGTAATATTTATTATTAACACAATTTAAAAACCATAATATGACATATATTTAAACGCAGCTAGTAGAATTATGTTTTCCATTAAAACTTCACACTGATTTTTAAATACAACTACTCAATTATAATATCCACTTTTCTGTAAAACTCTTAAAGGAGAAAAATTCTCTGTAACCAAAGTTAGTAATTTTCCAGTTTAATCTGCAGGAAAAAACCCAACACAATGCAACTAGGTACTTAAATCCAAAGGTCTTATTGAAACAGTAGCTACTTAATCCTAATGAACAGTTTTCTGAGTCTAGTGATGTACCTCTATGTTTCTTTGGACATATATATAAAATGTTATCTTAAACCTGTCACTGACTTCTTTAAGGTATATTAACACTTTTAATACTTGAGAAAGGAGTGTGAAATGGAAAATTTAGTGTATCATGACATTTGGGAAGAAAAACTGATCTCTAACAGACTATCAAAATACTATTTGAATTTCAGAAGACATATACTGTCGCAGTGTCCTCGGAGCGCTTGAGAGGCGTTGGCCACAGGCTAGCTCAGATTTCCCTCACCGCGGCTCACGCGTTCGAGGTCGGGGTCGCGTGTCGAACAGGCAACCTTCTGCCTGTGGGGCCTTGGTTCCCCACACCAACAGCGGACCAGATGATAAATACGACAACAGCGGCAATAGAAGAGTGACTCTCTGAGCAGGGTAACAGGTTTATTCAGTGGGAGCCAGACAGGAGCTCTGCACCTGACCGCAGCTTCTCAGGAGAGCCCCGAGCAACGGTTGTGCAGCAACTTTTAAATGGGGGAGGACCAAGGGGCGGTAACAACAGATTAACCAATCGGGATCTCGTAGGGCGTATCTGGGGGAGTTAACTCTTAACAGGAGAACCAACCACAAATGGGAAAAAGGAGATTTCCTGGGCACCAGCCTATCACTCGAAACCCTCCCTGGAACTTTCCAGAATCCAGGGAAAGGCCCCAGAGTGACAGACAGGGGGCCCAAGGGGAGAGAGGGGGGATTGATAATAACAGGTGAGGGGTAGGGATGATTGACAACTAACTTGAAATTATATAACAGACATGAGGGGGATGAACCATTGGGGGAAACGGGGAGTACATAGAACAAACCATTACAAAACTCAATGCAAAAATACATTACAATTTCTGTACTGCCACAATATACTTTTCTTTAAAATAAGTTATAGATTCCTGTCATTCCTAAAAGTCAAATATATGGTTTCCTATAAATACATAATTAAAATGTTTCCTGTTGCTTATACGTAAGTGTTTTGGAAGAAAAAACATGCCTGCATAGAGTATTAAATAAAAGACTGGTCTTACATGAGGGGCAATTATTAAAGCTCTAACTTCTTATTGAAGCAGTGAGACATGGAAGAAATATCTTGAGTCAGAAAGAACACCTGTTGAACTACTGATCTATTAAAAGTTGCCTGAAAAGCATCAGCAGGAGAAATAATGTATTTCAAATTTGACTGAATTGAAGTGATTAAAGTGTATATTCTGTTGAGAAAATTGTAATAATGGGAAGAAATGATTTGCATTTCAAAAGAAAAATCAGCTATTAAAAAAGCCAATATATTTTCCAGAAAATTTCTCGACTTTAGTGTAAGACAGGATTTACATACAAATTTGAAAAACTTGGTGTAATAAAAAAATAAGACATTGCAGAAAGATTTTAATGAGACAACGGTTGTGTTTGGTTGCTTCTTTTTTCCCTTAGAAACCAAAACACAGCAAGTCAAGGGTACAAAAGAATGAAGTTTTTGTTAGGTACTGCTACAGTAGCATTTTCTACAACAATGGTGGAGGGGGTGATGGTGTTATCATTATTGTTATTATTCAGATACATTTAATATGTTTACCAGACCACTTGTATAAACTTTTTTTTCAGCTTCAACCTTAAAAATTTTAATAAAAATTTATTGCTGTGCCTTTTTTAAAGATGAGCACTGACAATAATTGAAATTCACACATTTTTTTCTCTGCCAGATACCGGAATAATATTCCAGCCTTTCTTCTTACATAAGCCTTAATGTTCATCCTCTTCACCTTCAAATCTTAAGTATAGAATGTGTATTTTAATGAAAAACACATTAGGAATATTTGATTTAAGTCGAAGATAACCCCGAGGGGTTCTGAAGATAGGGAATTCAGATAAAGGGTTAAATGCCAAGATATATCACGTATTTAAGAACATTCACTCTTTCACTTTGGCTGCAGTCTTTAGATAAGAAGATTAAACAATAGAATGTTATATACACTCACTGAGTTTTAATCTTAAAAGCAATTAGAGCTTCTGTTGTCCTACCTTACTCATGAAGGATGATCATAAGCAGAAAAAAAAAAAGAAGTACCTCAATGTGTGTACCCAAAGATTAATTTTTCAGTGAGTCTTCAGAAGACATGGCCTGGCCTTTCCCTTTTATAAAGGATATTTTCAAGTAGAGGGTTTACAGGAAGCTCTCTTTGTAAAGATCTTAGTCCTTCCCCTAATGGAAAATCAGGCCATTGAAAGGGAGAAAACTTCAAAAGTAAGTTTGGGTCTCTTTGGACCAATGTTTTAAAAAAGGTGTAATTTATTTGGTGGGAGGAGGGCATTAGAGAATTCAACTTACCAACATGGGCTGGCACATCATTTATTTCCAGCTTTAATATCATATTCTCTTAACCCTCACATTCCTTATGTAACTCTAATGTTATTTTTTCCTCATTATCCTATCACATGTGATTTTGCCGGAAAAGCACCACTTGCTACAACTCCTCTGCCAAGCTCATAATTCATTTTACAAATCCATAAGAACAGGCAAAAAAAGAAAAAAAAAAATTAAAAAAAATCACATATTATGCCAATTTGGTGAATAACCACTTTATATATATATATATATATATATATATGTATAATTTTTTTTTTTTTTTAAAGCAAAAAAATATCTATTGCTTATTCTATTGAACAGAATAGAGGAGATCAGGAAAAAAAAAATCTGCAGACTACTTGTAGTAAATCATAGGGTTGAATACAGAAAGGCAAAAATGTTTAGGTAATTTTGGATAATGGAGAACAATTACTTTAAGGGTTTCCCACTTTAACATTTCATTAACTTGTAGAAAATACTTTATACATGTATAATTGCACAGATATTGAGTAACTTCTGTTATTCCTATTTGATCATTGAGTTTCTTATTCTTTTCTTCTTCTCCTTACCCTTCAATTACCCATCTGACTGGTGTATACCACAATCTATCCTTGATAAAATAATTTTGAGGTAGTAGTTTACAATTCATTCCTGATGATCATTAAGGAGCAAAAGCACTTTTTAAATCAGCAGGACCCCTTGAGACATACTTACTGCACCCTCACACAAATGTAGCTCTCATTTTATAAAATTACAAATGATTTTAAATATCTGACCTGTACTAGTCTAGATATTTCTTTAATCATTTGTATCCTTAAAATCATTAAGGTCTTCCTGAGTTTTAAAGGCTATGCTATCTGTTGAGGTTCTTTTGAGAGAACAGGTGTCGGTTGATGGCAAAAGGCAAGAGTCTGCTCTTTGTCCGGGGGGATTTATGGCTTTAATTAGTCCAGAGCCGCTCCAACTTCTTCCCTTTCCTCTTCCCAGTGCCAAAGAGACTGCCCTGCCTCCTCCCATGGCTTTTATCCAGGGGGCAGGGGCTAGAGGCAGGGACAAGCCACTACCCAATCAGGGACAAGGTGGGAGGGGAACAGAGTTGGGTTACATTCCAGTGTGGGAGGATGGGTGGGGCAGCAGAGCAGGGACAAACCACATGATAGTTTCCAGGGAACAGAAGAAACATTTTAGAACCCAATATAAAAATGAAATACAATATAAACCTAATTAACGTACTACAACAGCTATCTATAATGAATGAGAGGGAAATAATGATAACATTTACAGGAATTTGACACCAGTCTCAGGAGTTATCATTAACATGAGTAAGAAGAAAAATAAGTTATTCTCCCATCCAAGTAACTTAAGATTCTTTCTTTAATTTTGTATAATATTCAAGTAAAGGTATTGCTACTGAAAACTAAAGAAATTGTCTGGGTAAGGCTCTCTGGTGTCCAAGAAAGGTAGACTGTGAACGTATTATCTCTATTTATACCAAACCAAAAAATGTTCAAACAATCATAGAATAGTAGAATATGCTGAATTGCAAGGGACCCATCAGGATCATTGAGTACAGCTCCTGGCCCTTCACTGGGCATCCCAACAACCCTACCACATGCCTGAGAGTGTTGTCCAAATGCTTCTTGAGCTTTGTTAGGCTTGGTGATGTGACAACATCCCTGGGGAGTCTGGTTCCATGCACAATCACTGTGGGTGAAGAACACTTCCCTAATATCCAACATAAACCTCATTTGACTCAGCTGCAGGCCACTCCCTCAAGTTCTGTCACTGATCACAATGAAGAGGTCAGCGCCTCTCCTTCCACTTCTCCTCATGAAGATGTTGAAGAACACCATTATGTCTCTCCTCAGTCTCCTCCAGGCTGAAAAATAGTTGCAAGTAGCTTTCCCTGGTCTTTTAAATAAAACTCAGATGGTAAAATCTATAGAATTTAAGTCTGAGGTGTGACATTCAAATTTGTCCTGCAGTTATAATTTTGATTCAGCTGAGTACATCAGATTCACCTGTGCCTGTGTTCATGACCATAGCAAGTAACTAATTAATTTCCTGGGAGGTCAAGGCAGTCCTCATCGAGTCTCTCATGGGTGAGACAACGGGCTTATTTTAAACAACATATGATTGTCAGGTAAGGTGAATCAGTGACCTGACAAGGTCTGGCAGGAGTTCTCTAGGTGAGAATTTTGGACAGTCCAGGAGATTCCTCCATTGGACTGCTACTGTGCCTAGATCAACCAGTAGACACTACCTGTACCTTCTGATTGGTTAATTGATGCTGGATTGACATTCTGGGCAAAGAATATGGATATGCAAGGGACTTGTTGACAGTCTGTGTGCTGAATACTGCTGCAGGTGAAGAAACTGATCAAATTGAACATAGGTAATTTTTAAATTAACATAGGTAATTTTTAAAAGTCAAACTCTTCTCACAAATGCAGAAATGGTCATGAAAGAGTTTTTTTCCATGTAGGTAAGATAGATAAAAGGTATAATATAATAGCAAGTGATTATGCAGTTATTAGAGGGATTATGTGCAACCATACTGAATCTGGACTATAAAAATATGGCAGAACAGTTTGGGTAATCTCACAGCACGTGAGTATTTTTGTGCAGTTGCAAAGACATTCAACAGAAACTCATGTCAGCATCTGGCCAGCAGCTGAGCATGCTGCTAGAGAGGTTCAATTCCCAACGTATTACACTTTGCAAAAGATTCCACAATTTATTTATTTTAAATACTTTAAGTAAAAATTAACAAACACACCTTTCATAAGAAACACCAACATGAAGACAATAAGTCTTATTCCTGTGAAATCTTGATGGCTGTTCAGAATCATGATATTTTTTTGCCTCTGCTGCTCAGAGCCAGCAGTTCATACTGGTGATATATTAATATTATAAAAGATGTTTCATCTTGTTAACGTCAGAGAACACTACATAGAACAGAGAGATTTAATTCAAGTCACCTTGGAGACAGCATATTTTCCTATCTTCTCTTACAAAAATTTTTCTGGGATGTATTTGCTAAGTCCTTAAATCTTAAGATGGAGCTACAGAAGACTCAAAAGAGAAATGGATTTTCTCCTGCTCTTATGAGAGGTGAATCAAAATTTTGTCTTTTAAGAAGGTTGCATTTGAAGACTCCTCTTTTAATTTTTTTCTTGTTTTTCTTTTTTCCTTCAGATCACTTGGAAGTCTAATTGGTTTGTTCATTCATTTTTAAGGTTTTGACAGTGTTTTGTGCCTAGATGTTATTAGGAACATGCTATATTTTTAAATAGCTTCTTGGTTTATTCCTTAGCTAGAAAGTTCCTCAAAGAATAAAAAGGCAGTAACATAGAAACTGAGCTGAGAAACAATGTATGTAGATGTTCTCACATATAGATATCTCATTTTATGAAATACTTGATTGAAAAAAGCAGTTCATCTATTTTCCACAATTTTAATTGAAAGACTAATAGTGGAATAAAAGTCAAATACACTGAGTAGAAATTACATTTGAATTAGTAATAATATTCAGAGTTATGTCTCATTCCTAAACCAAACCTGAACTTCAGGAAAAAGTAAAGATAAAAAGAAACTAAAAGATGAAAATCCAGAAAGAGAGGATGAAAAACTTTTGGGGAATCCTGACACTCTAATTCATAATTTAATATGGATTTTTTTAAAAATACTAGCAAGTTTGTACCTTAGGTGATGCAAAAAATACAAAGCATTTAATTCAGTAATGTAATTCCTTACTGGGATGTACATTTTATGAAAACATTATATGCACTTTGAATAGGAAGGACTATTAAAAAAAAAAAAAAATCTTTTGTGATATGAGATTCTGGTAGCCCTCTGGAAAGCATGAGACAGAGATACCACTGTAACCAGTGTTGCTATTCTGTGTTCTGTTTAATGTTGGTTTAGGTAAATGCTTATTTTCTTTATGAAGTAATTTGTGAAAATTCCTATATTTTAAACTAAAACCTAGAACAGGGGAAATAAGCATCACCCCTGATTCAGTTAGACTTCTGTGAGAAATTAGAGAAGATAATCTTCTCAAGCAGAAACTGTCAGTATTAAGAGCCAAAAAGCCAAATATGTGCAAAAAAGTTAACATTCTCTTTTAAAAATGTAAAAATTAAAATTTATACCTGTCTGTATTTGTATGACATACCTGCTTACTGCAGCTCAAAAGGATAATACAGGTGCTGGCATTTGTAAAATCTTTTTCCATGACAACTGAATCTTATAGAAAACCAGGATTAGGTTTTTGTTTCTTTCCTTTCTCATTGAAAAATGATATATTTACAGCCCTTTGGGTGTGCGAATTGGTTCAACATTCTATTATTTCTTTTGTAAAACATGGTGCTGCTTAGAATTTTGTATTACTAACACACTCAAAATATTTTTTATTTCAACAGTACTCTAGTAAAAATGCTGAAATCTCTCAATGGAGAGAAAAAAAAGGGATCAAATATATCTGGGCTGAGGCTGAAGATATTTGACAGTTCTCAGCACTTCAGTTCCCAAAGCAGTGAGTAAAAACAGTGTGCAATATTTGATATCCCAAACACAGTTAGTTGTGTCAGCATTTCTGATAAGAGCGTGGTTCTATAGAAGAGGTGTTGTTTTTGTTTTTGCTTTTGTTTTTGTTTTTGGCTTTTGTTTTTGTTTTTGGTTTTGGTTTTTGGTTTTGGTTTTGGTTTTGGTTTTGGTTTTAACAGGTAATAATTCTTAACAAAGTTTTATTGTCTTGGGACAAAATACGTTTATAGACCTAAAGATAATAATCAGTCTTTTTTTATTTAACCCTCATGAAATGTTTTCTTTGTGTGCAATTTTGGAATATGCTACCTGCAAAACAAATATTTTAAAAGAGGGTATTAATGTGTAAAAGAAGATGCTACATGTAAGAATGGATACTTTTTGGAGAAAGTTTTTCTGAGCATGAATACATAGGTAATTCAAAGAATTTTTCTATTCCTAATGAGAGGCAGTCAGAGAAAACTTTTACAATTTAAAAATGGATGACAGACTTCGGTGGCATTTCAAATTAAGGTTTTCAGAACTGATCTGAACTGAAAATGGAATCTTCTGCTGGGTAAAAAAGAGGTTAGAGTCTTCTGAGGAAATAACAGGTCATATTATGTCCTATCCTTTTCTACTTCTGATGCCCAGAGATTTTAGGGCAAACTTTTGTCTCTGAAGCAAAGACAATTAGAATTTATTCTAATTTGTTGATATTTCGTGGTGTGAACTCCCAGTGAGCCCAGCTGCTCACATCCTAGACCTGCAGTTGTTTCTGCTGCTCTCTGCATTTTGAAATTACCCTTCTCTTTCCAGGTACATCAGGGATTTTCTCGGCTTATCCCACCTCCTGTGTGTGGCACAGCAGTAGGTGAAATTCAGAATGAAAGCAGCTCTTGGTTTCCCTGCTACCACTAACTCTCATGACAAAATGCCACCAATTTTTACTATTTCCTTTAAGAACATTCAACATCGCCTCTTAAATAGGTCTGAATATGTGAATGGGGCATTTCTTCCATTTAAATCCCTGTGTCACTGGGATATTCAAATGTGCTTATGGGTTTTTACAAATATGTATATTAAAACCTGTTTTTCTGAATATTTCTGTGCAAGTCAGTTTTGTCTTTTGCATTTTGTAAATCCATTAATTTTAATAAAATTTATAGAATCAAAAAAGGTACAATGCAGTAAAACACAGAGGTGGTTTATGTACAAGAAACATTTTGTGCAGGGCATGATGATAATGTTTTGCTACTTTAAATACCTATGAAACTAAAACAGAACAAAAAAGCTCTGCATGTAGCTTTGACACAAGAATGAGTTTGGCTTGGTAACACAACTAATTTAAATCATGCAACTTTAATGAAGTGCCCTTTTGGATTCTTTTTACTTTTCATGAAACACATTTTGATCATTTTACTTTGAAAATTGCGACTTGTAAAACTTTTAAATCCATCTCCGAGGGCTTTGCTTTTCTGTTTAAAAAAACTCATTAAATATGTTCCTTTAACTAGGTGTTTAGAAGACCTTGACATACACAGTTTATGACTGCACTAACATTTTTCATATTAAAAAATCCCATTAATTTGGAATGAGGTTTAACTTGAATAACTGGCATTTGGCAGGGCTGATGATGCTTCCAAACAAGAACAAAGTTCCCTAATAATAAGTAGTTTTGGCGCATGTTCATATTTTTTGATTTCCGGAATTTGTTAACTGCTCCTTAGGGGAACAATCTATCTGGAAAGCTCAAACCCTTTTTTAGACACACATGGTAAGCCAGAAATGGAAGCACCTTGTGGCAAACCCCCACAAGACTACAAAGTTATCAGACAACAGTGCACAGCTCCAAAATATGAATTAGCATTCTTGCACAAAACAAAAAATATTAAAACGTTGTGCATGCACACAGATAGATGGACAATGCAGGGCTTGCAGGTTCTTCATCAGTCCTCTGCTGTGTCAGCTATCTCCTATAGAACTGACTTCTCCAGAGAAAACTGAAAAAAATGAATTTTTGAGGGGAGCCTCATTTTTTATTAACAACACATACATGGTCTTCATTTAATACTGCAGCAGAATATGGGATAAAGAAATATTGAAATAATGTATTGGAGAAGATTTGAGATAAGTTAATGAGTGTAACATGAAAGATAGGCTCAGTGGGTTAATAGAAATTTGCCATGGGTGGAAATACAAGGAATATATATTTTATATAACAAAAATTCCCACTAAAAACACCCCCCCACACACACCTCCCCTTCCCCCGCCCCCCCCCCCCCCCCCCCCCCCCCCCCCCGCCCCTTATCTTGTATTTTACAGTACAGAACAATGCCATTTTGACATTTTCCCTTTTTTCCAACTAGGCTTTTGGTGCACACCTATGAAATTTTACACAATACAAATACAAGTAATTATGTTATCAGAATTCTTATTTTATGCCCTCTGAAGATTCAAAGAGCAGAACTAGCTACAATAGAATATTATTTCTACACCATCTTATTTTACCAAATTTACATGTTACTGTTAATTACTATTGTTAGGTATTAGTCAAGACAGGTTTTGCTACATGGGCATGATGAAATAAAACTAAATTATATAAGAAGAAATATATATTTAAACACTACATAGCTGAATATTGGAAAAGCTTTTACAAGACCTGCAAAACAGATCTCTAAGCATCAGTTTATGTGTTATAAATTTGCAATGGAAATCCTATTTGCAAAGAAAGAGATTTTGTAGACTTTACCCATTGTATCCTGAGAGCTGCAAGTTCATTGACTATTCATAGGTGATTGTATCAATAATGTTATTAGTATTTATATTTCCCTGGGTTATTTGATGTATTTTCTGGAGAATCATTATATACAAAAGATAAATAATTCTCATTCCTGATCCTCTCGTTCAGATTGTATCCCTGAGGAAGCAGAATTGACTTTTATTTGTTTGGATGTCATGGTGAAGTAAATACCTTGCCTATCACGGTACTGCAAGGTCTCTTAAACGATGTAGAAGAATTTCTGATAAGGGAGAAGTTTGCATCCATTTGAATCCTATTCTCAAACACAGGCTGGATAACAGAATCAACAGATGAAGGTGAAGGAAAGTGAAGGAATCTAAACCTCTTCTACCAGCTTTCCCAACTTTTTCCTCTCATCTGGCCCTTGTCCCCTTGTTCCTTACAGTCCTTTAATACACATATGTAAATACACATCATGGTTTTAAGAGTGTTTTCCCTTTGACTAATTTTGCCATTCATTATTACTGTAATTTGTGAAAACATCTAGTGGTTAGTTATATTAGTAAACCTGTAGTTTTATAAGTATTTTGCATTGCTAATGTATCTTATTGCTCTGCCTGTTATATCCATCTAGAAAGGGAGTACCTTTATTCAGCAGGTATGGCTTTGCTGAAGTGCAAAGGATCTGAAGTCCAAAAAACTGATGCGAATGAAGACCTGTGTAACCTTCCAGCCCAGGGACAACGCCTCTTAGAGAAAACATGTTGTGACTGAGCTACAAAGCACTCCACCAGAAGAATTCCCACTCACTTTTCTTCCTAAGCTGGCTGAACACTGATCAGGAACTGCTTACTGTTTCATTCTTTCCACTTGATATCAGATTGTCTTGGTGACAGATGCGGCTCTGTGAGGACTGTTACATTCATATTCTAATTATTCAGGAAATCAGCAGGTTTCTTTTTCCCCACCAAAACATCTATCTTCCCACTTCTTCCCAAGGAACTCTGCCAAATTAATCTGTGTAGAGATATTACAGTTTAGCAACAGCTTCCTCATAGTTTTTGTGTCATGTTGTGAAGGGGGCATACTAGAAGGTTTTGCTAGTGTTTTCTCACTCTAATATATACTTCTAATATAAATGTGGAAAACCTCTATTGTTTTCTGTGGTCCTAGGAATTAGTGCGCTAATTTAAAATATCTACATAATAAATATTTTCCCAGCTTGGATACCTTAGAAAACTACTTATAATTGTGTAAGACATGCTCATATCTTGTACAGATAGGGAAGAAAAGTAGCTGTATTTTATTTAAAGATGAATCTGATGAATGTAAATGTTAAAGTATATGTATGTTTGTATGTATGTGTATATATGTATATATATATATATGTATATGTATCAGTATATTTTCATCAAGACTTTCTTAGGGAAATACCGCAAAATATATTCAAATAAGGATTTTTATACCCAGTTATAGTAATTCCAGCATTTACATTCCAGATCAATGAAGACAGATGTCAGTGAAAATATCCTTAATTTTTTATACAGTAAACTTATGAATACCTATCCTCTTGTTTTCTGGTGCTACACTCACCCTTCTGAAGCCCTTCTGACCCTGACTGTGGACAGTTTTAGCCATTCCCTAGCAACGAGACAGTTGGAATGTCTCTTTGGGAATGCTGGAGTGAACACATGCGTCCCCAGATATCTCTGGGAGGAGTGTGATGCTGCTGGTCAGCCCTTCTCAGCCCTGGAGTTCCCCTGGCTTTGTTTTCATACTTTTCTCATTAATGCCTACTCCCTGTGCTTTGATTCCAGGAAAGGGGTGAAAGTTGCACTGCAAGCCTCAGGGGCTGTTTGCAATGCATATAAATAATTTCAATTGAATACACTTCCTTACCCTACCTACAGTCCTCATTACCATATAATTTTATGGGGGTTTTTTGGTATCAGATTTTCCTGTCCTGAATCTCAATAAAAACATCACTTCCAGCAAAAAGGGACAAATTATCTCACTTACTCTTATTTCTTAGAAGAAACTCTCTGTTTTGACTACTTATAATTAACCAAAAGGCTGGAGAGACTTGTTTGTTATCATCTACTGTCTGCATAACAGAAATTCCATCTGTTTTTCAGAAGTCTGCAGAATATTGGCTTCAAATCTGAAACTCTACCAAATGCTGTCAGAAAAGTCTATGTACAATACATGTCCTAGAATACATTGTTTGGTGACTACAGTAAAAATACCTTCAAATTACTCCCACAATTTAATGAGGCATACTGGTTTCACTTGAAATCAAAATTGTTATTGTTTCCTCAACCAGACTTCTAAGTTCCAGAATATGTTCCTCTTTTAAGTATTCAGGGGATATCTTCTGCAAAAATAAGACATCCTTGCTATTGTGTATAAAAATCAATTGTCCATTGCTCAAAAAAGACATTTTTTCCTGTCCCATAACTATATCCATCTAGATGACTCCTTTCCCAAAATAAATGCTTCTGATTTTAAACGAATCTGACCTGCCTGCATAAAAATGGACTACATTAATTTTTGGAGAGTTATCCCTTTTTAATTTCCCCCACAACTTTGCCACCAACCAATCCACACAACCATAGGCTTTCTCTGTTGCTAATTTTCATAAGATAGAGGAGCACTGATAAAGAGGCAGAAATTTCAGGCTTTACACAAAGCTAAGTATTTATAAATTATCTTATCAATATTTGATTAGAAACATTAAATTTCAACTGACATTTTAGAAACTGGTTGAAAATCACTAATGTTCCAGGTCTGAGTGTCATCCTCTAAATTTTTACGGTAGATATAGCCTTAGTTATGGAATGCCTTGTTAACTAATTTTGGCACCATGATTTGGCAGTCTTATTAAGATTTTAAATATGTAAATATATACACATATAATAAAACCTTTGATCTCTATCAAAAATCTTGGGTAGAAATGAAAAAAGGCCTTGACATATAGTTCTGGTAGTTAGCTCCCAAGGCCCACTTGGATTGCAACCTTAACCTTATCACTTTTTTTTTTTTTTTTTTTTCCCCATGAACCTGGTTTCCTAAGTACTACATAAATGTGCACATCTTGAAAGACAAAGTTTGCAAGGAGATTTAGTGTTCCAGTTTGTATGTCGGACAAAGTAAAATAGTTATTCTAATTAATTACAACATTTACTCAAAAACTGTATCCTTAAGAGTATCACCCTTGCAATAGTAATGCTGATGGGTTAAAACTAATGTTGCAGACAACAGAGATACTGTACTGAATGGTGAGTTAATTGAAAATGAAAGAACCAAACAAGAATTCTTACTCAAGAAAATCTGTACACTTTTCTGCTCATGAGCCAGTAAAATGAATGATGTTGAAAAAGGTAATGCTCAATTTGTAACAAGTGAACATATTTGTTTTTATTTTAAAAGGCATGTTAAGAACCATGAAATTTTTATTTCAAAATATCTCTAATGTTAAACATCACCTTAGCTGATGGTATCTTGATTAATTCTTTCTGCATACACATTTTGGAGCAAGACTCTTCTTGCTGCCATTGTTTGGTTTTTACATCAGCTCTCAGTGTTTCAGCCCACTGTGTAGGATTATTTGGTATCTAGTTATCAGTCAATTTCCTCTCGCTTTATTAATTTAATTATTATTGTTATTATACCCCTTTAGATCCTTTTGTTTTAGTTATGGTTTCAAAGTTTTGTAGCCTTTCAAACTCTGTATGAAAAGGTTGCAGTCAGTAATTTAACACTGACTTTGTTTCTCCTTTAAGAAATAGGCAATACTAGCTACTTAGTGTACTGTACATCATTCTAACTGGTATTTTTTGTGGCTAAGACATTCCTTTAAAAGAACTTTGTGGCTCAGGTTTATGTTAAATACCAAATATAAAGTAACTCTTAAAATTGTATACTAAGAATATTTCTCCTTCCCACATCTATCTTTTAATTTTTTTCAAAAGTGATGTAGATTCTCGTTTTATTGAATTGTCAAGCTTTTACAAGCCTCTAATCTTCTTAAAATCAATTTTGAAGTTGACTTCTGCCTTCCTAACTCATAACTTTAGTCTCTTGTCATTTGATCCCTGAATGATGTAGATATAATTCTTTTTTATCAGAATAAATAGCTGAACAGGAAAGCTTAGTATTATTGCTATTTCATTTTCTCCTTTCTGTACATTCAGATAGATTTCCTAGGAGGGATGCTCTTTCTCTTCCCTTTGCATTTGTCTATTCTGTTCGCACATACACGCTTTCTCTATTTTTCTTTTATGCTTCATATTTTTTGATGATTTTCATTTTCACTTTAATCTCAAGAGGACAGCACTGTGTTGAGGCACATGCTGTAGCTATAGTACTTGTTAAAGATTTCATGTAGTATTTCTGAAGCTGAGGTTCACAAAAGCAAGAAAGAGCTTGGATAAAATTGGATAGCAGAAGTCAGCAGCCATTCAGAGTTACCTGAGTCAGCAGCCACTTTAGAAGGGGAAGCAAAGGGCAGAACTTTTGACAGCAAATGGTTACATGAACAGCCTACCATTACCTGTGGGCAGAAGTGCAGTTTTACCAGTAAACTGGAGTGAGCATAAACATCTGAATTTAGCGATTACAGTCTATTTCTACTTCAGCTCCTTTAGAAGGAAATACATAGCATTCCTCCAGAAAATGTAAGCTGCTGCCAGCTAAGGATTACATGGTAGGAAAGAGTGAGAGTGTTTTAAAAAACTAGATTTACAAATAACACTAAGCTCATCAGTTTACGACAGAAGAAATTAGAAGAAATGGCCCACAAATCTCTTAGATTGAAGAAGCACCAAGGACAGAAGTGCATTTACCCAACACATCATACAGGAAAATTATTTTTTACAGATGAAGATGGTATTTGCACAGAATTCAGATGAAGACTAATGATGGTTTCTTTTGCAAGGACAAGGTAGCAACAAGACATATCACCACCCCGTGTCTTTGTGAGTCAAAAGATTTGTCTGGAACTGGATTTGGAAGAAAGGGTCAGGATCCAGAGATGCTATTGACAATACACATATATGTCAAATAATCTTGACTTCCAGTTTAGATAAAGATCATGGAGACCCAAGTCTTCCTTAGGGCAAACCTTCAGGTAGCCTCTCTTCATTACTCATGACCTGCAGACTCATAACAGTTGTCACTAAATTAATCTCACCTGAATCAGGCTTTGATGCTTACTTCAGAAAATTAATCTGGCCATTTTTAACCAGTTTTTCCCCAACATTTTTTCCTTTCATGAAAAAAGTGGGTATGTTGCTTAGGAAAACACAGGAATCACAGATGAACTGAAAACAGGTAACTAGTGAGCTAACGTGACTTCCTATTCCTGCTGGAATTGCTTTCCAGTAGAACAGTAATGTGTAAGAAGATATTTTATATTTAGGAATATCAAATTCCTATATCAAGGGGAAAAAAAATACTGTGATGACAGCAATAGAAGGGAAATTCCAGAGAGAAAATGAGGATATAAAGATTGTCATCTCTTATTGTTACTAAACCAGAGAGTGGAGCCTTGGAACACCATATTTGCCCTTTGGTTGTCAAAATCAGGACACCACTTACATTTTTTTCCCCTTCTGTCTAATTTGAACAAAGAAATGAATGAATGTTTTCACGGTCACGGGCCACGGTCCCTTTAAGATAAACAGACTACAGAAATAAACAAATAAAACTGGTCCCTGTTCTCAGAAGAAGAAGAATGCAGGTCAGATACAGCAGAAGGAAAGTAATTAATTTCAATTGTAGTAAACAAAAACAAGTACACAAGTTAGATACAAACCCAATCTTGTAATGTATGCTCACAGATGAATTTATTCTCTTTTCCCCATTTGGCAATGCAACTTTAAAAGAGAATGCGTTGAAATTTCTCCCTTTGGAAATATTCCATTATTCTATTTCCCCAGCTTATATTCTAATTAACCCACTGGGAGGATAATGTTCTAATTAAGTAGCATATATGTAGGCCTGCTTTATTCCTTTATGGACATATAAAATCCCTAAGCAAATTTTCTAGCTTTTGACAACCCTTTCATGCAGAAATCATTCCTAATAGCCAATCTAAACCTCCCCAGTACAACTTGAGGCTGTTTCCTCTTGTTATGTCTGTTACTTGGAAGAAGCAACCAATGCACACCTGGCTACAACCACAATGACTAAGGATCATCTGTAACATTGGTTCAGTTCAGATTATATGTTATAAGATATGAATGATCATGCTATTTACTGAGTATTTTATGTGAGGGAAAAATAATTCTAATTAGTCTTACCTTCACTTACTTGTGGATAGCTTATTACATTGGTTTTCAGTTGTGTTTTGTTGCTTTTCCTACTGAGATTCTTATGGGTTTCCTTTAATGATACCTCCATGTTTCTCATAGAATGGATTCTAAAGTCTAAGAAATTACACCACATCTAAATTATTCCATTCACGCTTCTCCTTGATCATACAAATACAGGCAGTTGAGATTTTTTTTTTTTCACATTAAGAGCCACAACTTATATCCAAAAATATATACTATGTTCAGAATGTCAGAATATAGGAACAAATGGACTCTCATATGATCTGTACTCTCTTTCCTTGTCAGACTTGATTGATAAGACTACAATTGTGTTTCAGAGAATCATAGGATGGCTTGGGTTGAAAAAGATATTAAAGATCATCCAGTTCCAAGCCACCTGCCATGGACTTTTCACTAGACCATGTTGCTCAGAGCCTCATTGTGGTGGTGCAAGAATTGTTTTATTAAGTTATTAAGTTATTTTTGTAACTTTTATAAGTTTTTGTAATGGTTCATTCCACTGTGCCCCCCGCTGTGTTCTGTAATGGTTTCCCCCCTATGAGTTAGTTATATAACCAGATGTTTTGTGTCAGTCATTCCTCCCCTGCACCTGTCCCTGTCAATCCTCCCTCTCTCCTCTTGGTCGCCCTGTCTGTCACTTCAAGACCCTTCCCTGGATTCTGGAAAGATCCAGGAGAGGCGTCGAGTGATAGGCTGGTGCCTGGGCAATCCCCTCCTCCCCTCTTGTGATTTGTTCATTGTTCAGAAGTTGACACCCCTGTTACACCCCTGTGTTCCCTGGTTGGCTGACCCGTTGTCACCACCCCTGGATCCTCCCCCGTTTATAAGTTTCCGCAGGGCTTTGATCTGGGCTCTCTCTGGGCAGCAGTGGTCAGAGGCGGAGCTCCTTGCCGGACTCCCCTTAATAAACTACCTTCTACCCTGCTCAAAGAGAGTCGACCCTTTTTCCGTCGCCGCAGTCATGATGCCAACAGGTCCAGCTGCCAGTGTGGGGAACAAAAAACCCACCGGGAGGAGGTTACTTGCCCAGCCTGTAACCCCGACCGATCCATGTTGCCGCAATGCAGAGCTGAGCTAGCCTGCGTGCCTGCCAGGCATGAGGGACACTGCGACACCTCATCCAGCCTGGCCTTGAACACTTTCAGGGATGGGGCATCCTCAGCTTCTCTGGACAACCTGTGCCAGGGCCTCACCACTCTGAGTGTTTGCCAATAAAAACCTCTTAATTGGAATATAGGTTATGGTTTACAGTTTTTACTACTAATATTTTACTAAAATCTTGGTTTTACCTTATCCTGTGGACTCCAGTTCTAAGTATCACATATTTGGAAGACAGGACAGGACAGAAATTATTTCATAAAAGTGTTTTTCTTAAAAAATTAAAAACGAAATTTGAAATTCTGGGCCTTGTAAAAACATCCATATTGGTTTCACCATTGACTTAAACAAAGCCAAGAATTTACTCTAGGTGTAAAAGATGTAAATATATTATATATAAGGCTATTTTCTCCCATGGAATTTTGTGGCCAGAGTCAGTAACTGAATTTATCTTTGTTTTACTCTTGCTTTTACTAGAAAACTACCACAAAGCTTTCATGCGGTTTTTGCTTCTTTGTGGTTAATAATAAAAGGGAGTATCAATAAAACCTGAGCCATGACAAAATTATGTCAAAATAAACCCCAAAACTGAGTGTAATCTAGCAAGATTGCTAAATGCGTTTCCAGATCAGAGGCCATTGGAAAACATCAGTAGTGATCAAGGAAGTCCTAAACAGGGAAATTCAATCACAGTGCTTCTAGTGAAAACACTGCCAAAGACTGAGAGTTACAGTGCCTTGTTCTGAACCTCTGCTTATCCACAGCTACAGCACAGGGAACCACTGATTTTGAAAGCAGAAATCAAAATTATTATGGTTTATGCTTTTGACCCACATCTTCTCTGATGACAGAGCATCTCAAATCAAAACTTTTCTGGATTCCTGGAGAAGGATTCTACTGTTTGAACCATCCAGAAACAACATTACTTAAAGCAATTTATGGTTGTAAGTCAACCTATTCAAGAGACATTTTCCAGATCCTTAAAATAAAAAACTTGGATTAATTCTGCTTTTTTTTTATTTTGCATTACAGTGACTTTCTTTGATTAGAAAAGTCACACATACAATATAAAGGACCAGACAAATTCTGATTATCAATTGAAACTGTGAACTGGCTCTACCTTTATTTACTTTTACAAGACTGGAAGATGGGAGTTTCCTCTCACTATGTTTCCCTTATCTTTGCTGAATAGCAGCAAGACTTCACTATAACTGTAACACCATCACCAAACACTTCTGAAACATAAGAGGGATGAACTGTGCTCTCTGTACAGTTATAAATTATGGAAGTCTAAAAGAAAATTGTATTTCACTACTGAAAATGAGAGTTCAAGGTAGAAAATCTCTTTTCTCTCCTTTTGTGTATCTAGTTATTTTAGTTTTCCTTACACCCAGCTTACTCAAAGCTCACTGAAGATTTTAGGAGTTTTGTTTGCATGAAAACCTAAAGACAAGAGTCTTATGATGTGTTGTATGAGATGTTGCACTTCTTGGAAAACTTTTCTAAAGACCTATGAAAATATAAATCAATAATTCAAAACCACCTAGAACTTTACTCCCTAAAATCTAAAATGAATTAAAAAGAAGCCTGATATTTACTACTTCAGTTCATTAGGTTAATCCATGTGGAACTTCTTTAAACTCACACTATTTGCCCCTGTGGAGCTTTTACAATTTTATAGATCAATACTGAGGTATGATTTTACCCACCAGAGAGAAGGAACATTTTTGAACCTCTTGCAATTTGTTCCACCAATGAGTATCAACGGGGTCTTAAATCTCTTGGTTATAAGTCTTCTGAGAATACCCTCAATGGCAAAGAGCTTGGAATTTTTATGAAATGTTTACTGAAAAACAGTGCAGGTTTAATTCTGAGTCTTTGTCTCTCACAAGTATGTATAAGCATTTAGCCATAGGGTGAACCATTCACCCAGAAATTCAGCTCCATCCAGCTATGCCAACAGTTTCCAGGAGAAAACTTGTGTTAAAATAACAGAATCAGGTGACAGTGCAGAGCTCATGCTTTACAGTGCTCCATTTTCTAGCAATATCTCAGTGGAGTATAACTCTTAGCATTGGGCTTACTGGATCCTCCCTTGTCTGAGTTCAAGATTTAACATACAACTCAAAAGGAAAAGAACAGAAGTAAAAGAGAATCTGCACTGTCTTACTGCAATTTGTTGCAGCTGTTCTACTACATTTGCATAGTATCTTTTTTTATCATGGAAATTTTCATAAATACCTATTTCTTGTTCATTGTAGAAAATTACAAATGTGCAGAAGTACAACGAGCATTTGGAATAACTGAATCTGACCCCGGTTAACTACTTACAGAAAAATAATTTCCTTTTGACTACTGGAGTAATCTATTTTTCCCATATCTTAACACGTAGCTATTTTATCTCATGCTCCACAAAGGAAAAAATTATATTGTCAGTTATAGTTCTATTTTTATTTGTAAGTTTAAACATGACACTTATTTTCCCTAATTTATATTTCTAAAAATATATATCTGAATTAGAATTTTGTAGATATCAAATTAATATTGAAGAAACTCCATTTTCACTATTAAGCTGCTGCTATCATTCTGCTATGACCCCATTTTTGTTCAGACAATTTGAGGTACAATATCAAAATGGAAAACTGTCTTTATGCACATTTCTGAAACCAGAAAATCTACTTATTTACCAATAAGACCATCTTTGCCTCAGATGAATAATATTTAAATATGAAAAGCGAGGGTAGTTAACACAATGAATCACATTTATTTTCAATATTACATTATAACAAAACATTATGGATAACAGTTCTATTTCATAATTTTTCTATTAAAACTATTTAAAAGTAATTAAATTTTAACATAATTGTTCTTGTTAAATAATATAAAATATTTAATTTTCTATATTTTGATTTGAAACTTTAGAAAATTTTAATGCTTTTATTTCAGTAACATAAGGTAAATAGCACAGGAAACTATTATTTCTGTGACCCAACAACTGGCCAGTGTTGACTGTAAATCTTCACTGTTTGTTACAATGCTTCATTCATCCAGACTAAAAATACTTTGACATGCTTAGTTTATTTTACATCAATGTTTTTAAGCCTATAATCAAGTCAGTAGTCAATATTATCTCTTGAATATATTGAATATATTTAACACAAATATATTTAAATCATAGAATCATAGAATGGCCAGGATTGAAATGGACCACAAAGATGATGGCCTTCCAGCTCCCATGCATGGGCACTTTCCACTAGACCAGGCTGGTCAAGCCACTCCAACCTGTCCTTGAAGACTTCCAGCGATGGGGCATCATATCTGTTGCTTTAAAACACCTTTGCAGGGCAATTATGTGCAATTTCTATGTTATCTCCCATTATTAAAACTTTCCTCTTTTCAATAGGAATGCTAGAATTGCATCCGTTCTGATCTTACCACCTTTGTGTGGAGGAAAACTGATTTCCTTAGCTTGTTTATTCTGGAGGGAAAAAAAAAAAGTCTTAAATAATCAAAGAATTAATATGGACTAAAATGAAGTGGCTATACAATTAAAAAAATAAAACAAAACAAAAAAACCAAAACAAACAATATATTTTACAATATATATATTAAATTGCATTTCTTCAGGGATAACTTAAGTTAATTTTATTACTTTAATTGGTCCAATGAAAAATTACTAGAGAATTTCAATTCACAGTATTAATGTTTTACCAGTTTTCTGAGTAAAGGAAACTTTCTGATTGGCAACTTTAATAAGTGGTAGTTACACAATAACTTTTGGACTTATATTTCTTCTGAGAAGGAACTGTCTTAATCAAGGTCTAAATAAAGCTGTTTGTATATCTGTGTGAAGACCAGAAATCACACACAAAAACACATTCTCTTTAATGACAGTTTGTTAAAATTATGGGTTTTTATTATGAATATCACAATCAAATTATTCTGAATCTCATACATACATGATTCTGAAGGGAGAATATGATTTTTTCAAACATTATTTTAATGTCACTCTTAATAAAGTTGTTCCATGATAAAGGA
Organism: Hirundo rustica; assembly: GCF_015227805.2. NCBI lineage: Eukaryota > Metazoa > Chordata > Aves > Passeriformes > Hirundinidae > Hirundo > Hirundo rustica. The sequence goes on along the minus strand of NC_053451.1, from coordinate 10,783,633 downwards.
CTACAGGTTTTAAAATGAGTATGGAAATTATTATAAAATGTGTCATGAAAGCTCAGTGAGGAGGGCACAGCAAATGAGTTTATGTTTTCAGGCATAAACTACATAATTTAGTCAAAATGTTTGTATAGAATGCCAAGAATATGTAGAACTTTGCAGCTGATATTCTCTGATACCTCTGTGTTACACCTCATATATTTGATTACAGATTTAGTATCCTAAGTTTTGCTAGTGAGACAGGAACTATGTAGAACCTCCATTTGAAGGAGTGCTTACTATCTAGAACTGAATGCATGTTGGAAATTTTGTAAATAGACTACACTGTCTAACAGGAATATCAATATAAAGTTTTGGGGTTTTTTTTCTCAAGATTGTTTCTTTACCAATAACATTATATGGAATGCAAAATCATTAGTGTGGTATTGAACATGGCCATGAAAGCAGATTTTGAAGTACCTTAAACAGAGCTTAGTTTCTCCACGCTCTTATACCAAAATAAACACGGGATTTGGTTAACTTTCCTCATAATATTTTTAAGCTTATTTTTTTTTCATCCACAGCATAGAATCATAGAAGCATCAAGGTTGGAAAAGACCTCCAGGATCATCAAGTCCAACCTTTGGTTGAACACCACTTTGTCAGCCAGACAAGAGCACTGAGTGCCACTTCCATGTTGTTTATTTAATACATCCAGGGATGGTGACTCTACCACCTCCCTGGGCTGCCCCTTTCAATGTTTGACAATGCTTTTCATTCCTCCTGATGTGCAACCTGGACCTCCCTGGGCACAGATGGAGGCTATGTCCTCTTGTCCTGTAAAAAACATAAGCCATCATTGTCTTAGTTTTAGATTTTCATTCCAGGGTTATCATTAGAGAGTTTGGAAAGGGATAAAAATCGCAGGCCTGAATTTATATAGGGGATAAGAAAACAAAATGTACAGTTACAAAACCCACGTTCTTTGGAATTTAAAAATACTCAGCAACTAAACAATGGCAATTAAACTGAAGGAAATGTGACTCACTCATGCAGTGTCTTATTTGTCAAGTCCATGATCACATACTTCTTTACTTCACAATCATTTCTTATCAAATTTAGTGCAGCATACAGGGAGCACTATAGTAAAACTGTATCACAGTGCACAAAGACAGGGATATATTGCATCTGGAAATAAGGCAGACAAGACGCCAGAGTATATAGGTGTTAGTTCTTTATATTTACATACAGGGATGTGTATAGATATATAGGTACAAACACTTTTCTTCAAGGAACTACTGAGGTTTTTGCACATAATATAGGACTCAGCATAGTCTATTTTCAAGATAGATAAATCTGAGACAGAAGAGGCACAGAGAATGTTTAAGGGAATGCAAAAATCTGTTTATGGGAAAGGATTGAAAATGTTTGATTTGCTTAGACCAGCACACTGCAATCTCGCAAAAGATATGTTTTTTTCTCTATAAATAAATGGGAGAAGAGTTGAATATAGAACAAAGGAAAATTGCTCTGGGATTGACAGGTGTTTTAGGTACAAAAGCAAATCAGTGTTAAATTGTGCTCCATAAAGGATTCAAAATTGTTGCCCTTTATGATTTTATCTTGTAGGGACAACCACAAAGTACAGGAACAAATTTTCCTTAGGTTTTGTGTTGTGTTTTTTTTTTTTTTTTTTTTTTTTACCTCTATCACTCTAATTCATAGCTACTGTCCTCTTCTAAACGAAAATTTGCCCCAGTTCTTTTTCATTTTGAGCCATATCCCCTTTGTCTTAGATTTTTGTCTCTTTTCCACTCTGCATTTATAAAATACTCATTTTAGATTCTGGTTCTTCTGATCCATCCATCATTGCTTCCTAGTGATTCCACAATATCCCACTCTCCCTTCCCACCCATTTCCTCTTCTCTTTTTCCTTGCATTACCTGTCTTGTGTCATTGTTCTCTTTCTATTCCCACTGTTTAGCTTTCAGCTTTCCATATTGCTAACTTTCTGTTTAGTCCTTCTGTTCCCTAATTCCTCTACAACTGGTCACCAGGCATGGGTGAAGGATCATTGCTGAGAACACAAAGAGAATGCCCTTCTACTCTTCCCTTTGCCACGTGTCATAATCAGTGTGAAGAACAAAGCTCAACCACCCTTTTCATCTCTGAAGAGCCTACTCCTGAAGAATTCTCTAGATGATTTAGCTGCAAAACTTCAAAAGATTACAAACTCATATGAAAGTCCCTTTTTTTCTTTCTGATTTTTTTTTTTTTTTTTTTTTTTTTATGCTTAGACTTAGGGTAGCATTAATGCATAGTTTCACTGGTATGAACAAAATTATATTCTTGATGTAAAAACCTTTTGGGTGACCAGACACCCAAACTGGTAAACATGTTTGAGCTATCTGTTAAATGTGTGGGTGTTCTTCATGTAGAACACAATATCATCAATGAACAGAAAATTTCAGGGAATCTGAAGAACAAGCGCTGTTTTTATAAATGTATAAACCTGCAGAAGAAATTATAACAGGGATATCACATATAGCCTGCTTAAAGTGATGAGTAAATTTTAAATGTTTCTAAAGCTACATGAAATGTCAGCAGTGCTCATAAGGGTTTTGATTTTTTTTTTTTTTTTTTTCCTGGTAGATGTCACTAAAAACATCTCAGTCTAAATGTTTAACAGTTTAGACTTAGAGTTCCCTTTCAGAACCTGTAGGAGGGAAAAATGTGTTGAAGTATATATATCAAGCATTATCAAAAGTCAATGTCTGGAAGGAACACAGTGTATGTGAATACTAAAGATACATATTGTGTGGTTCTAAAATGTGAGTCACATTATTATATAATGGCACTTCAATGGACCAATTTTTATAGTCAAGGAAAATCTTAATTTACACAATATTTTAATGGAAGAAAAGTTAAATCAATAATCAATATATTTTTGAAGCAAATTTAAGGTAAATTATGTATAAAGTTACTCCAATAATTGGGCAAAGTCACTCATATACTTTTACAGTATGAGCTGTAAGAAAATAACAGTAGTTCTTCAAGTAAAAGATACTTAAATCCTTCTAACACACACAAACTCCTGCCTTAAAATGAATATTCTAGTCTTGACCTCATCAGGAAGACGCAGAATACTTTGATTACATTGAAAACTATAGGAAGGCAGAGTAATTAGACTGATTTACATACCTAAATTAACATAATTGTTTTTAAATACCAATGGTTTAAAACCCCAAGCGAGTTTCGGACTGTAATTGTAATGAGCGTGATTTACAGGAAAAGGCAACAGTTCAACTTCCCCAGTGATCCATCTTACTAAGGATATAATTTTAATTTTGTTGCACTTAATTACTGTTTAAGAGATATGCTACGCAACTGTCGTTGTACATCCCTAGTTCTCTGAGGACTAAAGAGATTTTACTTAGTTGGAAAGACTTCCTAATTTTTTTCTTACCTTAATCTAACTTCCTGAAATGCAAGAGTTTATGCTTGCAAGGAGTAGACAGTGCATTTGAATGGCTCCTTCAAATGGTTGAGAGATTTTGTCAAGTAGTGTTTGGAATCTGGATGATGTGATTGGTTGGAGTTGCCTCACCATACTTCAAATCTATGGAACTGACCAAGCTTCCCTCAGTTTCCTGGGCAGTGAGCACAGAGAGAGAGGACTGGAGATTTCAAATCATTTGGCATAAAAAATATTTTGTAGCTGTGTATCAAAACTCCTTTGCAAAGAAACTCAGAGATCAATTCTGTACTCGTTGTAGTAGATGGGAATTTTGGCATAGGCTTCAGTAGTATAGAAAAAGTCCCCAGTTCTTAGTTATTTATATTTTAGTAAAATTGTTAGAGAAAGATTAAATATTGCTGGGATTTTTTTTTTTTTTTTTTTTTTTTTTTTTTTTTTAAGCTAAGCCTTCATGTTTTGAAAAGTGGCTTGATTTCTTAGTTTTGATTAAGAATATTTTATAATCTTCTTGGTAATAGGAATTATAAGAAAACTGCAAAATGCTTCAAACTCAGTAAAGAAAGAGCCTATTCCTGGTTTTCTTAACTACATTTTCAAGGTCCTGTGACAAATGTATTTAATGTTTCTGTAAAATTTATTGGGAAAATAAAGAGATCATTTAAAGGATAAGCAAAATGAGTAAGTAGCTATTTGATTTCCCTGAACACAGTGGTAGTTTTGAAACAAAGAAGGAAAAAAGAAATTCATTACACCTAAAGGACAAACTCATAACAGAATGTTTTAATATAAATCTTAAGAAAACTATCTTAAATTCCTATAACATGATAGAATAGCAGATAAAATACAAGAATGTAATATACTTTCTTCAGTTCTAAACTCTATGTCAAGTAATCATCTATGAATTTAGTAATCTGCACATTTCAAACACTGACTTAATTTGAAAGATGTTACAACTGAGCAGAACAATGAAGTACTAATTATGGCTTTCTCTTTTTTTTTTCCCCCTTTCATCTTTTGTTCAATCATCTATGCTTTTCCTATGGACTGCAGTACATTGTATCAAATTGTATCCTGCTAGTGACAACAGACTAATCATTTTAATTCCTCTCTTTGGCTAATAGCTCCTTGATTCATAGACATCTGGGTTTTGTTGGTTGGTTGGTTGGTTGGTTGGTTGGTTGGTTGGTTGGTTGGTTGGTTGGTTTTTTGTTTTATTTTTGTTTGGTTTGGTTTTGTTTTTTCTCTAGTTCTTCTTTTTCCAGAAGACTTTTCTTATTCTATAGCTGGAGAAATTTCTCTATCCAGTTTGTTCTGAGTTTCAGCTTCATCTCATGTTTGTCTCAAAGTAAATGTTGTGGATGATGGTTGAGCAAAACTTTATGGATTCCTTTAATGTCTCTTTTTTCCTTCTATTTTTTGCTGTATTCCAATTTTTTTTTTATTTTATTTTAAAAATATTTTTGTAGATTTTTGATCAACATCCAGCTGTAGCAGCCAGTTGAAAGGAAAGGATTTTCATTGCTGACACTGATATTTAACACTTTTGTAACAAAATAAAATGAGAATGATTGAGACCGATCTTATATTCTGAGTACATATGAATCTCTAAAAGAAATCAGGAAATGCACAACCAACTAATGCTTTCACATTCTAATGTCTTAATAGAAGAATAGTTACAAAGTTCAATGAAAAAAATAAAGTTTTTGGGCTCACTTGAACAGATAAGGGTAATTTTCTGTAATAAAGAACCCATGAAGTAGAATGAACTGTGACATCTAGGAAAAATGTTTTATTGCACACTGTCAACTGGAAGCCCCTAGAGTTAATTTCACAAGCCTTTTTCTTTTAAAATCCTCATCAATCTGATAAATTACAGAAGCATTCACAATGTGGTCGCTGCAAAATGTATTTTTGAAAAGAATAATAATCTTTTAGCTATATTTTGAAAATATATATATATGATGCTGCAGGTTTGTTTTTGGGGTTTTTTTTTCAGGTATTGAAAGATTTATCTTCACTAATTTTATTAAAAGGAAAATGAAACTTGGGCTCATGGTGTTTTAGTTTGCCAATATATTTTTTGTAATTTTGACAAGTGAAAATTAGTAATAAACAGAGTTTTGCTGGGGAGAAAAACAAACAGCTGATTGAAATGTAGTGGTGATATTGTATTTGCATTAAAAAGAAGGCAAAACACAGCAAATAGTTTCAAGTCCTCTTTAGATTATCATAGTCCAGCATGTTCTCCTAAATGTTTAACTTGAAAGTACGGATGTGATTGCTTATTCTGTTGTGAACAAACAATCACATCCATTACAACATAAAATGCACCATCATTACGACATAAAAAGATGTTGCATTGATGCTTTTGGTGTGAATCTTTTTTCTTCTAACATTTCACTTGATCTGAAAAAGGAATTCCAAAATCTAAGAGTAAAAGCAGATACTTCTCATTGGCGCTAAGAAAAATGACTGCCCCCACCAGCAGGCAGTAGGAGAGGGCCTGCAAGGCAGAGAAGTCTCAAGGTTACTTTCTCTCCAGAGTCTTAATTTACAAGGCAGACATGCACAGCTTCTCCAGACCACCAGGTAGGAAAAACAGCTTGATGTTTTAATGAAAGTGCAACAGTGGGTCTCTAACTGTCAAAGTCACTGTCAGCAAGATAAATGCTCACAGAAATATTGCTAATGTAATGAAAGTGCAAAATCCATCAATATACAGTCCACACCAGCATTACCTATGACAGTTTTCCCACTGGAACTCCAAAGTGATATAAATTTTAACATAGTGTTCATAAGCCAGAAAGTATTCAGTGATGGAAATCATATTCAGTCACTCGAAATCAGAGCTCTATAATACAAGTGGCCAACTCTCAGGATTTTGTGCAATATATCCCTACCTGCTTATAAATCTGAACAAGCAGGGAGTAAGGGAAAAGAATTCCAAGATAGTTAGAAAATTTCCTCTACTTTTGACAGAGACTCTCAAGTATTTTCAGTGGAGCATCATTGGTTTGCAACATCTAAGTAGCAGAGCCATTGAGAGGGAATTTGTATAGATTATCTAACTTCCTTATCTATTATGAAAGATTCTTATGGAGAGGTAGGGGGAGTAGATTTTGGTGATTTTTTTTTTTTCCCTTTACCTTATTTTTCTGCATATAGCTTTGCTAAATTTATTATAATTCCTCCTTTTCAATTACAATAGTCTCAGGACAAATTAATTATGTAAAAGGACACCCTTCTACTTGCACTGAAAAAATTAACCATTTATATATTTATAAATATATATATATAAAAATATATGTTTATTATTTTTTGTTGACAGATAAATTATCAAATAATAATATTGGTAATACATAAAACCTGTACTGAAATTTATGATATCAAAAAATCTTTGGCATTCATATATAATCTAGGAGTTCAGAATAGGGGTATATCAGCATTATAGGAATTACTTCAATTTAATTTTAAAATATTATAGCTATGATCTGGGACTGATTTTAGTTAGGGCAGAAAGAATGTCAGAATACCAAAAATTGGAAACAACCAAATAAATATATATCTTCCTTTTAAATAAGAAATTTCTGATTATTTAATTTCTTTTCCTATCATTTTTTCCCCTGCTTGAAGATAAGATTGAGATTTTTCTCAAAACATTTTTTTGACATTATACAGAATATTTCTCTAAGAGCAATAGAAATAAATGGTAAAAATCTGTAATCTGCTCAGAATTTTCATTTTGCTTCCCATACATTTTCCAGAACCTCTCTCTTTTGCTCATGTAGACAGACAACTGCAAATGACAAAACTGTCATTATATTTGAATTCACTTGGAAGAAAACCCTTTCTTTCTGAAATGTAGCTTTACCACTCTCCTCCTGAGCTATGGCTTTGCAATCTGCTGTTACGCTTTTTCTAACTATTGCAAAATATAGTGTAACTTAACACTCCTCCCCTCCAATTAACCTCTCAGAAAAGTCTGTTGCATAACAAATTTTAGTGTTTTGTTATGAAAACATATTAATTTGTAGCTATCTATAAAGATATTAAACAGTAACTTAATGATAAAATTCAAGAAGTGCCCCCATGTTGACCTGAAATGATTTATAAAACCAGCCCAAACACGCTCTGTGACACAGATTGCATCTATAGATATGTTTAAAATCATTGGAAATACTCCAACTGTGAAGAAGAAGTTAATCCTCATATTTCAAAATAAATGTAAGATGAGTTAGACAATATTTAAGCTAGTTACCGTGACACAAATTCTGGACAAAGTTTATAAGAAATATAATTGGTAAAGTATTAAAAGATTGGAACTTAATTAATGGTAATGAAAGTAGCTTTATGGAAATTAGATATTTAAGACAAAACTCACACATTATTTTAGGAGATTATAACCTGGTTACCATGGAAACCTAGTAAACTGAAGGCTTCTCAAAGACAATTTGTTTGATGCTGCCTGAAGTATTTGGAAGTTAGACTGCACAAAACCAAAGCGTTTTTTGTTGAGAGATGGTCAACTAATCACAGATAGAAGAGAGACAGAGCAGCACCTTCACTAGTGAAATTGATACTGTTTTGTGCCATTTCCATATAGAATTACAATTGCCTGCTTTATTACAATGCAATAGGTGAAATGGCTTGAGAATCCCACCATTTTAACTTTGACTAGCAAGACATCAAGGTAAACTCATATCATTTAATGTTGGAAACACTTCGGTCTAACACAGATATTTCATTGGATAAGATCCAAATGACTACAAGGTGGGAAAAAATTTATTCAAGCCCCGTATTTCCAGCTACACAAGCAATTATTTGATGTAGCAACTCAGCTGCAACCATCATGACATTTTAGACTGCTTTCAAATCAGCTATTTTATGCAAGTGAATATATTATGCTGGTGAGCATTATAGTGTTTCACATACATATCACAGAATATAAAAATGACCAATATGGGGTACCATATATGTGAAAAATCATAGAGTCTTAAAAGTTGTGCTTTTTTTCTTTATTTTTTTGCCTTCTTAAAAAAAGTAAAAAATGTTTGGGTGTTTGTTTTTGTTTGGGGTTTTTTTTTTTTTTTTGGTTGGTTGGTTGGTTGGGTGTATTTTTTGGTGGTGGTTTTGTTGTTGTTGTTGTTTGTTTGTTTGTTTTGTTTTTTTTTTTTTGTCTTAGATTTTCTTTAATCTCACCCTGTTGCTTCTTCTTAATTTATCACACTTTAGAAAGTCAAAAGAAAAAATTATGGCTTTTTATGTGCTGTGCTTGGCTGGGATGGGGTTAATTTTTGTCATAGTAACTAATTTGGGCTGTGTTTTAGATCTGTGCTGAAAACAGTGCTGATAACCAGAGGATGTTTCTGTCGTAACTTGTGGAGGGCCAACAACTTTTCTACCCCTCATCCCATCCCATCAACAAGTAGGCTGGGGGTGCACAGGGAGCTGGGAAGGGACACAGCTGGGACAGCTTAGCCCAGCTGACAATGGGTACCAAGTGATATGCTAGCTAATGAAACCTTTATAACACAGCCTGATATTTTTCCTTTTGGTTAAAAAGCAGTATTTTCCTTAAAAAAAAAAAAAAAAAAAAAAAAAAAAAAAAAAAAAAAAAAAAAAAAAAAAATCACACAACACCTATCTTATTTATCTGCCTGTGTTTTTGTCCTGTAACACTGTAACATAGACTCAGAAGCCCACATATTTAAGCATAAGTATCTAATCTTGTCTAATTCACACTCCAAGGATTTAAACTAGAAAATTCTCTTCTGATGCGTTATAAGATTAAATTCACTTACGTGTTGTTGCAATATGTTGGTACTTTATAATAATTTGGGGATGAAACAGTATATTAAATCTCCATCTGTCATTTCTACATGATGAGTATTCATCATAGATCAGAAATTCTTGTTGTTAGCTACAGTGCATAAATACACATCCTGGTAGTTTACTCACTATTGCATTGCTGTTACTCCAGGACTCAAAGCCCCAAAATACCAGATTCAAGTTTGTCCTTTGATCCAGCAGGGTGTTGATGATGCTTCCTATTAGCACATTTTGCCTCTGTGCAGGAGGTGGGAGAGACCAAGTAGACACAACACATACATACACATACTCTTCATGTGCCTTTTTTTTTGGCCAAAGACACTAAATAAAATCTCAAACAGATCAGGGAATCTTCTTGGGAAACTATACTAATAATCTCTGTTTATCAGAGCTTGTTGGCAGTTTTTGCTGGCATCTTCTCCATCTTCTTACCAATTCCTGTTTTTCTCTCTTTGTCTAATAATATACTCCGTGGCATACTGTTATATGAATCATTGAGATTTAGATTGGTTCTATAAGTAAAATTTTCTATTTCTAGAAAAAAGAGGGCTATTAAAAATCTGTTTGTAATAATCTGGAATAGTAACATTTCTAAAATTTTGCTGTAATTTTTTTGTATTTTTCTGTATTTTCCCTGGTCTTCTTTTCCTGTCTGTAATTGTTCAAAATCTCACATACCTAAACCAAAGTCAATTTGACTTTAATGTCTTTGGCATGTTCTGTTCTATGCCCTTTTCTTCCCCTCAGTGCCCCTCCCCCCCAAACAAAAACAAAAAAAGAAATTAACTTTGCAGTATTATGTCTCAGTTCTCCTTTTGCTGCATTCTCAGCATGCCAAAATCCAGTTATTTGAGTCTTGTTTCCAGTTCAAAGGTGTTAACTCCAGGCAATCATTTAGTATCCGTGCCAAGGTTTGTTATATTTAATACTTTCCAACCCTATATGTAGCAGGTCTGTAAGAATTTTTTATACATTTTTTTCTATCTGGAAAGAAATAATTTGAACTTTTTGTTTGCCCTAATTTTAACTTATATATATATATTTCTACAACAGATTTTTAAACAAAATCAAAGACTTGGAATATCACCATCACTGTTTCTGATATCTTTTATTAAAGAATGCACAAAAATGCGCACTATCTATAGTGCCCCAAATAGCAACAATGAATATTTAAGGATACTTTATTTGAAAGTTAACTTTCTATAGTGAATATGTAAAATAAATTTACAAGAGCACGTAGTGCTTTTGTAAGTACAAGGGGGAACAATTTCAAACTGACACAGAGTAGGTTTACAACAGATATCAGGAAAAAAATTCTTCCCTGTGAGCGTGGTGGGGCCATGGCACAGGTTTCCCAGAGAAGTTGTGTCTGCCCCATCTCTGGAAGTGTTCAAGGCCAGGCTGGATGGAGCTCTGAGCAACCTGGTCCAGTGGAAGTTGTCCCTACCCATGGCAGGGGGCTGCAACAAGATGATCTTTCCAGACCAACCCCCTTCCAGCCCAGGCTATCCTATGATTCTGTGATCTGGCACATTATTCATAAGAAGTCATCCTGCTGGTGGTTCATCTGAAGATATTTAACCAATATCTTTATCCACCAAATATTATTTAAAACGAAATAGTTTTTAAGAAGCTGTTTATTGTTAATACATGCACAAAGCTAATATGTCATTATGAAAGAGAGCATAGCTACAGAATGCCAAAGCTGGCACAGTGTGCCATTTGCCACCTGAATTCAAAATCCAGCTAAAGATTAGCAGGAATGACTAAACTAGTATGTATAAATCTAAATTTATGAATGGCTAATTATAAGTTAGGCTTACATCTGCAATGAATAGCACAAAGTTTATGTACCGATCAAGTCCTATTCAGTAGCTTAACTAGAGTCTTCTAAAAAAAGACATCTTTGAAGGTCTTGTTGGGTTTTTTGTTTTGTTTTGTTTTGTTTCTTTGTGGCAGATGTTCTTCTAATTTCAATCATGCCAGAACTATTTCCTTTTATCACTTGCAAAATTGCACTGAAGTCATGAACACAATGACTATAACTTGCCTGTCAAGTACAGTTTATGTTCAGCCTCTCTATTTTCCATAGCTCGTCATTTCTCCTTCCTCTAATTTTGGCAAGTGTTCCAACGTATTGTTCAAAGTCTCTGGCCCTTACCAAAAAATACGCTTTTTTCCTTAAAACCACTGGCTTGATTAGCACAAAGTGGGAGGAAGCCCAGCACAGGTGGAAGGCTGATGTGACCACTAAATCCCAGCAATCTTTTTTATACTTTTAAATGTTTTGTTTGGTTGTATATAATTTCTTTTTGTTCTAACATTTGAGAAGATTGCTAATAGAGGTGATTTTAACTCAGGCTGAAAGTTATCATGAAACTGTTTTATGCCAGAAGCCTGCCAGGTGCAGATGTTTCAAAATGTACTGAAGGTCCAGAGTTCCAATAAGGCATTAAGATAAAACATTGAACAAAAGAGAAAAACCTATTCTCCAGTAAAAGAGTACCTTTGGTTTGATGAGTTAGATGAGATTTGGATAAAATTCAGGGGGTTTTTCCACATGATAAAGTAACCTACAATTTTTGTAAACAATGTTTAGATGGATGGAATTATACAGAGCTACATCAGAAAAAAAAAAAAAAAAAGTGCTTTTCTTTAAAATCTCTGTGGTATAGTTGTGGTTTTATGAAATGCTCACTAAATGGATGTCCTTTTTTTTTTTTTTTTTGGTAGAATCTTCTAAATGTCTTGCTCAAATATAATGGAATATGTCATCTCTATGAAAGAGAGAATGTTGACAATGTCAGCAACATCTGACATCACATCTATATCCTGAAGCATCCAGATGATGAATGGTGGAAATATGCATAGATATGGATATGGAGGAAAAGTCTCCAGTTTTTTCTGTATGATTTTGGTTTTTGGCAATCAGGTTAAAAATAGAAACCCATTAATTCTTTGTATGACTAAGACTTATATGTGGTACCCTGCTTGTTTTACTGTTTATTTTAGTCTGCCTCCTGTTCTCTCTGTCTTGCTTCTTCAACTTCCAACTCACTGTCATAGAGATACCATTCACAATGCATGGGAATTGCCATGGGTTAAACTTCCTTTAAAATTAAATATACTGCTTCCATTATCACTTCTATCAAGTCGCAGTAGTGGAATAAGGGGATATTACTGGTTAAATTTCTAAGTCTGCTAACCACCCAAATTGCTTTAAGAATCAGTATCCTTTTGTTTATGGCAGCATAACAATTGTAATAGAGTTGAAAATCTTAAAAGTGACTTATTATGTTAAAAAAAAAAAAAATCCAAACAAAATTCCACATTGTAGGAAGCACATTTATTTGTTTGTGTAATTATTTTGTTACTGACAATCAGGTGTGTTAGAAAACAGTAACTTTCATTTCCAGTCAATGACAATTTATTCTAGAAACTTCAGTGCAGAACCTTGGGGTTTTCGTTGCTATATAAACAGGCTACTATTGCATTTTCATGGGATGCCTGAGATAAAGCAGTCATTAAAATAGAGATAATCTAGAAAGGATGGAAACTGTGTTTTAATGTGTTTAAAACAAACAATTGAAAGTTTCAGTTTTTTGTCTTCCCAAAATACAGTAATAGTATATAATATGGATCCTATTTATTCTTTATGCTTGTAAGGAGCTATAATCATGATAATTTATAATTATAGAATTTTAGTGGTTTAATTTACTGAGAGAAATAATATAATTTCAGTCTATCAATTTAAAAGTTAATGAAACATTGTCATTAGACATATGGAAAAGTGATTGAGAAGAGATTTTAAAACTTGTGTTTTTTCTGATATAAACAGTGAAATCTAACCAAGGACATTTCTATTAAACTAGTTCATTAAGATAGTCCATTAGTAACTTCATTGCAAATTCCTGGACTGCCCTTATTGCCATATTAACAGTAAATATACATTTTTATTACTTTGTATTATGAATAACTGGCCACTTCCTGTCACCTACGACAAGAGAAACACTTCTTTGGTTGAAAATGAAGAATCAAATTTAAATCAAAAAAGAGGTTCCAGTCTGCTCCAAAAATGAAATTAAAACATCAAGAAATTTCAAGCAAAAATCTTGCAGAACAACTAATTTTAAGCTGGTATTTTTAGTGAAAATCCTTATGCAATAAAATATTAATATTTTGTAAGGTCTGGCTCTCAGGGATTGGGGAATGTACATCATGTCAGTTTCTGGCAACAGTATGACTGCTGCCACATTGGAAAATAGTCCATATTGAATTGGCTCTATCAGCATCCAAATTCTGCTAGTGATTTGAAAAAACCTGTGGTGGAACTCAATTATTGAAAAAGAAAAAAAAAACAAAACCAAAAACAAACCACTGTTCTTCTGAGTTAATAAGTTTATAGAAAATATAGTGTAAAATATCTGACTACTTCCTGTAATTTGCTTTGGGTCAAAATTAAGATATTTTTGTAATAGTTTTAATTTTTCAGTTATATAAAATACCAAGTAACTGATATTAATGATGGCCCCTGGTTCAAAAAAGCCAAAAGCAGGAAACCCCTTGATAAGCACATTCCCAGTCAAAAAAACCCCAAACCAACAAACCCTTAAATCAATCCTTCACACCTAAAGGCTTTGCTGCCTGTTTGAGAAGTTGCCTTCTGTAGTTGAGTTATTTTCCTTTCTAAATAAAATCGAAAGGAAAATAAGGAGGGAGAACATCTGACAATGTATTTTCTATTACTAATTTTTTCATTCAGTAATGGAGAGCTGCACTGTGGAAAGTTGTGATCTGGCCACCAGAGTGGGAAGAGATATGCTGGGGATGAGAGAAGAGAGGAGAGAGATTAAAGAGTGAGAACAAGTCCATGAGTAAGCAGATAATGTAAGCTCCAAAAGGTTTGCAGGGAAAAATAGTTTTGGGAAAAAATTAGATCTTCAAGTTCCAGAGCAGCTGTCTGCAAATCTTCGTTATGCTCCGGTTTAACTTCAGCAGTATTTATGGCATCATCTGCTCATGAAATAATATACTCCTAATCAGGAGCAATCACTCAAAACTGGAATCACAAGCACTTGTATCTTGATCATATCTGATGAAGTTTTCTGTAATCTATTTCATTGTTTTGACATGCAGTATTTGTAGATATTAAAAAAAAAAAAAGTGTATTAATTTAAAATACTTAAGGATATAAAGTACTTTTTGGCATAAATTTTATTTATTTACTTAAAGACTTCAAAAGGCACATGTTAGACCACTATATTTATAATATGGGGGTACTTTAATGAAGATGGATATTCCCTAATTTGGTCCTAAAAAGCTCTCAGTTTAATGGTAAAAATAATCTTACCAGGGCTCAAAGTCCTCTCCATATCCAGCATTGAACCTGAAGAGGAAATGAAAATTTTCAGAGCATCACTTCCTCTAGGGCTTCTGTCTTCCAACTGGCTTCATGTAATCAAGTTTTCAAGGCAACCAAATCAAGAAATTCCACAGTTCTTTCACACTAAAATTTACGTAACAGAAAGAAAAGACTGCAAATATTCTTCTCCAAACTGTAACACAATATGTGCTGCATGTTTCCATTTTCCAGATGTTAACAATAAAGATTCTTACTGAGGCCATCACCAATCTCCACAAAGGTATTTTATGGTAGGTACACTGATGCTTCCTTCCTGCTAACACTGTCAATGCAAGTGCTACTCTCAGCTCTGAGCCATGGCAAATTAAATAGGATATAAGTATTTAGACTGCCAAGAAATGTCCTTGAAGAACCGTATAGAGCTGTCTCTCTGAAAAGCTCTGTAGTGAATGCAGCACCAGGACATTAACTTTTATTGATCAGCGACCACAGAGGTGAGAAGAGCTGTGTTTTTGTTTGTTTTTTTCCTAGCACAGAATCCAAACAATCTCACAAGGTTTACTGCCTGTTGGTCCTGTTATTTCTGCTGATATTAACTGTGTCTTTTGATATTGATCAAATGAGTATAAGAACTCTGAATGCTGTAAATTAGTTCTGGAATAGTTTGCTAGCCCAATTAATAGCAGGAATTTTTATCTGGAAATTATTTAGATAAACTTCTTGATTTTCTAATTTATTATTTTAAAATGATGTCTCTTTCTATATAGAGTCAAATTATGTTAGCTTCACCTGTGGGTTAGAAAAGAAGAAATTATATCACTCAAAGTCTTGGAAATGGAAATGCCACCAAATTTGCCTATATAAAATCTCTTACAACAAATTAAACACATATTCAATGACATGGAATGGAGTCTTTAGCAAAACATGTAAGAATTAAACTCGTTTTAATCCAGTATCTGTATATACCACATTGAAAGGGAATAATGCTGCATCCTTAGGGAATCATTTCCAGAAGATGTAGTGACGTGTAGCAATGCATAGTCACAGTATCGACTATTTTATGAGTGTGCTTTATTCTGTGACACTATTATACCTTAAAGACAAAAACCAAACAAAAGCAAAACATTCTAATAATTTTTTTTTAATTAAACATTGGCTGAGACCGTAATAAAAAAAATTGAGTTCAAAATATCAAGTACTTTATGTTAGAAAATAGAATTTCCTAGGAGTCTGTATTTTTATATATATGGTTTTCCTTTTATTTTCTTAAATTTACACTCTTTCGTTATATTTTAAAATGAGCACATAAACCATTTGTGTAAAACATCAGCAGCAACATTTATATATAAACATTCTATATGTGCAGAAATAAATCTTATCTAAATATCCGCATATTTGTTGCTGACCAGTTGAAATTTTTTTTGTTTCCTAATGGATATCACAGTCCAAGAAATAAAATTTTATGTTCAAAATGAAATGGCAACTCCATTTAAAATAAATATAAGTTCTCTAGTGCAAATAATATTTGCAAGAATTTAATATTTGAAATTTGTATCCAGGATTTTACATAAAACCTTGACTGTTATACAAGACTTTTCTTGAAAATATGAAACTAATGAGGATATGGCTTCAAATTTAGTCTTCAAATTATCCTTTAAAGATTTTTTTTACTCTGTCACTTGTGCATAATTGCATTGCTATGGCAAGAATTTATTATTCAAGTTATTCAAATTATATTTTGCAATTTTGGATGATAATGGTTTTTAATGTAATTTTACCTTATTTTGGAATTAATCATATTTGTAGGCCAACAAAATTTATATTTAATGTCTAACTCTCACATAAAGGCTTAAATTTCTGTTGAAATCTATACAATAGGAACACCTGAATAATTTCTTCTAGAAATTCCCAACACACCTATGACACAGGACAAGATTTCTAAAGCTTTAGCAAAAAATGCCATTAAATTTCATGTGAGTTTGGAAGGAGCATACAGATTCTGAGGGAAAAAAATATTCTCATTGTACTGAGAAAGAAAAATGTATACCTGAGGAAAAGGAGACCAGTCATAAAAGTGCACACAGTTACTGGGTTTGACAAGAAATACACATATTAATATACTTAACCAAAGAAGTAAAAAGTAAGACTTTTGCCTTCCTGTTCAACCTGCTTTAAATGGTATTTTTTTCCCTCTAAAGATATAAATACCTGTTTTTCAAATCATATAGTTGATGAATGTCTGAATTTTTCACTATAGCTTCTAAATCTAAACTTTTGACCATGTACCTCATGGAGAACTTGAATACAAATACAGAAAATGCTTTTCATTTTCTTTATTTTTTTACTATCAAACGCTTGGTTCTCCCAAAAGACTGAATAATGCTGAATTTATTTTGTTGCATTGAGAAGAAAAGTACACTTTAAGATAAGTTTACAAACCATTTTCATTTCTACATCCCATCACTCCTCAGTTGCTTCTTAAATAGTTTTTCTAATTGCATTTTTTCTAAGAGTGGAAGCTTCTTCAACACTGAAAATGCTACCTGAGAAAAGGAAGAAAAATGTAAATTCATTATTTACAATGTACTGAATACAGTTTCATTTGCTGATTTTGATTCAAATATCATAGGTTCATCATAATTTCATTTTACTGTTAGTAGTTATATCTGTCTAAAACTTTAATTTTTCAGTAGATAATTATCAAGACTTCTTTAATTGAAAAATATTTTTGATGCAAAAATTAATTGTGTATGAAAAATAATTTAAAAAAAACTTAAGAAGATATATTATAGTGTCACACACAGTTTTATTGTGCTACAGTGAAGATTTAATAACTAGTGCTCGTAAAAATTTCTTACTTTCCGGTGTTCATAACACCAGAAAGAAACACTGACAATATTACACTGAATTTAGAAAAAAACCTACAAAGTGATTAATGAACTTGATGAAACTGACGGCAACAAATTTAAAAAGTTTGTTTTGAAAAGCTTGGAAAAGTATTTACTGTGTATAGGAAACAGTTTTTCAGATAGTTTTCGTGTGTGAACACTGAGTCAACTGGAAATTCTACTTTTACTTCCAGGAAAAATTCTCTTTTATTGATCTTAAATGCAGCATGTGATGGAAGGAAAAATAATGTCCCACTGTTTCTTTCATTTTAAAGTAAATGTAATGAAGGCATATACATGTGTTCTGGACAATGTTAGAACTGTACATTTTCTCTGTAAAAAACCTAGAGATTGTTTT
The DNA here is from genome assembly GCF_015227805.2 of Hirundo rustica. Lineage (NCBI taxonomy): Eukaryota > Metazoa > Chordata > Aves > Passeriformes > Hirundinidae > Hirundo > Hirundo rustica. The sequence goes on along the minus strand of NC_053451.1, from coordinate 10,765,745 downwards.
ATTTATTTTTGTACTGCTTTTGTCCTGGAAAAAAAATCCCTAAAATAAACTTAATTATCCTGTAGGGCATATAATAAATTATTTTAGGTTTAGAGCTCCTTTTGACCAGATAACCACCATTATCTCAGCCAAATTACTGGAGAGGCAGTATTTGTTTGGGGTGGGGTTTTTTTGTTTGTTTGTTTTTGGGTTTTTTTGTTTTGTTTTGTTTTGTTTTGTTTTGTTTTGTTTTCTGCTAAATTTATCATCACAGATGTAGCAACAGACAATCTAGGAAAAAAAAAATTAAGGACTGTAAACATCCAAAATAAAATACTGTGAAGAGAAACACTTTATGATTATTTAGATTTAGGTTGCCTGCTAGGAAGAAGTTCTTTATTGTGAGAGTGGTGAGGAAATGAAGAGTTAGCCCCTCTGTCTGCCCCATCCCCAGGAGAGTTCAAGGCCAGGTTGGATGGGGCTCTGAGCAACCTGGTAAAATTGGAGGGGGTCTCTGCTCACGGCAGGGGGTTGAAATGAGATGTTCTTTAAGGTCCTTCCAATCAAAGTAGATAGGTTTTATGATTTTATGCCTTGAAAATATTACACTTTTTTAGGGTGGGTTTTTTTTTTTTTTTTTTTTGAACCCATGCTACTCAGGTGATGAACTTCATTGGAAATTCACAGAGACAAAAATTAGGTTACAGACCCTGAAATCTTTTGGCATTTGACATATTCCATGTTTCTATGGTGATTTTGGAATATGGGAGATTATATAGAAAGCTTTTTGGTTTTTTTCATTAGATCTCAGAGTTTTCTTTGTGAATGACTGAAAAGGTCAACATTAGGACATGAAATTAACATTGATTAATTGGTAAACTGTGGAAAAAAATCTGACCTCTTTAGTTATTATTGTTTCTTTCAAAGAAAGTATCTTTTTTTTCTGTTGTGGAATAGCATGATATATTAAACATTTGTTCTACTTTCTGCGTTGTACAGTTATCCGCATGTTTTTGCAATGCTATCTGACTATAAAAATCGTATGACTCTATATATATTCTATGCCATCAATTCTGTGTAAACTTTATTTCTCTAGATTATTTCTAGATCTCTATATACTTCTCTAGTTCTCTCCGATTCATATACTGGTTTACATAGTTTAATTTTTACTTCAGTCTTACATAATAGAGCATATCAAATTATGTCTTCCTCAAATTTTAATTAAGTATGTTGAAGACTATAAGACATCCTCAAAGTTTCATTTTTTCCCAGGTTTTCTTTCTGATGGTCTGAAGTGATTTTAAGTAGCTAACTACTGGTGGTTGGCTAAAAATGTACTGACTGTAAGTTAATGTCTTTTTCAGATCAGCTTTTAGAAAATTGCCTTATGATGCTCTTTGCCCTTCAACTTGAAGACTACTATGACTTTTCTCTCTTCCTCCCAGGGAGAAGCAAAATGTATTTTCTCACATAATATTAAGGTGCCCACATCCACAGCCACAAAGGACCCCTAATGAACTCTAGTGACCAGGAGTGCTGCAAAAAGGGTAGATAAACAGAACATGTTGTAATGTCCAGGGTGTAGGGTGACAGTTCCCTTGTACTTTGTGTGGGAAGGAAACAACTTGAAAATAGTCCTGTATGCAAAGCTGTCCCTGATGGGCTGAGGCACCACATGCAGGTTTTGGTGTTGAATTATGCTAAAACTCAGCCTGGCTCAGCAATCCCAAACCAGCATCCTGATAGTGAGGCAAAGATTTGGCAGCTGTGGTTCTAAGCTGACCAGGAGGCATGATTTGCAGTCAATCACTTTATACTATTTAAGTCCAGTCCATTTCATATGGGTAGGTGCACAGAACATATTCCTTCTTGAAACGTGTGAAGATTCCTCACTTGGGTCTCCCAACAAGCCTCCACCTTGAGGTTGAGAGAAAGAGACCTACCCACAAGAGTTGGTATGGATGAGTTACATCAGTCTCTATCTAATAATTGTTTCTTCTTGCTAGCTTTAACGTAATTGCATTAATAGAATTGCTTTTACATAGTGCACCATCCTACTCTATCCTATACTAGCAGTAGTTCTAGCTTTTATACTCTGTAAAAAATAATTCTGATTAAAACTTTGTTGCCCACCAGGAGCTAAAAGCAAGGAAGCCACTGAGAGGCTACCAAAGCCTCATTCACTGATGCTTTTACTATAATACAGAATTTAATTTCATGCCTTTTATCAAAATCTACTGTATATTTCTATAACTTATTTCCAAATAAAAGTACTTATGAAGTATATTTTCTGTTCAAACCGGAACATAAAACTGCACACATATAATAGAGAGATCTCAACTCACTTAACTCATTTACTTTATAGTCTTCTGTAACTCCAGCATCAGCACAAAACTAGCTACAGAATAAGTAACAATAAATAAACAAAAAAATGATTAAAGTTTTGGTAGCATTTTCATTTGCTTTTAGTCTTGCAAAATCCATAGATGCAAGATAAAGTGCTGGCTGTAATATTTATAAAATTGCTGTTACAGCAAAATGCAACACAAAGAGGATTACTGTTCCAACACAGTTTTGTAGCTGATAGGGCTTCAGCTGCCTCAGGCTTCCACTGAACCATCCAGTGCATTATAAGTGGTAGGATCATCCTCATTTTTTTGTAGGAAAACAACAGCACAATTAAAAAAAAAAATTCCAAAATCGTGTATCAATATTATCCATGAAGTCTGATGGAAATCATGTGGACAATCATGGTCATTGTAGTCCGTGACTCTGTGACAATTGACACTACTATTCATTTTCATTTCATAAGCCCACAGCTGGAGAGTCTCAATATTTTTCACCTTTCTAACTTAGCACACAAAACAACAAAATGCTGGTGGATCATTTACTGTTTGCAGACCATCCCTTTTTACTGTGTGGCAATAAAAAAAAAGCAGCTAGAGGACAGACTGGAATGTGTGATTTTTCAAGGTTTTTTTTTTTGTTTAGCTTTTTATATTTATAGTTTAGAGTTGTGAGTAGTCAAGATATATTCCAAATAAGTGTGAATAGACAAGATGACTAGAAAATGCGAATGAAACACTAAGATGTGAGGAGGACAGAACATATTGTCCTTTTTTTATGATAGATTATAAATCAAGAACTAACCACTGATGATTGTGCCAGGTAATATTCTATATATTACTGACCACAGCTGTTCATGATTTCTCACTACGTAAAATTAACTTCTGTAACAAGTCTATGAGGGATAGGGAACCTATCCAACTCCAAGCTTTCAGATTAATTGCCATGATGGTAATGCAGATACAACTATTAGATCTTCTGTTTTTCCTTTCCTTTCCTTTCCTTTCCTTTCCTTTCCTTTCCTTTCCTTTCCTTTCCTTTCCTTTCCTTTCCTTTCCTTTCCTTTCCTTTCCTTTCCTTTCCTTTCCTTTCCTTTCCTGTCCTTTCCTTTCCTTTCCTTTCCTTTCCTTTCCTTTCCTTTCCTTTCCTTTCCTTTCCTTTCCTTTCCTTTCCTTTCCTTTCCTTTCCTTTCCTTTCCTTTCATCTTTTTAAATGAACACTAATTTTAAATATTTACTTATGCCATTATTTTTCAATTAAGTGTTCTGTATTTCGTGTGCACATATGTTTTGGTATCCTTGTAAACACTTTGCTTTTTTTCCCCAAAATCTGTGTAGTTCTAAATGTATCTAGTTTCAGAGTACCATAAGAGTTGTTTCATTAAGTACTATTGCAGAAATAAAATTGACTGTTCTATCTTAATTTTTCACAGCAGGTAGATTTTCAAGACCTTGGACCTCTCTTGCAGTCATATTTATGAATCAATTTAATATTTGAATATGTTTTAGGGTGTGTGAATACCATGCTGCTATTTGAATTATTTCTTCATAGTCTTACACAAGCATACAGACCAGAGGGGATAGCTTTATAAGCAGAGATTATATTGTGTATTCTTTTGTTATCAAAATAAGGTTTTTGCTGTTTTCCCTTATGATTTTTTAAGTCTCTTTTTGTGTGTCCGCATCTGTGTGTGTGTGCTCTATTAACCCAGCTGGGAAATGGAAGTGATAGTTTTATTGCCATCTCAAAAATTTAAAGCTTTGCAGGCTATTTAAAAATTTCCAACGTTTTGCTCTGTTTCGGTATGAGAATTCTATGAAATAGAATTATGTTAAACCTTGGAAAACGAATGTTTTGGTTCAGTAGTTATTCTCTACACCCAGTATTACAACTCCACAAGTGTTATGACAGGAGGGGCCTGCCAAAGGATGCAGCCAGCTTTTCCTGTTCCTCACAGCCCCACTGACTCTTCCTGCCCAGGATCCAGGATCTGCACCTCAGCTCTGGGCTCATCAACAGCCTTTGCCCAGATCTGGCCCCGGCCCCAGCCCTGGCCCAACCCTTTCTTGGTCTTGGGGTCACTGAGGGCTCTTGCTACCCTTGGCTCTGCCACAGGAAGTTTTTAAAAGTCCAAGATTGCCCAAGTGGTGGTTTGAAAGTAACGAAATGGGGGTACAGTTGATACAAAATGAGGTCCAGTGGGCCCCTTATTTCTTTGGCATGACGCAAAGTCTGAAAAACAAGGGATCAAGGTGGGTAGGAGAAGAGCAACAAAATAATGGAGAAAATGGGGGACAGAAAGGCACAGTGGCAAATGAACAAGCTTTTGGGTGTACTTCTCTCTGGCTGAGCCCTGTGTCTGATCATCTCTGTCCATCTCATCTGGTTAAACTATTTACCAAATCACAGAATCAAAAAATGGCCTGGGTTGGAAGAGGCCTTAGAGATCATCTGACTCCAACTCCTCTGCCATGGGCAGGGACACCTTCCACTAGACCATGTTGCTGAGTGAGCTACATCCAACTTGGCCTTGACCACTTCCAGGAATGGGGCAGCCACAACTTCTCTGGGAAACCTGTACCACTGCTTCACCACCCTCACAGGAAAGAAATTCTTTCTAAGCAAAACCTTTTCTGAGTTTGAAGTCATTCCTCTTTGTCCTGCCACTCCAGGCCCTTGTAAATAGGCCCTCTCCATCTTTTCTGTGAGCTCCCTTCAGGTACTGTAAAGCCACAATTCGCTCACTCCAGAGCCTTCTCTGTTCCAGGCTGAACAATCCAAATTTTCTCAGCCTTTCCTCAGGGCAGAGCTGCTCCATCCCTCTGATCACCTTGGTGCCTCCTCTGGCCTGGCTCCAGCAGCTCCCTGTCCTTCCTGTGCTGGGAGCCCAGAGCTGGATGCAGCCCTGCAGGTGGGGTCTCAGCAGGGCGGGCAGAGGGGCAGAATCCCCTCCCTGCCCTGCTGCCCACGGGGCTTTGGATGAGCCCAGGAAAGATTTTAGTGTGATCTTGTTCTGTATTCAGGCTATATGGAGAGAGTTATGTGTGTTTTCGTTAGGTTTGAATTAGACTAGCTGGTGAGTAGGACATCTGCTCCTCGAAATTGTAGAGTTTTGATCTGGTGACTTGATAAAGGCCCTGCAATCTAGACACAGGTTATTAGGTAGACAAAAAGGCAGTGCTAATATTTAGGGAAATATGTGGGATTTTATGAGTTCAGAGGGTGAAGATGTATACAAATCAGCAGTGAATTTTCAGTCTAATCAGTTGGAAATGAGATAAAGGGCCGAGACACCTCTTTTTCCATTTTTTTAATAAGTAATGTGTACGTTTATCTGGATGTCAGCAAAGGCTCCGTACTCTGTGTTGATCTGCTGGCTTTGTCTGCACTGGGAGTGTCTTCCCTGCAAATTTGAAAAAAACCCTGCATTTATTGCACCAAAATGGGAAGAGTCACCTGGGATCCAAAAGCCATCAAATTCAGCTTTTGTCAAGTATCATCATTCCATTCTGGCAAGCCCCATTATGTTTTTGTATCTGCATTATCATCTCCTCTCCCCAGACTGTATGGAGCAGAAGGAGAGACACAGACACCATGATGCTGTGCAGCAGAAGGAAAAGCAGAAATAATGTATCCACAGTACAAACTATGGGGCCTCTTTTCCTCCTCAACCCCTTCATCCAGGCAGAAGGGGCTTCAGACAGAAGAATGCTCCTTTAGCTGTCAACAAAACTACATATTCCTTACCTATCTTGCCTTTAGAAACTTTCTTTTCAGCATCTAGACTGAAACACCAAAAGTAATAAGCTCTAGATAAACATCTGAGAACTTAATTGCTCTGAAGTATTATTTCCCTATTGAAAGTCAGGGAAGTGAGGAATTACTTTGTTTCCTGGGTTTTTGTAAGATCATATTAAGGTTTATAGCTTTTGTTCTGAAATTAGTTTTCATATTTTGCTGGCTCTGCTGGACGTTATGTAATTATGTTAAGAGTTCCTGTGGTTCTCATTATTCTTTCTTGCTTGCTGTTGGTGCATATGAATAAATTTCAGTCTTCCCTTGTGGCCTACCCTGTTTGCACTCAATACAGTCTTGGCAGGCCTGTATTAGGGAGGACAGAAAGAGCCCTGTTCGAGTGAGGACATGTAAAAGACAGATGTATTCTACTGGAATTTTTCAAGGGATGATGAAAGGTGCGCAGGTCTCTCAGCAAGGCTGTGGGTGGCCATGGCATAAGTATGACCTTGACTTTCTGTTGCTGAGATGCCAGAGTGGGTTTTGGCCAAGTTGACAACAAAAACCATTGTAAAAGTTATATATTAAAAGGATTCCTGTTGGCACAAGATGCTTCACATGGTCTTTGCGACATTAGGATTACTAATAACTGTCTCCACTTGCACAGCTCAACACAAGATTTTTCTGTTCACTAAAAACTCCACCATACATTGCTTAATGGTTTGCAGTTATGAACAGCAAGAAGGAAATATTATATCTACTTTAAATCCTAATGCAACTAACAATACAGAATGGAGGGTTGGTCTTGTGTCTCAAAGTATGAAGAGGGATTGGATTTTTTGTTTACTATTATTCTTTCTCATAAACTAGAAATTGAAACAAAAATAAGAGCACATTGAAATGGTTTAACTTTTTTCACTGAACAGAAAAAAACCTGCACCTGGCAGTAAATGGATTTCTTGACCAGACATCTCCAGCCAAACATTTTATGGGTATTTTTTTTGGTTGGTTTTTGGTTTGGTTTGGTTTTTGGTTTGGTTTTTTTTGTTTTTGTTTTTGTTTTTGTTTTGTTTTGTTTTTTTATGACAGCAAAGCTAAGCGAGCAATATGAAGAACAGTAGAAAAAAAGAAGTAACAAACATGCAAGTGAATGGAAGAAAAAGAGGAGACAAATGCCCTTTAAGAAATTTAAATGACCATGGCCTTAGCTACAAAATCTACAGGTCAGTGGCAAGATTTTGGGGATGTGTATAAAAAAGATTGTGTCACTTATTTCTACCATGTTAACATTACATATAAAATAGAAGATGAAATAAAGGAAAGAAAGATCTGTGATAAAAACTTATGCATTGGATCAGGAGAATGTTGTGCTGGATTGTATTACATATTAAATCTGACAATATTATTATTGTATGAGAGTGTTACAGAACTAATTTTGGAATATTTTGTTGCTCTTATATGACTCAGTATGCAAATAACTATTGCTCTAAGTAGCTTAGTACAAGGCATACTCATTATATGTGTGATTATTCATGTTTGTAATGATAATATCAAGGTTATAATCACGGATATAATGAAAGAAATAGCACTTCATTTACTATGAAATCTTTCTCTGGCTTGGACTGGGGTAGAGTTAATTTTTTTTGCATAGTAGCTTTCATGGGGCTGTGTTTTGGATTTGTGTGGAAAACACTGTTGATAACACAAGAATATTTTAGCCTCTGCTGAGCAGTGCTTGAACATCACTCAGGCCTCCTCTGTTTCTCACACTGGGGGTACACAAGAACCTGTGAGGGGACATAGCTAGGACAGTTGACCCCAACCGACCAAAGGGATATCCCAGACCATATGGCATCATGCTCAGCATATAGAGCTGGGGAAAAGGGCAGAAATGGGGAACACAGTAAGTTACAGCACTTGTCTTCTGAGTGACTGCTAGGTGTGATGAAGTTTTGCTTTCCTGGACATGGCTGAACACCTCACTTTTCCAACAGGAAAGAGCAAATTATTTTCTTTTTTTATTATGTTTGCATGGGCAACTTTTGCTTTATCTATTAAGCTGCCTTTATCTCAACCCACAAGTTGAGATAAATGCTTCCAGTTTTCTCACTCTGTCCTGTGAGTGTCTGTGTGAGGCTTAGCTTCCTACGAGGATTAAATCACAACAAATCTAATAGCAACAAGTTTACAGTAGCTTTATTTTCTCTATTTATCTATTTATTTATTTATTTTAATTTAACAAGAGATTCTTCTACAATTCTAGGACTTTGGAAGAGAATTCATGTATGAGCATAAAGTCACCATTTTTTTTTCTCCAAATTACATTCATTTTCACCTTTAAAGATTCACAGATGACTGTCATGAATGAGAGTTTTAAGTTTGCTTAAAGAATTTACTTCCAGATAATTAAAACTTAGTATGCATGTTTCTCTTTAATTACTATTTTAAAATATTTCTAACATGAAATTGAAGTTACTGCTAAAGACAATGCAAGTTCAAATCCTTATCAATTAAGTATCAGGGTTGATTTTCTTATTGCTGAACCTTCTTAGTGTTCCTCCTCCTCCAAAATTGCTTGTTCTTGCAATGTTGCTTAGCAAACATAGTTCTTTTTCGTCGCTTTCCATATGACTGGGGCTTTTAACTTTGTTAATTAAAAAAAAAAAAAAAAAAAAAAAAAAAAAACTCAACAAACCAACAAAACCAAACACAAAATGAATAACATCACACTTAAAATATAAACTCATAAGATTTTTCTATTGTTGCTAGTCTTTTTATTAAGTAGTAATTAAACAGACTCAGAAATTAATTGCTGAAGTAATGAAAACAACCCAGATCCCACAAAACTGATGTGATAATTGTCAATTCTTGTGTTTATTTTTTCAGCCCAACTACAGCTATGACATTTTGTGAGGAAAACATCTTCATAGCATTGCAAATCTACTGCCAAAATCTTAATGAGAAACCACCTGCTTTTGAAGAATATATTTTCCCCCAAGAAGTGAAATATGCTCAATATGTTGAAGCTGAACTATGCAGGAAAGAAAACTAGTAGAAAAACTTTTTTTTTTTTTTTCTTTAAATCATATTCCCTTTAGATGTAGTTTGGTTTAAAATATACTTCAAAGCCATTCTCTGTAAATTCCTGCCTCTGTTTGTAGTCTTAGGTCCGTCCATTAATGACAGAATAATCTAATAATTTAAAAAATCATAGCCTATTTTTTTACAATTCCAATATGCAGCTTTTTTTTCCCCAGAAATATAACAAAAGATAAAACAGCAATAACTTATTAACTGAGGAAAAAAAGCTAATATTTCTAAATCAGTAAAAAAACAGGCTGTGTCTTGTATCGATAAACTTGTATTTCATGCCATAATCCTCTTTCTTGACATATTTACCTCCTTCATTGAACAAAATCACCCCAAAACTTAACCTGCTTTTCTTCTTAACTCTCCCTGTCATTTTCTTTCCTTGCATATATCATTTTAGCAAAACTAGAGATCTTATTTCTGAAATAGAAATGTTACCTAAGAATACTTCTCAGTGGAAAACATCAAGATGAAACTCATCATAGTCTCCACAAAAGTTCTATTTTATAATATCAAATTTCTCACTAGACCAAGGATTTTCTAAATCATGAATTTCCATTGCAATTCTAAGACCTTGAAAATATGGAATTTCTTCTAGAAGCCCTAAATTCAAATGAGAGTCAAAGGTGTAAATTTAATAATACTCTAAAATCAGTCATGCTTAAAGCCAAACATGAACACAACACGAATCTGCTACTGCTCAATTTCATTTGCACATCTAAAAATGTGTAAGTGTTAATTAATTATTGCTTAGTTGTGATTAAAAATGTTATCTCTGCAATCAAAACAAAAATAAAAAATGCTAATCACGATTAACGTAGAATTGAAATCTAACAAGCTTATGAAAGGTAAAGTGATTAAACACAAGTGAATAAATTACTTTGCTAACTACTAATTTGTTGTAAAATGCTTTGTATTTTGAAAAATGTCATAGCTTGGGAATGTTAATATGTTCCTAATCTTATGGGTATATATTATAATTCGAAGATAAAAACTCTTTTACTCTAGGGGAGGCCTTTTTTTTTTTTTTTTTTTTGTTTCTCCTTCCATTGGAGTGCCAAGAGAGTGTGTTTTCTTAAATTATTAATTCCACATTAATTTTAAAAAGAAAAAATTACAAAACTGTGAGATTTCTATGCATACTTAACTACATGTGTGCTGACCCAGTAACAGATAGGCATAAGTCTGTCAATGCACCTATTTTTCTATTCCACTGGGCCCTCAAAGCTGCCATTGCCAAAATAAGCATATAATCATGGAATTAGAATAGTTTGGGTTGGAAGGAAACTTTAAAGGTCATCTAGTGCATGCCTCTGCAATGACCAGGGTCATCTGCTCAAAGCCCCATCAAACCTGACTTTGAATGTTTCCAGGAATGGAACTCTACCACTTTTCCAAGTGACCTGCTCTAGGTCACCTGCTCTAGGTGTTTCGTCGTGCTCGCTGGGAAAAACCTTCATCCTTATATCTAAGTTAGAGACCTTTTAGTTTAAAACCATTTGCCCCTTATTTTATTGCCACAGGCCCTGTTAAAAAGATTTGTCTCCATCTTTATTACAGCTCCCCTTTAGGCACATGTTTGAAATTTTCACAACTTTTCAAGTACTCTGTGTGACTGACATAATAATTTTTTTTTGTCTTGTTTTCTATGTTGATTATGTAAGTGTAAAATGACACTTGTAAAATTCCTGTAAAAAACCAAGAAATATTGAAGATATTTGATTATTAACTACAATATATTTTACGGCTGAATCCTATTTTTATCAGAGTAATGAATTTGCTGAACTTGCTGAACTTGTGTTAGCTATTTTCAAAGGTTATTTTTGGTTTTTTTTTTTTTTTTTGTTTGTTTGTTTTTTCTGGGACTGAAGGAAACATAAGGGCACATTCTTTAAAATTATTTTTTTCCTCCAGCTTCTTAGGATGTTATTTCTGGTACCTGTCTGACCACCTGAATCTCTTGATTATTATGGTACTATTCTTAACAGAGCAACTTCAGTGACATTTGAAAGAGATTGGGAAAAATCTAAAATTAGGAACCTATGCAGAAAATCATATTTCTTCTTGTAAATATTTTATTTTTGAGATTAATAACTATGTCCTTTGTTATCCAAAAAGATCAGATTCTTTCATCTGGCAAAACCAAACAATAATTATTATATTATTCTCATTTATCTGGAACCAAATAAATAAATAAATAAATAAATAAATAAATAAATAAATGCTAATTTTTTTATATATTATATATATATAAAAATTATAGATATGTTTTTAACTTTTTTTTTTTTTTTTTTTAATTTTTAGTTTTATTAAAACCCATATTCACTGATACCTAACTCAGGCTTTAACCTTGTAAATCTGGATTTAGGATCCTTTTCCTATACTCAGAGGGAGATGAGTTTGTTTTTTTTTAATAATTTTTTCCCACATTTTTGCTGGTCACTCTTACCTCATTTATATTACCTGGGTGTCACTTGTCTCTATCGGAGCCGCTGGCTCCATTTTTGCCCAGGCTAGCTCGAGACTGCGACAATACAGGAAAACTCCCCTGGGTCCTAGAAACAAGGGGAGCGGTGAAGGGGCTTTTTCCCCTTATCACGAGAGAGACTGCATCTATGGCACAGGAAAGGAGTCAGACTTGGCCAGAGGACAGACTGGTCAGACTCCTGCCACAGTTCAGCTACTCTAGCCAAGTCCTGCCCAGGCCTTGTGTTCTGGGCTTACATATAGGGGAGGGTCTGAGGGAGGGGACAAACCAACACCCAATGAGGGATAAGGTGGGAGTGGAACAGGGTTGGAGGGACATTCAAGGAAACCAATGGGAATATAAAGGAAGGAACCTCCTCCGCCCTATCATTCGATGTCCTTACCCAAAATCTCCAGAAACTGTGAGGAACAGCCAAATGACAGTCAGGGCCCATAGGAGGGGACTGGGAGGAGTGACAGGGAAGAGGGGTAGGGACAAATCTTGGAGTAAAACACTTTCCAGAAGAACAGGGGAATATGGAACAAACCATTATAACATAAAACCCAATATAAAAATAAGTAACATAAAATACAATATGAAAACAAATAATGTGATGTAACACCTGTGTATGTTCAAATAATCTGAAAATATTGACCTGGATTCTTAGCCAACATGGAACTTGGAAAGTTTTTCTAATAATGAATTGCATGATTACATATATATATATATATATATATAATCAGGACTATTTGCAAAATTAAAGACTAAAGTTGTCTTGAGACTACACTTGAGTAGAAAGCCAGCACTGAGTCTTTATTTCTAAAACTTCTTGTACACTTGAAGAAACTACTTGAGAAAACCCTAGACTGACACCAGCATGAGCTATATTTAAACTGGAATGGAAACCTGCAGGATTTATTGTTGAGTTCTTTTAAACACGTGTTCACCTTACAGGCACGTGAAGGATACATGAAGGATCATGTGAGATGGTTTGAGTATTTTGGGCTAACTTGGGGCATGCAGGGGATCATAAATGGAAAAGTTAGGTAGTTAAGAGAACTTTTTGATCGTGGGATTCACGCGTACTGAGGAGAAGGAATTATTGTTGCTTCAAGTCCGTAGAGGATGTTGTTTCATCTTTGCTACTTTCAATGCCACTGTATTTTGCTTTTCCACCTTATGTTTACATTTTTACTGTTCGTCTTTCCTTAGTTTTATTGTTTACAAAACAAATTATTTGATTATTAATTTTGTTGTTTGCTTTATAAAAGCCACTTTATAATTGCTTCTAAAATGACCGGCAGCTGCAGTAGCCCTCTAAAAGAAATAATTTTGTCATTATCCTTTCCCATAATTACTTTGCTACCCAGCACTTGTACCTTTACTTTTTTACCTAAGTGCAGTGTTTATCAGATACACAATTTCACATTAACAAACTACAATGTGTTTTGATTTTTTTCATATCCACAGTGATATGTTCTTTCCTTGAGACTTAAAAAGGGTAAAAGTCATACATCCTTCATCAGAGATTTTGCTTTATCGAGACTCATATCAGCATTGAAATTGTTTTGTTTAGGAGAAGACTAAGAAATTACTCCTTCTCTTCAGTCATGCAGCCTACAGGTGCCCACATCTCACACTTTCAATTACTTCTTGATATTCAACTTAATTTTTTTCTACAGTTGATAAAATATTGTGTTCATCCTTTTGTAGGCACGTAAGACCAACTGTTGAATCTGAGGCCTAAGTATTGACAAAAATATTGAATAAATAAATTTCTTATGGATGTAAGAGAGAAAAAACTTTGTTGTGCATGTCTGGAATGAAAGCAATCACATTTTTTCATAATTTATTGATGCTTTGTTCCTGTCATGTCACCGTATTTACATATATACAACACCAGGAATCTGTACTCTTCTTTTATAGGCTTGTGGTCTTGCAAAAATCTCATTAAAATCTGTCATTCAGCTTTGAGCATGACGGTATGAACTTTCTTGTCATCCATAAATGCAATATCTTAAATGAACTGTACATAGAAAAGTCACTAGATATTCCATTGACTCATTTCAGAAGACAGTTTTAGAGAAGCTTTCAATATGGTACTGCAATACATTACACAGCTGTTAAGCCCACTTAATCTAAGTTGTATTAAGAGATGGTTCCCTCTAATACACCTGAATCCTCTAAGTCTGGACATCTTCAGTTAGCTCTGACACTAAGCAGCTTGGGCTATTTTTGGATTCCTTTGAATATCACCGAGCATTCCATATGTCCTCCTCCTTTTTGATGACATAATCTAGGTAAGGTTACAAAATGCTTTTGAATGACTGTTTTTATATAAAAATTAATATTTTTTTAATTAAAAGCCTTTATAATTTTGCAATTGTGCTCTCTAACTGCAATGTTAATTTTGAAAATTTGATTCCCATATAGTCACTAGAAATTCCCCTTTTTTTTTTAAATTTGATAATATTTTCTTACATGTTCTTTATATTTCCCAGGCATCCAATTATTAAATTTGAGTCTATCCTTAGTTTCCTGATATGCTCTGATGCCTGGAAGTTCTCTACAAGATGATTCAGTCTGATCAACCACCATCAGCATGATTTCCATGCTGAGCAGAGAATAATTTTGCATAATTTTAACCACATCAGATGTAGCTGAAAGGCAAAGTATAGTTCCTGAAAACTCCATAGTCAACAAAGGATCATTAAGTCAATGAATCTATTGTCAAACCCATCTACAAATTTTTAATTAAAATGGATATTGTATAAACAGACCTTTGGATACACACACACACATAATATAGGGTTATCAAACTCTTAGTTTGACAACAACAACAGAAAAATTAAGCTCTCAATGCCAGGAGGTAGAAGGCACAAGAAAAGGCACAAGAAAAAGATTTTTTTTCTTTAAAAAAGAAATTTACTTGCTGTGCCCATGGAAACAAATTCAAGTAGTTCATAACATGAGAAACACAGCTAAGTGCTAAGAACAAGGGTCTGTTTTGGATTGCAGATTTATTTCTCTGAGTCTTCTTCTGTGCTATAGAGGAAGCCTTCAGAAATACAAATACTGTTTATTCAGAAGTGCACCTTGCTTTGGCCCTTGCACCGCTGGTTTTACATTGACTCTCCTTTACTTGATAAGTTTGATGTGGAATTCATATAGTTCACAAGTCAAAGGGTGGAATAAAATCAAGTGAGACACTTGGACACTGGCAAAAAGTTAAAATGACCACATAGGGCTTAAACCCCCCCAATATTTCTAACTCTTTCAGATTTCTTTACAGCTCTTAGGAACTTGAGAGTATGGTTTTGCAAATGTCTATCAAGTTATCCTTATTGTAAAGTGCTAAAGACTCAGATACAATAAAAAATATGTTATCCCTATATATTTATGTTTTATCAATAAGTTGAAAATTTTACAGGTAAGTGATGTGTGGTTTATTGTCTAAAAATAGTTACTTAATGACAGCTCTTTGGGATTTCTCTTAGACATTTTTATAAGAAGAGAAATTGAGTGTAGGAAGAAATTAAAGAAAATAAAGGAAATAAGAAAGGAGAAATAAAATTAAAGAGAGAGGGAAGGCAATTAAATTAAAAATTAAAGAGAGAGGGGAGGGGAGGGGAAGGGGAGGGGAGAAGCAAAGTGAAATTTATTTTCTTAAGGATACTGACCATAATAACACTAAACTTTTATGGGAAAAAAAAAAAAAAATCAACTGAATAAAACCCCTAAAATAAATTTTACATGTTAACGCAATCAGATATTGTTGTCGTTCCCTCCCAAATTTGCCCCAAACCAGGACAACATTAAAAAGAGATGAAATGTATCTTATTAGGATATTTTGAGACTAGAGTGTTCAGCAAAGCACAAAGCAGTGGTTATATTAGTTAATAAAGAGGAAATATTCAGTTTAATTTTAGTAAAATAAAATGTGTTAGTTTCCAACATCATGGTCATGAGGTGATGTAGTAAGAAACTACATCATATGAAACATTCAAAATATTTTAAAGAATACCTTTAGTAGCTTGTTTTATGCAATTAATACATAAAAAACCCTGGAACCACATTTGACTATAAGGTACATGCTCTGAAGCATACCTACTTTTCTGTTTATTACATAAAATTCCTTTCAGCAAACAGTTCAGTCCAGCTTTCATTCAGACAGCTGATGGAGAGTGCCAAAGGTTTCAGTCAAGCCATATACAGTGTCAACTGTACAGGAACAGTATTCTCAAAGCCTGTGCTCAGCAAAAGTAAGAGATAAGTCAGTAAAAGACATTATTGGTGCTATCTGTGTGGGGAAAAATCAACAGAGTGTTTCAAATAATATGGACAAAACTCAGTTTTGTGTGAAGTGTGCTTATTGACCAAATTCTGAGCGAGTTATTGAAAACTGGATAAGCCTCTTAAAAAAAGACAGTCAGGTGCCTTTGTACCTGCTCTTCACAGTATCATCAGTTCTCTCACCTAAGCCCTCTTTGCTCTAAAGAAAAGAGCAGAACACAAAATAAAAACCTTTTGAGGAAAGGGGGACTACTGCTGACATGAAGTGCATTCCCACAGGCCTGGCTGACAGAGGTTCAAAATGCACACTGCTGGTAACTTAGCTGAGTAAGAAAGCTATGGGTTGTTTAGTGCTGCATAGAACTTCCTGGTCAAGTTTACCTATATTCTGCTGTGTTCTACTGGTTAATTATATATGCCTCCTGAAGCAGGCTTGAAACATTTTCTAATGAATTTAATGCTTTATCCTCAGATTTTTCCAGTTAGTTTTATTGAACTAGTTCAACAATAAACCACTGTCTTGGATTGTAATATATAACTAAAAGCATCTATTCTGTTCACAATCTGTTGAAACCAGTTTAAGAGGTTTGTTTGTTTTTTTTTTTTCTTTTAACTCCAGGAGGGAGGGGGTAGATTGCCTTCTCTTAATGGGCCAGCTGTTAAAACCAGGTGGAGCAATGTTCCTTATCTCTTCCATGACCCATTGTCCCTCCAGAGGGATATCTGCTGTTGATGGGCCGTTAAGGCTCACCACAACATTACATCAACCCATTGGGAAATGCTCCACCCAGTAGGAGAAGCCAAGCATTCCTACCTAGATAAAAGCTGAAATTCAGCACACGAGGACAGCCTGTTTCTACTGGATTCCCAGAGGAAAGACTGGACTCATCTCACCACCACTGGATCCTTCTAGAAGATCATCTCTACTCCAACTGAACCATATCTGTTACTCCAGGAGGACTTATTTGGACTGCTTCCAACACCCTGACCAACAAGGTGTCAGGTCATATTCTGACTCTGTCAGGGTTTCTAGGATTTATTTTTGATTGTTTGTTTGTTTGCTTTACTACATTTGTATTTTTAAATATTTCTAGTAAAGAACTGTTATTCCTATTCCCAAATCTTTGCGTGAAAGCCCTTAATTGCAAAATTATAATAATTTGGAGGGAGGGGGTTTCCATTCTCTGTTCCAAGGGAAGCTCCAGCTTTCCCTGGAAGACACCTGTCTTTTCCAAAGCAAGACAACCACATACTCGAGCTAATAAGGTTAAGGTTAAATTTAATTTAAGGTTAAAATATTACTTTAATGTTACCCTGGTTTTTCTGAGTTTCTTTGTTAGCCTTTTGATTTTCATAAATGGAGTCAGATCTTTTAGTTACTGTAGAATATTAGAGCAGTTTTTCTACCTTTCCCACAGAAGTAATATAAACAAATCCTTTGTTTTTCATTCTCTGTCCTTTGTTTGCATATTTCTAACCTGAAAACAATTGTAACTGACAATTTGTCTGGCCACTGAGGCTGAGGGGTGGAAACCCCAAAAAGCCAATCTTCTGCTAGACCCACAAATATATAAAAAGTAAAAGAATAAACAAAGGGGCTCTCTTCTCTCCACTCTTTCAGCTGGGAGCTGGATCGGAAGAACATCTGCGAAAATCTCTTGTCTGCGTGTGATTGCTTTGTGTGTCTCGGTGACACTTTAAAGACCACTAAACTTTAGGTGAAGTACCTCATTAATATTAGTAGATTTAGAATTAAGCATATGGTGGTGTCTCCTCCAGATACCATTATAAACCAGTGTTTATAAATTATCATGACATCACAGAATAATTTGGGTTGGAAGAAGTCTTGAGAAATCTCCAGTCTAAACTCCTGCAGGATCAGCTTTGGGATTAGACCAGGTTGAACAGGTCCTCTCAAGACCCTGTTTGGTCTTGGAAACCTTCAAGAATAGATATTGCACAACCTCACTGGGCAGTCTGCTCCACTACTTGCCTGTCATCAGAGGGATAAAAGGTTTTCCTTCCGTCCAGCCTGAACCTTTCTTGTTTCAACTTACACAAATTTGGCAAGCAAGCACTGTGTCAACTCTTCCAGATAATGATCATAAACAAGACAGATGATAAATTAGGCCTTTCGATACTTCACTTTTTACTGGCTTTCAGAAGAGTATGACTCACTATCCATTAATTGTCTAAGTTGTTTCTTTACCCATCTAGTTTATGTGTGCATCAAGCCTGCAAGATCTTAACTTGATACAAGCGTATACCAAGAGATAGTGCCAAAAGTTTTGTAAAAATCACAGTAAATTATATTTGTTGCATCCCCCTCATCCACGAATCCAGTCATTATATTTCAGAAAGTAATCATGTTGGTCAGGAACTATTTTTCCTGAGTCAATCCTTGTTGATTGTTGCCACTCAGTACCTTCTACATGTGGTAAGAAACATTCCCTAAAGAAATTTACTCAATGTTTTCCTCAGGGATGGATGTGAAGCTGACTAGGTTGCATTTCACTGGGTCATCATTTTGGACTTTTTGGAAAATGCACAAGATATGCCTTGTTCCAGTCCTTAGCTCTTTTCCTGTCATCTCGGGTTTCTCTGACCTGTCAAATGTGATAAGAGAGACAAGGCCGTTGACCTTTGGCTGTAGTGCATTCTGGTCACTTCTATGAACTTCTGTGGACTGAGTCTGAGTTCCAAGGCCTGGTGGGATAAGGCTCTGAGCGGCGTGGTCTAGTGGAAAATGTTCCTACCCATAGCAGAGGAGTTGGAACTGGATGAGCTTTAAGGTCTCTTTCAACTCAGACCATTCTATGATTCTATGAGTTCTCAAAAACAGTTCTTGGCTTGATCCTCATCCACCTCAGGTTGTTCTCCTCCTACTCCAACCTTCCTTCTAGTCAGAGAGGACCCTGTTGATGAAGACTATGGCAAAGGCAGCCTTATACATGTCTGCAGTTAAAAATCAGGCATCATTCCTAAATTCCTCATTTTTACTTATTTCTACTTCTGCCTTACTGCTTTGGAGCTCTGATTTAAGTTGTGTGTTTTGCCAAGCCTGATGGAGCTCCTTATTTTACTACCTATTGAGATGAGCTGCTATTGTAACTGGAGCATGCAGTCTTTGAAAAGCTGCCAGTTTTCCTGAGTATTTTTGTACTTCCTGTGGGATCCAACCCACCAGGTTCCTGACGACAATTGCAATTACAATTATGATTGACTAATATCAGAAAACTAAGCTGTGAAACAGATGCTTAGATGGAGAGACAGATGGAACCCTGTTGTAGTATGCCTATTTCTGCAGATTTAGAAATACCTGGTGTTTTTTCCTGTATTATAAACTTAAATTTTTGGATGCAATTTCATCTTTTACAACATCAATTGTATTTCTTAGAGAGTGCTTCTTCTCCTAATAAAATAAATTAATATTCAGCCAAGCTTCAGTTGCTGAATGAATAACATGGAGACTTTTTTTTTTTTTTCATCTAGTTGATGATACCCGAACTTTCTGTTAAAACACACACCAAGGTACACCGTATTGATATAGCTTGTCTTTTTTTGGTCATCTAGCCTGGGCTTTGATTTGTCTCCCAGTGAATGTGTATGTTACGCTATGTATGCATATTTTAAATCTTGAACCATCAATCACCAACAGCTTTTCAAAGACTGTCTGCTAGTGAATGGGTCTGTGTTGAAAGAGGAGTGGTCAGAAAATCCAGGGAGGTGATGCTTCACCTCTACTCTGTCCACCCCTCTCCTTGCAGTGCTGCATCCAGATCTGGCCTCCCAGAGGAGGCCACCAAGGTGATCAGAGGGATGGAGCACCTCTGCTATGAGCAAAGGCTGAGAGAACTGGGGTTACTCAGCCTGGAAAAGAGAAGCCTTTGGGGAGACTTCATTGAAGGCTTTCAGTACTATAAGGGGGTTATAAAAAAGAGGGAGAACAACTCTTTATACAGGCAGGACCTGACCTAGTAATAACCTGACCCAGAGATTTTACAGAGATATTAATAGGTAAAATATAGCTGTAAAATCCTTGAATATCAGCACAACTGCTCTGTTGTACAGGTTAAGTATTGATTTTACTCATATAAAGAACACTGTCACCCTTTATTTGTATATAATTTGAAGACAAAGATCTCAATCCAGAGAAAAAATTGGGTTTTAGACCAATGGAAAAGGATGATATAGTTTGTTTGTTCAGTCCTTGTCAGTCCTTGTTGTGGAGTGTAGAATTCTACCTGTCCTAAAAAGACTTCTTCAAGGCATGCCCTTGTTTACTTCTTCAAGGCAAGCCCTTGTTTATTTCACTGGGGTAAAAACCACCACTCTCAATTAAAAAAAAAAAAAAACCAACCACTTTAGAGGGTTACATTTTCAACACACAAGTAATGCACAAATGGAGACCTATGTTATCTCATACTGAATCTTTTCAAATGGTGCCCTGTATATGTATTGCTGACACGAGCAGGAAGGACTGGGGAAATTTCTTTGTTCTGTCCCTTAAATTAGAGTTTTGTGATATTGATAAAGAGGAAATAATTATATATTTGGCAAATAAACATATTAAATCTCAATAACTGGAAATATTTTTTTACTATTAATTCACATGAGCACAGAAATACAGAGAAAATACCAGAAGACCACAACTCTTTTTTGCAATAACTTCTAAGAAATTTGCATCTGTTCTCCATGGGATAGGTAACAATGCATTCTTGACTCTAGCATGAAAATATCTTGATAAGCAGTTTCCCCAAAAAAAGTTTCAAAATATCAATTTCAGTTCTATAGCTAGTTCAGTAGGTACTTGAGGGACTTTAATATTCCTGTCAAAGCAGATGTATTAACCTTTAAACACCTTAGTATGGTGATGAACAGGCTGAGATGGATATTCAGCAACCGTGATGAAACCTGAGAAGCCCACACAAAGTAAAATTGCTTCACTACCTGAAGGACTGTCTTCAGGAACAGCAATCAAATCTCTTGATATTCATCTTCTCAAATATAAATTATGCAGGTCCCCTGTCTTAATTTATTTCCCCTCTGTTTCCATACCTGAATGTGAGTTAGCCTTCCCTAGATAAAATATTCTAGTTTCATTTCATTGCTAGTTCTGCTCACCTTACTATTAAACAGGTAATTAAAGGATATGCTAATAAGGACCTTGTTGCATTTAGAAAGAGAACTGAAAAACATACAAACCCATAAATTATATTTTTGTGTGCCAAATGATGTAGCACCTTACTGAGCAGTACTTTTGACACCCACAGATTGAAAAGGATTCTGACAGTGTAGACTGAGTAAATTTAGCTCCCTTTAAATTGTTATTTTTAGAATTTGGTCTATTTTTAGCATTCTGTGAACAAGAGACATACAGATAATATTACAGGTAGGTTACCACCCAACAAAGCTGACCAGACTTCTGTTTCTGAAGGACTTGTTTCTATTGGTACTCTTGATGTAATCATCACATTGGTGATGTTTTGGGATTCATACATTGCTGGCTTCCTTCTGCTCCCCCTGCCCACATTTTTTTTTTTTTTTTCTTCCCTAAGTTTCTCCAAGGAGTCCCTGTACTGACTGACAAATTATAACTCCTTTTTTTTTTTTTCATTTTCTGCACCACCACTCATTTTATCTGTATCAACTCTTCTTATGGCAATCACACCACCACATGTGTGATCTCACCACATTTCTCTAGGAGTAAGCTGGGATTTCAGACTGAAATGACAGTCACCACCTTAGGCTACAGCAAAATGAAAGTGGATGAGGAAGTCATCAAACACTGCATCTCACACATCAAATCGGAAAATACGCTCATGATATTAACTCATGATATGCTCATGATATTAACTCATGACATTACATATACGTACATCTAGATCTCTGTAATGCATAATATCAGAGCAGAAAAACAAACCCCACAGAGAAAGTAAATCAAGCTACGCAGAGAAATGTGAAAAAAAAAAAAAAAGCTAAGGGTGAATGAACTTGGGGTTAGATTGTCTCAGAATGACCAATAAATTGAACATTATTAACAGTACTTTTGAAAATCAAGGTCTGAACTTGGCACAGAATCAATCATCACAGCTCCTTGCCTATCTCATGTTAACTATGTCCAGATGACAGGCAAGATTTCCTGTCTTCCTATCTCCATAACTGATTGCTGATATATCTTCTTCATGGCCTTTTAAAGCAAAAGAAATAAAATACTTAATGAAGCTTTCTTGCAGTTTGTGACAACTGAACATCAAAGTTATTTGCAACAGAGATGGTTTTGTATCCTTTTTCTGAAGGATAAAGTTATTCTCAGTACTTTTTGAAGAAAGGGGCATTCAGTGAACATTTAAACTCAATGTGTAAATTTAAAAATATCCAGTTATCTTACCAACTTTCATATGACCATAGTTCAATACAGTTCAGTTCAAACCAGTTTTATTTTCACTTGAATTTTAACATGGACATTACCAAAATTTTGTTGCCATTCATTGTTTCCAGCATTTTGGCTTGAACAGTCCAAGCTCTAATGCTGTCTTCAGAATGAAAAAAATTAGAGAGCTTTATCATACAAAACTTTCATAATTTTCAGGAATTTGAGAGTGTAAATTGGTTGTGTAGATACAGGTTATTTGAAAAACTAACCAGGAGGAAGTCACTTATATCCTTGTGACCTTATGGAGTCCTTCGTGAATCAGGAAAAATAATTGACCTGTAATGCTCAAGGCACCATTTCTATTAGTGAGCAGTGTGGAAATTTTGAACCCCTCAAGGGAATCCTCAGGGCTTTGCCCTAGAAGAATATACCATAGATTCTCCAGCCAGGCTGAAAGAAAAGAGTTCCTCCATGGTGCCTTGCAACATTATGCGATCTACCCCAGTTTTGCTTTCTCCAAATGTCCCAAGTTTTCATGGTTTCTCCTTTCCCTGTTTCCCCATTGGTTGTGGCATCCATGGTGGCCTGCCCCCATGTTCTCTGTAAGGCACTGCCCTTTGCACCGTCTCTGTGCCCTCAAACCATTCATTCCTGACCTCTTACTTCACCAATGAGCATCACATGGTTGGGTCTTTTGTCCCTAATTCACTTTGGTGTGTTGGAATAAGCCTTTGCTGGAATTGGTCATACAAAAGGCCCTTCTTGCCTTTCTTGGCTGAGCTAGCAGTGGTGTGTGTGGTGTGTAGACTTGACTGCTTTGCCTGACTGCCTACCCAAGCAGCCCTTCCAAAGGAGATGCTTATTGGGAAATAGGTAGCAGCAACCACCATTTAAATCCCATGTTGCTACAGAGCAGTATTTTTACAAGTTGATGAAACTTTAGGTTAGCCCCAGCTCATAGGTTTGCTAGTACATCTCCTTGCCCATTAAGACAGATGTGTCCAGGAAAAACTTAACTTGTACAAATGTGTCCAAAAGCTGTGATGCAGATGAAAGAAGAAATAGATTCACATATTTAAAGATATTTAAATATAAGGCAAAACCCAGAATTTTTCCCAAATTGTGTTAAAATCTATTAACGTTATTTAAAGCTCCTAGGGTTTGAAGCTCCTTTTTTCTATTAATGTCACAAAACAACTTTTTTTGTGATTTAGGAGACACCATTTTTAATGGCACTTAGTACTGCACTGCTGAGTTCAGTGTAGTTCCAAGTAAGAGAACTGGACTTAGCTCTTTGCAAGCAGCTTGATGAAGTCTCACTGCTACAAATAAAGGAGAAATCACTGAAACAGAAAGCACTTTAAAATTAACTGACATAGTACCTTTTTTAATAAAGCCACTAAGTTTTATACATTTCCTAATGATAGACTGTTTGTAGCAATGGGAGGAATATGGCCATATAAAGTTCAACTTCACATATTTATATCTAAACCTTATAAAAATGTTACATTGCTCTTATTCAATAATAAACTTACACATCTTATTCAAAACCAATACAATAGTACACATTGTAAAGCAAGGCAAGCTCAAGTGGGTAAACCATTAAAGATGCAATTTATATTTCTGTCTATTTTCACAGGATTTTATAAGTGTAGGTCTTCAGGCTCCTGTCTGCATCAAAGTCCAGCCAAATCCATTAAATGAAAACAACGTTAGAAAACTTCCCAAAAGACAGAAATAGCCTTTTAAAGATTCACAGGAGTACTTTTTCTGTGTCTAATCCAAGCGGCCAGCAGGGTGAGATTGATGGGCACTGGCAGAGATGCATTTCATGAGGCGGCTGTCTGCTCGATGGCATTAGAATGGAGCTATCTGTCTTCATTGTGCTCCATTAACATGCCCCTCAGATCTATCAGGAAAATGTCTACAGTCCTGGCTTATAAATTATTACCTATGACAGTTAAATATTTTAGACCATATTTAGGAATATTGCTCACTGATAGGTCTTCACTCACCTACGTATTTTTACAGTTTAATTTCCATATAGGATTTAAAAACCCAAAAGAGATGTTTTGGATTTTTTTCCTAATGTAAAGGGATTTCTAGTCTGTGTGTGGTAAAAACGATTATGCAATTACTTGGCTTCAACAGTGCAATCAATAGAAATATGTTCCATGTCAGAAGATGATAGGTGTTCACTAACCAGGTTATATCTTCTTTAATGTATTAGATTTGCCTGCAAAAAATTAATTGAAAGGTGAACAACCAGTATATGGAAATTATCATGATTGCTTTCAGTGTTGAACATAAACAAGACATCTGACTCAGTTGGTTTGTTTGCATTTTTTAAACTTTGTGAGGTCTTTATTTCTGTTTTTTTTTTCTTGTTCCCACTAATTACATTCTATTTATCAAGTCTGAAAAATAAGAGTATGAGCCAGTCTTTAAAGAAAATAAGGATTTTAAAGAAACCATCATATTCAACCTTTTTATCTTAGACCTGAAGATCAGAAAAGCATTAACAAAATAAAATTTTATTCAATTTATGTTTAATTCAATGTCCTCCAAAGCTACACAGCCAGTAACTTGCAGTGGATTTTTGAAGAGAGAAAGAGAGGTAGAAGAGAGTGCTCAGTGTTTAATAGTGACCATTAAAATAATATTTTTATTTGCTATCCAAGCCAAGTAGGTTTTAAACAGAAATGTTTTACTTTGCTTTAATAACTAAATAAATCCTCAGTCAAATATTTTTTTCAGCTCAAGTCCCCCTGGGGAAAGTTTTTTCTGTATGGAATAAAAAGAATGTATCCAACAGCAAATCATTAGTTTCTTTCATGGGTAAAGATGAACAAGTATATATCAATTTTTGGAGAAATTCAATTTCTCAGAAACTTTTCTGAAAGAGAACACTAATACCGTAACCACACTGCCCCTTCTGTATGACATTGTCAGTGGTCCAGATGGAATTTCAAAAGTACAGGTGTTTCCTAAGAAGTTTCACTTAGATAACCTAATTGTTGGGTGGGGGTTTTTTTTGTGGTTTTTTTGTTTGTTTGTTTGTTTTGTTTTTTTTTTGTTTTTTGGGTTTTTTTAGGTTTTGTTTGTTTGTTTTTTCCTGCTTTCTAGCCCACTTCATGAAGCATAAAAAAAAAAAAAAAAAAAGAAAAGGAAATAAATAAGTGGTAAGATATAGATGAGTTCCAAACCAGAGGGTTATCAAGCTGACTGCACTGATCAGAGCCGCAGCGGGCAGTAGCTAAGAGGGAGATATCTAATAAGATAAAGGGTTTTAAAATCAGAAGTATGCATAGAAAAAATGTAACTTAATGACTTAGGAATCCATAGCCAAATAATTGAGTTTCAATGCAGCTGAAGGGGAAAAAAAAAGAGTAGAACAACCACTAAGCCTATTAGACAATATGAGCAGATTTCTGTGAGATATGCTTACAGAAGTAAACCTGACCTACCACAAAGGCTAGTTAACATGAGGGTCTGAGTTTAAAACATCCAGTGACTATCTGGGTCTCCTTCAAGCTATAGACTGTTGCGGAAGCCCTCTTGTTAGAGGGTAGAAATGAGCCAAAACACAGACTTCTTGTTTATCACAGCATGAAAAGGGTCCTGATTTATTCCTCTTTACAGCATAGCCATCCTGACTCCAACTATTCACTGACTCCAGCTGCAGCAAGCTCCTACTGTAGGAGCCTCTGACTGCATATATTAGTTTGCAGACACTGAATGCAGGCTCTTACCTGGCTAGACTATGACTGCAGGTTCCAGCAAAAGGCTCTAACTGCAGACCCAGACTGGCCTCACAGCAGTAATTCCCTTTCCCCAGGATCCTTCTTCTTCATGATCCTCTCATTCCCTCTTCCTCAAAGTTCCTCCTCTTTCATGATTATCTCTCACTGCCTAACCCACTCCCTTTTATCACACTTTATTGAATGCAGCTCTGACTCATCAGGGGCAAGGCTGTACTGGGTAATTAACACACCTGTTATTTGTCAGGGATGTGTCGGGGGCTTTTCTGATGTCACATGTATTCCCTTCTCCTGCAATAGACCACATCAATGACAGCTGAGGGAAAATAAAAGGGGGGAAAAGCAAAAATAATGTGGTACTTTGTAATAAATCGCCAAGCCAAATTCAGTAAATCAAAATTTAGAATTTTATTTTGAGGCTTAAACCCAGTCTCCAGTAGCCACAATTAAAAGGGACAGCCTGTTACCCACTCTGTTCACTAACTGAGTCCACTGCCGCTGATTTTTATACAGTCCTCCGCTGAGAGCGGACTGAGACCGTAAGACTCTTGCTTCATGTGGGCTTCATTAGATATTCATGTTCGTGTCCGGGGTCCGTTGAATGGATTCTCAGAGCAGAACAATGACATGATTGTGGTGTCCGGAGAAGGCTTGGAAATGTTAACACCGGGCCAGAACAGATAAGATATCGATCTGATGTAATCATTCGAATGTCAGGGCACCCATCTCCTTTTTCCGTTCCTTTGTGCCTTTCCAAAATGATTCCCGGCAGGAATTCCTCATGTCCCTCTGTGCAGTTTTCGTCTCAGTTAACCCTATACACACCCTGTAGGTTTACTGCCCTTAAACCAAACTTAAAGTAAATCAATTTTACATGGTGTATTATTACATTCTGCAGTGAATGAATTACATATCATATTACTTAACACAAATTAACTTTAGGACATATATCACATACTTGAATGAGGAAGTGTGCTAAAATCTTCCATCTATAGCACCAACACATCTCACTAGTCACTTTTCTTTGGTCCTGCATAAGGATATAAAATGAAGGAAGTCTCCTCACTCAAGTTTTAAGCTTTGAAGCCATGATCAAGTACCTCTGATCTGGTTAGACCTCAGGTCTGAAGTCCTCAGCACTTGAAAGACATGGACCTGTTGGACCCAGTCCAGAGGAGGCTACAAAAATGACCTGAGGTCTGCAGCAGCTCCCCTGTAAGGAGAGGCTGAGAGAGTTGGGATTATTCAGCCTGAAAAGGAGACTTCAGAGTGCCCTTCCTGTGCAAACTTTTTGGAAAGGCCTGTTGTGACAGAACAAGGGGTGATGTCTTCAAACTAAAATAGGGTAGTTTCAGATGGGATTGAAGACTGAACTTTTCTTGCAGCAAACATGGTAAAATACTGTAGCAGATTGCTCAGAGGTATTGTAGATGCCCCATTTCTGGAAACATTTGAGGTAAGATTGGACAGGCTCTGAGCAGCCCTGGTCATTGCACCAGGGTTGGACAAGATGACCTTTAAGGGACCCTTCTACCCAAACTATTCTAGGATTCAATTAATCCATAAAATTCATCAGCAAACAGTTTAGATGGGTGCTAATGCACTTGGCTCTAAGTTTTTATTGTGTGACACAAGCTTTTAAAGCCATTGTAGCACTGAAAAAAAAAAAAAAAAATTCTCCTTCCAGATATAGTAAGTTACATTCAAATTTAGTTCCTAAATAAGAAAAAGGGAGTTTTTTGTTTGTTTGGTTTGGGGTTTTTTGTTGTTGTTTTATTTTGTTTAGTTTTGTTTCTGGCATAGCACCACTTGTAACATTAAACAGATGTAACATTAGAAAAGGTCTCACAGATGTGGGTGCCTTCATATTACCAATCATTATGGAGACTCACCTAGGCCAATGGAGATGAAGATAAAATGCATAACATAAGCTTGCCTAATTAGAGAACGTAGCTGGTAATTGGCAGATGACCTTATTAACATTTCACAGAAAAGCCTATTACTTTTATTATTAATTTTGTTTTTCAGGCTAAACTCAAAGATTATTTTTAAATAGCAGTTTCAGGATGGGTAGGGGAATCTGAATCTTTCCAGACTGTAAGAAGGATGATATCCAAATGCTTTACCACTTTGGGCTTTACAACTTCTTTTCTTCTATCAACAGGCCTATTGAAAAGGCACATGGAGTAGAGCTGAACTACATAAGAATTTAGCACTGATTATCTTGGGATAGGCTACACCCAACCTCTTGCTTTAGAAATCAGACAGTGCTCTGAGGTTGATGCATATGTGGGTGTGGGGCCAGGCCAAGCACTTCCAGGGAAGCATCATCCAGCTCTCAGTCACACATTGCAAAGCTGATGTGTTCTTACTGTGTGAAATTTAATGGGGATATATAAATCAAGCCCCTTTTTTTTGTTTGTTTGTTTATTTATTTGTTTTCTTGGTTTTGTGGGTTTTGTTTTGGTTTTTTTGTTTGTTGTTTTTGTTTGTTTGTTCTTGAATTTTGTTTTAAAGAGAGCCTTGGCAAATGGCTGTAAAAAATACTGGCATCCATCTAGCCTCTGTCTGAGGGACCTTGAGCATGAAGGAAACTAGGGCTGGGCTGCGGGCAGGTGGATTGTCCTCCTGGATCAGACTGTCCTCCTGGATCATTTGTCACCATCAACACCCCCACCCCCATCACAGCTAGTTAGCCACTTGATACAAAAAACCTAATTCAACTTAAAGCCATGTTGGCAGAAGAACAGGATATTTAACTGTGAGTATTATTGATTGTGAATGGAGAGTTTGACATGTGAAAATGAGTGGGAAGTTAGGCACCAAAAAAAGAGTTGTAGGTGTCTGAACACTTTAAACTGTCCTTAAATAAGCAACTGTAAGTAACTGTTCACATTTAAGGCATTGTGTCCTGTAAGGTCTTCAGGTCTTTAAAAAAATTGAGGCAAATTTTACGTCATGTTTACTTAAACAGATGAGAGCATGAAGCAACCATAAGAATGCATTTTGGCGGTTCAATAAGGCAGTGGAATTAGTAAATTCCTAGAATATGTCCTTGTTTCAAACTCAACGTCAGAAAACTCCCAAGTGATGGGAAATGATGTTTCCTATTCAAAAGGTAAGGAAGGAATTTAATTTTTCCTGTGATGACACAAAAGAGCTGCAGGCCAGGTTTAGAGGCATATAATACCAAGGATTGTTCAAACAGACAAAGAAAAAATAAAAACCAACTTTACCTCAGGTGGCTTACAATGTGGATTGTAAGGAATATACGAGAGGTTATACAACTACAGAGAAATTAAGGTACTAATTTAGCTATATGAAGGTAACATCCAGCTTGGGGAAGCTGGGTAACTAATAAAACAGAGGTGACATCTATCTATGTAAGTGTGAATGTTGCTAATTCATATCCTCTGAAATAGTAGGGGAGATAGTTTTAAGGTTTGGGTTTCATGATCTCTGACTCTACACATTAATGGTTGTGAAAATCACTAATACCTAAGGTGTCAGAAAATACTTTGTGAGCAAATCCCAGTTATGTAC
Source organism: Hirundo rustica (assembly GCF_015227805.2). Lineage (NCBI taxonomy): Eukaryota > Metazoa > Chordata > Aves > Passeriformes > Hirundinidae > Hirundo > Hirundo rustica. The sequence goes on along the minus strand of NC_053451.1, from coordinate 10,736,155 downwards.
TCAGAAATACCAGAGGCACACCACACTTTTTTGAGGATGTAGGTAAAACAAGACATTAAGCTGTCAAGAGGAATGACTAATTGGAAAATCAAGAAGAGATAATGACAGGCAAATGTTGCAGTTTAGATGTTCAGAGTAGCAGGCAGCAGCCACAAGAGTTCTTTGCAGTTACAGGATGAGGAGATGTAGAAAAAATGAAAGCAGGGTAAATATCACTAGAAAAATTGTTTTAATTGCAAATGCAGTTACAGGCTTTACTAGCTGTTATGGGTACATCTATTTTTAGACTTCTATCCATATACTTGGGCAAGGCATGTGAGCATTTAAATATGAAATTTCTGTGATAGTCTGAATAACAAAACCCCATGAATCACTGCCAACCAAAATTCACTCTAGTATAGAAATTTTGAATGCTTGTTTGCATGCTCAGCCAGCCCAGTCAAGAGTTCTTCATTCTGCTCTTCTCATGCTTAAGAAATTCTGACCATATTTTATTGAATTAAAATTGTATTCATATTTTATTGAACACAAATACAAGTGTTTCCCAACTGAGTAATTAATTGAAAACATTCAGTTATTGATACAATTTTTCAGAACAGCAGTATAAACAAATACAGAATACTGTTTCACAGGCAGGGTTCCTGTCTCTGGATTATGGCATATATTACTTTTCAGTAGCAAAAAGAGAAAGTAAATACAAACTTGTGATATCTTGTGCAGGATGATTGTGTGTTAATGCTTCATAAAGTTGATGTTGCAAGCATGAGCACTTATCTAAAGTGTAAATCTAAAGAGAAAATGAAAAGGATGAAAAAAGTCTTTTTAAATGAAAGAAAAAAAGGGGGATTTTTTTTTTTTTTCTATTTTGAATGGCTGTAAGTTTATATTTTCTGCCTGAAGTCTATGAGAAAAGTTGATTATTATTTTCTAGTGGCATCATGTTCTGCCATGTATTTTTCTTGACCTGGTATTTTCACACATCTATACTGCATATACCACATATAGGTGGTATAAGAGGCTTATTAAAATGCAAACATACTTTTACATAGTTTTTGTGATGCTAAAAAGACTCTACCAGTGAAAAGGTATGCTACTGCTTACTTCCCAGAATATAAATTCTGCCTGCAGTTTTGATATTAACTGAGGACCAGTTCTTGGAAGTTTGGAGGTTCACCTCATTCTAAACAAATATTATTGAGATGCCATATGCTTAATGTCTTTGTGCCTGTGTAATTAAACATAAGGGAACTGGAAGAGAGTGGTGTCATGCAAACTGTGATAGTACTAAGATGGAATGAGGAGGGAGAGGAGGTGCTCCAGGTGTTGGAGCAGATATGACCCGTTCTCATGGCCAGTTATCTTCTTTCTTAAGACAAGAACACTTTCCTGGTAATATTGTAAAGGAGAAATAATCCCAGTAAATGACAAATGTTTGGGTGTATGGAGGGAGAAAAATAATCTGAAGATACTAACTTAGAATTTATTTTAATTTATTCTATTTTTTTTTTTTTTCCATATAAAACCAAACAGGAAAATGCCATAAGCAAGTAGCTAGGCAATGTCTTCTTCAGAGAATGAAAAAAATAAAATTTCACATTTATACATCCAAAGAGGAATCAGGGAAAGAAATAACAAAATTTCACTTGGTTCTTTTCATTCTAGAATATTTTCAGTCTTTTTATTACAGTTGCATTGCAGTTACGTCCCTACCAAAGAACAATAATATTTAGAAATAAATCTTATCTTTATGTCAGTACTGGCTCTATCAGAGTTGCCCACTTATATTTTTCTGAATACACATTTTCAAAACTGAAAGAGCCCATTTCCGGAGAAAAAACAAACAAACAAACAAAAAAACCCAAAAAACAAAACAAAACAACCTAAGACAAACAAACAACAACAAAAAACCCCAGCTTGGTTGGTTCACATAAAAGAAATTAAGGAAAACTTTTTATCTTAGAGTTTTATGTCATAAAATATAGAAGACTGAAACATTTTGTTACATTCTCATTAAAAAACTTCAAAAACCATAGAAAACATCTAACCATAAACAGATCATTAAAATCCTATTTGCTATAAATATACATTTTTAATATCAGGATTTTTTTTGAAATTTTATGCATTGCAGCTAGTCTGAGGAGAAGTGGATTAGTGGACAGATTTTTTTTGTTGTTTTAAATAGAATGTTCATATATGAAATAAATTATAGGCAGGGAAAATAAAGCATGAAAAAGGGAATTCATCCAAAAGATTTCATTTTCCCTAGCTGTGGAAATGACCTCCTAGAAAATCTAGAAATCAATAGCTCTTTTGATGGATTGTCAACATTTTTAAATAGACTTCTTGTTTTATATCAGGTCTAGTTTTATAGACTTGTGGTTGATAACACACATAAAAGATAAAAGCTTTGTTTAGTTTGGAATTTCCATCAGTATTTGAAGCCTTCATGCTTAATTCATATTTAAATAGTGGCAATTAGTAACTGAATTTCCATGACATGATTTGAGGATAAAAACATTACAGAAAACCTTCAGTGTCAACTTAATTACAGCAGTATTAATTATGATTGCTATCTCAAGGACTATTCTTTCTCTCAGAAAACCTGGAGTGCTAAATTTCAAAGGTGAAAATCCTAGTGATTCAAAAATTTTATCTGTCTGTTCTCAAATCCAGTATTTTCTATTTCATTTAAGGCATACATTTATATAATGAAAGTCAGCCAGAAGTTTCTTGAAAATAGTAATTATTTTAGAGGTAATGTTTTGGGAGTTGTTTATTCTTTTAATTAAATGGGAGTTGTTTGTTTTTTCTTGTTGTTGTTTTCTTTTACAGACCTCCAAGCTTCCTATGCTGCCAAACACATCATTTTCTTATCACAAAAGAACAGAACAATGCAAAGTGGTGTGGGTGGTTTCCAACACTTTGTGTTTGCATACAGTTCTCCAGAGATACAGCTATGATGAAAACTAATTGAAAAATCCCTGGAGTTCCTTAGGTACACCTGAGTGCTTGAAATTCCATGGAGAAATTTCTTTCAATAAGTCCTCTTGGGAAAACACAGAAATAACGCAAACTATTCTCCCGAGCAAGTGGCCAACCTTTAAGGCTAGTCAGTATTTACTATGATCCCATGTCCATCATCTTGAATATTTCACAGCAATTCCTTAAGCAATCGTTAAAAATGTGTGATGGGCTTGCAAGCATAATTATTTTAATATCCTTCTAACACATATTTCTAAAGGAAAAGAAATACTGCAAGCAAACAGAGCAGTTATAAAATTCTGTACTTCCTAGAATTACAGACTGGTTTGGGTTGGAAGGGGTCTTAAAGACCATTTTGTTCCAACCCTGCTGCCATGGTCAGGGACATCTTCCACTAGATCACATTGCTCAGAGCACAATCCAACCTGGCTTTGAGCACTTCCAGCCATCAGGCAGCCACAGCTTCTCTGGGCGCCTGTGCCAGGGCCTCAGCAACCTCACAGGAAAGAATTTCTTCCTAATCTCTAATCTACACCTACTCTCTGTCAGTTTGAACACATTCCCACTTGTCCTGTCACTCCAGGCATTTGTAAATAGTCTCTTTCAGTCTTTCCTGTGGGCTCCCTTCAGGCAATGGAAGGCCACAATTAGGTCACCCCAGTGTCTTCTCTTCTCCAGCATGAACTCAGAATCCCAATTCTCTCAGCCTTTCTTCACAGCAGAGCTGCTCCATCCCTCTGATCACCTTGGTGCCTCCTCTGGCCTGGCTCCAACAGTCCATGTCCTTCCTGCACTGAGTGCAACATTGCAGGTGGGGTCTCATAAAAGTATCAAATATACAAACTTCAGGAGTGTATATATGGGAAAAATCTTTACAAGAGTCATGGATTTTTCTTCTCCCAATCTGTTCCTGAGGACAGGAATGGATGGCACTGTATTAGATAAAGATAACAGAAGAACAGCCTGATTGCAGTTAATGTTGATGATATACTCCCTCCCTTCACTTTCTTCGTCTTTCTGCCTTAGTGTTTGTTACAGGCAATTAAACAGGTGATGGATGAACCCTCAGCTCTTGGATTTTGCTGCAAACTATACAAAGTTTGAAAACAGTGCTACGTAATATGAATTATGAGCCCTTACTGACTAGCTTGCATTTCAGTTGGCCTTCAAGAGTTTTACATGTCCGAGAAATAAACAACCCACAATAATGTTAGAATATGAAGAAAATAAGAATTATTTATCAACAGGTGAAAAATACTAGCAACCCTTAAAAAACAACATGTTTTTCTTTTGGAATAACCAAATGCTGTGCTGTGTTTGCTATATATCTCCCTGCAAGGCAGAATGGCAAAACACATTTACATGTTTCTCAATTCAAAATTGTTGCTACTGTGTTCAGGAATAGAACTAGATCCCATAAGATACAAAATTCTGCAGATGAGTTTGTCATTCCAAATATTTCCATATTACGGGGTGCACTGCTATAGGAGCATATGTGCAGTGCAATATGTGCACTGCCTCGATCCACACCTGCATTAAGAACATCTCTTACCACCCTTGTTGAAATCAATGCACCACTTGCTGATGATAGGATAAAAGAAGTCCAAGACTGTTTCCATGACTATTTCCTGCTCTTTATGTTACCACAAAAAATATAGAAAAATATATATATGTATACAAGAGAGAAGCTGAGTTTTATTTTTTGCTTTTTAATTTCATGCTTTGGGGAAGTAAAATAAATTAAAACAAAAGCACCATAAAATTTGATGGGCAGTTGATTTTCTTGCCTAAACTAAAAAGATTAATACTCTGTCTTCAGATTGCTCAGGAAATGCTTTTACAAACCCTTAGCTTGCAATCCAAGTCCTATCAAGAAACTCTGCTGATTTCCTTGATAAGAAATGCTTCTGAAAAGGATTTAAAATTTCAGGGATAGTTTTTCATTAAAAGACACAGGTTCCAAGGTCGTCTATTCTGTGTCTGGGATTTGTGAACTCACAGTATAACTGGCCTGTTATTTGAATTTTAATAATTTGGGCTTTTAATCTAATTAATTTAAAATAATTCCAATCCTAATATATTGAAATTTTCATTATTTCACTCTGTTCTTAAAGGTACTTAACAATAAGTAGAAGTTACAAAATGAAGTCTTTCAAAAGCATTAGAAACTAAAAACATTCCATTGTTCTTTATCACTCTTGAGTTATGCTAATGACTTCCAATTAAAACCATTCAGGAAGACAAATTATTCTTTACTACTAAGTTCTTGCTAACAACTGTGTTATGTGAATATTTTTGTAATATTTATCTGTTTACTCTAATAAACCATAGCAGAGGGATATAATGTAATGCTTTAATATACTTCAGAATGTCAACTGATATCCTTTAAAACTTATTTCCTGATATTTTTTATATTCATTTTTTAAATGCCTCAGAAAAACATAATGCTACTAGGATCTATAATAGAACACAGAATAATTTTAGTAGATATTTTATATAAATATATCCAAAGAGTAATTCCTCCAATCATTCTAGTTACTCTAGAGATTGTTATAAACACATTATTATCTGTAATGAGTGAAACAATTAATTTGCAGTGTAAATGAATCTTCTAATAAATCTGAAAGCTGAACACAATCAAAATATGTACTGAAATCTTAATATTATTGGAATTAAACATTTTTTAGAAGAAAGCATGTTAAAACATTGTACAAAAAATACATCTTCATTGTGCAGATATATATCTTCAAATTAAAAAAAAAAAAAAAATCCTTTATTATTAAAAAGAAACTCTGGGCCACATGGGAGGCAGAGAGGCTTCTCTGATTGCCCTCAGTGGAATAATGGCTTAAGCTTCTGAGACTCTCATATAACATAAGGAAATTCTGCCTCACAGTCAAAGGGGAGCTCATTACTCAATGTGAAGTGTGATCCTAGCATGGTCTCTTTTCTGTGCAGAAGTATTAATCATGTTCATTTTGCTGTAATAAGATGCTAAACACTGTCATTTAGCACTGCAGAGGTATAAAATTAAACCTTTCTATACACTGCTATGGAAAAGCTACATTTCATAATGGCAGAAGACTGGGTCCACTCACTCCCTTTGATGAGAATACTTTTTCCCATGATGCTAATAATTTCATTTTTATGGATATAGTCCTTTGTGTAATCAAATATAGAGCTTGATCTTTTGTTTATTTCAGGATTGAAGCCAAAGAAAATAGCTGTCTATTATTAGATTTTATTCTGGCATAATTAAATTGGTCAAGGGTACAATTTTCTACAGAAACTGTTCATTTTCCAGTAAAACCAGTAATATGAAATTATGTGTAGAATTTGTCACATAACAGAGCCTAAAGAAACATCTCTGTTGGCTTAAATGTATAACAGAACAGCTGTGCCAATTTGAAGGAACTGTAGTGTGTTAACTATATCCACATAATCATAATGGTATTATTTTTGTATGAAAATAAGTCTTAAAAGAGCTAACAGTTTGACACATGGAAAGGTTTATCAAGCTTCAGAAGAATGACCTAATTGAGTGTGCCTGAAATGCACAAAGAGAAAAATTAGCAGGAGATCAATTACAATACTAGTAAGAATATTAGTGATGACAGAAAGCTTGAAGAGCATTTTTAGAAAGGAAAAAAAAAACCAACAAAAACCACACCCCCCCCCCAAAAAAAAAACAACAAACCAACCAAACAAAGACAATAGACAACAACCCAGATGAAACAGACCCTGAAACCTGAGCTTTCATTTTCCTTACAAGGATCTGTAACCCAGGTCTGTGAGCAAAGTCGTTGCCATGAGTAACGCTTGCAGACAAGTTGGAGGTACAGAACTAAAATTTCTTTGTAAGATTAATAGTATTCAAAATGAGTTTAAAAGGGACTAATTGACTTTTTCATTGTAATGTTGTAGATGTCAGATCATGTACCTCTGTTCATCCCTCACACAACAGATCAATTTTGTCATAAGCTATGCTTTCCTTCCAGTATAACTAAATAGGAATTACATTAAAAATCTTATACATATAAGATTCATATAATATATAAATATAAATATATGTGTATAATGGTGACATATGCAGCATGTGTTCAGCTGCATCTCCAAAAATGCTGACTTACTTCATCAGGCTGTTTTTGAAATGTGATGTAAAATAATCTGAAAAATATCATATTAGAAAAAGGGACTGCTGCAGGAAAAAGTCAATAAAGTAAAAAAAAAAAAGAAGTCAGTATTAAGCTTGTTGAAGCAATGTGACAGATCTGTAAGGAACTGAAAGCATAGTAGGACTTTTTTTCTTTCCAGTTAGGAAAGACATAGAATATAAACATATTTATGTGTGTGAACATGCAGATAGACACATAAAGGAATCCTTCCCAACCTGCTGTGCCACATCCAACTCTGGGGTCCTAGCACAGGAAGGACAGGGACCTGTTGGAGACAGGCAAGAGGAGGCACCAAGGTGATCAGAGGGATGGAGCAGCTCTGCTGTGAGGAAAGGCTGAGAGAATTTGGATTGTTCAGGCTGGAAGAGAGGCGGCTTCAGTGTGACCTAATTGTGGCCTTCCAGTACTCAAAGGGAGCCCACAGAAAAGATGGAGAGGGACTATTTACAAGGGTCTGGAGTGACAGGAAAGAATCAGAATAGGTTTAGATTAGACATTAAAAATAAATTCTTCCCTGTGAGGGTGGTGAGACACTGGCAGAGGTTTCCAAGAGAAGCTGTGGATGTCACATCCCTGGAAGTATTCAAGGCCAGGTTGGATGAGGCTCTGAGCAACCTGGTCTAGTGGAAAGTATCCCTGACCACAGCAGAATGATTGGAATTGCATCTACAAGGTTCCTTCCAATCCAGGATTCTAGGATCTATTTTCTGTAGAAGAAGAACAGTTTCTTGCCTTCAGGTTGGCTTGGTGTATTAAAATTAATAGAATTGTCACTCTTATATAGCACAAGAGAGAAAGTTTGGAACTGCATGCTAGGTATACAGCTGATAGATTAAGCAAAACTCGCTCAAAGTGCTCTTTGTGGATATACCTGGTGTAACATCATCTATGAAGGTATATTTTGTTTAAAAGATGTTTGTAAGAGGAAATAGTTGAGCAGCAAGGTCCTGATCATCCTGATCAACAGTGTATGTTACATTTAACAGATAAAGTTTCATGTCTCACTAAAACTGAATTACATTTAATAGCATAAGATAAATCATTATCATCTTTCCAGTTACACAATTTAAAAAGTCTTTAGGAAAATTTTTACAAAAAGAATAAGAAGACATTCATAAGACAAAAATTGCACAAAAAATCTTACAAGCAAAAAAGATAAATTCTGTGTGTTGTCTGGTATTGGTTTTTAGTGTGATTAATATATTTTAACAGGATAAACAAATTATAAAACAGTTATTTTTGCTAGTCTCAGTACAAGGATGCTAACATTGGACGCTCGAAGCCCAAATCTTCTCATCATCTCTATTACTGAAAAACTTTATTACACCTTGAAATCCCCATAACACTCCTAGTGTTGTTATTCATTCACTTTGTAGTATCTTTTGGGTGTTATGTTCATTCTTCCAGTTTTAGTCTAGATCCTGAGATGACATAGCTAGTTTCCTTCAATTAACTGGAAAAGACTTTGAAGGAGTTTACAATGAGTCATCAAATGTGGTGTCCTGTTTTGAGGAGGCTGAAATCTGATCTCCCCCCTTGACCTAAACCCAAAGACTCTTCCCCTAAAGTGGTCGGAGATAGCGCCAGGCCCTGCGGTGCCCTGCAGCTGGTGCGCAGAGGAGGCATGGCAGAACTGGCAGAACTGTGCAGCCCCCACAGAAGGCTGGACCCTGCCATGTGCTGCTGACAGCTCTCACTGCCACTTTCACTGTCCCTTGCTTCACAGTCATCATCACTGTCCTGGTTTAGGGACAAATTTGGGAGAAAACCCCTGAATAGGATCCCTCTGGGAAGTAAACCCAAGTGGCCCCTCCCTCCAACTGGTCCGGTAAAAAAACTCCTTTGGAGAAAAGTGGAAAAAACTATTTTATTTAACAAACGAAGTACATACAAGTATAAAGAATGAATAATATGAAACAATAAAACCTATTGTTCTGGAGTGAGATGGCAAATTGAGAAAGTTTTTGTCGTGGGTGTAGCTCGGCTCTCTCTCAGTCTCTCCTCAGTCCCGGTCCCTCTGGCGCTGCTGGAAAATGCCGAGGTCCAGGCCCCGGTGGGCCGCAGGTGCAGCCCCCAGTGCTCCCCTGGGGTTTCAGTCCAGAGCAGGTTTAAACAGTTCCAAGAAAAAGGAAAAAAAACAGTCCAGGGAACTTCTCTGCCCTAGCTAGCTGAAACTAACTGAAAGAAAAAAAAAAAAAAAAGCCCTCTGTCCTGCAGTCTCTCCAAGCCTCCACCGAACACCCCGTCCAGAGAAGAATGTGGAGGAGTCGGGCAGTTTTCTCAAAAAAAACTCCGCGCTTCTCCTTGCTCTTAGAACCAGTCTTAAAGGCACAGACCTCAATATACAGCACAAACAGAACAGACGACTGGGGATACAGACATCATAAAGTTACCCTAGGACAATCACCTACAATAATATCACCCACAACACCAGTACCAAAGTCGAGACCAAAGAGTAAAGAACCGTACCCTTCGTAAAGAAGAGATGAAAGAACTGCACCCCTTCTGGTAGGAAGAGCAAAAGCCAAAGGAGATTGAACTATTAACTCATTAAGTAAAAATGTATTCATTTAATTCAGTACCACCAATTCTGTTGCTTTATTCTATGTAATTAAGTCTCAAATGTTTTTCTATTACTTGTTAATTTAGCTTAATTATGTTCATTTTAATTTTGCAAACCAATAAGTCATATTCCCGAGAACCCCCTTATTATAAGTTATTCAACACACCTTTTAATCAATTTATAAAGGGAGGAGATGTGGAGTCCTGTTTTGAGGAGGCTGAAATCTGATCTTCCCCCTTGACTTAAACCCAAAGACTCCTCCCCTAAAATACCTGATAAAGCTCAAAATCCTGCCCCTGCTTGCTCTCTTTGTCTTCACCCCTTTTCACTCTCACCCCCTCCCCAGCCTGGGGATTCTTGTCCTTATCAACAAGCCTTGTCTCCTCTGTTTCTCTGCTGGTGGTTGTAACCTCCCTGGACATGAAGGTAACTGCTGCCTCATGATGCAACAATCAAACATCTCAGTATTTTGCTAAAAGTATGATGCTAGAGGTCCAAGGTTGACATGGCTCTATCTTTGTAGATGACTCCTTATGTAGATCAGAATTTGCTTAGACCAAAAATTTTCTTAAATTTGTGGTTTAGACTTTTTTTATTAGTTTCTAAGTCTACGGTTTGTATGTTTTTTCTCCTCTCTATTTAATCTCTAAAGCTGTTTTCACCTGATCTACAGAATTAGTCTCATAACCAGCAACCATGTTGGGTTTTTTCAGTCTGAGGCTTCTGACATATTTTATCTATATTTTTATACCACAGAATCATGAAACTATCTGCTGAACCTCAACCAAGTTCAACAATTGTAAACACAGGGCTTATACATCCTTTTATTGTCATAATTTAAATATATTTGGATTGAGCAACATTGACTCTAGCAGTTCAAAGCAAAGATGTCTTGTTCTGAGTAGAAAAAGTATTGTAACAATTGTGCTTCTGCTGTAATATATTTCACTATTTGAAACTGATATGCCTAAAGTAAAAAACAAACAAACAAACAAATCATAATTTCCATGAAAAAAATCTAATAAAACTTATGTATAAATATTAGCAAGCTCAGATTATGTCAAAGTTTCAACTACACTGTTGTTATTTATAATAATTAACAAGGACACAAATTTGAAAAAAAACCAAGTTCCTTAATGTTGAGGTTTAAGTCTCCGGTAGAATTTTTCCCCCCCCTCCCAAGTTGCTAGGAGACTAAGTGCTGAGTGCTTAACATGGACAAAAGAAGCTGGTAACTTAGTTTTGGGGGAGGGAAAAAAGCTCCCGGAGAGAGCTGAGGGTGGGGGGATCTCGCGGCTCTTTTCTTCTTCCGGGGGGAGCACCGATCGGGCCACGGCTGGCTGCTGGAGTCCACGGTGAACGAAGGAGTCTGGTCCTGGGAATTCTATCATCTGTTGGAGCGCCCAGGAATTCGGAGTTTCTTCGCTGTCCTGCTGGATTTTGGGTGAGCCCGGGTCCAGCTGCTGCGGCTTCTCCGGCACTGCCAACTCTGCCTGCCGAGGACACCCCCTGCCTGCGGAGGACAGTCCACCGCGCCCGGCTTCCAGCCATCAGCGCCGGAGCTTCCACCGTGTGCCCTCGGGGTTCTTGGTTCTGTTCTACTATTGTTATAACTGCTGTTGGTTTTTTTGTCTGTCCTGTTATATTTACTAGTAAAGGACTGTTATTCCTTTTCCCCATAGCTCTGACTGAAAAGTTTTGTTTTTTAATCTTCCAAATTATAATAACACGGAGGGAAGGATTCAAATTCCTCATTTCCTAGAGAGGCCTGCCTCTCCATAGCAGACACCTGTCTTTTCAAAACCAAGACACTTAACAAAACAAAAGAAGAATTCAATTTATTCAGAATGTGAACCCATATGAAATAAATGCTGGCTTGGCTGCCTCAAGATGTTGATTTTACTGAAGTTACCAAGGAAGAGACACAATTACTTGTTCTTCTGTTTCCAGTGCACAATTTATCTCTGTGACCCTGGAGAATTCCACTATCGGTATTCAACTATAACTCAAACTATCTGACAGAAAATATTTTGTAGAAATCAATAATGCTGAATGTATTAAAGAGGCAATGAGATTGTTTTATGAGTAAACTGGGCAGTTTCAAAGTGCTCTAAAAATCCAGTAAAGATCTCTATTTGCAAGTGAAAACACGTGTTTTGTATATTTTTATGGCAATACTTTATGATGAGCTAAGAAGAAAAGAATATTAGTTTTCTTTCTTTACACATTCCTTAAAAAAAAAAAAAAATCTTCTCCAAAGACTGTACACTTATTTTTTTACATAATAGCTTAGAGTGTTGTCACTTCGGTACTATTAAAAGCAAGGTTAGGTTTTAATCCAACAAATGAATGTACACAGTGGCTCTGATACAACACAGCTGCTATTTATATATATAAATTTTATATATAAATATATATATTTGTATGTTTTGCATATATACTCAAATGCTTTGATGGCCTAGGAAAAGAAAAAAGAAATAGCGTCATAAGAACTTCTAGCACTCTCAGCTTGATAAAGTCTACCAGAGTTCCAAGCAAGCTGAAAAGTGCAGAGCAATAAGCACAGATTTTTGGTTTGGTTTTATTTTTGTAACAGTTCTTTTACAGTCAGTTTTACATTTCCTTCTTTCTTAATGATGGCATTGTTGTTGAATTTCTATTTCCTTTTTTACCATTATAATTGTCTGTTTGAGTTGTATTCCTAAACAGAAACACCAGAATTGCTGTTCTTTGTGTGCCTGGCTGCAGTTGTGTCCTTCCCATCTTCACAGATAGCACTGAAGTGTGTCTCCTGTCCGAACCAGCATTAAAATATCATTTTATAAATCAATAAATATGAAGGAGTACTCAATATTTGTCATAGTAAATTGACTTCCTTTCTTAATGTTTCATATTTTAAACTACGATTTTAAAAGGCACGTGGTTGTTTCCTGATAGCTAGTCAAGAAGGCTGTCCTAGAAGTATTTACAGTTGTGTTTGTGGTTGCAACTGGGAATAATCCCAGACATTGCTTTCAGGTGTCTACAAAAAGGCTCAAAACTATCTGATAGAAGGAGATTAGAAATGCTTTTCATTTCACTCTGCCTCTTCCATAAAACTTTATACTCAATTGTCTATCCCAGAACTTAATAGTTATGTTGATGTATTTTTTAGAAGTATTAATCTTTTCAACTATGTCTTCAGTTACCTCCCCTACATCCAGCATACTTTTTAAAATTTGTGTAAAATTTTAGAAACAAAACACTGAACCAAAGTAACAAAGTAATTTGACACTTAAGAAAAACACTTAAGAAAAGCTAAGCTTAATGAACTCTTTTAGAGGTTCAATTTTTGATTGTGCCACATACAAAGGTAGGCCTTAATTTCACTACCACATGTGAGTACAGTGAATGATGTACTAATTTCTTAATCAGGTTGGACAATCAGTCTGGAACAGCAGAAGCCCCTCTTCTTTAGATATCAAGTGATATGTAATGTCCTGATACCTGGCAACTATATAGCTATTCCTTCAGATGACTTTTGGATAAATATCTCATGACTTTCAATTCTAATTGCAATAGCACACTTGAATACCTGGTTCTTGTAAAGCTTGATTTAATTTGTACTTAACAGGTATATTTATTAAAAACACCACAGAAAGTAATGACTGTGGGCTCATGTCTTTCTAAAATGTTGTCCTTTTTAATTTTTTTTTTCTCAAATTACTAAATTATGTGGTTCTTGTAAATAACAAGAATCAGCAAACGTTTCACATTTTCATAAGCGCAAACTTCAAATAGGAACAAGGTGACCAAACCCATAGGAGAGATACCATGAATTTTCACTCTCCAAATGAATTACTCTAAAGACCTTGAGGTGATAATGCCAATTCCTCTCACTTTCACTACAACTTAATGCCTTTTCATCCAAGCTTCTATGATTAGGAGGGTATCTGCAGAGGATATTTTGTTCTGCCTACAGTAGGTTGCTACACTAAAAAGGGTACCTCTCCCCTTGGACTGAAAAAGATGATTTGACCAGTTATGAGTTAACCTAATGACTATTTTTTACCACAAGTTTAGCTCTTAAACAGACAAAAAAACCCAAACAAACAAACAAACAAAACAAAACAAACAAACAAACAAAAAAACACCCCCCCACACAAAAAACTCATTTCTACCTCTTGTTTACATTAAAAATACATTGCTTTTCAATCATATTCCCTTCTCATTTCAGACATGGAGTGTTTTTCTGCTCTTAGTGTTATTATTTCTGAAAGAAATTAGATGACAGAAATGTTTTTTCTCTGTAAGTACTTACAAGTCTTGTTATAAGACCTGAATAATAAGCAGTTTTTCTATACTCATCACATATTTCCTCCTAATTCTGAAAATATATAGGAGAAAGAAACCACACAAGGCACAGAAAACTTTAAATATTCTCTTTGATGGAAAGAAGTTTAAGAATATTGGGACAGACAAAGAAATTATGAAGTCAAGTTAATATGACATTTTTATAGATTTCAAGATATTAGAATAAACTTAGAAGTCTATCACACAGCAAAAATTGGTTTACAATTAACTAGACATTTTAATTGATTTCCAGCAGTGCTTTATTGCCTGTGATTGACAAAAGATTAAGTGTTTTGCACTTGTTTGTAGGTCATTTTCCTCATCTAAGAATAAAAGAAATAAAGCCCCCACACTTTAAAACCAGAGAGCAATTTGCACAGCATTTGGGTCCCTGAATCAATTTATTGCTACAGTTATTTTCCTACCTCTTAATTTTTAATAGCTATCACTATTATTATATGGCTTTTTTATGAAAGCAAAGAATTCACAGTTAAGGTAATGCTGTCCTGGATTTATGGTTGAATTCCTTGGATATATGGTTAGTTTGTAATTCACTTCAGATAGTATAATGAAGTCAGACAAAAATTAGAGTTTGTTGGAGTGAGAGGACATGAGGACACAACAAACCAAATAAAACCACAGCCAAAACCCTAAACTTTTAGATACATGAACTACATTCATCTGCAAGTGATTCTTTGTGCTCTCTGTAGAAATTAATTGGCATGGGACAGAGGTGCAGGGTATTTAATTTGAAATCTTTAAATACTTGTGTACTTTCTTTGAGCTTTCCAGGTCTTCAAAAAGTCACTTCTAATTTCAGCAACTGCAGTCAATTTGGGACATGAGATGAAGTGGTTTTCCTTTCTGATGAGAAAGATTTTCTAACAAAACCTTGTCGGGGGTTTTGTTGGTTCAATGCGTAGGTTTGGGGTTTTTTGTTTCTTTGTTTTTTTTTTTTTGTTTGTTTGCTTGTTTCATTTGGTGATTTTTCCCACATTTTTTTCTATTGAAAGAGATATCTGGATATTTAAACACTTCCAGGATTAAATCATAATTATCACTGTGCCTTGATTTAAGAGACAGGTAATAAGTTTTCCTGCTGAAAGGAGATAATGCTTTCTCTGAACATAAAATAAAAAACTATGATTTATTATACTTTACGTTTTGAATTATGTTATATACACTTTATATTTTAGTCTATGGTTTTAAGGCTGCATTCCATGTAAAAGAAAGGGAGTGGTTTCCTGATGGGGAAAATAAGAACGTTTGGGGTTGGAAAATGGAGTACGTGAATACAAATGAGCTGTCTTTGAGGAAAAAATAATTTTGTTTGTTTGTCTTGTTTTGTTTTGTTTTGTTTTAACAGTGGGCCACAAACCTTGAAACATTTGTATTTGGGGGACTGGCGTATATATAGACATATGGCAGTGAGTATATTTTGGCTTTGTGTAATAAGGACAACTTGAAATGATACCTGTGAGAATGCAGTTTTAACCAGAAAGTTTTTGACGTGCTGTAAATACATTATAATTTTGGATGTTACTCTGTGTATTACTCATTTTGATCTGGCAGAACCTGAAGAATGTGGATACATAAAGTGCTAAAAATTCCTTACAATGTTTAATTCATTGATTAACACCCCCATAATTAATATTTTGATTGTCTTCAAGATAAAAAGCAATTAATGTTGAATCTTATAAATTATTTAAGTATTACTTACCCTCTCTTTAATTTCAGTTTCATCTGATTTATTGCACTTTAAAGCACCTTAAAATTATGTTACATATTGTTATAGAGGAAGAATTCACAATGATTACAAAGTTTCATGCCTACAGTAATTTCAGTTTCCTTGCTTTAATAAATGTGTTACTTTCTGTCAATGACGGTGTGATATAAAAACTCCTGCAAGAATCCTTTAAATTTTTCCCCCCAAAATACATGACCAAGATCTTTCTGCATATTGATTTATTGAGACTGTGTGTATTGCAAGAAAAATACACAATTACTGTGCTCCTAAAAAACAATCCTTGTTCAATACTTTTTTCATCTAGAGACCAACTTCATATATAATTATGTCAGAAGAATTTTTATTTTTCAAAGTGGTTGAGAATACATTTTTATATTTAATTTTTAATAATTAAATATGAGGATATTTCAATTTCTATGTTTAAATCTTCTAAGCATGTGAATTTGTTGGTGCAGTGTACAAATGATAGACTTGTCACAAGCTTAGATTTGTGAGTTTTAACATGTATATAATGTCTTTCATAGATCCATTAAAGTACATATTGCAGTCTATCCAATCAGGTAATTACAGGGTAAAGATTTTGCTATTTTTGTTATCATTTTATAAATATTACTGCTAAATAGTGTCCAGACATTTCAAATACTGTCTAGAGTTTAGAAAACATGTATGTAAATTTTATAGTCATATATCAAGACAATATTTTTCTTTCATGCCACTCATAAGCATTTTCTCTAAGCATGTGCCTGATACCATTTTTGACAGTAATGATACTGAGAAGACCTTCACCTCCAAAACCATAAAATGCTTGAAATTCTTGAAATACACAAAAAAAGGTGAAGAGGGGGTTGTAATACATATAAATAAAAATATGTTTAGTTAAAATATTGAAAGACAAAAAATGGTTAATCACACTTTCCTAGTGTATCACGTCTTTCCTTGTTTAAAGTTCTGACTGACAGAGAGTAGGTTTAGATTAGATATTAGGAATAAATTCTACCCTGTGAGGGCACTGAAGAACTGGCACGTTTCTAGGGAAGCTGTGGATGTCCCATCCCTGGAAGTGTTTAAGGTCAGGTTGGATGGGGCTTGAAGCACCCTGGTCTATGGAAGGAAGATGCCGCTGCCCATGGCAGGGTTTGGAACAAGCCAGTGTTTAAGGTCCCTTCCAACCCAAACCATTCTATGATTCCATGATCTTCAAGTATTTTTAATTTCATTTCAATTAATGTTTTTATGTGCCACTAGTTCTACAATTTCACTTCATAAGGAAATATTAATATATTTTTAGAAATAATTTCCTAGACATTGCTTTCTATTTTAGGTGTAGATTATTTTTTAAAGTCTTAGAACTCCATCTTCATAAAATTCATTGTCTTAGAGGTCAGGATTTATGCCTTTACTTCACTGAAGTACAGGAAAGTTTGGACCAATGAATCTTATCCAGAAAGTTAAAATCACCTCCCTGTACCTTTTCTTACTACAGAAGTAAATGACCTGTTTTTGTATCTGTATGAGAGAATAGCTTAACATTATGTAAATCTGATTAAAAGATAAATAATTTCAAAAACCCTCAGTTTGTCTGAGGTTTAATTTGGCTATAAGTTTATCATTCCTAACCTCAGCAAGTCTTGCTTCTGAAGACATCACCACTAGTTTTTCTTCTTTGTCTGCTTTAAAAAATTATACATTTAGTTGTTGCAGCACATTAATTGGGTTAATATTGTATTTCATTTTTATATTGGGTTTTGTAATGGTTTCTTCTGTACCACCATGTATCAGGAGATTTGTCCCTGCTCCTTCTCCCTGCCCATCCTCCCACACTGGAATGTAAGCCTACTCTGTTCCACTCCTGCTTTATCCCTGATTGGGTAGTGGCTTGTCCCTTTCCCCCTAGGTAAAAGCCATGGGATCATGTGGAAAGCTCTCTGGCTCTTGGGACGGGGACAGGGATGGGGACTGGACTGAGCTCCGGACCCTGCGGGGGCAGGACCACAGACTGAATAAAGCCGTGATTCCCCCCGGACCAAGGGCAGACTCTTTCTTTTTGCCATCGACGGGTGCCTGCTCTCTCTAAAGGAAGAGGTTTGCAGTCTCTGAGATCTTTAAGGCCCTGAGGGGAAAAAAGTCCTTCTGGCTCTCTCAATCTAGCCAAGGCAAAAATGGAGCCAGGGCTCCAGGGGAGAGAGAGCCATGTCATTTAGTCTTCCAATGTTTCTTTTGATAGTTGACAGAGTGCTTTTATTACCACATAGCAACTTTTTTCCTGTCATTTTTTTGTTTTTAATCAAAAGATTGTATTTTTAATTGACATATCATTAGCTCTTTTTTCACAATTTTTAAATTTATTATTTTTACTTTATATCTCTATGGCAAATAAAGTAACATTGTTAGAGAGTTCAAGCAGCTCCAGATTTGACAGTACACATTCAATCCTCCCGATAATTTGGTGGTACCTTCTCAGATAAACTGCTTAAGTATAAGTTCTTTTTTTTATCTGCTTGAGCTTTTGTATTTTTCACTGGAGTCTATGCAACTTACAGAATAGAAATCCTTCCACCTGTAAAAATGAGAGAGCCTGCACATGGCAATGTTCTTGTTGGATAACTAGGAAACATTAGCAATCAGACAAACAGCAAAACAACAGTATTGGACTCTGTCTTTTCTTGATGAGCAGATGAATGGTGTGTCTTAAGCAGAGTTCTGTTTATGAGCATAAATTTTTCATAGAATCATGGAATCATAGAATGGTTTGATTTGGAAAAGACATTAAAGAGCATCTGCAACAACCCTGCCATGGTCAGGGACACCTTCCACTAGACCAGGTTGCTCCAAACTTCATCCAACCTGGCCATGCAAGGGATGAGACACTTTTGCTCTTGGGTGATATCTTCTATTTCTACCATGAACAATTTCACTCTGTGAACAATATTATTTTGGCATGCTGCAGTCCAGGACACAATATCCAAATGCTTTTTTATACAGCCTGGGAAAGTATCTCCAGCTTCTGGATCACCTGTACCAGAAAACATCCCAGGAAATTATTACAGAGGCTCACTCAGTTGTATGCTGAAGTTCATGCTATAGAAATATTTAAGCTTCAATTCTTATACAGCTTTTTTAATTGGGTAGAAACTTTATGAAAATTTTTAAGCATGTGTCATCTCTCCCCCTTCTTAGACATCTTCAAGCTAATGCAAACTGTAGAAATGGGCTGTTGAGCCTGCTGGACAAGCCATGTTCTACACCACTGGAAGAAAATGGTGCTTCTACTTTATCATCAGTGCTCAGGAATTATAGCAGTAATAGGTGATTTTTGAGAAGGATTTCTACCTCTTCTTCCAAGTGAGCTGACAAGTCTGTTCTGGTGATAAAAGCAAGTTTAGTAAAAGTAAATATGGATCTCACCTGCCATGGCTTAGTTTTTAAAGGAGGAAATTGTCAGCAATGTAATGCTGGCTGCACAACTTCACAGTTACTTTGTGAATATTTGTAAAATGTACCGTGTCTAAAAGTATCCATTCTTGAAAAACTAGGAAGCCTTTGCTGGCATATTTGGGTCACCTCATGCATTTCTTCAGTATTTGATATTTGCAGCACCTTATTTTCTTTTCTCATTTATTGTGATGCTTCTTGTGCCTTGTATCTTGATTATTATTTAGAGTTCCCCAAAATTTCTGCAGGGTTGAGAAGGCAACCCTTGTCAGACTAAGATAAACCTGAAATGACTACTTGCTATTTTTCTTTTGTAGGAGAAGGTAATCACAGGTTCTTCTGAAGGAGTATTTAAGCATAAGTTATTAAATTAGAATTTAAGCATAAGTTATTAAATTAGAATCCTCTGCAGTCTCTTTTTGACAACAATAAAAAATATTCTGAATTTTTTCTTCTCCAACCTCTCCACTTTTTTTTTTTTTTTTTTTTTTAAGGTAAATAATCATAAAAATGAATGAGAATTTTATATAGTAGAGGCCTACTGATCCTGAATATTAAATATTGAACTTAAGCCATAATACTGCTTTTATCTCCTCTTCAATGTCTGTTATACTTTTGTGTGTATATTTCCTATTTCTCTGCAGATAAGTCTTGATTTAACTTAGTAATCAAATAAATCTCATTGTCTAAAGCTTGAATATATCCAGTGTTTTATTATAGGTCACCTATCCCTACCTCCATTTCAATTAATTAATTAAATAACTGCTGAGTGATCTCTCCCCTGTCCTTATCTTGACCCATGGGGTTTTTGATACATTTTTTCTGCCCTGTACAGCTGATGTGGGGACTGATAGAGTGAATTTTGTGGGCTTCTGGCTTCCAGCCAGGGTCAACCCACCACAGTCAGTCAATAGTCTTTAAATAATGTGGTGGAAAATATCTTGGGCAAGAAACATTTATCTACCAGAAAACCACCTAGGACTGTAGCAATAATGTGCTTCATGTAAAATATGTTTAAATCCACATAAACACAGAGATAAAATAGCTCTATTCCAAAGATCAAATTCTCCTGCTTGATGTGTTAGCACAGCTCCCATGGGCACCCTTATGACATAATTTACATCTGAACACAGTTAGTCTAACTTAATTGCAGCTTTGTGTATAATTAATTATATTATCAATCTTTCTCCTTAATGTTCATTTGGATTTACAAGTTTTTATGATATTAGAAGAACAAAGAGGAATATAAAAAGCTGTGGAATCTTACCTTGGATTTAATACATCCAGCTGGTTTGGACCAATGAAGTGAACACAAAAAAAAACCCAAGAAAAAACAAACAAACAAACAACAACAAAAAAAAAAAAAAAAAAAAAAAAAAAACAACCAACCAAACAAAAAACCCCAAAACAAAAACAAAAACAAAAACAAAAAAAGCACCAGGGAAGACTTCAGCTAAATGTAACTAGAAAACATATTTTAATGTATTCCCAAACAATTTTTGTCCACCTTGGTATCTTTTTTTTAAATTTTTGTGGGCTTCTTCTAAATTACTGTGTTCTTTAATGAAAAACTGTGAGGGGTGGGAATGGATTCAGTGGAGGTTGTTTTTGTGAGGTAAAGCTTTTAGAAAAATGTTAGGCTGAATGTGATAAAAATTATCACTTTGGTTTATGATTCTGTTTGGGTTTTTTAACCATGCAGAGAACCTCATACATATTATGGTCTCATGTACCTCTTACTCAGTCTTCCACCTTAGCTACTGTTTCTGCAAGCTGTGTCTCATCTAAACTCACTGTTACACTAAATTTATACTTTTAGCTTCTGTCCTGGGTTAGTACAGTTTAGTTTTTTAGTCATAGTAATTTTCTGGATCAGGACCTGGGAATTGCTTTAGAAAGGTCGGGGACCTATCAGAGGATTAGTTGGAATATTGGCATCTGTTTTGACCACTAAAAATTATTGGCTACAACTTTGGGAAGTACCATATAAACCCCCTTGATTTCCTGCAGGTTGTGCCTTTTCCTTTTTTCCTTTGGCCAGAGAGAGACAGGTAACATCGAGTTGTGCCTGCTGCTTTCCCTGTTTTTGGGGGGAAGCTGACCCGAGGCCTGGCCGGATTCTATCGGCTCCTGGGTGGAGGGGGAAGGAGAGGTTGCTGCTTTACAACTACTTTCTCTAAACTTCCCTGGAGCAGGAAGAGATCTCTGCTGGGCCCTGATAAGAGCTATGGGCACAATTTAAGCTCAGGCCACCCCAATTTACACAGAAGGGTGGGCTGAAAAGGCATTTATGATCCTGCCTGGAGTTTTTTTGTGATTCCGGACTGCCCGGGTGCTCTGATCTCTGATGTTTCTGTGTGAGTTCTTCTTCCTTCACCAGCACAGTCTTGAACATCTAATACCACGAGCTACAGAAGGAGAGACAAAGACTCTGGGCAGATTTAACCCTTTCCTTGCAACATGAAGCTTCCAGAGCTTAACCCTTCTCTGAGAGAGAAAAGAAAGGGACAGAGTGAACATAAAGAAGAAACAGCATGAAGTCACTAAGCCGAGAGTGAAAAGATGATTGGGACAGAGGGTTGAAGAGTTAGTTGTTCCATTCTTATTTAAGCCATAGAAATGAAATCTTTATTTAGATAATTCCTTTAAATCATGGGAAAGATATGCATTTAGGGAGATGATTATTTAAATTTATGTGTGGATTTGAGCAAAGGTGTTTGTGATGGACTAAGTGATATTAATTCTATAAGATGCTTGAACAGAGATAGAGATGAGAAGCCCTCTGCACCAGTGAAGAAGAGAGAAGATATCTCTGTACCTTGCGATGAAGAATCCTTTGCTTTGGAGTTATTCATCTTTAAAAGGTGGCACCCCAGTATGCAAAAGTCTAAGACCCATGACCCACAAGCAGCTTGGGAACCTGCTAATTGGAGGGGTCACAAAGTCAAGTTTCTCTGGGTGGCTGTTTTTATGACAGTTAAAAAACCAACAAGAGAACTGCTCTAAGTTGTCAGTAGAATCCATGACTCTAAGAGAGACTCCTCCTAAAGAATTGATGAAAGACTATTGTCAGATAGTGAAACTGACTGAAAATTACAAGGTTTGTCTCTTTATGTTGTTTTGTAAGAAAGTGAGCAATTTATAAAAGGGAGGGAAGAGTGTTTTTGGAGTTTCATTCTGTTTTCTTTTACTTTTTTCCCCAACTTTCTTTTTCCATTCTTTTAGTGCGTGTTAATAAAACTATTTGTTCATTTTTTAAAGGTTGAGCCTGCTTTGCTTTTCTCCTAGTCTCTCTCCCACAGAAAAAGAGTGAGTACTAAGACCAGAATTTAGTGAACCTAAAAACACTACATTAATTAGTGTTTCTGCCCAGGATTCAAAATTAAAACCATTACAGCTTATAAATAGAGAGGCCTTATCTTTAACTGAAATTATTTGGTTTGTGAAAGAGCTGGGTTAAAACTGTCTGATGCTCTTCAGTTGTCATTTATTCGAGGTTTTAAAAAGCCTAAATTATATTTTGAACTACAGTTGCATGTGTCTTCAATCAAGAAAATTTCTGTGAACAAAGAGAGTGTTCACACTGATGGCATAGAGCACAACACCCATGTTCAGGAATTGACATTGGAAATTGCAGCAATCTAGTATGAAACTATCCACCTTTAAGGTCCGCAGTGAGAATTAATCACAACATAACCCCACCCCCGCCCCCGAAATAGAATATAAAGCGTATCTTAAACTGAGATGCAGATAGCTGAAGATATTTGACCTTCAGTGAGATGATTCCCACTCAAGCTATCCTCGAGTTCACACCAGTTTTATTCTAAAACAGATTTTTATCATGATCTTATTATTCAGTTACTTTAAAATTGTTTATGCTGAACAATGTATCTCACACTGTAGTACCTAGACTTTCATGAAGGAGAAGATCTATTTGGGAAGAATTTCTTCACTGAGAGGGTTATCTAGCATTGGAATGAGCTGTCCAGGGAGATGATGGAATCACCTGAAAGTGTTCAAGAAATGACTGGATATGACACTTGGTCAAGTGTCCTATCAAGGATATGGCCTTCAAGGACTGGGTGCAGAGAGGGAGCCGCAGCACAATCCTACTGCTGTCAGAGTCCAGGTAAGCTTCCTTCAGAATGAGATGCTGTGATGGGAAAGGAATCTTTGCCTGGTGCGAGCATTACTGTAGTGGTTTCACATTTACTTGTTTCTGTTTGCTAAATTTAGTGTAGTGAGGCCTGGCTGGCCTGGGCTGCTCCAACAGAGTGGCCTAACTCATTATTACCTGCTCCACTAGCCAGAAAGAAAAAAACAATGTTCTCTAAGAGCCTCCAATATTTAACCCTGTAAGTCCACAAAACCATATATTTTTCTAATTAGTTTGTCAAACTATGACTTCCTACAAAAAAACCTTCCTGGCCAGAACACCAAAACGATCACAATTACCTAGGGAAAGTGCCATGAAGCTGCTGAGCCGAGAGAGGTTCTTGGATGGTGACTCAAGAGTGTTTGGCTGTTCCACTGTGTGGTGTCAGTACCTGAGGTACGGAGAGGTGCAGCGGCTGCCTGAGGTCATCCAGGAACAACAGGAGGAACTCAATTACAGATCTCATGAGTCAGCCTTCAGTCACCCGGTTAATAAACCATGACTCCTCTCTGAAGCAACATTAGTAAACACTGCAGCATAACATGTGCCTTTTTAAAAAAGAAATTTAAGCAAATGATCCTATTTTCATTTAATTTTGTTTATTAGTGGAATAAGCTTTCACAATTTACCATCATCCCCTCAGAAAGCTTTTGCCAAATATCTCCAGTAAATTCAAGACTTCTCTACAAACTGAAAAATAAAGAATGTGCTTCAGGATAGGTTGTTTATTGTTATACCTTGTCACTTTAAAGAGAATTTTGAAGGTAAATATCCATTTTAGAACATCAACACCATCCCTATCTATATAATGCAAGGATGTACAATACTAAAGCATAATTCAATAATTATGTAGCAGTAAAATGCTGAAAAATCTTTTCAAGTGCGCTGAAATAAGAGCTAGTACATTGGTCACCCCAAGATAGCCGATTGTTCTTGTCAGTAAAATTTGTGAGTGATACCTGCAAGTTTGTCATGTAACTGTGTAAGTATCTATCTGCATATTCATAATTTCATACACATTTAAAACATCTGATGCCTCCTTCCTCAAAACTTGAGGATACACATTTTAATATTTTCTCACATAATTAGAGCCATGCTGGTTTTATTTTTTTAATAATACAATTGTTTTCTTAGCAAACTACATTCAATAGGGTCACCACTTATGTTTATATATATATATACTATATGCCATACTATATTGTACATATTCTGTATACTTATTCTTAAAGCCCTCATTCTGGGCAAAAACCATGTGGTCGCTCATTAGTATTTTTAACCAGTATTCTGACTGTTAGATTTGACAAGGAAACGGATTTGTAGGCATAAGATTTCTAATTTATCATCACTTTCATTTCAGTTATTTAGTGAAGTAGTAGTGGAAACAAAATGTGTACATGCTGTGAAAAGCTGATGAATCTATCTGCATGCAGTCGTCCTCCAACCAGTCAAAGGTGGGTAAGGCAAAGTGAAAAGAAATTGTCTCACTTCAGAAGAACACTTGAAAACCAGCCTTAGGTATTTGCAAAATTTTAATATTAAAGCATTTTAAAAAAAGATTTACTGAGCACATTACATCTCTCTTTAAAAATATAGAAGATTAAACTCCTAATATTTGTCGCAGTTATTGGTTAAATGGCTTACATTTTTCTCTTTATTACCCAAAAGCCTGTAGGAATCCAGCAGCAGTATTCATTACTATCTGGCAGGTTTGCCCCTGTGAAATTAGCCAAATTTTCTAACTTGATAGAAGTCTTCTCAGACATCTCAAACAGGAGTAAATGTCTGTGGACAGAAAAGAAATTTCAGTCTGAAATGTAAGCTCTCTCTTTTGTGCACAAAGGTTTAGATTATTCTGTTCCTATCTACTTACAGAGGTGATCCAAGACAGTCAGCATGGCTATATTAAAGACAATTTTTTTCTCAACCAATCTGTTGGACTTCTGTGAGCCAGTGACTGCAATGATCAACAAGGGAAGACAGACTGATGCCATCTACCTAGATTTCTGGTGGCTTCTGTGACTTCTTCATTGTTGTCCCACATGACATCCTTATCTCCAAATTCGAGAGACATGGCTTGAAAGGGTGGGCTGTTTGGATAAAGAATTATCAGGATGGACACAGCCAGAGAGTTTTGTCCAGTGGCTCTGTTTCCATGTGCAGGACTCTTCAATATCTTTATAAATTTCAGATACAGTGAGATTGAGTGCAGCCTCAGCAAGTTTGCAGATAGCACAAAGCTGAGCAGTGCAGATAACACAGTAGAAGGATGGGATGACATCCAGGGGGACCTGGACAATCTTGAGAAGCTGACCCATGAGAACCTCATGAAATGAGACAAGTCCAAGTGTTAGGTGCTGCATGTGTGTCAGGGCAAGCCCAGACATGAGCACAGACAGGGAGAGAAGTCACTGAGAGCAGCCCACAGAGAAGCGTTTATAAATTCTCGTAGAAGAAAAGCTGAACAGGAGACAGCAGTGTATGCCAGCAGCCCAGAAAGCCAACTGAACCCTGGGCTGCATCAAAAGAGGTGTGACCAGCAGGTGTGGGAGGGGATTCTCCCCCTCTACTCTGCCTTCCTGAGATCCCAATTGGAGTGCTACATCCAGCTCTGGGGTCTCCAGCACAAAAGGGATGTAGACCATCTTACCATTATAGAGCAAGTCCAGAGGGGGGCCACGAAGATGACTGGAGAGCTGGAGCACCTTTCCTGTAAAGGTAGGCAATGATATCTGGGTATGAAGAACATCTGGGCTATTCACTCTGGAGAAGGCTCTGGGGAGACCTGATTGCAGCATTTGACCTATTTCAACCTACTGAAAGTGGCTTATAAAAAAAAAAAAGACAGAGACATTTTATACAAGCAAGTAAGGCAGGAGCATAGACAAGGAAGAAGAGCTTTAAACCAAAAGAGGAGAGATGATAGCACACTTTTTTTTACTCAGAAGGTGGGGGAGCACTGGTACAGATTGCCCAGAGAAGCTGTCGATGTCCCATCCCCTGGAAGCGTTTAAGGCCAGGCTGGTTGGAGCTCTGGGCAGCCTGGTCTAGTGGAAGGTGTCCCTGACCATGGCATGGATCAGGTGATCCTTAAGGCCCCACCTAACCCAAAATGTTCTATGATTTCTTGATTCTTTTATTCTGTTTCTGTGATACAGAAGGAGAACAAGAGCAATAATTCCTTGTGTATCTAGTTAGAGTGTTTGTGTCACAGTGTTACTCTGGCACATACCGGTCTTTGCTCCTGTGCAGCTGTCACAGAGCTCTAGCCTCCACCTGCCTCATGGGGACTTGTCATTTATCCTTGATTTCAGGCACCTTTTTGCTTTTGTTCTTTCTTCTCATTTGCCATGTTTTTTGAAAGCAATGTGCCAAGAATATATTAGATTTTTTTTAATCTTCTGTTTTTTAAAACAATAGGAAAATACAGTTCCCAGGAGAATATTCCTGACAGTCAGATGTGTATTAGAATCTACTTTTCATATCCCTGATCCTTCCAAAATAGATTTTCACTCTCCGAATATTAAGAGTAAGTTAAGAGCAATACAACTGAAGGAACATAAACCTTTCTTTTCTAGGTTGTAGTACAGAAGAAGAACTTCAGCTATCATATTAACATTTTAAAGTCATGCACAAATCATTATAGACCTTTTTGTAGTTATAGGTATATATGCTGTATAAAAAGAGTTAAAATTACAATGAAGGACAAAAATTGTCTGCTTTTTAATTAGAAAATTGGTTGTTAATATATCATTGCCTGCTGGCATATAATTGTCAGGGAAATTGTTTTTTCCTTCTGCAGTTTTGGTATTCTGTTTTGTGGGTTTTTTTGGTTTTTTTTTAAGGAAATCTTTTCTTTCCCTCAGTCAAGCTGTGCAAACATAAAAAATATTTATGCTTCAGTTACGTTCCTAAGGGATAAATAGCAGTTAGGTAGCTAACTCTAACTGAATTTCAATGCAAGTTAGGGACATCTCTGCCTTTGCAAATTTCCCACCCCCCTATAGAAAGTCAGGGTTTTAGCTATAGCACATGCTTTCTCTTGGTAGCACTAGGGAGAACCCTTATAATTAGAAACTTGCAATGAAATCTTAATGAGAAACATGAGACAATATATCATAATCTAATATAATGATACCTATTAGAACCTTAGAGCTCAACTCATCAGTAGTATACTTATGAATACTTATATTCGTTTTTAGGGAATTTTTGTAATTTAATGGATGGATGTAATCACCAAGAAGACTGAAAGGAATACCTGATTGCAGACTGACCCTGGAGCAAATTCTGATATAATTCATGATTCAGGTGGGACAAGACTAGTTTACAGAGGGAGAGTAAGACTTTTTCATTTCAATAGTTACAGCTGAATAGTGAGAAATTACAACAAGTCTTGTAATCCTTGTTATTTTGTCATAGCAGCAGCAGTAAAAATAGGCAGAGTATGCCCTTTATTGGTAGGAATGTGGACAGAATGACCTGATCAGTGTCCTCCACCTTCACATTTTTGTGGCTGATAACAATAATAGATGTCTGGTAGTTGAGATTTTCAACACTGATTTGGAAATATACTGCATATATATTAATCAAAAGGTTTTTCTTTTTGAATTATAGATCAGAGACAATAGAATAATAAATAATACAAGAACAAGGTTGCTCTGAAGGAAGTTTCAGAAAAAGGTTCCATAAGCACAGCAGGATGTGCTTTCACATCTGTCTGAAATACATTTTTGTGAAATTCCTGGATATTAATCTTTTCAGAGTACTCACGTATTTTTACGATTAATATCAAAAGTCATTTGTCAGAATTTATAAGGTCTGTAATTTGTAGATAGCTGTCATGAAGTTTTTACACATTAATAATATTCTATACTGCAAAATACTCAGACAATGTGATTTTAGTAGCTTACAGAAAGAATATCAGTATAGCAGCCAACAGCCAAAAAATATAAAAAACATTAATTTTCAACAGTATTATTTTTTCTTGTAATATATCCTTTTCTCCTATTGCCTATTTATATTTCTAGTTCCCATTTTCTGCTACTGCTCCTTATCTCTTTTCCCTTTCATCCCATTCTTATTTGCCCTTTCTTAATTATTCTTCCTCTTTCTTCTTGACACTCTCATTACATTTATTTTTATAAAGTCTGATTAGAAGGGAGAGAACACTATTAGCAGTCCTGAGATTCTCGTGCTTATGAATTTCCAGTAATGAATGTCTTTTATGTCATGTTTTTTACATTAGAGAAAATAAACTGGAACATGAAAGCACAGCTTAGGCCAAATGAGATTTTCCCTTTTAAAGCTGTGTTAATTGCATTAATGAGATAGATAAAACTTTCTCCTGCCTGCACCCAGCACTACCTCAGGTCCCTCTCTACTCCTGTGTTCAGTGACCTTCCTTCCTGCTCTTTCCCTGGTCACTTAGGCCGACAATTTGAAAATATATGTACAGTATGAGAGTGCAGCATGATTATGTATTGGCCAATACATGCATAGCAGATATCCTGGATGAAGAAGCTCCTAGACCAAGCATTAAGAGACTCACTGGCCCTGCTGGAAGATGTCAGAGTTTGCTACAAACATCAATCAGCCGCTGTTGCTACTTGCAGATGCTTGATGTTGTTGAATCACTGTCTTCTGATTCTGTTTTTCAGATGCCACCCCAAGGGTTTTATAACTTTTCATGTCAGTAAAAAAGTATTTTGAAAGTCTGAACTGCTCCCAGTGCTTCAGCAGTGATACTTCTGAGTTTTCACTTCTATGAGAAAGAGAAACCTTGTATGATTTTATCTCACATGCTTCCTTGAGCACTAAAACCAGATTCCCAGCAACACAGAGCTGAGGTCCAAATGTAGCCTGGGGACGCAGAAAGCTGAGTCCTTGGAGGGAAGGTGGCTCACGTTCCCTTCCTCAGCCTAGCAGACCTGCCAGCATCTCCATTCCTCTGGAGATGTTCATTCCTGTGGAAAGGAGTACTTCGTTCTCACATTTAGCCCACTTCTGTGCTATAAACAGCTGTTACCCTTCCTCCAGAGCTTCTGAAATCACAGCAGCCACACTTAATTCTTGTATAGTTTGAACCCCTTAAGCAGGATCATTTCATCTATTCTTGGATTATATATCTTATTTCTTCAAGTCTATATCATTCTCTTGAGCCTGAAAATTTCTACTGAATATGTCTCTTCTGCAGCATTTCAGCATTTCCCTGTCTCTCTTGATTACATGTGTCGTTTTTGATACTTAATATGGAAAAAGACCTAACATAGGAAAAATGTATGAAATTCTTCTGGCTTAGGAAATTGTAAGATTTAGGAACTTTAGTTATCCTCTCTTGTTGGCTTCCTAATCTAAAATGCCTGTGATAATGCTATATGAGTGGAAAATAATCATTGCATGAGTCTTATCCTTGCATATACTTTCGGTAGCATATCTTTTCCGTAACATAACTAATTCCAGCAAAGTATTTATGTTTAAAGAGAATGCAAAATGGAGCAGAATAAAAATAAGTAGGGACTAGTTAAAGTGTTTGAGAAAAAAAAATAAAAGTCATTTGGAGAATTAAAATATTGTCATGAAGACAATATTTTTCATTTGTTAATTTAAAGAAAATTGAGGCTTGGGCTACCAAATGTAAAAACATTTTTATTTTTTTTTTCCCATTGTTTGAAACTATTTCCTAAAAAAGAAAGAAGTGACTAAAATAGAGGAAGGATAGTGCAAATGCTGAGCTATCAGAATTTTAGGGCCGCTAACTCTGCCAGGTACTGATATGGGACCTAGCTATTGAAGATACGCTATGCCTAAATTTGACTGTGGTGCCCAGGGGTATTTTGTGCCTTACAATGGGTGAAGATGCTTATGCTCTTGATCCAGTCCAGCAAGATCAGAAACTAAGAGGCCACACAGATCCATTCCTAATTAAAAATGTTTTCAAAATCTAAGTAATGTGCCCAGTTTTTCAGTAGGCTCATTTATACTCATTTATATGCAGTTCTGCATAAATTTTTTTTGTACTTTCAGATCACTTATAAACTCAGGAATTCTGAGTAACACCATTTGTTCATTTGCTCTTATACAGCAATGACAAATATGTTTTTAGCCAGGGCAGAGGTCCTGGAGGTACCTCTACATATCTGACACAGTTATTGATAATTATATAGCCATAGCTGCATGGACTTCAGCATTTAAGATTATCTTTTTTCCTCCCTCTCCCCTCAGCTCTGGGTTTTTCCTACACTTTCATAAATATGTTGCTGCTCTGAGGGACACTTCTGCTATATGTTTCCTCTTTTGTAGTGGTTTGTAGGACTTAGATTAAAAAGAAAAACCCGATTCTCTTAAGTCATAACACTGATAAAAATGAGTGCTAAATGTACTGGCAAGAATTCATTTCTAATTTTTCTACTTAATGGCAGTTATATCATTAAATTAATAATGGAACTCTTAAGAGGGGGAAAAAAAACAAAAAACAACAACAACAAAAAAAAAAAAAACACACCAACAAAAAAACCACAACAAACCTATAGCTTATCAGTAAGAAATCTGTGAAAAAAACCCAGGTTTTCATTGACTCCAACTGCCTTAGATCTTTTAAAATCACTATTGTTATGAACCCACCCTTCGTTTCATCAATTCTCAAAAGGACTTTTGCCCCAAACCAAAAATAATACCTTTGATTCCCTTAGCAAAAGGCACAATCAGAGTAAGCTGCCTAAAGGGAGACAAAAGGGGTGGTAATTTTTGGAAAAAGAAAATTAAAAAATAGTCCTACTCTTACAGAAGTGTGGTTAGGACTCTTGTGTTAACTCAAATAATGTTTCTCGAGGTTTTCTTTGACAAACTGCAAACTAATTCAAAAAGGATCCTATGAAATAATATTAGGAAAACATTTTTTAACAAGTAAGAAAAGGTCATGTCATCTTTTAAGAGTATATATCTGACTGAAAAAATAAGGTGACTTCTAAGCTGTATCAAACTGTGATAATCTATTTCATCAGAATGTTGGTTTATCTCTAATGTATCTGTCTTGACATGAAGTCAAATTGAGTTAGAAACCTTAAGGATTTTAGAGCAGTTCCCAAATTCATCAAATGCAGAAAACTAGTAGGAGTTTAGCTGCAAGCTCTTCTTTTTCCTTGATCTTATAGCAGGACAAAATTCACGGGTGTTGTCAAGGTAAATACTCGAGTGAATATCTGTGTAAATATTTAGCCATAACTGTTTCTTTTGCAAACATCTTTTGCAAACAAAACTTTGCCATCTACAAATGTTTGCAGAAATGAAAGAAAGAATCCAGTAAGTAATCTGACAAATTCTCTTATCCTAAAAAAGCTATGAGATTTTCAGCATGCTTAGAAATGATATAAAATAAAGTTTTCTATATGTGAAAAAAAAAAAAAAAAAAAAAGAGTGGTTTTCAATTGGGAGATAGTTATATAGGTTAAAAAAAAAAAAAATCTTTTTAGATCTGCTGCTCATAGCTGTTCAAGATTGATGACAAACGGGATTTATGAACCTCCCGCAACTATTCAGTGGTTGGGAGACCAAATGCTAAGCACTGAATCAGCTGCTTAATGGTTGATACAAAGTCCTTTCCCTTAGGTGAAGATGAGATCCCTAAGCATCCATTACAATCTGAAACTCTGGAAAGCATCTCAAACAGTAGCTTTCAGTCTATGACCTTAGAGATCTAGGGGCTTTTCTAGTCTGTAAAAGGTGACTAACAAAATCCTTTCTTATTTTGATGATTGCTCACATTTCCTCTTTGTATGTCCTAATGTCCTCTGAAAATATTAGGTGGCCTCAGATTATGATTGTTATTTCTAATCAGTAGTCATATTGCACCTGTACTCATTGTAAAGGAACCAATAATTTGCTTGAAAATCAAATAAACAAGACCCTTCAACCATCATTGTTTAGTCTGAAACCACTGGTAAGGTAGCTTTAAAACAGACAAAAAGAAAGGGCCAGAACTCTGTGGGAGTGAAAAAAATTGGTACACTCAAATATATCATCTTTGATTGAAGCCTTCAAGTCCTAGAAAATTGGAGCACATGTCATAGGACTTCTGTTCAGACAATTCTTACTCATTTTGTATGCCATTTTTGCATCTTTCTCAAGAATACTACAAACTCTTAATAATGTTATTATCTGCTAACAGCTGCTTCCTACAGCAGGAAGTCTTATTTCTGTGAGTCTGTTAGAAACTTTATTAATCGTAATTCTTCCCACTGCTATGAACGATCTGCCTGTTCCCAGTCAGGCAATAGATTTTTTGAAGTTCTTGAAGTCTTATGAAAAAGACAGACTACTTTTTTTACTAGTACAATGTATCTTAATTTTTTCTTTCTTTAAAACATAATATACTAATTTATATAATTTACATTTTCAGTTATTCCGCAGTCAGCCACAAGGAGAATGCTTTCAAAAGGTAATGAAAAGCAGAATGCTTTTTCACACAGGTATGTTGTGATAGGACAAGGTTAGATGGTTTTAAACTAAAAGGTTTAAATTAGATTTTAGGAAGAAATTCTTTCCTCTGTGTGTGGTGAGGCACAGAAACAGATTTCCCAGCAAAGATGTGGATTCCCCATCTGTGGAAGCATTCAAGGTCAGGCTGGATAAGGCTCTGAGTAACCTGGTCGAGTGGAAGGTGTCCCTGCCCTTCTCAGAGTGGTCCCTTCCAACCCAACTTATTCTATAATTCTATGTATAATTACATCAACACAATTTCTAGATGAGATTTTTTTTTTTTTTAATATACAGAAGATTAAAGGTATTGAAAACATTTTCAAATTGAGAAGTAGTTTTGATTGAGTGCAATGAGGCCTTTTTTCTGGTTTGCATTTTTTCATTGAAAGATTTCCGTTTTTCAATTCTAAGGCAGGATTTTTACAAGTTTATGCCTTTGTGACTTGAGTATCAACATCTGTGCTTATCTTTAGAAATGTCATTCATCATTCATAGCTTTCACAAATGCTCATTAGAAAAACTGAAGATACAAGAGGAATGTTTAAATAAAGGAAATGGAGTCAAAACCACTCAATTCAAAATAACAAAAATTCAGGAGATTTTCTTTGGCATTTTACTTTTTCTCTAGAAAGTTTGTGGTTTTTTTTTTTTTTTTTTTTTTTTTTTTTTTTTTTTTATTAAGGTTAACAATTGCTATTAAGTATAAGAAGATAAGAATTAAGTAGTTCAGCATTTAAACATATCAACATTTAGAAAATCAATAAATTATGATTAATTCTTCCATAACATACCCGACAAGTGTTAAAAACTTCATTGTTTCCTTATCTAAATTCACAAATGTCTAAAGTAAGAAACAGAAACCATAGGAAATGCAGTGAAGGGTGGCAGATACTGTATCTAATGGGATGTTGCAGTGCCTAAAGCGTGGTCTCCACGCTCGCTCGGGCTAGCTCAGGCACCGCAGCGTGAAAAGGTACAGCTAGCTGGCAGCGCCAGCTAATCCGATCCTGTGGGGTCTTGGCTCCCACGGGACTTCAGCGGTAGGCACAGGTGGCGCAATGCAACGATGGCGGAGATAGAAAGGAGGACTCTGCTGAGCGGGTCACAAGATTTTATTGGAGCCCCAGCGCGGGACCTCCTCACCTCTAGGCAACTGCTCAGGCTGAGTTCCCCAGGTTGCTTGCCAGCACCTTTTATTTGGGGGTGGAACAAGGGGAAGAGGCAGGGGGTGAGCAAATCAGGGAGGGGCCACACTGATGAATGAATAATATTTTCATAAACCAAACATAAATGATAAGGAGGGACCCCCTCTGGATCTGACCTATCACTCGGCGCCCTTGGAAGAACTTTCTAGCTCCAGGGGAAGGCCCCAAGAAGACAGTCAGATCCCAGAGGAGGGGGAGTCGGGGATTGACATATAACTGTTGGAGGGGAGAAAAACTGGGAAAGACCACTGGGGGGAAACAAACAGAGGTACATAGGAGGAACCATAAATTAACAGCACATACAATAAAACCAAAACAAATTACACACCACTAGAGGTGATGTAGAGGTCAATTGGAATGCTAAGTATTTATGTTAAGTCACAATTTTTTCTGAGTAGGGCTTGTAAACTAAATAGCCTCTTTTCATATTGTGTCCTCTTAAGTCTAAATAATGTTCAATTCTGTTACTGCTAAGCTTCTTTTGTGGATCTGCTCCCATTTTACTAAGGATAGGACAAGATGAATCTGTTATTAGCAATCTGTAATGAATGTTTGCCTTTCAAAGATGGCAAAGTGATGTCAAAGTACAGGATCTTGCCTTGCTGACTGTGGTGAAGAAAGAGCAAGTTTGCCTTTCAGCGCTTAAGACCCACTAGAGCACCTTGGCTCACGCTCCTGTCTGCAAATTCCTCCTCTGACAAATCAGAAATCTTCACCAGTGTGAGAATTCTGTCGGTTCTACACATGCTAGACTGAGAAGAAACTTCCCATTTTCCCCTTCTCTCACTGTCTATTTAATAAAATATCAGTGCTGATTGAAGAGAGAAAACAAGACATGTAAACAATGTCTAAATGTATTGCTTAGATATTCAGCTATTATGTTTGCCCTAAACCTTCACTTACACAGATAAAAGGGAAGTCCTTTTTTTTTTTTTTTTTTTTTTTTAAAATGTGTTACCAAGAGTCAATAAATGCTTCTCCTGAACTAAACAAAATGCATCAATAGAGAATATTTACAACCAAGTTCTGCTGATTCTACTGATGTTCCTTTGTCTCTGGAAGAGACATTATCAAGAATTATATATTGCATTGTACTATACAGCAATAAGCTCATTCTCAAGTACTATGTGACCTAATTTTTCTCTGTATTATTAAAAAAAGAAGAAATTAAGAACAAAATATTTAAAGCTGCATATCCTTTTATGCTCAGACACTTGTAGAAATATTTTTGTCTGTCTGTCTGATCCTTCTTGTAACACTCTTCAGTTACTCTTCAGAATGGTACAGTTACTCTTGTAACACTCTTCAGAATGGTGATTGGAAGCTTTCTATTTGCTATAAATCTTCAGACTTCGGCAAGTAAGCAGGTCTTTACTAGGACAACATTACACATTTCTCATTATGAAAATAATGTTTTTGTTGCTGACTTTGCATGATATAGTCAGATGCTGGGAGATGAACATTTGACAGCCTTTAATAATGGGAAGCTAATTTTAAAATAAAATCAAAGTGGGCAAAAGTATTAATATTTGTAAGACTCTGCAAAACAGATATTGCAAAGATTTCTTAAACAGAAGAAAAAAGCAAGACACTAATTATCTGTGGATCCATAGCAACTTAGTGCAGCTTCTTAGACCAAAATTTATAAAATGTGAGCCAAAGCTTTTCACCTATTGTTAGTGATATTTCACACCTACCAGTTAAGCTCCACTTTTATCTCATCTAGTAATACATCTGCAGCTTGAATTTCTAGACTGCACTTTTTACAATCTTCTTAGACCTATCAGCTGAGATTTTGGAGTTCCTTCATAGTGTCTGGTTCAAATTTGTACAGGGCAAACTTCAAATTCTGGTACAATTTCATGGCTTTTAGTGAAGAAAAGAGTCTTGTTAGACATAGTCAAATTTTTCATTAATGACAGAAAATAGGTGAGAAAAAGAATAAATGTTTGTGTAGTATGAGTTGTAGCAAGTGCACAGAAAATCCTTAGAGAAATTGCATTTTTAGTTACTTTTACTGTAGAAAAGAAATTTCAGGAGAGTTCCTACTTTTCTTACACAGCTCCAGACAGCAAAGCCAAAACCAATACTCCTGAGAAGATACATCAAATGACTGAAAATGTTAGCTGTTAAAAAGTTAAGTAGCAAATATCCAATTAGTTTATATTCCTGGCTTAATTAGCATAATTATGAATAAATGTAAGTATTCAAGTTAAACATACAGATAAATTGCATTCCTTAAAAAGAAATTTTTTACAACTAGCACATGTACTTTTCCTTCACTTTAATTCACACATTTTAAAATCTATGTGGCTTTGAAGATATCAACCCATTGTACATACTTTTGTAAGCTTTCTTGGCATTTTCTCTAACAAAACTGTGTTGGCCATGCCATGACTGGGTCCTGCATCATGAATTCAGACCTCAGACTCCCAAGAATTTTTTGTATTCTTCTGATGCCCATCTTTTAACCTCTCCTTTGAATATTCTGTCACCAATGTTGTGACCTGGGCCATATATAGTGCTTGAGATAAAAACTTGACATTGTGCTACTTGAGTCCTAAAAAAATATCTCTTATTCACACTGTGCTTTTAAGAGGTAAATTTCTTCTCTGCCAGGGAAATCTGACATTTGGGAGAGCCGTAAAAAAGATATACATGTTATGTACTGTATTATATTGAAATTGGATTTCAGGATCCTCAATGTTTCAACATTCAAATATGTTTAATGCTGTCTCTCTGCAATGTACACAGGAAAAAAAAAAAAAACTATAAGGATTGTCCCAGATAGTACTTATCACTCATTCATGATGCTGTGTTTGGGCAATGGAGTCATTCCTCTCTATATCATTCATGAACTTCCCCAGCATCCTGGTTCATATTTCAAGGTGAACACTTAAGATTTCAGTTTGGCTTCAGATCAAATACAGTTTAAGAGGCCAAGTTTTTCTTCTGTGAATACTAATTGTGACAAGTTAATCCACCCTGAAATATTAAGCAGAAATAGCAACATTTAGACATTCAACTTCCTTCTGCTTGTATACCACAACTATTGAAAGACAGAATATGTTCAACATATTCGAGTCTTCAATATTTGTCTACTTCCTATACTTTTTTTCATATTTTCTGCCAGGAAAATTTAATTCAGTTTTAAAGCACCTTTTTTAATTCGAAGTCTTCTTGATTTCTGAGTTTTCAGTTTTTTGGTTTAAATATTTCCAGATGTTACTTGAAATAGATATTAATAATAATAGTACTAACTAGAGATGTACTTCACTAGTATGTCAAGATTCCATCTTGTCGTTGTTTTAAGCATTGCAATTACACACAATGAGTGGCAGTATTTCCTAACGTTCTTAGACAAAATGAAAATATGATAGTTATCTTTTATGCAGGCAATACTGAAAAACAACCCAGGTAAATGACAAGAATCAGAAAGAAGAGTGAAAACAAATTTCCTGACCAGAATTTACTACTTGTCTATTTGGTTTGAACCCTTTGTCTTATGCTTCCATCCACAAGGTGCATAAATTTCCTTCACATTATTCCTGGGTTTAGTCTACATGTTTATATGTTCTGCAGAATATTTGTACATAGTTCAAAACCATTATGTAAATTACTTCAAAATGTCTAGAAAAGGTAATCTGTAAGTCACTCAACTGTGATTCTAATTTGATGAACAGCACTCAGAACTTTCACTGAAACCATCTTTTTGTATCAGGTTAATAGTGCAAATATACATATTTATAAAATAAATATTGCCATTCAGCAATATTTTTGCAGTTAAATTTTCCATTGCTATTCATTGAGAGTAATCTAATCATATATTCATTATATTAAGTATTCATTGAGAATATTACTATGAATTCCAATATTCTTTTAATATTCAGCAATCATAGAATATTAATGAAAAAGAACACAATAAATTGGAGAATACACATTAAAGGGAATACCTTTTACTGTTTGAAAAAATATTTTTGATACTGTTCAGAAGAAACTTGGACATTTCAGAGGAGGGACATCTCTGGATGTACCTTTTTTGAGTTTTGTCATACAGATTTCTTAAATAAAAATCATTCTTAAGTTAATGATTTTTTCCTCCATTAAGTAACATTTTGCTTTGATGTGAGAGCATGTCTGTCTCACCAGGTGTGTCCAGGATCTGATCGTGGGCAGTGGATCTGAGCTGGCAGTATGGGATTGCTTTCCTTCAGCAGCCACACAAGGAGCTTCTTTGCCATCTCCTTAGAATGGGAGACTAAGTAAAAAAACAAACAAACAAAAAACACCAAACAAACACAAACAAACAAACAAACAAACAAACAAACTGTCTAAACCCATGCATGCACAAAAACAACATGTGAAAATATATATAACAGAAAGGGCTGAACAAGTTGTTTGACATGGATCAGTATTTCTAGGAAGAATAGAGCACTGCAACTCTAGGCATTGATCACAGAATGTCCTGAGTTAGAAGAAACCCATCAGAATCATCAGTCCAACTCCTGGCTCTGCACAGGACATCCCAACAATCCCACCCTGTGCCCAAGAGCAGTCAATGCTTCTTGAACTCTCTGAGGCTTGGTGCTGTGTCCACTTCTTACTCCAACGTGACAGATGCATTATATATTGACTCTTCTTCAGCTTTTGCCTTCTCACTGTATGAGCCACAGCCATGCAGTCACAAATAAAACTTGATTTTTTTTTCATTAAATGGGAGCACATATAAAGAATTAGCACTGAATTCCTAGTTTTTGTTTAACTTTCTTCTATTTCACCAAAAACTTCAACTCAACAAATTGTGAATCCTGTTATGTCACCTTATCACTTCACGTATTGAGGGCAGAAAAACAAAATTTTGTTTTTCACAGATAGTTTGTATCCAGTTTCCAGGCTCCTTTATGTGGTTTCTAAAAACTTTAATGGACATTACACATCTAATTGATTTTTAATTCCTCTTTGATTTTTTTCTATATAAATTCCTGAGTGAAGCTTCTGCCAGAGTTTTAAGCATGAATCTTGGAGAAAACTATATCAAACTAATTTCAAAGGAATTATTTTTTCCTCTGAAAGGATAACTATGCTCTAACTGAAATGGCTGCATACATTTCAGATTAGTAGTTGTCCTAGAGTGTTAAATTTTTTTATTATAGAGAGGTTCATCAATCAGAGCATACTTTGTCATACGAGGGTTTATTACAATGAAATTCAGTACTTGGTTTTTTGTACTTAGTATAGTTTGAGTTGAACAGCATTGTCAAGCTGCCAAGTTATTGAAGCTCGGGAACCTTCTCACTGACTTCAGTATTTGTGGAAATGGAACCTAATTCTGCAAATATGATCCTGAAACACCTAAAGTTGTAAGGATTAAATATGCAAGCTTACTACTTTAATATTTTAATAATCAACTGAAGTGTTTTATAGGAAAGGCTGAGAAGGATAATGTGACAAAACCAGAATATTTTGAATTAAAATATCTGCAATTCTTAACTTGGTCTTTATAAGTATGTTGAGAGCATATGCAGTAACCGTGAGTATGATGCAAATTTAACTAAAATCAGACTGGACTTTTATATAAAAGCTAGAATTAACTGCTAAATCAAGCAGAAAGACTACAGAGCTCTTGAATTGTGCTACTCCGTGTTTCAAAGTTGTGGCAAGGCTGTAATGTCAGAACTCAAGATGTGGCAAACTGTACCTGCAATTAATGTTAAATAGTTGTCTCAAGTGTGGAGTAGGCTTGTCTTTAAGAGTAGAAAACCAACATATATCTTCTATTTCTTCCCTATGTGAATGTCAAACCTATTAGTATTAAAGAAGCATATGTAATGGGCTGCTAAGAATTTCACCAGCACAGATAAATTGGATGGATCAATATGTTACTACATCATCGGTACAAACTGACTTTGAGTTTAGATAATGGCTGACAAAATGATTCAAGAGGAGTATGTAGAGGAAATAATTGCAGCTCCCATTAGAGAAAGTTCCCTGCTTATTCCAACAATGCCACAGAAGGCTATAACTGCTGATGGTTTGCTGAGCTGGCAAAAAAGGCAGGGACAGCAGGAGGCTGAAATGCTGGAAGCCTTATTCTCCCTTTGCAGTCACAGAGTTGAAGGAGATTTTAAAGATACCAAACACAGTGAGTCAGAAATTCTGAGTACTGAGTGTGCACATCCTCACAGATTTTTCACCCCCAAAGATCTGTGAAATTTATTGAAGATAGCTGCAGTTGCTGACAAAATCAGTTCAGCACAGACATTGCATAAAGGTCAGGTATTGCGCTCAGTCCTGTCATAATGCACAGTTACAGTAACAATTATATACAGATACCACGCCAGGGGTTACAATTGAGTATGAGAGTGGGAATCCTTTGTAGATATGCCATTCTCTGCCCATTAATGTTCTTGCTGTACTATTGACGATTATGAACTCAACACTGCACACAGCCCAGCACTTTCTGCTCGGGGAAGAATGTTTTTTTTCATTGCTTAGAAGAGCATTGTCTCACCCCTAAAGAGCTACCTGACTGTTCCTATACCTGCTTATTTGTCTACCTGATGCACACTGAAAAACATATCCTATCAATATATGTGTGATCCCATGATGGGCCAATGGACCGACACAACACCACTAAATTATTCTACCAATTGTTCAAGAAATTATTGTTTCAGCTGAAGATCTCCCTGCAGCATCAGCCCCACAGCCAGATATTGAAGCATGGTGTATATCCAATTTTTTCAGCATTTGAAACCATTTCAGCATGGCAGGATTGTATCACTTGTCCCTCAGTCCCCTGATCCTCACTTCCAGAGCTCAGTTTCCACGGTATGCTTGGGATTCACCCAGCAGCAGTGGATGAACAGCAGAGGTTAACAGCCCAAAGGTAAAGTAAAACTTGTTATTCCCCTCATAACATCCCAGATATGGGGGTCCTATTCAGTTTTCAGGGCAAGGTTTTGGGGTGGGTCAGCTGTAGAAACTCAGAGAAGAAAAGGGAGAAGGTGCTGCAGCACCCCAGGGGGATGACCATGGAGAGGCACCTGGAGTGCATGAACAATCATACCTCCACATATCCACTCTGCAGCCCTAAGAGGAGTCTGGCTGTAGGAGGTTCAATCTGAAAGACTGCAGCCTGTGGGAAGGAACTGTGCTGGATCAGAGAAAAAGGTGTGAGGAGAAAGAATAGCAATGGAGAGGATGTGATACAGACTAAACTCCATCCCCATTCCCTATGCCCCTGCACTGCTCAGGTGGAAGGAGATAGAATGGTCAGGAATGAGGATGAACCAAGGAAGAAGATGGCAAAATGAGAAGGAAGATGCTTACAGTTTTGGTTTTATTTCTCATTATCCTGCTTAAAAAACACATTAAACATCCAGGTCAAGTCTGTTTCTTTCATGACAGTAATTCCTGAGCAATATCCCTGTCCTTGTCTTGAGCTGCAAAATCTTTCCCCTTATTTTGCCCTGTCTTTCCCAGGCAGCTAGCCAAGGTTAACCCACCACGGAACACCCAGCAAGAACCAAGTTTGCCACTCAAGTTAGAGCTCATTGGGTGGGTATTTCCGTCCTTACATATACCTGACAGCTATTTCCCACCTTTCTCATTTTGATCAGCACCTCACTCTCTAGCATTAAAAAAAAAAAAAGTGACTAAAACTCTGCTATTGAAACATGATATTTTTTCTTTTTCTAGGTGAGATATTCACAACTTACAGAATATACATTGCTTAATTCTACAAGCACTGTTGATATTATTTAATTATTTCAGGAATTCGGTGAATGTCAGTAATACGTATGTAATTATGGGTGTATGCATGAACACAAAGATGTTCCTATCCCAATGTGACTATATTACCAAGTGACATACAGGACTTTATATATATAAAAAGTGGTAGTGAAGTGTTATGCATAATGTATTTGGGATAATTCAGTTTACCTTCAGAAAAACATTACCCTATGTAAAGCCACAAATCGCATACACTTCAAAAGTCTTTTACTTTCTTTTTAGGATAAACAAATAGAAAGAAATACAAAAAACATTCTAAAATACTCTTAGAAAAATAAAATATACATAAATATGCAAGGACTGCTGACATAATGAGCTGGTAAAATGATAATGTTGCATGTTTCATGATATGTTGCCTGTATGTTTTAATATACTGTTTCTTCATATTAACATAAAAAATTGGATTTTTTGATCAGTTAGACAATGTGTTTATATATTTTTATGAAAATTGGATAAATATTGGATGAACAAGAAGCTTTGAAAATTAGAATTAACTGCTTTTATATCTTTTAATGTTGAAGTGGTGGAAGCCTACTCTTGTTCTGTTAAATTAAGGCAATTTTTACTTGTAACTCTTCAGAAGGCTGCAAGATAACAATATTGTGTTTCTGAGAGAGAAAGAAAGGTTGGAAATATGACCTAATCTCCTATACTGTGTGAACGAGATAGTTCATAGTCATTACTTCTGGGGATGACAAACATCACCATTTACCAGGGTAAATTGGTCAATTTTCAACTAACTTCTATTGCATTCTGGAATTGTTATGCTCTGTTTGCTTTAAATGCTCGTCCCTCAGCTTTAAGAGCTATAATGTAGGGGAGGATCTTTTTTTTACAGTCAGTAAAAGCAAACTCAATCACTCAGTTCTATATACATATTTAAATACATATTACTCAAGTCTAACTCCTGCATTAATACAATTGCATGAACCTTTTCCTATAACACAGTCATAAGCACTTTTTTTTAGTATAATATAGAAGACTGGATAGACATAAACACTCAGATGTATTTCTGGGATGCTGCATTGTACTCAAGACAGAAATCATGCATTTTATTTGCTCTCATTTTATGTTATGCTCCATTAAAGGAGTGGAGCAATGTGAAACCTCTGTGCACTATGAAATCACAGACACAATCTGCTGAAACTATGTCACTAAATATGCCAAGGGTAAGCCAAGCATGTCAGCTAAGAGTGAATACACTAACTTATTGGGTAAAGTGTTTTTTTGTTGTTGTGTTTTTTTTTCTTTTCTAATCCAGAAATATGGTGTAATATCATGCTGTATAGATCTGATTAAAAAAAAAAAAAAAAAAAAAAAAAAAAAAAAGAGGTGTTTTTTTGTTTTTGTTTTTTTTTTTTTTAATAGCAAGGTGGAATTTATGTTTCTCACATAGGTGAGGAAGAGCTTTCCTCAGGGAACTATTTGCCATGCTCATGGGAGAAAAGATTTCACAGAGTGAGATATAGGAGGCAGAAGAGACGGTGAACCTGAGGGATCGGCATACTTGGGTGAGAAGACACAAGCTGGCCAGGCAAATAGCAAAATAACCTCATCGAAGATTATTGGGACTTTGTTACAATTTAAAGTCATGGGTTAGTTACAATCAGACCAAAGGTGAATCAAGGATCATTTTCAAAGAACAGTGAGCAAACAGTTACATGTGATTTTTTTTTTTTTTTTTTAAATAGTCTCCACTGTGTAACTTTGAATTTGGTATATTTTAAAAATCCAGTCTTTTTAGTATCAAATCTGATGGAACCTCTCCCTTTTATTGTGAAGTATTTGGGGATGGGTTACTTTTGGGGGGGATGAGGGGGAGGGGAGGTAACTTGTTAAGCACCTTGATTCCTAATTGGAAATTTTTGCAGAGGAGACAGGCCAGGGAAATCTATCTCAAAGCTCTGATTAACACCAGGTCTGTTCAAAGTCCTTAGGGCACACAGGTTCAAAGGATGCTTCTAGATGGAGACAAAATAACACTTTCTTGGAACACTGAAAATTTGCAAACTGCATCAATTTAGACAATAATTGCAATAATTGCAACAATTAATTGTTAATAATGAATACCATTATTAGCAGTAATTATTAATAATTATTCATTATACAAGAATTGCAATCCATAACTGAGACCCCTGTGTCTCCAAAGCAGTAAGAGATAATGCAGTAAGATGATATATTCTTCCTTTCTTGTATAGAAGTTTTGAATATTAATCTTAAACTGAAACCAATTCCATTTTTGTTGTTTTCAATACAAAACAAGATGTGTTACTCCCTGTCTAGTGAACCTGAGGGTCCCAAAAGCATCTGCATCTTTCCCATTTAGCCTTCTACGTGGCAATGATACTAGGCATCTGTCTTGGTTTTGAAAGACAGTTGTCTGCCAGGGAAAACTAGAGCCTCCCTTGGAATGGAGAATGTAAACCCCCTTCCCTCCAAATTATTATAATTTTGCAATTAGGGGCTCTCAGGCAAAGATATAGGAATAGGAGTAACAGTTCTTTACTAGGAATATTAAAAAAATAAGAAAATACA
Source organism: Hirundo rustica (assembly GCF_015227805.2). NCBI lineage: Eukaryota > Metazoa > Chordata > Aves > Passeriformes > Hirundinidae > Hirundo > Hirundo rustica. Next base: position 10,691,766 of record NC_053451.1, on the reverse strand, counting down.
AATGTAGTAGTACAAAAAAACAAGCAAGGAAGCAAACAAAGATCCTGGAAAAAGCCCTGACAGAGTCAGGGTTACAGCCTGGCACCCTGGTGGTCCGGGTGTTGGAAGCAGTCAAAATAAATCCTCCTGGAATAACAGATGTGGTTCTGTGGAGTAGAGATGGTCCTGTAGAAAGTCCAGTGGTGATGAGATGGGTCCAGTCTTCCTCCAGGAGTCCAGTGGAAAAAACAGGAATACCTTGTGTCCTTCAGTCCCAGTTTTTATCTAGCTAGGAACAGTTGGCTCCTCCCCCACTGTGTGGAGCATCTCCCAATGGGATGATGGAATGTGTCATGTCATTGGTGGGCCCTAATGGCCCATTATCAGATGATGTCCCCCTGGAGGATGGAGGGGTGGTGAAAGAGATAAGAAACACTGCCCCACCAGGTTTTAATGGCTGGGCCATTATCAGAAGGCATCTGCCTCCTTCACCCCTGGAGTAAGGAGGATAACACCTCTCCCAAAAAACACTTTCAAAAGATGAAATGTTTATGTTTACATAATCCAATACAGCATAAAAAACACATGTATCAATACTCAAAGTAGTAGAATGAGACACCAATTTCCTCCTTGTTTTTCCTAGACTAGTGAAAGAGCCCTGACACTGTGAGAGGACATTCCACAGATTCTGATTTGCACTAGGAATAGAAACAGTTGCCTTTCAGCTTCAGTACAGCCAGATTTTGGGTTGGCTTTATCATACCTGTTACTATATCCAAATTATCATTCTGTCTCAAAACTTTAGGTGGATATTTTTCAGTGTTTTCCTTTAACTTACATCCATGTAAACCTGTTGTCTAGTAAGTTAAAGAATAATTTCCCTCTTGTCATGAATGACAGCGCCACAGAAGATACATGATCAGATGACATAGTAGTCTTAAAATAATTATTTACGTCATGGTCAAGAGAAGTTACATTGCAGTCAATGGAATAAAATGTACTTTAAATTTTGTGTGACATTGAAATTCTTTCCAAGGAATAAAGGAAATTTGTGTATTTAACACATTTAATTTCAGGAACCCAGAGTAGTGAACTAGTTATTATCAAAATAGTATTTGCTTTACTGAATAAGATCTATCTTCTAAATTGTCCATCCTATCTCTAACTGTAACCAATAGTAACCAAATATTTTACATAAAAGTTGTCATGAAGCAAGTGGAGGAAAGGTAATTTATCAAATATTAATGTTCCATCTTAATTCTGCATATTTAGATGTTTAAATTGTGAACAATGAATTTTTGTCAACCCTGGAAAGCATTTCAATGCATTAAATGTTCTAACTGAACATTTTTATTACCTGTCAGCAGGTACATGTTCCATTTCTGCTTGAGGACAAATGATATCCTCACAAAGTTGATGCCGCCTTCATTTCAGAAGTTAAGGGAACAAATTTCCCTCTGATTTGTATCGCAGCCTTGGAACTTAACACCCTATAGACACTAGTGCAAACTTCTTGTGTTATTTGCAAGTTCTTATAATGGCAAACTAGATGATGACATAGGAAAAAAGCTCTCTCTGATTGTTTGATGTTTTTCCCTAATATAATTCTCTATGAAATCTCCACTTAAGCAAGGATGAATTTCTGTCATGGAGTTGTATAGTGACTAACACTGACTGTGTAACCATCCCGAAGTTATGGAGCTGAAAAGGCAGGAATATTTGACCTACTTTAGTATTATTCAGTAAATAAGGGTCATTTCCATGCAGTGGATTGATTGTTATTTTTTTGCCATATGAGTAGGACAAATCAAAAAAGAGTGAACAAATCAGGCCTGTCTCATCTGTTTCATCCAACCTTTAGTTAACTCCATAACTAAGAGAGTACGGTTTACAACATGCCAGTTGCAAGATATTGCAGAGCTGAGGGGACAGTTGGGATATAAAAATATTAATAAAATATTATATATTAATAAAATAAACCCTGGTACGAGTTCCAGGTGGGAACCAAGGGCTGCAGAGGAGGAAAGATATTTGTGTGAACATCAAAGATGAACTATTCTTCATGACCCCATGCTATGGCATAAGAGGAAAAAAACGTAGACTTTACAGCCTCCTAAAATCTAGAATAACTGCTCTAGAGTGTACAAAGAGTCCCCAAATGGTGTCATGTACTCCCAATTGACAGCCAATGTCAACACTGTGTGCTGAGGTGCAGCAATACAGAACTACACAGTGCACAGCTAAGCAAACAATACACTTTTTAAAGGCAGCAAGTGAAATTGTTTCCATTACTCCTGGGGCACATTGGGCTTTATACCTGGAATTACAGGCAAAAATGAAGAAAATATTGGAAGATGGAAATAATGAAAAAAAAGGTTTATGACAATGAAGCATAGCCTTGAGTAAAATCTTTTGCATTTTCAGGACCATGGTGCTTATATGGAAAGGTTGGGGTTTTTTGTTGTTGTTGTTGTTGTTTTTTTTTGTTTGTTTGCTTGTTTTTTTAAGGAAATGATCTGTTAAAAATGGAGGTGAGGAAGAGAGAAAATGTTCCAGTAAATGTAAACATTATTTCATGGGGAAACAGTGTAATCATTGAATAAATGGTACTCCAGTTAATAATATTAGTGCCATCCTTTCTTTGGTAATCAGCAATAAAAGGAGCTGTATTTTTCATATGAAGACAGATCAGTAATTTAATCATGATATTCAGAAGAAAGGAAATATGTTTTCAAAATAAATAATGGCTATCCAATTAACTTAAAGCTATTTCAAGCCTCTTTGTAGCTTTGGAAATAAATTAAATTGCTTATTAATTACATATCAAAAATATTAAGATAATTTTACTTATAAATATTAATAAATCCAGTTAATAAATTAAATTAAACTATTTTAATTAAATTAATAAACTCAGCTATTAACAACAACAACAACAAAAAAACCAAACCAAAACAAACAAAAAAACCCACAAAAACAAAACAAAACAAACAAACAAACAATCAAACAAAATAACCCCTGAGCGTCAGTAGTTTTCGGGGGGAAAAAAAAAATAAAAAAAGGATACAGGACATCTGTGTATGTCTTTAAGGCTTTAAGTGGGTTACTTTTGATTTACTTGAAAGAACTGATCAATATTTCATAGAGTCTCACCACTGTATGTAGTTGTTTAAGACACTTTGATCAAATTGAATTATGGGTCTTTTATCTCACTGTGGCAGTCAACATTTCCAAGAGATAAATGTTGACAACATTGATTCTTAATCTCTAATTGTATTGTCCACAAAAAAAAGACAGCTTTTTAAATAACAACTGAAACCGTCATGACCTGGCACTACAAAAATAGTCAGACTTACAGACATTAAATGTAAAGTAAGAACTGAGTCACTGGGAAATGTACAAATAATAATAAAAATACTAAGGGGCCAAATATCTGTTTAATGCAATTTCAATGAGGCTTTCAGTAGCTCAGAAAAGACACAGAGAAAACATGCATCATTCAGATATTTTTCAGATACTGAGAAAAGAGCAGTCTCATTTCCACAGGATCATTGAACCACTGAGATTGGAAAAGGCCTCTAAGACCAGCAGGCACAACCTTCAACCAACCACCACAAAGTTCACCGCTCAGCCCGTGCTACACCTACATGTCTTTTAAATCCCGCCAGAGATGGTGACTCCAGCATTTCCCTAGGCAGCCTGTGCCAGTGTTGACAACCTTCTCAGTGAAGAAATTTGTGCTAATATCTGATTTAAACCTACCCCAGCACAACCCAAGGTCATTTATTACTTGGGAGAAGAGAACAATCCCCAGCTGGCTACAAACCCCAGTCAGGTACTTGTAGGCAGGCTAAGATCTTCCCTGATGCTCTTTTTCTCTAGGCTAAACATCCCAAAACCCCTCATCTGCTCCCCAACAGCCTTGTGCTCCAGACCCTTCCCCAGCTCCATTGCCCTTCCCCAGACAAGCTTCAACCCCTGCATATCTTTGTTGCAGTGAGGGGCCCAAAACTGAACCCAGCATTCGAGGTGTGTCCTCACCAGTGCCCAGCACAGGGGGAAAATCCATGCCTTGGTCTTCTGGCCAACCCATTTCTGATGCAAGGCAGGTGTTATTTGCCTTTTTGACCACCTGGGCACACAGCTGTTACAGCCACCTCACTGTAACTACAATACCACAGCTATTGGAACTCCCCCACCTGGTATGTATGTCAAGGCTGCCTGCATCTAAGAGTACAATGTGCTAAAATAGGCAGAGTACTGCTAAGGACTAGATAAAACCCCCAATCTACTGAAAGGTTGGATTAATTTTAGTTTTGTTGACACATATGCCAATTAAATGCAGTATTTGGTTTCTCATGAAATGCTCTTTTCTTTACTGGGAATTGTTAAAATTTAGTGTGACTAATGAATTGTTATTGTAGAAAATGCTAGTTAGAAGTTGGTAGAACATAAAATAAGTTTTACCAGCCAAAAGTTAAGTTTTCTGAAGATCAAGAGGTTGAGGATAAAGGTGATTAAGATATGAGTATATTACTTGAAATGAAGCATTACTGAAATAAAAATCAATTATGGTAAAGAAACATTTGCTACTTTTAAAGCCCCTTTAGAAAAGTGCAAGACAAAATTCCCTTTTCATTGTCTGAATGTCTTTGAAGAAGGTCTCTGATTCAGGCAGACCCTGTATTGATCTGTAAGCCACATGCCATTCCATTGTAGTCTTTGCCTCCAGGAGAATTTTATTTAAATTTTAAAGATTTAAATCAAATTGTACACTTTTTGTCTTGTTTTAGATATTATTTTTTCATTAAATAGACTTTTTTCATCTTAGTTCCATTCTTTTTCTGCCCACAGAGGTGTAGGATATGCATTTTGCCACATATTCAAAAGCCTTGAAAAAAGATATTTTTAAAAAGTTATAAAGGTTAATGCCAGTATAAGAACCAAGACCAGTCTGTGAATTATTAAGTATGCAAGCACAATTTTGAAATTTCTGGTAAGTACTCTGTGTTATCATTTCTCAATAAAAAAATAATTTTTGGGAAACACTGAATGGGCTTTGCTGCTGGGTTTAGAAGACCATAGTCTAATCCATTATGCCAAAAAAAAAAAAAAAAAAAAAAAAAGGGTCCATCCACAAATATTAACACTGAATAGAATTTCCCAACTCTACTCAAATAAAATAACTAGTGATAGAAGCAAACCTTGTAAACAATAGGTAATTTTTTTTAGTTTATAATTATACAGTTTAACTTATTTTATTCTCAGTCTCTGTAGTTCTTTTCTTCCATATATTATTTTCTTTTCTAAAATATCCATGATACCAACTCTTCTTTAAATCTTTTTTTGACTGCATAAAAGTCAAAAATCGATATGGAGTTCAGTTACACAGTAGTTTCTAGTCATCTTAATCAAGATCTGGTTAAGAATGAATCAAGATTGCTCCTATCAATCCTGTGTATATTCATGCATTAATTATGATTGTCCCTAAACTAATTAGTATAAAATGAACAACTCAGAGAAAAGTTTTACTGTGAGAGACACTTCTCATTTCTATGGTTTTATTTTTCAGTAAGCAGTCAATTCAGTAATAGCCTAACATATTCACTAGATCACATAATCATCCTTAGGATCATTAGCATTTACAAGGAGAAGAATTCCTCATGCCTGGAAGAATGTACAGCTCCAGAATCCAAGATTTCTTATTTTGCAATCAGATAGGAATCAAATGGCACCCTTTGGGAACTGCTGAAACTGATGAGTGTGCTGATTGTGACAGGAAAGATTTTCTTTTCTGTAACAGTTGACACGTATCACATGGAACAGAACTGGGTGGTTGACTGTGGGATTACATATATACAGTATATCAAAGGCCTACTGAGGAAAAACAAAACAAAACATGTTTTGGTTTAATTATGTCCCATTTGGAAAAGAAAGATGTTGTATTCTTTCCTTTGCATAGTTTATACTGAATTTTGCAATTAAGGACTGTTACCTGCTGATTTAAACAGAAAGCATCTAGGAGCGAGATTTTAATGTTATGGGGAGGGAAGAATCTCATTACTATATTTTGAAACACCTAGAGAATCCCACTCTATCCTTCTCAAGGTCAACAAAGATATATCTAAGCTCTTGTTTGACCATGACCTATGAAACTTTTTTTATTATTAATCATATTAATAATAATATTTATACAAGACACAGTCACATAATTCCTACAGAATTAATATACCCACCACATTTACTTTAGCAGCTTAATTTAGGAGTACACTTCTAGTTCTCTGATTTCTCTCAATGATTTGTCAGAAGGCTATTTTTTCCCCTCTGTTTTATTATCATTGCAAATTATTTCTCAAATAACCTGCACAGATTTCACAAGGAACCCCAAACGTACTAGGTGATTATATAATTAGATCTTTTATTGTAATGAGCATGCCATGAAAAAGAATGAATTAAGGTCATAGAGAATAAATTTAGCTCTGACATTTGCTACTTCAGAGTGCTTGCATTTACAGCACTAGTAGTCTATTAATAGCTTTGTTTGTACAAATGTGTAGATATGGCATGCCACTATGACATTTTCCTCTCACTTGCAAATTCCAGAAGGAGTTGATTTCAACTGCTTTAAAAGTAATGTGGTGCTCCTTTGGAAGACTTTTTTTCTTTTTTTTTTTTTTTTTTCCCTCTCAGCTGGAGATGTTAGATGATTCTAAAGTGCTTAAAACAATAACAGAAAATTCAGTAGTTTACACATTTACAGGTGAGCTTCTTCTGTCAATATATGAATTACAGAAAGTGGTGACTAGAAAACTCACCTGAGTTGATATCAGAAAAATCTATGGGGCTACTTATGGAATGTAAATTCACTTATTACTTTTTGTCTGAAGGAGACCTGTAAAGAAAACTGGATTTTTAGAATCTGATTTGTATTCAGGCTTTTGCTATCTTCATATTTTACTGTTATAAGGCACAGAAGCATTAATTTAGGACTTGTATAACTTATAAGAGAAAAGAATTGGGGTGGTTTGAGCACATAAACTCTTCTGGCTTTAGATGACTCCTGAAGTTTTGATAAGAGATTCTCAAAATATAAAGAAAACACTCTAAGTATCCAACTATATTATGGTTAGTTTGGTTTGGTTTTGTTTTTAATTCTATTTTTTGCATAATGAACTAAAACATATCAAATAAATTATTTTGTTTGGAATGCAGAAATGTATGCATTGACCTTATACTATGAGGACTTGACATTTATTGCACTAAAAAACAACCTGAGGAATAAGAGTTTTCTCATGACTTCTTTTTTTTTTTTTTTTTTTCCCCGCAAAGTAGGTGATTTTCTTGGCTTAAAGCCAGGTTTATATCTCAGTTGTTCTAGATTCCAGAAGCAGCATTCTTGTTTGTTTGATTTTTTTTTTTTTTTTTTTTGGGTATGCAAATGGAATATATTTTAGCAATAGATAGGATTCAGGTTTGCATCTTAATTTGTGATTTAGAATGCCCAGCATTATCCTTCAGCAAAGTCAGCCTTTCATATTGAAATTCTTGAATGTCACAAGGACTGAGAGTAGATGGAGAACTATTATTGTGTTTATTTTAAACTGTCTTGGAGTTTCAATTACTCTCTCCTGAGAAGGTGAAGAGCACAGCATTTACCCACTTGTATAGATTTTTTATACGAATTGTTTTAAATGTTCTAATTTTTATTACTGAAAGAGAGCCTCTGTGACCTCTTTTAGCTGAGCCGGAAGAGTCTCTGCAAATAGAATATCATCAGATATGTAGAAACGTGTGCATGTTTATATTTATGTGTTTGGATATCTATACAGGCACATACATAGAAAAGTAAAGAGGGCATAAAGGGATTATATATATCCTAATGCACAGACAAGTTCACAAGGAATTTAGAAACTATTAGGCTAAGCAGCAGTGGATTCAACCCCACAGTAAAACATCAGAAGAGACTTTACTGCTCAGTCAGGCACCATTCAGGAAGGAGGGAGCCAGCCCTCTGTGCTGGCAGATTTCTGTCTTGCAAATCCTCTCGGGCTGATGCTTTTCCACATTTTTGCCCTAGAGTTTTAAGCCTGTGCATTTCATTGGTTTTCCTCCTTGAACTTTTTAGGTACTAATGATGTCCACGTCTATAGTTCTGTCAACATTTCTTATTTTGCATGACCCTCACTGATCTATCATAAAATGTAGCAAATTCTTCTCGTCTCTGTGCCACAGTATCAGTGATGGGCCTTGGATCCTTGAAAGACACCTACAGAATTCCTTGTTTGAAGTGAGAAAAATCACTGTGATTTAAGGAGAAAAGGATTATATGGGTATTCTGATCACAAACTCCATTATAGTTAAATCAGTTAGCTTTAGCAAAAAAGCTTTAGACATTTCCATTAGAAATAAAATGTAGTGAGGATGGAAAAGGAAATATGTCTTTCCCTTATAAAAAGGAATGTTGAAATAGGCCAATAACTTATGAAGATTGTAAGAGGCAGCTACTGCTAAATGGTTTATTAGCCTTGGCTCCAGACAAAAAAGAACTAGCCTTGGCACATAAGACTTTATCAAATCCCATAATTCTCCACTTTGTAATTCTCTTGGATATGAGCTTAATAGGAACATCTTAAAAGGCTGGCAAATGTCTGGCACCAACAGATGTAGAACTGGAGTGTGCCAATGTTAAGTGCAATGCATATGGAATCATCTTTTCCTTCACATAAGCATGTGATTTTCTATGTATAGTATATCTAGAACAATAATAGTCTATTTTAAATCTTATGATTTAACACTTGTTTTAGGAGAAGAAGAACTGTTATTCTCAGCTTACAGATGGGAAAACTAAAATCACAGAGCCAGAATAAAAGGGAGAAAATATAACACAGAGGCTGCAGGGCAGCTCGTAATTTAATTCTTAGTTCAATATTCTGTCTGTGTGGCTTCACTGCACTCTTGTCCACACTTGAAGCCCCTGTAATACTCCTAAATATATGATAAAGACTGATGCATGAATATCAGACCGCTGGGTAACCTTAGGTGGTGAGCCATGATGAGCTCTATTGTTTGAAATATACTTCATCCCTAAATTCATTCACTAAGGCTATCTAAATCAAATCAGATCCTAAAATGACATTTCAATGGGTTTATTAGCAAGGTTAAGCATTTAACCACCTATAAAGTTCTTGGTCAAAAGGCAGGAAGATTTAGACATGAAATTTCTGCCTTTCTTTCCACTTTGGTATCATGTAATGATGCATCCTTCATTTTATTTTTGTGCAAAAGGAGGATACAGAAAAGGTATTTCCAAATTACTTGATATCTGGAGCTAAGTTATGATGGCTTTCTGATGTGAATTAAAACCAGGTCTGCTTCAAAAACTTCTGATATTCAGTACCTGTATCATAGTAATTTTGGTGGGAAGGGAGTGAGCTCAGAGAAGTGAACATTAGTTGTATAGGATAAGGAGCTAGGAGAGTGACACTGATATGATCTCCTCTACATGTTTCCTTCTAATGTCCCAATACCTCCTGAAATGTGAGAACAGGCACTGTTCTGATATATAGTGCAGAAATAATTGCCTTCTGTGTCTGTCCAGCACCACATATACAGTAGAAGGCCTTTAAAGGATTTCTGAAAGATCCAGCAAAATGATTTTTTTTTTTTTTTTCCCAGAAGTGGGGTTGTTGAAGTACCTCAGACTGTCTTCTGAAGGTTAATTAATTTTATGCTAAGAAGCTAGTTATTCAGAAGCAGCCATCTAGTGGAAATAGAGAAGTCTTTAATTAACAAACATTGGATATCATACTCAGTAGTTATATGAAGACACATAAACCTGCAGTTTTTATATTATCACATCATATAATTATTTCTCCATATCTTCCACTACCCCAGGTTTCATAAGAAAAAGTGCAAAACCTTTGTGCTTCTTCAAATTGGATCTTGCTTTTTATTATACTGCTGCTAATACTGGAAGAATACTTCAGAATATAGAATTAGTAGGCATATTCTTTCCTTGGAATGTACCGCATAATAATGAATATTAGGGTTTTGCTTTTAAAAAATGACTTTTATATCTGTGTTCTTAACTCCAAATATTAAGAAGCAGCATTCTAAGAAAAAATATCTATTTTTAGGCAAATTTCAAGAGAAATGTAAAAATATTTTCCTGCCAATATCTGAAAATTATATTCGTTCATTGCACAGTAAGGATTTTTTAGGACATAAGTCACTACAATATTAGAGAACCCTTGCTTATAGTTAAGCTTTTAAGTTCTGTTCTAAATTTCAGTTTCACTCCAGTAAACAGTGACAGAACAGATTATTTGAATTGTAGAAGATAATTAGGAAAAGCAGTTATGCTTGTGAACATTGTTTTAGTGCTGTAGGTAATAATTTCACTGCATGGAGGGAACATTGGTTAAAAATAGAAACCAAATTATTTACATCTTGGCATAAGAATGGTTAAGTGGGGAGTCAAATCTTATGAACAGGATGGTGCCCCACAACTTTGTGCAATGGGTGTCTCCATTGCTGACAGCAGCATCTTCAGCTTAATTGCATAAGACTCTCCAAAATGTTGCTTTTCTAATTTCAGAGTCTCCAGCTGATCATAGTCCTATAAGACACTCCAGCACATGCGCCATCCACTTCACTTCTACCACTTACATGTAAAATATCTCTTAAGAATCTTATCTGTGTATGTAAGATCATACTTTGAAACTGTTCCTACATCTACATGAATCATTTCTGCTGTTTATTGTCATTAACCTTGGCTGAATGACACACGCCTGCTCAGCAACTCTCTGCCTCTCTTAAACAGGGCTGGGGGAAAGAAAACAATATTGAAAATCTTGTGAGTTGAGATAAGGACAGTGAGATCACTTAAGGGTTACTGTCATGGTCTTGGAAAAAAACCCTGCCTTTTGACTTGGGAAAAAATGATTTAATTTATTGCCAATTAAAAGAGTGTTGGATGGTGTCATGGGTTAGTACAGTTTAGTTTTTTGTAGAGGAATGTAGAATAATTCTCCAGGTCAGGACCTGTGAATTGCTTTAGAAAGGACAGGGACTTATCAGAGGTTAGTTGGAATATTGGCATCTGTTTTGACCACTGAAAATTGTTGGCTACGACTTTGGGAAGTACCATATAAAACCCCTTGATTTCCTGTAAGTGGGCCTTTTCCTTCTTTCCTTTGGCCAGAGAGAAACAGGTAACACTGACTTGGGCCTGCTGCTCCCCCCTTTTTTTGGGGGGGAGCTGGCCTGAGGCCTGGCCAGATTCTATCGGCTCCCAGGTTGGGGGGGTATCATGGGTCGGTACAATTTCGTTTTCTAGTTACAGAAAATGTGAGATATTTTTTCCCTGCCCTAACCGTAGAGTGGTTTGGGGAGGAGAACAAGGACCTATCAAAAAGCTAGCCAGGATACTGACAGCTAAGTTGACCAATAGGAAATGTCGATGTGACTTTGGCGGGAACATTTAAAAACTAACTGCAGGAGATCAGTATCTCTCTCTCTGCGGGGTTCTGCCATAAGGTAACATCGTGGTCTGGCTGGGACAGGCCGGGCCTTTAGAAGCTGCTGCCCGTATGGGAGCAGCCTGGGTGAAGCCTTTTTACAGCTCTGTAGTAGCTCTGAGCTGGACCACCCTGGATAAGACCAAGGGGTGGAAAAAAAAAGACATCTACCAGTTTCCTCCATCTGCACAGCTTTGCATTTTTCTTCAGCTCCTGCAGCCTCAGTGCTTGCACATGGCCTTTTCAGGCCCGGGCAAATGTAACCCTTTCCTAGCAATACAGAATTTTTAAAGCACAATTCTTCCTTGAGAGAAAGAAGAAAGAAAAAACAGAAGATACATGGAACAGACACCGCATGAAGTCAGTTAGATGAGAAGTGAAAGAACTAATAATATTGGAATAGGATTGAAGAAGTGGACATTTTTAACTGGACTTTTCTAAGGTAAATTATGAAGAAATGAACTGTTCTTTGCAGCATCTTAGTATTATTTGGGTAGAATGCTATTCTAATCAAAATTAAGGACTGATGTAATTGAGATTTATTTGGGAACTTTGAAGCCCCCGCTCTTGGGTTAAAAAAGAGGTCTCAGCCTTTGAGACAAAGATGATTTTAGACTAGAAGAAGTATTCGTAAATAGTACCCCAGATACACTGAGAAGCTTTGCTGATAGAACATCACAGTCTGCGAAGAACTCCGGGCAGCAGCAGATGTGTGACATTGGGAGCACTGGACTATTTTGTCTTGTAGCACACATCTTCATGAAAAGATCTTAGAAAGACTCCTCTCCTAAAATAATGAGTGATTATGTCTAAATAGTGAAACTGACTGAAAATCCTAAGTTGTGTCTTTCTATGTTGTTCAATAAGAAAGTTAATAGTTTGTAAGAGGAAAGAAGCGTGTTTTAAAGTATCATTCTGTTTTAGTTTAAGTTTTCTTTTTTTATCAACCTTTTTTTTCCCCTCATTCTTTTAATATATGTTAATAAAACGATTTTTGTTCATTTTTAAGCTTAAGCCTGCTTTGTTTGTTTTTCTCCTAATCTCTCCCTCCCACAAAAATTAATACTGAAACCCTTACATTAATTAGTGTTTCTGCCTGGTTTTATTAAATTAAAACCATTACAGGGGGGAAGGAGAGGTTGCTGCTTTACAACAACTACTTTCTCCAAACTTCCCTGGAGCAGGGAGAGATCTCTGCCAGGCCCCTGATAAGAGCTATGGGCACCATTTAAGCTCAGGCCACCCCAATTTACACAGAAGGGTGGGCCGAAAAGGCATTTATGATCCTGCCTAATTTTTTATGATTCCGGACTGCCTGGGTGCTCTGATCTCTGATGTTTCTGTGTGAGTTCTTCTTCGTTCACCAGTGCGGCCTTGAACATCTAATACCACAAGCTACAGGAGAGACCAAGACTCTGGGTAGATTTAACCCTTTCCTCGCAACACGAAGCTTCCAGAGCTTGGCCCTTCTCTGAGAGAGAAAAGAAAGGGACAGAGTGAACATAAAGAAGAAACAGCATGAAGTCAGTAGAGCAATAGTGAAAAGACTGTTGGGACAGGGGCTTGAGGAGTTTGTCATTCCATCCTTATTAAGCCATGGAAATGACCTTTATATGTAGATTATCCCTTTAAATCATGGGAAAGATATGCATTTAGGGAGATGATTGTTTAGATTGTGTGTAGATTTGAGCAAAGGCGTTTGTGATGGACTAAGTAATATTAATCCCATAAGATGCTTGAACAGAGATAGAGATGAGAAGCCCTCTGCAGCAATGAAAAAGTGAGAAGATATCTCTGTAACCTTGAGATGAAAAATCCTTTGCTTTTGGAGTTATTCATCTTTAAAAGGTAGTATGGAAAAATCTAAGATTCATGATCCATAAGCAGCTTGGGAACCTGCTAATGGGAGGGGTCACAAAGGCAGGTTTCCCCAGGTGCTTGTTTTTGTGACAGTTTAAAAAACCCACAAGGGAACTGTTCTACGTTGTCAGAGGGATCCATGACTCTAAGAGAGATTCTTCTCCTAAAGAATTGATGAAAGACTATTGTCAGATGGTGAAACTGACTGAAAATTACAAGTTTTGTCTCTTTATGTTGTTTTGTAGGAAAGTGAACCGTTTGTAAGAGGAGAGAAGAGCGTTTTTGGAGTTTCATTCTGTTTTGTTTTACTTTTTTTTCCCTCACCTTTCTTTTTCTATTCTTTTAGTGTGTGTTAATAAAACCATTTGTTCATTTTTAAAGTTGAGCCTGCTTTGTTTTTCTCCTAGTCTCTCTCCCACAGAAAAAAAGTAGTAAGACCAGTATTTAGTGGACATGAAACCACTACATTAATTTAGTGTTTCTGCCCGATTGTCAAAACTAAAACCATTACAGACGGTGAAAAACACAGACAAAATAACCCACCCCCATAACAGCTCCTTTCTGCTGTTCCTTCCTTCCCACACTCTTCCTCTGGCCCACTGTGGTCCTTCTTACAGGCTACCGTCCTTCAGAATAAACCTGTTCCAGCATGGACTCTCCACAGACTGCAATTTCTTCAGAAACATCCATTTGCTGTACTGTGAGGTCCTCCACAGGCTGCAGTGTGGATACAAGCTGTGCTCTCTTCCTCTCTGGGGGCTGCAGGCATGCACCTCCTGCTGCTCACAGCACTTGAGCACCTCATGGAAATGTCTTACCTACTTGCAATCTGATCATTTCCTTGTCAGGAACTGTCTAGGACTCCTCAAGGACAGACCAGCATTTTTAAGGTTCTGGGAGTTCAGGTGACTGTTTTGAATGGGTCCTCTCTTTCAAACAGGCCATTCATGCGTTGCCTGTTCAAACAAGAAGTTGGGGAGTTGTGCCTTTCTTCAGGGAGTTTGCCAGGGCTTTAAGAACAGCAGGTGTGCACAGAGGCCCAAAGAGCTAGTTAAATCTCAAAGAAAAGTTTAGAAGGACCCTGAGTCTCATCCTTGCACCTCGCTTAGCTCTTGGACCACTTTGGAGGCTGAGTGAGTGAGATTTACCACACATCACTCAACCTCCCAGTGGGAAGTGGTCAGCCCTCCAGCAGCCTGTCAGCACCCGTTTCTCCTCAGCAGCCTTCGTCCCAGCTGAGGACACCACCAGAAGACACATTAGCGGTGCACATTGGTGACCAACAAGAGTTTATGGAAGCTGTCCTGAGTCAAGTCCATTATACAGCTCGCTGCTAACAGTGCTGACTGTGTTGAGATCTGTTCTCATTGTAGTTACTCAAATTTTAATTATTGTAAATTGTGATTCCAGTTTATAATCCCTCCTAATGTTCCTCTGTTATTGGAAGGGGTAGGGAGAAAAGGGACCAGCTTGAGCAGATTTAAATTTCTAGCTGTGTTTTAAGCCAGCCCATTTAGGAAACTGGTTGCAAGGCTAACATTTTAATTATTCAGTTTAAGACTGTTTCAAAAGTTTTTTTCATCACATCTATCTCATATCAAATGATGTTAGGACTTGTGTTTAAAGTTTCTCTAGCACATCTATTTTATTTTGAAACCATTTGAGTATGAATATAGTCATTGATTTGGATATAATATGCGAAATTTAAAGGGTGGATAAAAGAGGAATAAATTCAAAATTCACTAACTTAAGTGCAGGCATTTAAAACAGGCAACCCCTGTTTCATTGAAACTAACTATGCTTTACGTTTTATTCTGGGTCAGGCCAGAAGAAACATTTAATTATTTATTCTACGTCTTAATTTGCTATCTTTCAGATTATATTCCTTCTTTTCTACTTCAGACAAATTAATCTTGAACTTCCAAGATAGACATTTTTTCTTAATCATTTCAATTTGGACTCTATCCTTCATCTCATCCAAGTTAAGACAAAAGCCATACCTCCCAGGAAGAAAACTGAAGTTTGCCCGGTCACAGAAAAATTTGGGCATTCTTAGGTAGAAATATTCTATATAATCATCATCATCATCATCATCATTGTAAAAGATTCTCAAGATTAAATATTGAGGAAAATGTTAAAGGCCTGTTTTTGTGGTGTGTGGATGGGGCACAGGGATAAATAAGTTGTAATTTACATAAAGCTGGTATGATAGCTCTTCAGAATAGCTGTAGGCATGCACTGTGGTGGTTCTGCACTATATTCTTGCCTGTCCACTGCCCTTTACTTTGCACAGCAGCATAAGCCAACATTTCTAAGAACAGACATCTCACTGTCCATCCTTACCCTAGACTTGATGTTGTTGAGGAAGCTTCACTTTGTTGACAATGGTTAGTAATTTCTCTGTCAGGAAAGAGCTTCTAATGTGGACAAGGGTATTTTGCTGTTGGAGACATAAAATTACTATTGTGTTGCAAAACCTTCTGGGATATAGGAATTGTTTTACTAAATCCACATGTCCTGGTTTTGACTGAGATAAATTGAATTTTCTTCTTAGTAGCCGGTACAATGCTGTGGGTTTTTTTATTTAGTATGAGAATAATGTTGATAATACATAGATAGTTTGGCTGTTGTTAAACTGTGCTTACTGAAAGTCCAAGACTTTTCAGTTTCCTGTGCTTGGCCAGGAAGCAGGGGCACAAGGAGCTGGGAGGAGCATGGCTGAGACACTTGACCCAAAGTGACCAACTGGATATACCTTAACACAGAACATCATGTCCAGTATATAAACTGGAAGCAGCTGGATGGAGAATGGGCTGGACATCAGCAAGTGTGTGATAAGTAAATACATTGAGCATCCCTTGTTTCTTTTGGGTTTTATTCCCCTCCTCCCCCTACCTCCCCCTCCCCTTCTTCTTCTTCTTCCTCTTCTTCTTCTTCTTCCTCTTCTTCCTCTTCTTCTTTCTTCTTCCTCTTCTTCTTCCTCTTCTTCCTCTTCCTCTTCTTCCTCTTCTTCCTCTTCCTCCTCTTCTTCCTCTTCTTCCTCTTCTTCCTCTTCTTCCTCTTCTTCCTCTTCTTCTTCTTCTTCTTCTTCTTCTTCTTCTTCTTCTTCTTCGTCTTCTTCTTCATCTTCTTCTTCTTCCTATTATAATTGCTGGGTTTCTTGCTGCTGCTGTTATATTTTATTTCAGTTGTTACTCTTTCTGTCTCACCCCATGTGCTTTACGCTTTTCCAATTCTCCCCCCTCACGAGGGAGAGAGTGAGAGGCTGTCTGGTACTTGCAGACATCGGGGAATGAACACAACAGTGGGGAACAAAAGTTATCTGCTACCCTGTTTCTTGTTGGTGCGCGAGGTACAGATTTAGAGCCAAGTACCTGCTCCAGTGACTGAAATGGTATTAGTTGGAATTAAATAAAACAAAAGAATCATGAGTTTCACATACCTGTGTCCAAAACTGTCATTGGCTATAAAATTTTCTTTATTTGCACAGAACAAAAAATGGTGGGGTTTTACTGTGGGGTTTTTTTCTATTTTTTTTAAGGAGATGATACTTCAACATAAAAAGATCAATGTATTTCTACATTTAAAATCCAGCAAGATTTACAGTGTAAAAACTAAAATTATCTGAACATTATGTTCAGACAGCAAGTTTTTTCACTCAATGTGTTAACTCTAAGATTTTATTAAAAATAGAAAAAACTCATCAAAACATATTTCTGAGGCATATGTTTTAGAATCATAAGAAGGAGAGATTTTTTCTCTCTTTTTTTTTTTTTTTTTTCCTTTTCTTTTTTTCTTTTCTTTATTTTAACGTATATATTTCCCAACCTCTAAGATAATTTCCCAACCTCTAAGATAATTTCCCAGGAAGGAGTCCAGAAAACCCAAGTATAAATGTACTTCTGGTGACATTGTTAAACTTTTGAAAAAGGCAGCAGGACTTTCTGGACTTGATATGGATGATTGCAAAAGGGACCAGTAAGGCTGAAGGATCTAAAAGTAGACACTGATGTTTTCAATTTTGCATCACTGAGATTTAAATTATTAGGTGTAGAAATGCTACAATTCTTAATTTTATGATAATTCTTCTCACTAATGGCATATCTGGAATCTTGCAAAAATGAATAATAAATATTAGCAACTTCCTTTTGAGTTATCCATGAAAATTTCAAGGATCAGAGGCTTTGTAATTTCTGGTCAAAATCCAAACAGATACAGAATGCTACTAATCCAGCTGTATCAGTGAAATGCACCTAATAATTTGTGTTTTGGTGTTTTGTTCTCAGTCAATTTTTATAGAAAATGCCAATGTATTTCAATAAAATCAATTCTAAAGTTAGTATAGATTTTGTCAATTGGATGTACACACAGTTTCGTGCAAGGTCCTTCCACAGAGTTCTGTTGGATAAGTAGAATGACAAGGAATCTTGGGATTACCTTTTTTCTTTTTTTTTCTTTCCATTCCTAGGGTTTTTTTAGAGTTGGCAGGAAGGAAATGCTGCACAAACAGCCTTTATCCCTTCATTCTTTCATGGCTACATCAATCCCAAATTTTATTCTAAGCACATGGAAAACCTAATAGGTTATAGTGCAAATGCTAGAATTAGAAGACAAGAATTCTGTTTGCAGATTTACGGCTGGCAGATCATGCCCTTCTTTACATGGAGGATAATGATAATTTCATTTTCACCAAGGGTATGAAATCCTGATGCCATGCTATGAAAAGACTTTGTACCTGTGCTGAAAGCCAACAAAATGTCTAGGTTCACCACAAATACCTTTTAAATATGAGAGGCAAAGTTAATGCAAGGCTATTTCCTGTACCCTTTGCCAAGGTAAGTTTTGATCAGACTCTGAAGAAGAGGAGCTGCCAAATACACTTCAAACATTTAGCAATCCATGCCAGCACACTTGTTGGGATGATTTTGACTCAGGAACTAGTGCTATGTATGACAACCATGATGAGAAGAACAGGGCGACAACCCTTGAAAAGGACAAATATGAAGAGAAGATATTTAAAGAGTGTGAAATAGCAGCATGTAAAATTAACACAGAGTGGAGAGACAAATGAAAATAGATTTTTACATTCCCTGTGCTTTCAAGATCCTTGCAGTTTTCACCATTAGAAATAGAATGAGAAAGAGTGGAAGGCACAATGAATACAAGCTCACTGTGTCTCTAGTTGTGGGCTTCATTCACCCAAACTGTCAAACAGGCTGACACATTCACCAGCATGAAATATATCCTTCTGGTTAAGGTGAGCATATGCAAATTTTTTGATTATGCAAATTGTTTCCTGAAATAATTGCATAAATGCCAGACATGGAGGTGTGTAAAATATGGTAGTTGTATAAGACAACCAACTTCTAAACAGATTGATTTAAATGTTTCTCATTTCTATGTCCTGTTCCATAAGTTAATCATATGTAGCATCTTCAGTCTTGCAATTACAAAATGTATTCTATTTTATTTAAGTCCCTATTCACACCAAACAGAAGAACTTGCTATTCCCCATTTGAAGATTCACTAAACAAGCAGTTCAAGACTCTGTTTGGGTCAGTGGGGCTCTGGGAAAAAAAGTGACCTTTTCCTGCCCACTCTACTCAGTCTCCACATGCATCCACCCATTCAGCCCTCACTACTGCTGTTCACTCAGCAGCTCAAAAAAACCCCTGACCTAGATGTTAAGATGAAGAGCCCATTCTATCTTCTGTTGAACTATAACAGACTTATAGAATAATAAACTCATACAGTTGTAAAGTTGGAAAAGTTCTCCAAGATCATCGATTCCAGCTGTTAACTCAGGACTGCCATGTTCGCGACTAAACACCATCCCAAGTGCCACATTCCACACAATTTTTGAACACTGCCAGCGGTGATGAGTCATTGAAAGCTGATATAATCATGGATGAAGACCCTCTAACTAATTAAAGTTAGAAAGTGGTATGTTTATTCACCGGTGGGCATCACAGGAATCATCTCCAAAAGGTGTGGTCACCGTGAACAAGGCTCTTTGCTCTCTATTTATTTTCCAAGATCTTACATACAATACATATGCATTACCCCAGCACCTCCCATCCCCACTCTGTATTAAAATGAGGCTATTAGTCCTTCACGCGTGCGCAGTTCTTCTCTTGAATTGGGTCGGTGGCCTCGAATTGGGTCAGTGGTCTCAAAGGATGAAGTCAGGAGAGTCTTCATCAGGTCTCTGTGACCCTCTGGCACAATCCAAGGTCCCCTGCTTCGTGATTGATTGATACCAAGTCCAGGTGCTGGCCGATGTTCTTACTGGTTTCAATCTATTCTTATGATGGTTCACTTACTCCACTTTTTCTATAAACAAGCTCATAATGTAACAGTTAGCTCTAGCTTGGGCATCTAATAATCATTAACCTACCATTTACTAATCTAACTTACATCTTGATCAATATAAATTGCTTCTAACCCTAAGCTAAAATCTTAACTCTTTAAAATCATGTTTCAGTGATGATTGCACCACTTCCCTGGGCAGCCTGTTCCAACAGCCTATCACACTTTCTGTGAAGAAATTTTACCTAGTGCCCAATCGAAACCACCCTTGGCCTGACTTGAGGCCATTTCTCTTGTCCTGTCACTTGTGGGCTGAGAGAAGAGATTGACTCCTTCCCACTGCAACCTTCCTCCAGGGAGTTGTAGAGGGCAAGAAAGTCACCCCTGAGCCTCCTTTTTTCTGGGCTAAACACCCCCAGCTCTCTCAGCTGCTACTCCTCAGACTTGTGCTCCTGACCCTTCCCCAGCTCTGTTTCCCTTCTCTGAACACACTCTAGTCCCTCAATGTCCTTCTGGCAGTGAGGAGCCCAGAACTGGATACAGGAATCGAGGTGTGACTTCACCACTGCCAAGTACATAGGACAATCACTACCCTGGTTCTGCTGGCCTTGCTATTGTTGATAAAGGGCAGGTTCCATTGGTTTTCTTATCCATCTGGACACACTCTGGCTCCTGTTCAGTTACTGTTGACCAGCATCCCCAGGTCCTTTTTCCCCATGACAGGTTTCTCAAGTCTGTAGCACTGCCTGGGATTATTGTGACCCAAGTGCAGGCCCTGGCACCTGGCATTTTTGAACATCATGACACTGACCTCAGAGGATTGATCCAGCCTGTCCTGATCCCTCTGCAGAGCCTTCCTGCTCTCCAGCAGATCAGCAATCCCATCACAAAACCCTGTTGGTTTTCCCCCTGATTCTTACCCACAAACATTCAACGCTATCATCTCCATCATTAGACTCCAAAGAAAACACTCCCTGACTTACAGGGCAACCCCTTTATATCTCCTTTCTTGCCATCCCCTCTGAAGGGTTTACAGCCATCCATTGGAACACTGCAGTTGTGTGAGTCACCACCATGTTTCTGTGATGACAACTGTGTCAAAGTCTTCCTGCTGCACTATCATTTCCAGTTCCTCCAGTTTGTTGCCCATCCTGTGTGCATTAGTGTAGATGCCATTCAGTGGGTTATTGATCCCACTGCCATTTCAGGAAGAAAAGCTCAAATTTCTTCATGATTGTTCTCAGAAACCCCTGTGGTTTCTAACACATCGATAATCCTTGTGTCCTTGCTGCTGAAAATTGCTTTGCAAGTAATACATATGCACAAAATGTGCTCTTAAGGACAGTGATGTCGTAGTTACAAAGAAAGGATTGATAGTCTGAGCTTAAATCTCATTGCAGGTTTTGAAAATTTTGATAGATATTGATAATTTTACATCAAAATTCTCTAAACTGAAACTCCGTAAAAGCCCAAAATGTTTCAGTTTCCCAAATGTCCTTGAGTATCTCAAGTTCTGAACAGACATGATTGCATCCAAACTGCTGGACTGAGTAATGTGCAAGTGCCATAAATATTTCAAGGTTTTTAAATATTGTTCCTAAATTCAAAAAATGACACAATGAATGCTGTTTGGAACTACTCCATTGACATAAGTATGGCTTCAAGGAAAAAATGTGGATAATGTCTGAGTCAATGACATCAAGACAATGGCAAAAAGCCTTGATGCTGTTTAAAGGTTTAAAATAAGGGTTTATTTTGATGAAAGGATGAGTTTAGACAACAAAAATAAAAGCTGTCTGACATTAATAGCTAGAAAAGTTACTGGTAAGTTTGGGGTTGGTATGCAGCATTTTTAGTCCACCTTTAAACAAGTAGAACTCCAGTGACTTCAGTAGTTCTGATTTATGCTAGTATAAATGAGAGAAGAATCTACCCATATGTCTTCCTGCATGCCTGTAATAAATCCTGCAGGCTATTGGTGCTATATAAATAACACAGTAGGGTTGGGATAAATTGCCAGACAGAGAGTTACATATAAATATTGTCAGAATTGGGGTTTATGAGGTGATTTTTGTGACATGGCTTACAAATAATGTCGTCACACACAACTTTTTCACAAATTACTCAGGAACAGGATGAAATAGCTAAAGCCAAAAGAATTTGGGGTTCAAGTGAAACTTACGAGTAGTTTATGGCAAAATGCAGATTTATTTTCAAGTTGCAATTTTTGTATTTATCTTACCGTCCAACTTTTGCTCTTTTTCTTATAATATTGTTTACAGTGATATAAAAAAAGACAACTCACCCCTGTAGCCTTCAATTTGGAATATTTCTATTGGAGCAGTCAAAGATTCATTGCAAATACTGGATTTGGATGCATTTAAATCTCAGTAGTGGGTTGAGAGTTTGAGATTTTTTGCCCTTGTCTCCTTCCATCACCACCAACACCACCCCTGCTTAATTTAGTTCTTAGCAGCAGGAAGATGTCAGTACCATTTATAGAGCATTTAACTATGAAGATAAAATCACTGCTTTTCTGTATATCCTCAACAAGCTGCAGTGAGAGCTTTTTATTTCATAGTTTGTTAAATTATAAATAAATAGGCAAAGATATGTTGACCTTCCAGGTAGTTATTAGTTTTATATCTCTCTATTTGTTACTGTTCTAAACTCAGGACTGACTGGGTTGTTTTTTTTTGTTTTTTTTTCCCCTCCCTTCCTCATGTGTATCTATTTAAGCACAATACTTCTAAAAAACTGACTCAGTGATATGATTTCCAGACAGCAAAATTTAATTAGAATTTTGGGGCTTCTCCCTAAATCACAACTAACCAGCTTACAGATTAATAAACAAGCCTTAGCCCTCAGACTACAGCTAGTGTATCCACATGGAGGACCGTAAGTCTGGTCCTTAGTATTAATTTGTGACCAGCTGTAGATCTAAGTTTTCATGGATTGTCCAACACCCACAATTTATGAATACAGCTGTTATCTCACCGGTTCAATGAATATTTATTTTCTTTCTTATCTCAAAGTTTATGTTTATCCTTACTCCTATTTTTAAATGTTTTTAAATATGTGAATGTTAGGATGGCTTTGGTTCTCCAACATTTTTATCTTATGATTGTTAAAATTGATTCCAAGTAAGAAGAAATTTATAATTAATAGGCTCATTTTACTGTGTGTACATTTTGCTAATACACTTATGTTTTGCTCCAAGCTTTCTGGCATATATCTCTATGTATTCTTGATGGTGTGTCTTCAGAACCTCCATTAATGCTAGAAAGATTTATATCTGCACTGTAAAAGGCATATACTCTGTCTACTTTTAATCTACCTCTCCTAAGTAAAGTAATTCCCAGGAATCTGGAGAAGTAGAGGTAGAACAAATTCAAGCTCAAATTTCTTGGATGTTTACCACAAAGGCTGTTCTTCCTTTGGGATGTAATTTTTTTCAAACCCACATTCAATGCAATTTTGTGCTATTGTTTCTGTCTATAGCTATGTCCTATCATTTTGCCCAAGTTCTCAGTTACATATCTATAAAAAGATGCAAAGTCTTGTGGAATATTTATATGACTGATGGATCAGATCCCTGCTTTCAGCTACTTTCTTAAGAGCCAAGCTAGACTCCAGCTATACTCAAATCCCACAGATAAGTTTTGTGATCTTGTCTTGT
This sequence comes from Hirundo rustica, assembly GCF_015227805.2. Classification (NCBI taxonomy): domain Eukaryota; kingdom Metazoa; phylum Chordata; class Aves; order Passeriformes; family Hirundinidae; genus Hirundo; species Hirundo rustica. The sequence continues at coordinate 10,668,423 of NC_053451.1, read as the reverse complement.
CAAGGAAAAGTTAACATTGGTTCACAGTTTATCAGAATAATGATGAATATTTAGCAACATTGAAGGACCCTGGATTTTACTCAAGACTAAGCAGAGTGGAAAATTTTGAAATTTGATGTATTTATGTAGAATTTGTATTCTACCAGCTCAGATTGTATGTGCTTTTATTCCTTCAGAGTACAATTAAAATTCATTCCTACATTTTGAAATTGAGAAAACTCTGTGAGGTTAATACATAGTCTCTCACTTGATGAGAGAGGCTGTGATCCTTCATAAGCTGATAACCCTGCTCCAAATCTGAAAGGGTGGATATGGATGCAATCAGCTAAGTGGGTCTTTATGCCGCCTGGCATCAGCACAATCAGATTTTGTCATGGGATGTAAGTGAAGTGCAGATTTCAGACTAGGAACTGAAAAATAGAAAGTGTTTTGCTGTGGTAACCAGGGAAAGGGACAATTGCTGGGAGCAAGCCTGGAAAGGGCACAGCACATTAAAATAATCTGAGACACATTGCAAAGGTAAGATTTAGACATAGTCAAACCAGAAGAACATTTTATGGCTGGTTTGGAGGCCTCAGTAAGAGCTGAGCTGGAACAATAATTTCCTTATAATATGCTTATATTCTAATAAAATATATAGTTTTCTAAAAACAGAGATTCTAACTTGAGATGTCTGTTTCTGTAATAGCTGTTTAACTGAGAAGGCAAAAAACTGGCATCTCTTCAGATATTACTAGGAGAAAAAATGTGAGAATGTGAAGATACTCTATTACTGTGTGACAGGTTTGAAAAGTAGTCTTTTAAATACAAACAATCCATCAAATCAATTCTTAATGGATTATTGATCATAATGCAAGGAAAGGATATGATCTCAGTTAATCTTAGTTCTGCAGTCTTAGGCACCTTGTTTCAGGAAAAAAAAAAAAAAAAAAGAAGAAGAGAGTTTATTCTGAGCCATGATGTCTCTTTTTCTGTGGTATTCAGGGTGAGAAAGCCATTTCCTCTGGTTTTCATTTATTAGTTTCACCTTCATCTATTTCATTGTTCCCCGCACACCCCATTAAGAAAAGGTAAAAGAGACAAGTCTTGGTCATGATTGTGGAGTTCTTCTACAATAGAGGAAAAAACCCAAGGAATTAGGGTAAGAAAAATGAGAAATCATAAGGAAATAACAAGGTGGAAAAGAGAAAACAGTAAAGAAATAAGGAAAATTAGGAGGAAGAAGTAAGTGTTCAGGGAATAGTATAGGAGACCAGATAATTCTTGAAAGAAGAAAGGAAAGCATCCTAATATGAGCCCTTGATTCTTCTGAAATGCCAGATATTGTGGATATTAACCTAAACATATTAAGCACAAAGCAAATAATTACAATTTTCAGCATGTAAAATGGGTTCAGGATTTAAAAGCAGTTTTTTACTGCACCAAAAATAATAGCTTCAAAAGAAACTGAACTGCCTTGGAAGGTAGTTTGCTGGGGCATGCCTTTTTTTTTTTTTTTTTTTTTTTTTTTCTGTGCAGCATGACTTTTTTAGTCCTGTCATTGTACTCCCATTTGCATTCATTATGCAGATTCCTAACAATTTTTCTTTTTAAATGTAGTATTCATGTGGTGGCTTTCTCAGTGATACTGAAATGTAATAAACAAAAGTGACTCACAAGGTCACTTGTTGCCACTCCTATGTTAATAAGCTGTTTTCCCCAATTCCATATGGAAGATTTGCTTTTGCTGCGAAGGTGAAGCAAATTCTGAGGGCAGAATCCCTAAGCCTTACAACATAAGTGAGTAGAGTCTTCTCTCTTCTCTCTGATAAAAAATTGAATCCAGTTTTGTTGCTTATGCAAGTAAATATTTCTATTCTCATGAGAGCTACTTGCAAAAAACAAAATCTCATTCTGTTTGAAAAACCCTTCCTTTTTTAAACTATTTTATTGAGTTTTGAAATCCCTTTACTGTTCAATGCTGCAGTGAGAAAAAGAAAATGTCTAAGCTGTTTACTGAGCATGTTCTGATTCTTTACAATTCAGCCCCTTCATTAATTTATATTTATGAATATAAATGTTCGTGTGTGTGCACCCTAAAGAATATTTGCAGTAAAGCAGAAGTGGCTGAAAAAGCTCAGCTAAAGAAACTTTCAGCAAGTGATACTAGATTTGTTTCTTTCATGAGGAAGAAAGCCCATTTGGAATAGCCCTTCTTTATCAACAGTAGACAGTACACAAAAGTAAAGGTGTTTATCTTTGGAAATGTAAGGTCATGGGGAAAAAAAATTAAGAAGAGCTGTTCTAATTTTATACTGTCTTATCAAACTGGGGATGTGTTTATGTTAGTGTTTTATGTCTTCCAGAAGAAGCAGACAGGTAAAGAAAGTGAAGGAGGAACCTGAAATTATATTTCAGTCCCTGAAGAATAAATTAGTGCATTAGAGACACAACAGGATAATTCAAAAATTGAATATTAATTTGAAGAGGAATATCTTGCTCAGGAAGGAGAAGAAGAGCTAAAGAATTAGCTGCTGTTCCATGCATCAGAGATGACATACTTGTTTTCCAGTTATCACAGATGAAGGCTGAAAGTATCTGCTAACACTCGACATTGTCAATTTTAGGTATCATCTGGATGGGACTTTCTGTGCACAAATGCAAAGTCATTCAGAACACAGGCGTCAGTCAACATAAAAGTAAGTAAAACCGTTCCTTTGAAGGGACATGCTTTGGGACTCAGGATGGAATTCAGTGCCTAATCTGAATTTAACATTCTAGATGCTGTGTAAAATGTTCTTTAGCTGGCCCTCCAAAAGGGTGAGAACTGTCCACGTGTCTCAAATCATACCTTTAGAGTCATATAGATTTCTCAAAACCCTGCCATGTCTAAAATGAGTTGAAAGTCTTCTGAACTCCTTGCTTACAGGAGAAATGGAAAGAAACAGATGGAGGAGTTCTAGGTGTGCAACACATCTACCATGAAGAGAGCTTCAGTAATGCAGAGTAGGTGGTAACTTGCACAAGCATGGCCAGGAGGTGACAGAGTCCAGAAATTTTAGGATAATAAGGAACATTAACAGAAATTCAAAATAATGGATTTAGGAAAAATTACATCACTTACCTTGAAAAACTGTCTGATGAACTCTCTTGGGAAGAGGTTCTAAGACAAAATAATGATAATGATGATGATGATGATGATAATGATCATGATGATGATGATGGCAAGAATGTTCCTTTAAGCAAATGCCAGTTCCAGAAGTTTCAAATGGAAACAGTTCCATTAAGAAGGAAAAAACCAAAAGAATAACAAGAGGTCAAGTTGGCCAACATATATATTGTCTAAATATACTTCAGGTAAAACAGTGAGGATTAGGAAGGACAGAAATACAGCAGAATTTTACATTAACCAAAGCAAAAAAGTCAAGGTTCTGTGCTGATGTCAGCAAAGGATGTCAAGTATATGTAAGGAAATATCCATGCACAAAGTAGAGAGTGGAGAAACAAAGAAATAAAGGATCATGCTGCTTCTTCCAAGAGAAGAAAAATTATTGGCTAAAGGTACTGAGTAAGCTGAGGTATTTAGTGCCCTTTTGCATTTGTTTTCACTAGAATGGTCACTTGTCATCAGATGACTGAAACAATTAGAAATAGTGATGTAAGGATAGGACCTTAAGTCACAGTAAGTAAAGGACAGATTGCAGCGTACTTAAATGAATTAGATGTTTTCAGATCATTTGGAATGGTAACTGAGATGACTAATGACATCCTCAAGTCATTGGCAATTACCTTACAGAACTCATGTAAATGAGTTAAATCTTTAAATGTAAAACCAACCAACAACAACAACAAAAACACCAACCAAAAAAAAATTCGGTGAGATTTTTTTTATTTCCTTTAAAACATCACAATTCACTTCTTTCTCTCAGGTTGCTCTTCTCTAATCCTTCCTCCCAGATCATCAATTGCCCCTCTGCTGGGCATGTGGAGCATAAGTATAAATCCAAATAGATCTTAATTGACAAAAAATGTAAAGGTTTAAGACCTATTTCTGGCCTGATGTACAGGTATGTTCTTGTGTCTCAACCATCACCCAGTTTCTACTCTTTTGAATCATGACCATAATTTAAAGAAGTGATAGAGGTGTAAATATTACATCTGCAATATAGAAAAAACAGTGTATTCACATTTTAGTTGTTCTGTTTCCCAGGAACAAGTCTCAGTTAATCTGAGTGGCAGCAAATGAGTGGGAGCACAAAGCAGGGTGACACGCTGCTACAGAGGGTTAATCTGTGGGTGGGTAGAGAGTTGGGCACAGTTTTGTCTTAAATTACTGATGCTAGAGCTCATCTGCCAGAGCCTGAAATGACTTCCCAAGGTGCAGAGTAGTGTATTATCAACTTTTAGAATGATTCATTTTACTGAATTCTTTTAAACATGAATCTGGCTGTAAAGGAAGACTGATTACTCAGTTCCTCCCTGCACCAAGTTCAGTCTTTTGTCCACAGTTCAATACAGACAGGGAAGTGACTAACTTGTCATTTTTCTTTTACAAACAGCTGCTGGGGTATAATTGGTAAGAGAGAAAATTAACAACCATCTACAATATCGAAAGTCAAGGCTAGGAGGGGAAAAACAACAACAAACAAAACAAAAAAATCCCCACAAACTCAAATCAATCAGGTTGAAACAGGAGAAACTGCAAAGCAATGCAAAAGTGGGAGAGAATTTGAAAATTATCTCTTTATAAAGAAAAGGAGAAAAAAAGTTGTGGAGAAACTTGAAAAGAACAAATACGAGGAAAATAAATGAGATCTAAAATGAGCTATCGTTTTTTAAAGTTAAGTAATTGAGAATAAATGCCTTTGGTTACATACATGCACAGAAGCAGAGTCACAGCAAAATGAACTAGAATTTCAGCTGGCAGTTCTTTAAGCACATAAATATAATTTCAGGACCTAGTTGTTGCAGTTTGACTCTCAGTAAGAATTTTAAGCTCACACACAGCATAGTACTTTGGTGGTTGAGTTCCTTATTGCTTACATATGACCAATCAGCTCACATAAATGAGAGCTTGGGAACCATTGGTTTCTTGGAACATCTTTGCAATAGTGTCTTGTTACCCTTATTACAGCCTTTGAAAGAAATTTTCACAGATGCTCCTGGTGACTAGTACAGCGTCATGTAGACAAACTGTCGTGAAGCAGGTAATTGAATATAACTTGCTACAGCTTTGGCCAAATCAGATCCTGCTGAATCATTTTCTCTCTTAGGGATGAAAGAAGGTAAGATTTGGTTGCAATAGTAATTTTGATAGTACCCGAATACACTTACTTATGAGCCATACATGATACTGTTGTGGGTCGGCTCTGATAGGCAGCTAAACTCATGCAGCTGTGTGCTCCATACTCTGCCCCTCATCTGGTGGGATGGGCCAGAGAATCATAACGAGAAAAGTGAGAAAACCCATGGGTTAAATTAAAAACAGTTTAATAAGTAAAGTAAAAGCTGCATGTGCAAGTAAAGCAGGAAATAGAATTCATTCACCTCTTCCCATGGGCAGGCAGGTGTTCAACATCCCCAGGAGAGCAGGGTTCCAACACCTGTCATGGTGACTTGAGAAGACAAGCACCATCACTGAAAAAGTTTCTCTGTCTCCCAGCTTTTATTCTTGATTATAGTGTCATACAGTATCAGATATTCCTTGGGTGAGTCGGGGCCAGCTGACATAGCTCTGCTCGCCCCCTCCTCTCCACCCCCCCCCCCCCAACTTTTTGGCACAGCCAATCCTCCTATTTGGTGGGGTGCAAATGCAAAGGCCTTGGTGCTGTGCAAATACTGCTCTCAATAGAGTGTTGTCATCCCTGCTTTGATTACAAACACAAAACATAGAACTATACAAGATTGCATAGAGAAAATTAACTCTATTCTAGCCAAATGCAGAGCGAGTACATATACATATCAGCACTGTAAGTTGGCTTATTTTCATTATGTACAGAATGAAGTAAGTTAGCAATTGCAACTTATCCGCATCACATTGACTTTGGGACAAATGTATGTCATACATGTACATTCATTATCCATTTAAGATGTTCAGAGAAATAACTCCTTGATCTGATGGTGATGATCTGTAATGAATTTATCATCAAGATTTTATCTTATTTACACAATTGGACACTGTCCTGCACAGCTTGTCCCCGCTGACCATGTTTGAGATGTTTTAGAATAGATTATTTCCAGAGCTTCCTTTTTCAATCTGTGTTCTGTTATCATAACTAGATACAGGCCTCATCTGCAATTAGCCCTTTCTAATAAAAAAGAGAGAAAAGAAAACTTTATTTTCTCTTTTACTTTATTGCCACCCCATCCAAAATCTTCCTCTGTAATGTCACTTGGCCATCTCTCCCTTAACAGCTCAGAAATAATGTGGGTTTTTAAAGAACCTCTCTTCACCCATTTCTTTTTCTTTTTTCCTACAGAGTGGGATGAAGGACACACTAAAACATAAATCTATCCGTTCCAGTGCATATCTAAACTTTCTTGAAGTTAAGCTGTATTTCAATCTAGATTTTGACAGGTACTTTGGAGAGGGAGGCCTTGGGGTCTTGAGTCAAGCAAGCAAAAAGACAAGGAATGGACACACTGAAGACAAATTATTGCTCTGTCCTTTAAGAAAGGGAAAATAACATCTCTTCAATGTTTTTATTGATGCCTGGACACAGAAGTTGAGTGCACACTAAGGATATTGGCCAACAGCACTAAATTAGGAGGAGTTCTTAGTTCCTCAAAGGTAGGGAGTCCTTACAGAGATTTTGGTAAATACAGTTGCTGGTCAATCCCCAGCAACATGAAATTTTAACAAGTGGATCGTTAACAATTTTTAACAATGCTGGATTCTGCACATGGAATAGTGTAATTCTAGGTTATGGCAAGGGTGAGGGACAAGAGGCTGCAATGCAATCGGGCAGAATTCATCTGGGGGTTTATATTAGTGATAAATTCAGTAAGAGCTAACAATGTGTCCTGGTGGCCAAAAGGGCCAAGCTAATCTTTGGCACATATAAGCACAATTGAGAGAAGTGAGTGTCCCACTGTACTCAGCATTGGTGCAGCCTCCTCAAGAATTCTGTGCAATCTTGGGCCCCACAAAACATATACATTGTGATTTTTCTGTTTGTTTGTCTATTTTTTTACTTTAATGAGAAGTATCATTCAGTGGTTTTCCTCATGAAGAAAAAGAGATTTAGCCAGTTACTAGAATTAGAAGATTTAAAATGTTTCTATTTACATGGTTTCCACAGAGTCATCCGGGCTTAACCTTTGTGGTTGAGAAAAAAGAGAGCAATGTTTATAACCACATATCTAATTCAGTTTACAGTAAAACTTTCTGCATTTTCTATGTCTGCATCTACACGGGATCTCCTGCTGAGACAGAAGTTATGACAGTAAAACAGCATGGGGTCATGAAATGAAGTAAGTGGTTTGAGCTGCAACTAATTCCTTTATCTACAAATTACTTCTAGGCTTTAACAAATGCAGATTGTCAAATTCTTTCTGTCTGGCTAAAATCAGACTACTATGTTAGTAAGTTCAGAACACTTAAGAAATCAAATTCAAAACCTAACTTCCTCAATACCTGGCTTTTCCACATACATTACTTCAAATATTGTCCTTAAATCTCACATGTGTCATGGAATTAGTGATTATCAATGGTTATGTCTAGGTACATTTTGCAAACGGGAGCCTCATATGCTTTATCTACATATTAAAGGAATACAAGAGTGCTCTTTTTCTGAGACAAACCAGAGCCTTGAGAACATGGATTGTGAGGTGCAATTGAACTGTATGGCTTATTCAAAGCCCAGAAACCCCCGTGTGCTGGGCTCATCCAAAGCCCCGTGGGCAGCAGGGCAGGGAGGGGATTCTGCCCCTCTGCCCCGCCCTGCTGAGACCCCACCTGCAGGGCTGCATCCAGCTCTGGGCTCCAGCACAGGAAGGACAGGGAGCTGCTGGAGCCAGGCCAGAGGAGGCACCAAGGTGATGAGAGGGATGGAGCAGCTCTGCTGTGAGAAAAGGCTGAGAGTATTGGGATTGTTCAGCCTGGAGAGGAGAAGATGCAGGGGTGACACAGTTGTGGCCTTCCAGTACCTGAAGGGAGCCCACAGGAAAGATGGAGACTATTTACCAGGTCCTGGACAAGGGGGAATGACATCCAACCAAGACTATGTTTACATTAGATATATGGAAAAAGCTCCTCCCTGTGAGGGTGGAGAGGTACTGGTACAGGTTGCTCAGAGAAGCTTTGTCTGTCCCATCCCTGGAAGTGTTCAAGGCCAGGTTGAATGGGACTATGAGCAACCTGGTTTAGTGGAAGGTGTTTCAGCCCATCTTAGAGATGATCTCTAAGATCCCTTCCAACCCAAACAACTATATTATCTTATGATTTTATGATTTTTTTGGATAGCAAATACTCTACTACTGTGGAGTCAAGACAGTTAAATATTGTATCAAAATTACTTTTATCTTCACAGATACGCTGATCTGTTTGCACCAGTAGCAAGACTACCCTACCGTATGCAATGCTGAGCAATGTTTTGCTACGGTGGCAAGACAAAACTAAAATATATATTGTTTGATACTGTGCTTTATTTATTGTTACATTAATCTGTTCATATAAATACTTTTTCCTTTCTGCAATTTATTAAGCTTATTCAGTAATTAAATATTAACATTAAAAAATGCAAAGGTGTAACATTGTTTTAGGAAACTATTCATAATAAGAACAGGATTCACTCCTGTGCCTAGATTTACTCCGTAGTGAGTAGAAAGGATCTTCTCTAAGAAGCTATTATAAACCAGAGTCATAGTGAAAGTGTCTTGTCTTACCCGTTAGAGAAGTTACCTTCTGTGAAAATGCTTTTTTTCTATAATGTCAAAGACAGCTAGTCCTAAGCTAATTAGACAGCCAGAGAGAAAGAAGCGGGTTGTCCCTTATCTCCCTCTGTGCCAGAGTCTCCTCAAAAGAGCATTCAAAGTCTGCTTACTTGTATACTGAGAATGTTCACAATAAATATGCTCCAATTCCATAATCTGTAAGGCAGGTTTTTGTGAGAACATCTTTATCACCTATGTGCTTCAACATTTAAATTCCTTACCAGAATATAAAATCTCAATACTTCCAAAGTCAGGATCTGAGTGCCAGACCATATTGATCCATAAATGCATCTCAGAAGTTGTAGATCTCAGATGCTCAGCAGGTGGCACATTACCAGAGGGCTGAAAGTTAGACAGCCTCGGACACATTTGCACAGCACAATAACTGAAAAGAGTCTAAATCTACTAGAAACATTTTAATGTTGATACTGTTATCAGTAACAGCTGAAGAAAGCCTTGAACAGTAACCCTCCTTTAACGCTGTAAAGGCGCACGGATAAACAGCTTTCTAGGGGAAAAAAAAGGAAAACTAGCATAAAGCAAAGAAAATATACCTCTGGGTTTGGTAATTCCTCCCAAGAAGAGGCCATTTCCAGCAAGAATGTAACAATAGAAATCATATTTTGTACACAAAGAAAACTTGCCTGTGGCTCTTGCTTTATGTAAGTAGGTTTTATGAAATATAAATGCCATGGGTTAGAATCCTAAGAGACTGAGAAACTTGTGAGTAACCATCCATTCAGTCTTGCCTGGAAAGCCATTCCTTTAAGCAGAGTTGGCAGAAAATGGGTCAATAAAATCTCAGTATGTGACATTTAATCTCTGCCACAGACCACAATCTTGAGCTCAGTTACAACTCTTTTTTTCCTGATGAGTTACTAGAATAGCTTTGCAGAAATATCTTCTTACCTCTTTTGTACTGGGAAAAGTAATCCTGTGCCAGCAATCCTGAGCTGATGTCCTGGCATATCTCTAAAAACATCAGAAACTTGTATAGAACTCTTTGCTACTTACCACTTTAGAATGATTGGTTATGCTGGATTTCAAATGATTCAGCAATAAACCACATGCTGTAATTCCAGTTACATTTTTTTTTTTTCACAGCTTTTTGCAAGTTAGTGAAAATGTGAATAATTTAAAACATAAGGCAATATTTGCTCTGAGACTTGGGTGTTTTCTATTTCAGTGGGAAGGAAGTTTTCCTTCACAGGAAGGATAGACCTGATTATGTCTTTGCCAAGCAGGAAGATAATTATTATCTGAGTAATTTCAGAGACACCAGCATCTCCAAAACAGAATAGAGGAAAAAAAATGCAGTGTCAGGAAGAATTAAAACAGGTTGGTTTTATAAATAAATAGTGTAAAAAATTATTATGGTGAAGAGGTTGTAGAATCTCATTGATAACACGGATGGATTTGGAACATAATGGGACTGTATTCCCCAGGTTAAGTGTGTTTCAAAAACACAAGTTTTCAACTAGGAGTGCTCTGATCAGAGACCTGGTCTGTCAGCTGAATTGGATGCATGGAAAAAATTTGAGCTGATGATGCACACATTTCCAAATATTTCTCTCTTATGCTGCAAGTTGTCAACTATTTTATTTTAGCCTTGATAAACCCCTGAAAAACAGGATACTGAATGTTCTTGTAAATTGTGACCACACTTGTAAATAAAAAAATATGTTGTTAACATGTTAATATTTTCCTGTTGTAATTTTAGCCCTTGTCATCCAGAAGCCTCTGAAACAACTTGTAAGTACTTTCCAGGAGTCAATGGATCACTAGAGACATCCAGATGTGAACATTCTATTTCCAAAATTAGGGGATTTTAATTGTATAGAGACAGGACTTTGAGCTTTATCTGGCTCAGCACTGCAAAGAAAAAAAGCATTTAATTGGTGAAGATGTAGCTTCAGAGACTGGACTCCAAATATGTGTTTGTCAGGGTATTTAAAAACTTACAAGGTGTTTTTTTAACCTATCCTCACAGATCCTTTGGAAAGCTGCTGTCTCAGTGGTGGTAAAGTGAACGTAAGCATGGAAAGCTCCATTACATATGCAAAGCAGGAGGGATGCAGCCTGTACCCTGAGAGTCTGAAAGCCCATGTCCCAGTTGAATAATGGAGCAGGATTTTTACAAATTAATCTGCTTTATAGTTTATACCCTGTGACATTAGGCATTTTCAAGTTTTAGGGGAGGGTTTTTGACAAATTCTACCCACAACACACCAGTCAGAGTGATGTGCTTCACTTCCACGCATTTACTTATCTAATCCAACACGTTTAAGCATCCTAATCTAGCACACTTTGACATTCTCCTGCTGTTACTGTAAGAAAAGGGAAACTCAAGTTACATAATACAGCATCTATTCCATCTTTAAAACGCACACACAAAATTTTGACTGTACAGGTAGAATTCATCCAAGGAGTACACATTCACTTGTTTCTGCCAAATCTTAATGCTGAAAACTCTTGTCACATGATTTTACTTCAAAACTCATTAAAGACTGTGGAAGCTGGTCTGGGTCCATAGACAACTTGCCAAATTAGCATTATGTACTTTAGCTCATTGCTTTATTGTTTTTTTTTTTTTTAATTTCCTTTTGGTTTTGTTTATTTGTTGGATTTTTTTAAAAAAATTCTTTTGTTTTTGTTTGTTTGGGATTTCTTTGCGGCTTTTTTTGGATGGGGGGGGGGCGGTGAGGTTTGTGCAGGCAAATTGCAACCAGTGAGAGATTTGGTGCTGTGATTTTGCACTGAGTGGATATAATATTAGCTGTTTCTTCATTGCAGTACCCTTTGGAGGTGAATACTTTTTTAGACCTGCATTTAAATTTCAATCTCCCTTGGCCATATCTACAGATAATAAAAAGACTAGAATATTTGACAAATATGAATGTTATTTAATTAATTTGTATAACTTTAGAAAAGTCTCATGAATGTAAAAAAATGTCCATATATATCCTTTTTTGAGATGGGCCATCACTAGAAATAACATAATGATGTTAATTTTCTAATCACTGTCGCATATGTATAAAGCATAGCAATTGATAATGTCAGCAATTTCAGTGGAAATATGTGTCAATTAAATTCACTTGGTATGTAGGAGAAACTGCCACTTATATTATAGCACTTGGAAAAATTTAATGTCATCTTAATTGCCCTGGTGAATTTGAAAAATATAATCTCTAGGTTATACATTTAAAAATGATGACATTTATTTAACTCATTAGAAGTTTGGTTTTTTTTTTTTTTTTAAAGATTACTTTTAGGTTGAAAGTACCATAAAAAAAACTTTCTCCACATACTCAGAAGAAACAAAGATCTGACATTGCACAGCGATTAGGTTCTAGAGTGCTTCAGTGGTGTTGCACTTGTTGTGCAAAGGAGATTTATGTTACTACAAAGACTCTTGGATTGTGTTTTACCACTGGGAAGGATAACATTTCTTGGGGTTTCCTTCCACAGAGACAGACTTTCTCCTTTTAAAACAGGAAAATGTTTTTAAGAGTCAATGGAATAAACCCATTCAGGAAAACTGTGGTGGTCAAGCTCCACTTGAAGAAAATGCCTGTCTTTTGGGTTACTTTGATGGAAATAATGAACAATCTAAGCATCAAAAAGGCATAGAAAAGAGTACTTTTGATGCTTCTTTTGTTGTCTGAAAACCAGAAATGGCAGGATAAGAGGATCAAAAAGACAGACATGTTACAAAGATTAGTTTTGCAGAGTATTATGCTATCTACAGTGTGAAATTAGGAACTAAAAGACAAATCCTATTTGTCTCACTCAGAACAGTTGCTTTCAATCAATAAAGTCACATTAGTGTGCAGACTTTCAGAATCATGTGCTCACCTTACACTGCTGAGCAGCTGAAATGAATAGCTGAAATGCCAACTGAGCACTCACAAGCCTTATTGGCTTCACATTGAGTTGTAAGTGCTTGTCATTTCCCAGATTCTGATCTTTCATGCATAAAGCTCCCAACAGAATCAATGCTTTCTCTGTGTCTGGGCCACAGGGGACTTCACACTATCTTTGATTTCTATCTGTAGATATTCATGATTTTATTACGGAGAAGGCAACTTGTATTCATGTCCCACAGTCCCAGAATTTTTAGTCCAGGTAACTTCATGGGAACACTGTAGCTCTTTCCTGCCTGCTCAGCTGGTTTTAAATCATGTGTTAAAATTGGATGGGCAATGATTAGTGCAGCTTCAAGACAAAGAATGTAAAAACCAACCCCTTTGTCCTGAACTATAGACACTTGCAGAGACCTAACACATATTAAGAGCTGCTCAAAACTGGAAGAAAAAGTAAATTCATTTCCATGATATCAGGGCTTTGAGGCAGGTGAGATTGTCCAAATAAGGAATGACCTAGGCCATTGAGATTATTTTTCTGAGTTATTTGAAGCTGGTCCACAGTTGCTTATGTACTAGAACACTCTACTTCAACCCAGAGCCTCTGCAAAAGTGAACAGCACAGGTAGTTCAAGCCACAGGTTACTGCCAGTGACTAATAACACTTCATTTTTCAGCTGCAGAAGATGTGGAACTCCATTACTTTTTAAAACTTAAAAGTACATGTGCTGAGGTTTCACCCTTCCACCCTCAAGGGGAAAGAAGAGGAAAGGAGGCATCTCAGGCCACATTCCTTGTGTGAAATTTATTGTGCATGTTAAGAAAGCACCCAGTTTTGTGTAGTGGCAATTTTCCAAAGTAAAATGTATTGCACTATTTCCAGTTCAAATGAAACCTCATTATTGTCTATTTTATTCCATATGTCCTTAGCAAAACATTTTGAGCACACAGCCAAATCTTAAATTGCAAAAGAGATCAGGGGATTGATGTAGGCAAAATGCTTTTAGAATAAACCAGTGGTTGACTCCCCATCCAAGATCAGTACATGTAGCATTCATTTTAAAATAAAACAAAATTACAGCATTAAAAAGACAGAAAAATACCCCAGAGCTGTGGTTTGGAAAAATTGAGAACTCCCACAGAGAACATAATTTCACATCAGATCAGTGTGAGTTAACAGGGAACATAATGCTGAACATAACTGGAAACATCTGAAAGTGAATCCCATTTCAGCAATAACTGTTTGTAATAGGAAAAGTAGGATTGAGAAAGATAACCCTTATTAAGTAGCCTAATGTCTTAATGCTGCAGCCTTTTAGTTTTCTGAAATCTACCCATTGCAGTTCTATTCCATCTAAAACACTGGGGGTTTTAAGGTGCTGAACTCGTGTTGCATAATTTAAGCTGCTGTACTGAATATTCACCTGACTCTACTGCGGTCGGAGTCCAGAAGGCTGGAATTTCCATTCATACAAATACTATACAAGACAACTCTGTTCATAAAGTTCAACATTTTCTATCAGGGTAAATTTGTGTGTAGCAGATAGCTATAGATTGATTGTAGAAGTGATATTTCATATCTATGTTATTTTGCTTCTTAGATTTCAGTATCAAATTACAAAAATTATTTTTTTTTCATATATGATAGCAAAAATGAGCTAAGAGAGAACCACTTCTTGAATAAGTTTTGATCAAGAAATTTTATTTATGAAGCTAAAAACCATAATGAAAACTTAATTCAGTTGAAGAAAATATTTTCATTTTCCCTGGCATAAACCTGTACTTTATCATCAGTGATATTGGACATGAAAGGCTTTCTTCTGTCACAGAAATTTTGTAAAGACCAGAGTATTATTTAATAATAGCAACATTTTCAAGTGAAAACTGGAGGATTTTTTTTTTCTTTTAATTAAATTTAATCTGGTTTTTTCTGCTCTTGTCCCAGAAGTATTCTAACAGAATGAGTCTTTGCAGTATAGAGGTGTTAGCTAGCACAACCCATTAAACTTATGGCACTAAAATCAGAGTGCAATATTTTCAACTACTGAAAAGAAGGAAAGGAGAAAAATGTTCCTTTATTATAACAGACAAAAAAAGAAGTTCATTATTGCTATCTGGATGAAAATATTTATACTATGATCTAACTACAGCAAATACATTTTTAATCCAAAGCTTTTGTTCCCCCAGAATGAGTTGATGAACATTAAGTCAAATCAGGGGTTAGTCCTGGGGAAGTCCATCGCTATTTTAAAATAACACTGAACTTTGTTTAGTTTCACATTTAGTTCCTCATAAATTGTCCTAATTCTTCCAGAGCTTCATTGTGGAAGTTATTTATTTAAAAACTATATCTTCAAAATATACCGTCTGAAACCCAAACAACAGATTATTTTATTCATCAGCTGTACATCCTGATGAACCTTGTTCTGTACCATAACAAAAATGCAGCAGACACTGTGGTTATTGCTGTTTCATAACTCCTGTATTTCTAGTGAGAAAACCTCAATAATATCTTAATTCAGAAAGTATGAATTGCCCTCAGTTGTCTAAAGATATGACGTACTAAGAAATTTCACTTTGGGAATTGTTGTGGTGAACATGGCATCTTTGTCTCCATAGGATCTGATAGCTGAGAGTGGGTTCTCTGATCTCTAAAACCATTTTTGTGTTTTGAAATGCTAAATACCAGAGGAATTGTGCCGAGTCTTATTGGTTCTCCAGTTTGTCCTTTGTGAACTTACTCCTGTTTTGCCATTAGATTCTCATGCTGAGCAGCCAAAGAGACTCTCAGGGTGTAATGCAACATTGCTCTTTGAATTACAGAGGGAGATACTGGGAAAAATCATATTAATCAGCTCCCAAATCAGCACTTTCCTTGTTTCTACTGGTGTGCTTTCTTCTCATTTATTTTCCTGCATCCTTATTGTCCATCACTTACCCAGATTGGGGTAGTATATCAAATACTTCAAAAAACTGCAGGTTTTCAGGCTTTCTATGGATTTTTATTTATATGAAAACTTGAGTGTGCCTTATTGTGCAGGATCAAGTATATGAACAGATAAATTTTTATGCTTTATATTTTGTTTTGTTTTCTACATTGAGCAAAGGTTTTCAGGCACATTGTAGAAAATTGTAGATGGTCTCTTTATATAATAAAATAAAAATTCAATGCTGGAACTCTGACTTCTAATCCAATTTGCATCAAATTGTTTTTAAAATGGAGTTTTTAACCAAAGCGCTTCAGAATGCTTTCAAAATTATGTCTCCTTGAAAATATTAGCTCTAGCTTAATCTGTCCAAAGACTCTAAACTAACCATTTCTTGCATGTTTTAAAACTACTGTATGCTGCCCATTTCCTTAGCCTTTGCCAACATATACCAACTGTGACAGCAATTTCCAAGCACCAACCTGTACAGGCAGCCTGGGAAGTTTTCCCAAGGTACTCTTACCTTGGAAATACCACAAATTATAACTTCTAGTGATGGACTTGGTCCTGAAATAGTAAATTCTCAACAGTTTGGACAGGCTCAAATATTAAACTCTTAAAACATGTGAACTCTGAGGCATCAGATTTCAACCTAGTGTGTTGACTCCTGATAAAACAACCCAACAACCAACCAAAGAAAAATCCCCAGACCAAACACAAAACAAAAAACCTTAAGCAAACAAACAGAAAACAAACAAGCAAACAAACAAAAACCAACCAACCGACCAACCAAACAAAACCCCAACTAATCAAGTAAAAAAAGAAAACAACCCCAAAAATCTTAACCCTAGTCCAAAGTCCATTCAAATTTCAGAAATCATTGCTACTCCACAGCAGCCATTTAATCAGGTTATTCAGGCAGATGCCAGCCAAAAACCCCTTATCCTTGTTCATATCACATGCAACTCAAATAATCCATCTCTGCCAGACTGAACCTCTAACTCTGCATTAAAATAAGCTTCTGCGTACTGACTCTTCCCTTACAGAGACATGAACATGTGTATCTATGGAAGGAGATGGGGGAACTGAAAGAGAGATGACTTCTGGGATCATGTCAAGTAGAGAGGATGGGGTGATTTAAAAGACGACGATTATTAAATTTATAATGTCTTTAGGCCATACTTCAGTTTTGTGCAGGTGGATATGTCGTTAATTCCTATTATCAGGCAGCAGAAAAGGTGCTTCTTACAAAGGTTAAGGTGAGCCCAGAAAGACTGATGAAAATCACATTCTATATGTCTGGAAGGTCATTTTGCAAAGAGTAACAAGATAACTCTGTCTTTTAATGTTAGAGCTATAATAAAGCACTCTGTATCTAAAAATCCACTTTACAAGCCCTGCAGACAGGCACCAAGTTTCCACTAGTGATTCTGAGCTTAAGGCACAACTGTCCTTGCCTCTTTTTTCATTAGTGCATTCTGCAGCTGGACTGTAAAATAGTCCCTCTTGCCAGAACTGAAACAGGTCACTGAAATCAGAGCAGCTCTCTGATGCTGGGGGTCTTCCCATGCCTCACCTTGAGCAGCAGTGTTGCCATGGAGTGTTTTTTTTTCTTTTTTTCCAAATGGAGATTTGTTTTTATCCTTTTCCCCTTAAAATATGTGTTGTGAAATTCAATAAAAAACCCATTTAAATAATTTGGTATGGTTAGGAAGTAGGGTGATACCAGTTGCCCCCATGTCTGTCCAGTTCTAGATTTCTCTACCTTATGTACACAGAGTTTTTATGCACATCTTCAGATACAGCTTCTTTTATTCTCCTGATTTACTGTCAGACCGCTGAACTGTCATGTAAATTACTCTCTTCAACAGGAGCTGAGTGGGAGAAGGAGAGGCTGGGTTTCTACATTCTGTTATCATTCATTTGAATGATCTTTCTGTGCAAAATACCACTGAAACTAATAGTCCCAAATAATACACATATATATATTTCAATAAGGTTAATAGGGAATATTTCAAATATGAATAGTAGGGAAACTCTTTAAAGCAGCCCATGCCATTAGGTTCTACAAAGCATTTCCTGACAGTTTAGAGAAGAATTACAGATAAACACTTAACAATTTGAAACTGGCTGTAGTTTAGTCTAACACTGTCCTGTCCATGGATGGATACTTTTTGACAAAGTATTCTCTGACATGTGGCTCAGGAACTTGTTGCATCAGAATAATGAAGATGTGCCCAGCTGGAAATAGATATCTGCATATGGTGAATTTTTCATGTTGATCAATGTCTGGTTTTTAGTAGGAACTTTGCTGCCATAATAAAGCATACTCTTAAACAAAATCAAAAACACAAAACCCAACAACAACAGAAAAAAAACCCCAACAAAAACAAACAAACAAACAAAAAAAAACCAAAAAAAACCCAGCAAAACCCTCAGCATTTTACCTTTTTTAACATAATTTGTTTGTTTTAACAAAACTAATTTCCTCTATTATGTGGAACTTGACATTGACATTGAAGAGAACGAGGGAATGGCAGAAAGCCACAGGTTGTTTTGAAATTCAGCTGCATGTACTTACGGAAGTGACCTTTCATAACTGATAAAAGCCAGTGCTGAGTGCTTTTGAAAATTCCAACAGAAAATAACATATCTTCTGTACCAATAAATAAATGTCTAGCAAAAAAAAGCTTGAAACATAAAAATGACTGTAATATGAAATATAGACTGAATCTTTCATATTGCCCGGCATTCTGAACCAAAGACAACTCAAGGATTAATTTGGTATACAAATTCTAGAAGGTGGACTTTTTTTTTTTTTTTTTTTTTTTTTAATAATTCTTTATTTCTCTCTCACCCTTAATTTTGAATGATCATTCTACAATCCTAGAGGTCAGAACAAATACACATAATTATTAAGAACTAAGAGTTATCATGAAGGTTTTTGTTCTCACGGAATTATAAAAAAAAATATTACTGATTTTTTTCTTTAAATTTTGATTATTGGATCTCTGTAAATAGTTCTTTTCTTACTTCATTTCTGGTATCAGAAGTTCTGGAACTAATTTTTGACATTTCAAAAATAAAGTTAAAATCCTTAATTAAAAAAAAAAAATAAATCCCCAGAACATTAATGCCATGGGGTTTTTTTTGTTTGTTTGTTTGTTTTATGTTTCCCAAAAAAATGTTTACTTTAAACATATGAAGTACTTATTCATCCTCAATCAGATATATTTTCTCTCTTTTTCTTTCCCCTCCAAACCCCAAAACGAAAAAACATGACAGTTAAATTAGACTTTTCCACAATACAGCTTTAGTGGTGAATGCAAAATATAACTAATTTTTTAAAAATAATCTCTAATTTTGTCTCCTCTTGTACTGAATAATTTAATCTAACTTGATTGCAAAACATTTTACCAACTCCTTCATAAAGAGAAATGCTGAATTAAATTAACTTTGACATTCAAATAGCAAGTCATGCTGTTTTCTGAATGCAGTAGCACTAAGAGGTCTGGAAAAGGCCAGGAGGGACTGCATTTGTATGAGAACAGTAAGAAATTTTTTATACTAATACCTGTATTACAGCAAACAGGGAAGAGAATGGAATATGTTAGTCAGTCTATAAAGGAGGAACTGATGCTTTGGGAAATTATGATTTACTGAAGTTAGGGAAAAGAGTAATTGTCAAACCAAAAAATTATATTCTGTACATCAGCCTACTGCACAATATACAGTAAAAGCTTCCAATTCTGATGTATCTGTGCTTTTGTCAAGCTACAGTAAGCTCAGCAAATATTTGAGGAACATTTCAGTGGAAGGGTAAAGGCAGATGCTTTGTGAAAAGTGGTGTGTCAGTAGATTTCTAATTTTGAGCAAAAACTAAGAGGAAAGAACAGATGGAGTAGAAGACTTACAATGGTTATAGTGCACAAAATGTAATTTATATTTAAACAATTAAACATTTTGAATGAACTTCCTAATTAACTTCAAGTGCAAAGCAACTGCAAGTACTGTAGGAGGAGTTATCAGTAGTTTCCTGTGATTTATGAGCTGTATATGAAAAGGTAATATTCAGAGAGTGGCATTGCAATAGCTACATGTGCGTGTGAGGATAACACAGGATACGCTTCGAAAAAATGAGTAAAAATGATCTATTAATTCTTGGAGACAGCTCATTGTTCTTGTTGCATAATTTAATTAAACTACATCTAAATATAATGGAAATCTTGCTAATTGGCTCTAGGAACTTGCTGAGCAAGACTTACACCCTATTGTTATAATTTGGGTTATTTCCTTTGAATACTTTTTGAGCATGGGATCTACAGAACAGCTACTTTTGAGTTTCTTTGAGGGTTTCTTCTTGCTAATGTTCAAAGGGCAAAGTGCGACATCAGGAGTATAGATAATTTACCTCCACAAGTGTCCTCCTTCTTGACACAGCTTTTGCAATAATGTACTTCCATAGTCACAAAACTCAGACTAAGCTCTGTAAAATAGCATGCCAGATGTTTTATTGTCCTTGTCCACTGCTTCCTTTCTGTGCTACTTTGGGAGTGTCACCTTTCCTGGCTGCTGGTATTTTTTGGATGGCCCAGCTGTCAGCTTTCCTGATGTAATAACTTTTAAACCTCTGTGAGGCTCCCTGTACTAAACCTTTCTGAGTAACAGTCTCTCTGCTGCTCCATCTAGTCCTTTTCCCTCTCACTGTTTAACTGATGAGTTTCATCTTCAGACAGGATCCTTCTGATTCCTCAGTGTTTCAAATACCACCAGAACCAGATGCTTACACTATCTACTTAGTGTCTCCAGGCTGTGCATCCTCTTTAAATGGCCTCATGGACACCTTACTCTGAGAGGTGAGTCCGAGCTCCATAGGGGAAAAGTGCTGAATCACATCTGTGAGGATGGTGCAGCAGAAACAGACTTTTTTTGGGGTGAGGAATAAGTTATTCTTTTCCCAGGTCAGCTGTGGAAAATTGCAAATACAAAGTCAGCTACAGACTAAGCTTGAATATCTTCCAGGTCATTCGCACTGATATAACAGACACTACCTTCTTCTTAGAGCTCTTGGAAAGAACTGAGAGAAATTTCAGGCTTGAAAGAGTTAAAAAATTAACATGGAGAAAAAGAGATATGATTTCAAAAAAGGCAATAAAGAATTTCACTAAAACCTTGTGTGACCAATGGGACATAGTCAATGATTAATGTCTGGTATTCTCTTTCCTTCATTTCCTCTACCCCAGCCTGGAAACCTGTGGCATCTAGTCTTTGTACATGCACAGATGTATATACAAAAGCAAAACCATTTTTCATACACACACACACACACACACACACACACACACACACACGCACACAAACATTATATAAAACTTTATAATATGGATTTATAATTTATATTATGATGGTATGTTCATATATGTTTATATTCATATCTTGCATCTAAATTGTAACCAAGCTTCAAGGACAGTGTGCCAGGACAAATGCAGTGAACACTGGGTCAAAGACAAGAAATGAAAATGTATCTCCTTTCAACAACAATAAAATACAATAAAAGTACACATGTATATAGTTCAGGATATCTGGAGATCTGAACAGTTGCCACATTCCTATTTAAGCAGCAGCTCGTTGTTTCCCTTATGGTCTTGTCTATAACACACAGTTAAATTCACCCATACTGTCTATCACACACAGTTCTATGCACATTAAATTAGTAGTCTGAATATTATTCTACTAAGCTGTCAAGGTTACATTCCCACGGTGATTAGCAGAGAGCTTTAATGATGAATAAACTTTTACTGATTGGTGTTTACAACCGTGGGGACAGTGGTGTCATTCCGTACTTAGACTTTCAAAGCATCCCTTATCTTTTCATGCCTGCACTTTTGGTGGTCCTAGTTCCCAATGCCAGTTCTCACTGAATAGCCTCCAAGCTGCAGTTACCTGGCAACGAACATTTTATTCAAATAGCCTAATAACAACCACACTCATGTTGTAGGATCCTGTAGCATTTGACTGGGGAAAAAATATTGATCCATGAGAAGATAGATGCACATAAAGTTATTTGCTAGTATTAATATATTTTAGTTAGGACATTGGTACATCATCAAAATTTGTTCAAAACAATCAGTCCCCTTTTCTATATAATCTGTTCACATTAATGTCGTGAGTCTAACCAAGCTGCACACTCCTGAACCTACCTCATCTCATTATTGCCACTGGCCCCTTGATAAAGGAACACATTTTGAAATGCTCTAGGCTTCTGATGTTGGTATCTCTTCTTCAAATTTAAAAAAAAAAATTACTAGTCATGAGTAATTTTGCTGAAATACACAAATATGTTTCCATAAATATAAAAACTTTTTAAAAGTGATGATAAAAACATTTCCATTATCCACAATACAGTAATTGCATGGAATACCACACATAATAAAATTCTTAAGAATTGGCTTCTGATTTCTCAAAATCCAACTCAATATCTATATTTACATTTCCATACACATATTCTGAAGTGGTGAGGAGAATCCTGATTTTGCATTTGATATGTAAAGTAAAATTCCTATTTTTATGGATTTGTCCATTTGTTACAGGCATCCTTGAGTTCTCCAGGTTTGCAGGAGTCAGTGGAAAATTAATGCCTTACAATTTCTTGTTCAGCCATGGACTGACAGCAAGAGCTTGTGCTGGAAGCCTTTCCACCAACTGGATCAACGTGTTTAGCTTTACACTTCATGGGGAGAGCAGGAAAAGGGATCATAAAGGGTAATTTGTTTCTCCCTTAAATGTGTATTCAATTACACAGTTGACTACTACAGCACAGAAACCTCTGTGTTTGATTAGGCATTTCTGAGTGCCGAATCCCTGCCAGAATATTCTTCCTTTTATTGTGGCAAGGAATATCCTGCAGCTCTTTCCATAGTTGTCCTGTCCACTGATTACAAATTTGATTCATGAAGATAAGGCTTCCTTTCTTCTGTTTTCTTTTTTTCTTTTTCTTTTAATAAAAGACAAATAATCAGAGTTTCCTGCAGTTAGTACCTATATCTTTCTATTGATTTAATTTTTTTCCCATTTTTAACTGCAGAATTTTCTAATTACATCTTCCTCAAAATATGATTTATACGCAACACAGCTGCATCTATTGTCAGACATTTTCAAATATCCACGAGTACCACTCTTGTTTTTATCATCTTTACCTAGGTTTCAGTAAAATCCTGTCTTATTTTTTAAGTTTCTGTGCTCTGATTTAAAGAACTTTTACAGTGGACAATGACCAATATATCTCTCAGAACTTCTGAATCCATTTTCTCCTCACCTTTCTTAAGGGCAGTACTTATATAGTTATCTGGTTTATAATACAATTGGAAGTATTTTGATGCTGTGTCCCTAAGCAACTGGGGCTGGTGACTGAGGAAAAGTTGTTGCAATTTTATTTGAGATGATCAGTATTTCTGAGCAATTAGATTTATAGAAATCCATAATTAGTGGTGATTTTTAGAGCTTTTTAAAATTGTATTATAATAAAACCTATTGCTTTTGGATAAAAAAAAAAAAAAAAAGTAGAAAAGGCTTGTGGTTATTCTCCTCTGCCTACAGGTCATGAGCAATGAAGTGAGTGTTGATGAGGTATCTAGGGATGTGACACAGGGAATTCTTCAGATAAGCACACACTGCTTCCAGAGTTTAGTGCTAGACCATTTTACACAGCTTGAAGGCAAAGAAAGTCTGTTCATCTCACAAGTCACTTAGAAATACTTTCCACTTTGGTGAAAATTGTTATGTGTGTGGGAAAGTGTAATTTCAAAACACCCCCAAACCCCCCCAAAACAGCAAAAACAGTCTAGTTCTGTTAAGTTATTTGCAGTTAAATAAATGTAATTGCAGTATTAAATTCTTAGACAGGCTTCGGTTTGTTTGAAGACCGTTCCTGAAATGTGTCCATATTTCTTGATGTACACATTATGTAAGTTCTTATCTGGTACTTTGAATGTTTCAGGGATTCAAAATCAATTTTCTCAATGTTGTAAAGGACAGAACATCAGGTCCCAGCGTACTTAAATGCTGTACAGTCCATTGGTGAAATTGCAATAAAACTGAACATCAAAATAAAACTTGTATGAAAGTTAATAAGCTTAGCGTGCAAGATACTTTCAAGAATTTAGAGAAATTGCATTACCAGAACTCATGATCACTATAAAGCCACTATCCTCATTAAAGGCTTTGTAGAGTATATAAGCTTTTCCAAGCAAGTTTCCTCAGTATATTTCTTGCAGTGCAGCTTAAACATTTGCCTTATCACAGAAAAACAGTGAAAACTTTAAAATGTACATTTGATACTACCATGGATTTACATGGTATCAGGACATTACTGGGTGTGAAAGACCAATGGCCTGAATGAGGAAATCAATTGTTTTTTTATGCATCCAGGAGTGTCGTGGACACTTATTAGCAATTCACCATTCATTTTCTTTTGCAACCTGATGTTTTATATTGGGTCTGGCTGGGCTGGAATTAACTTCTTTCACATCACCCTACATTGAGTTGGGGGTGGTATTTGTGGCTAAAGCAGTCTTACTAACTTGCTGAAATTCTAGGCTTTGGAGGGACCTAGTGTGGCCCTCCAGTACTTGAAGGCAGCCCACAAGAAAGATGAAGACAAACTTTTTACAAGGGAGCCTTGAGGGAAAGGACAAGGGGAAATGGTTTCAAACTGAGAGTGAGTAGGTTTAGGTTAGATATTGGAAAGAAATTTCTTTACTGTGAGAGTGGCGAGGGCCCTGGCACAGGTTACCCAGGGATGCTGTGGATGTCCCATCCCTGGGAGTATTCAAGGCCAGGCTGGATGGAGCTCTGTGCCATCTGGGATAGTGGAAGTTTATAAAGGAATGGGATGGACATTCTGAAGGAATTAATGATCTTTAAGGTTCCTTCCAACCCAAACCACTCTAATATTTTATGATTTCTGCTACTGCTGAGTAGTGCCAAGATTTTCTCTTTTTCCCACTCCGCCCACAGAGTTGTCTGGGAATGGTCAAGTGATTGGAAGGGGACACAGCCCAAAGCCACATGCCATAATATTTGTCATCATGCATTGGTAAAGGAAAAGGCAGTGGGGATGTTCTTGTTTATGATGTTTGTCTGTAAGGTTTGCTGAGGCCATGATTTCCAGGACATGGTTGGTCATTTGCCTGCTGATATAGAAATGCACACATTAACACTTGAGATTGTTGAATTTTCCTGAAGAGAATAAAATTGCTTTAGAGGCTTTCCAGGGTGGTCAAGGATCTGGGTACATTTGTCTCTGGGATACACTGGCAGCATTTCAAAATTTTCCTTATTCAGAAGTTGAAGTCTCTGTTAGTTCAAACCCCTGCCTGATAAATTGGTTTGTATTGCCAAATATCTAATAACAATCTGTGCTCTGGGCTTTGACTTCTTGTTACAATTCTTCAGCCTCTTATTTGATAATAACAGAAGAAACTAAATGAATAGGTGAAGTTAACTTTTACCCAAACAAAATCTGTGGAGGCTCCTCGTAAAAGAATCTGTGAGATTGAATTTGTAATAGTAAATGAGTCAGACTCCTTGGTGTCAGAAGAACTGACATAAGAAAACATTATCATTTTATGCTCTGAAACATCAAAATATTTCTGTGGCCAAAAGAGAACAAATATATATATAAATGTGAAGTTACAGTTTTGTTTTAGCCCAATGACTGCTTTTACAGTCTAATAGTGAAACTACTACCTAACTTACAATAATAACAATACTCACCAAAAAAAAAAAAATTGATACAGGAAAAAATACTGAGAACATTTAAAATCATTGTACATTTAAACCTACTCACTGTTGCATATAGATAAAACTTTAAAAAAGGAAGGCCTTGTAAAATCATGGCTCAGGCTCATGACTCAGGCCTGTTACTTTGGCTAAGTAGAAAAGGACTATGGAAAAGTGACTCAGTTGAATTAGAGGTAGAAAAACAAGTTATATAACCATTACATGCTCACATCGTGCTGTGTGGTGGTTGGCTGGATTATGTTTGTTATGATTTAAAACTATGTAGCTGATAATGGGCTAACTGCTTAAACAGGCCTGAGTTTTTGCAATCAAGAGGCTCTGCACCCGTCTGGGGAACTCTGTGTCACTCTGCTTTGTACAACTAACACCTACTTTGTCTTGTATTCAGCCTACTCTTCCAACGTCCCCCTGGGCATTGGACATTCTGCCTTAATCAGGGAGACCAGAGCCAACACACCTGATGCAGGGAATGGGAAAAGAGGCAACGTGAGGAGCAGTCCTTCCGTGCTGAGGAGTTGAGGAAGGATGAGGAAGGGAAGAGGCTGCAGTCACAGAGGAATGAATGGTCTAAAGGTCACTGCAGTGCCTGAAAGGCCAGCAGGTACGACTGAGATCAGAAGCAGAAGAAATCTAGTTCTTGTACTTTTTTTAACTTTTTTTTTTTATTCAAGTGTAAATTGAAGTCAAAGTTTGTGATAAAGACTTGTGGCTGGAGACTAATTCAGAACAAGCCCTAAGAGAGCACAAAAATCTTCACACAGTAAAGCCTAATGACATAAAAGGAACAAAAATACAAGTATATTTTGGTTTTCTGATGAACTGAAATCCCATCAAATAGGCTTGCTTTATCTTTGCAGCTATCTCAGAGAAAATATCCAGGGAAAATTTACTCAGGAACAGCTGCTATTATTTTAAATCTGGTTTTATCTAATCTTGAATTATTCTAAATGGCTTTCCATAAGGTAAATTAATTTGAATTAAAGTTACCTCATATCTCATGTTTCCTCTGGTACAGCAGAGTAAAAATTTGCCTTTTTTTTCTGACATTGAAGCAACATTTAAAAAAAAAAAAAAAAAAGGCATTATTTATTAAATGCTCAAAGGCACAAAGTATTTTGGAATGAATATGGATTAAACATGTATTTTGGCTACACCTCTGTAAATTCTTCATGCTAGCTTCATCTATCTGACAGAGAAAAGAAAAATCAGTCAAAGCAAAAGCTGACAGAAATCCTTGCTGCCCTTTTGTCTTCCTCTCTCTGCAGATCTGTGCCTGTTCATCAGTGTCGTGCATGCACAAACTGGGCAGCTGCTTGACACACAAAATTCCTGCTCCTTCAAAACTCTGGTCTAGAGTTTTGGGCAAATTTTTACATCTCTGTTGGTCCCATTCCAACCTGAATCAAACCAGACATATAAGGTTTATCCCCCTGATGATGGAGGCGTTATTTTCTTTGCTGGTTTGAGTAGCAACTTTACAAAAGATTGACTTGCATTTCCCCTAGACTGTGTCAATTGTAGTGTCAATTGTAATATCAATTTTTTTATCTGAAGAAAATAGTTAAATCACTGTACCTATCTCCAAGATATTCTTACCACTTACGTAGATATACAGGCATTTCATAATTTGCCATAATAGATTAAATTTGTTGTTTACTGTTGCTTGCCAGAAATAATAATTAAAAAAAACAAACTGGGAAATAATTTTGGATTTGTGGGGTTTTTATCTCCAGCAAGAAAACTTCAGCATACCCAGGCCCTTGCACAAAGATAGGTTTGACTATACTTAGCATTTTAAATTTTAACCCAAAAGCTTCTCTAAATGATTTTGGGGTATAAACAAACAACGACACAAAGCCTTGAAAGAGAAGCCTTTTCTATTGCATTTGATCTCTGTCCAACCATTACTTTAAAATGTAGCATTCTTCTGATTATAGATCTACTTGTAACATTGTTTGGGGATTATTGCTTGAATAGGATTTTTGATAAATGGCTGTTTTAGTCCCTCTGCAAACTAATTTATCACTGAAATTGGAAGATTTAGAGTTTCTATTTATCTAGACAGGAATGAATTCACCCAGGTCACCTCAGTTGTTCTGTTGAGAAATATATTTATATACTTCCATTATATTTATATATTTATTAGAGACAGAAAAAAGGTTGAACCAGAACAGATCAGACACACGATCTTTAGAAATTATACAGGTTGATTCAAAATAATTCTCATCTCTTGAACTCTCAGAAGCAGAACTTCTTCCTTTGGGAAACTGACTACTCTACAAAATTTCAAACTTCTAGAAATCTCCTTTTTATCTGACATCCTATAGTTTCCTTATTTCCATAAAATATGAAGTGTCAGATCTTTGAATGTGAAACCAAGCAAATATCTATCATGCTCAGTATTGCAACAAAAATATTTTTAAAAAATTAAACCAATCAAAAGTCTCTCAAGTGACTGTCTGTGGAAAATAAGTTTGCTTCCTCAGGTATGGACAGAAACTGGAAGATATCTCCCAAATGTGAAGTCAAGCTCTCAGTTTTTATGGTTCTTAATTCTAGAATTCTCATTAGAGGACAGGCAATTCTATTCCACACTGAAATTCACTTTTAAACTTCTAAACCATTGTACAATTTTGGCATGTGTGCTAGGCCAGGGCGAAAGTTATTTTTTATTGACAAGGCTGTAAAGAGGAAGGTATGGGGTTTCCAGGTGATTACCCTGAATTAGGCTATTATCCCAGTTTTCTAAAATAATGCTGTAAAACAGTCCAGTGGTTCTTTCATAGTAATACCGTATAAATACAGAGTGAACACGAGTCTCCAGTACTGAATGTTTCTTCCCTTCTATGAAATATTGGTCTCCTGTTCTCAGGTGTCCATCCCATTTGGGTAAAATCTAGCACATTTCATAAACTGGAAACTAGCTCAGAGGGAAAAAAAAAAAAAAAAAGGCAAATGAACAAAAAACCCAGCTTGCTTAAGAGAAAGAAAATTAGAAGTAGAAAAAAGAAAAACACATGAAAAGAAGATCAAATGCTTCTAAACACAAAATCAGGTACTCATGGAAAGTGGAAGATCAAACCAAATGCATAATGTCTGAAGTTTTTAATACATTGTGTTGCCTAGATCAGCAATTCTCCTATATTTTTGTGATTAAAATTAGTTACTGTGTACATAAGGAATTCTCTTTTTAAATGATCTTACTTGTCTTTTCACTGAAGGGCTAAGAAAGTTAGAATTCATAGAGATAGGTTGAAGGCAATATTCCCAAACAAGGTAGCTTATTGTTTGAAATTGTGGCACAGGGGGTTTGTATTGATCCAAGAAGGCAAATTGTAAGGTAGGCATAACTCTGCAGCACTAAACAAATAACCTCAGAGAGAGCTATATGCTTTAACCAGACTCAAAATAACTGGAATGATTATTTTTTAGAGAGCCTGTTGACTGCAGAATATGGGCACAGCCTGAACACCTTCCTTTAGGCCGCTAAAATGAAATGAGGGTGACCTGACCTCGAAAAATAAAGGCAAGATACAAGGGAGGGCATAGGGCTCTTTCCTCCTCTGCATTCTGCCAGGATATGGAGGTCTGGCAATTTATATACCTGGTGTATAATGGGTCCCAAATCATTGGCATAAAAAGAAGAAAATAATACTTTAATATTCAGAACAAGATGAACATACTAATGTTGCAAAGCCAAAATAGTTCTTATTTTCTTATGTAGATGAAGTGATAAATCTGAAATAGTTTACTTTGGCTTTTTTTCCAAAACACTGTCAAACTGACAGCTTCCTTTTAAACATGCTGATTTTTACCAAAACTGTGTTTTCAAATTAAGAATCTTCTAACCTTTTATGACAGAATCACAGAATCACAGAATATTCTGAGTTGGAAGAGACCCACAAGGATCACTGTGAACAGCTCCTGGCCCTGCACAGGACCATCCCCAAGAGTCACACCATGTGCCTGATACATTGTCCCAACATTTCTTGAATTCTGTCAGTCTTGGTGCTGTGACCACTGCCCTGAGAATTCTGGTTTTCATTATGATTTCAAATTATCCTTTAGATATTTCCTAGGCAAGAGCTTCTGGATGTTTTTGTTTTCTTGGTTGGTTGGTTTGGATTTTTATGTTTTATCTGAGCTTTTTGTCATTTATAATCTAATTTACAAGTGTGGAGTATGCCATTAATCAAAGTGCACCATTATTCCTTTCTCCAGCTTCCCTCCCCCAAATTCTGGAATTTATTATTTAAAAGATTATGTAGAGGAAAAGGAATTATCACTATCATTGATTCCTTGTTACACTAAGCATCATTATCCAATATATAATTTATGCAAGTTTGGGACCAAAGTAAATACAAGATTTCTGTCCAAGAAAATGCAATCTGGTGTGGGTTGGGGTTTTTTGTGGTTTTGTTTGTTTGTTTGTTTTTGTTGTTGTTGCTGTTGGTTTGGGGTGGTTTTTTGTGTGGTTATTTTTGGTGGGTTTTTTTTGTCTGTTTGTTGGTTTGGTTTGTGTTTTGTGTTTGTTTGTTTGTTTTTTCCCTCATTATCAGCTACATATTGGAATTAATTACACTTCCTTTTTGTTAAACCCACATTCATGGTTCTCTCTATTGTTACGTGGATAGCGAAATTAAATACAAGAATCTACATCTTTGCCATCTCCTGGTGTCTTGCAAATAAAGTTCATCTTCAATAAAACTTTGTAGCAAAAGTGAGTCTCTTGGATTAACTGCAGAGAAGAGTCTAATTAATTAGATTTTTGAAAGAAATATTGTCATGTTAAAAAAAGAGAATTTGGAATAATTTCTGTGGATCCAGGATTTTACCCTTTAAAATTCTCACTGAGTCACCCTAAGAATTGCTGGGACTAAAACGATGATCATTATGACAATATTATGACAAAACCTACTCATGTTTTTGTAAGTTTACAGGCTATATAAGAAGAAAACTCAAAATATCATTAGAAATATGTTCTTGGGAAAGAAAATTCTTACACATTCCTTGGTTTGGGAAAATAGAGCTTGTTTTTGAATTTTGCAGTTCATAAATACTGCAAGGTCAATTAAAAAGCATAGAACAAACTGGAACAAAAAGACAAGGAAAATTAATTTAAACTAAGTGTTGCATGAACTACAAACTATATCATGTGACAACAGAATGTTGCCATAACTAAAAAAGCCAAGGAAAACAAATGCATAAAATCAACATAATTAAATATAACAACCAACTAGACCTTCAAAAAATTTAATAATAATAATAAAACTAATAACAACAATAATAATAAAAATATCAATTTTAAAAAATCGTCCTTCTTTTTATAGTGTTGTATTTCCTGTATGACAGGCTGCTTCCAGTAAGCTTGTATGATAATATATATTCCAGTAATATTTGTTTAACTAAAAATCCCACTTACAGTTATCAAACCTGGTTTTGTGCTCTAGAAAAACCTCCATGAAGGTTCAGCTGATATGAGGTCATAAGCTGCCCATTAACCCATCTTATTAATTGTGGTATTTGCTTTTGTCCTTTTGCCTGTTGCACGTATTTGCTTGCGGTTTTGGCTAAACATTTCTGGTTTTCTGAGTATCTGGGGCTTCTGACTGTGATTAATACAGCTTCCTACCAAAAAACTCCAAACCAAAACAACTAAAATAAACACAAACAAACCCCAAAAGCTTCAAAAAAATTTTTGTCTGCCTTTAGTCATGAGATCATTTTTGTTTGTTGTTGTTGTTGGTTGTTTGTTTGTTTTTTAATTTTAAGGTACCAGCCATTTAATGACATTAGGCTGGCCTATAATCCAGCCTTTTAGACTTCTGTATTCTGTGCAGTTGTATAACATTTACAATCATATATGTTTGTCTCTAACAGATATCATATAATACACAGGGAAACAAAGTCAAGTCAGCTGGAAA
Source organism: Hirundo rustica (assembly GCF_015227805.2). Lineage (NCBI taxonomy): Eukaryota > Metazoa > Chordata > Aves > Passeriformes > Hirundinidae > Hirundo > Hirundo rustica. Next base: position 10,636,995 of record NC_053451.1, on the reverse strand, counting down.
AGAGGAATCAAGAGGAATTACAGAGAAGCCATTACCTGTAGTATTGTAATGACACATAAAAGTTCACACAAGGGGAAGAATGGTCTCAAATGGCAAATTTAAAAATATTTTGGGCTTGAGGCACAATATCATTTTTACATCGCTTTTCATCCCTAAAGCATTAAATATTATTGAAAATCTGTCTTGATGTGGTAATTATTTCCATGATCCTTACTTATGATCCTTACTCCTTTTCTCTCAAAACTGTATTTTCATTGCTTAGTTTATTGTCCTCCTTTTGGTATCCCTGTGTTGCACCAATTTAATTCCATCATTTCCATTGTGCAGTATCTCATAATTGTTCCAATGTCTTCACATGGGGTCCAGCCCTTTCTCTGTGTCACTGAAAGTTTAAGTAGGCACTCTTGCCTCCTAGCATTGTACCCAGTTTTCACAAAAGAGGAGTGATGACTGTATTCAGAAGTGCTGTTTGTGGCGAGGTTTGTGCTCATTTGGAAGTGGTTGCAGATGATTGCATTCCATCTTATACATATTTTGCCTATCCCTGAATACTGTCTGCAGTCAGGTAGAAATGATGTTTAGCTGCCACCTATTTCAAAGCTCAGTAACCTTGTAAGGAAGGAATGAAATGTTGAGTCTTGCCTAGCTGATGTAATAAGGCCTAAGTGAAGATTGTAGATAAAGAGTGTATATCGACTTCCCTGAGCTGAAGTGGCCATAAAAGAAAAGTTCAGCTTTCAGTAAGAGATACTCTTGAGATTATAATGTACATAACTATACATTTACATTACATATAAACAGAAATGTCTGTCCATACCAAGTAAAACAAACACCTGTACACTTCCCTGCAGGAAGTGGCTTCAATGGTAGCTAGCTGAAGTTTCCTCACAAATGTTCTCCCTACAAAATTGCCCTGTAGGACTCTCACAACTTTCATTTTTTCTCTCCAAGTTGAAATCAACTGGAGGTTTAAAGATTCCACAGTTAATGCCATAATGTTTATGTGCATCAATGATGCTTGTAATGCTGAAGTAATATATTAATGCAGGGAGGAAATTAACAAGATGCTCATCTTTTATTACAAGTGCTTGAAGAAATAAGAGTTTTGTATCTCAAAATAACCTCTGCGTAAAGAGACACTGGTTTGAGTACTTTCATCCATTCCCTGTTTTAAACTGTGCTGCCATTAGCAGATGTCTGCAACTGCCTGACAGGTTTGAATCTACTCACAAGAAATTTATTTGAACTTCAGCTACATACACATTTAAAAGTAGTAGGGAAGTGGTTACTTGTGGAGAAAAGTTGTGGGTTTGCACCATAAGGTGGTCCCTTTAAAATGCCAGTCTTTCTGCCTTGGCTGTACTTTATCTTTGAACAACTTCAGGTTTGGACTGCTCCTACCCTTTCTGGCTGAATACACCTCTCTCTCTGTGATCAGCCAGCAAACATGCTAATGGAATGTAATTTGCACTGCACATAATTATCTGGATGGGAGACTCCCATGCTTGTGTTCTTTAATGGAGAGCTGGATTATGGAGCTTTATTATTCAAAGCAAATGGGAACATGTGTTATATGCTGTGTAACTTAAATGAGTAGGGCCCATAGGTTCAGCCTGATGCTTATAAAGTGGCCTGCCATAGTTAACTCTCCTGTAAAATAGGTTCTATAATGGAATCATTTAAAGTAGGAACACCAACTTACCCCCATCTACCTGCAACCATGAAAATATTGTCATATGGCAGACTGTTAGAACAGAAAAAAGGCTCAAAGGTATACACTGCAGTACATATTCTTTAATATGCCTAATGCAAAAAGGCTTTAACAGTTAATTAATTTTTTTAATATTATTTCTTGACAGGGGAAATCTAAGAATGTACCCTAGTTTTTGCTGACCTACTTTGTACATATTGTCACAGAATTAAAGGGTGTTGTATATAATCAACCTTTGAAGGTTTGAGGAGTTAGTTGCAAAATGAAAGTAGAATCGTCAGACAGTATGTTTTTCCTTTTAATAATTTCATTAGATGACACACTGATAATATCTATCTTTATTTGGTGTCCACTTACATTCACAGACTAAAGTAAAGGTGGTGCTGGAGGAAGAAGTGTTGGTGGAAAATTTGCCACAGAAGGAAGGCCTTGCTGGGTTTTGATTTCTGCAAAAATATATTTTGTTTTATTTACGCCTCTACTTTTTCAGAGTCATACCCTAATCGTGCATCTCAAGCAAATGCAACTAGTAGTATGAAGTGACTATCCGTATTAGGTATACAAATAAAGTGTGAATTTAGATTAGAATAGATATAAGGAAAAAAATATTCTGAGGGTGATGAGACAGTGGAACAGGTTGCCCAAATAAGTTGTGTATGTCAAGCCATTGGAGGGACTATAAGTCTGGTTGGATTGGGCTTCGAGCAACCTGGTTTAGTGGAAGATGTCCATCTCCAAAGCCGGGGGGTTGGAATTAAACTGTATTTAAAGTCCCTTCCAAGCCAAACCAAAATGGAAGAGAGAAAGTCAAAGCTACAAATGATGGATAGGTAGATTCTAAGTTTTGGAAATGGACTGGAACTTAATGGAAAAAAGTTAGGGAAAAGATGTTTTTAAATGACTGGGAAAAATATTAAGTAGGAAAATACAAGTGTGAAAAGCACTGGGAAAGGAAAAAAAAAGCAACTTTGAAATTAATGTTTCATAATTCTTTGCCTTTCATTTGATATATTCTGTATTTTTGCCAAATTTTCAGTAAAAAGACAAAAATCTGCAAAAGGTATATTATGCCAATGTTATTACTATTATACAATCCAAAGTAAAATGAATTTTTGTATGTCAGGGGAGAGCCAGAACACAACTTACAGGTGACCAGAATGTGCTAAATCTCTCAGCAATGGACACCAAACAACATTCAGGTGCTTGCCTCATGGCCTTTGTTTTTATTTTTAAATAACAATGTCTAACCTTTTAGCCCTTATAAACAGCTGGGTTCCACCTTTTGTTTGGGAGAGTTGTGGTGCTAAAATGTGTACAATCCAATTAAATATTTTTTTTACTTTCACCAGATTGTTAAAATCTGTCTGCTTAAAACAGAATCTCAAAAAGAAAGGTAATGAGTTGGGAAAACTGGTTTGTAAGACTGACTATAAACTTCTTTCAAGAGGTATGGCAATATAAGAAGCATTTGGTTCCTAGCTGGCTAACATCAAGATAACGATGTATTTATACCGTCATTTTGTATTTTAGTCAATAAAAAAATTGTTCTTTTTCTACTTGTTTCAAGAGATGAAGGAAAAATCTTTTCTTGTGTGGTGTACAAGTATCTGCAGTGTAAAAAATGACATGCCATATACAGGATTAAACACTGAGAATCATATTGGAACTGCAAATCCTTTTATTAATTATGGAAGATGTCACAGCAAAAGTGTGTTATAAATTATTATAGCTGATTTTACAGTGCTACTGCTGCTTCCTCGTGGATTCAGTATATCGAGTGATTTTTTTTAAGATTATTCATATAAATCACTCCTTCTAAGATGACAAATATTATACAAAATTTTCTGTCAAAGTTTTAATAACCTGAAATTACCCTCTTTCTGCAATACTTAGTTTACCTCATTTTTTGAAATCATTTTAGTGTCAAGCAAGTGCAAAGACACAAGTCCAGAATTTTGTGAACTTCAAATAATTTCAGCTGTATAGTTTAAATTCATTAAAACCAGAAAGAGTGCTTGAATAGGGTTAGAATGAGATCTTGTGGAAACTGGTATAACATGCAACTGCCAACTTGAAAAATCCACAGAACAGAATTGTGGAGTGTAGAGAGCAGGGAGTAATAGCGCAGGAGTTCTGAAAAAAATGTTAAAGATAGAATATTGCAAATTTCAGTGCCAAGCCCACTTGTGCTGATTGCAATTACATGAAGTCAAGATTATCACTACTGAATATGATCTCTTAAATCTGAAAAACTTCTGAGAGTAAACATGCTGCAGATTTGGAGGGTTTGGACCATTCTCTTCAGTCAAAATTGAGGGACAGCATAGCAGAAAAATATGATTAGAACTGAATGTGAAAATGGGTGTAGAGTATTAAAATTTTATTATATTTTTTTTTTCTGAAGAAATATGACAGGAGAAAGCAATTTCTTGACTTAACAACAACTATAATTTGCAATTTATGCCTAAATAGCAGCAAATTGCTTTTAGTCAATATGTAGTTATGTTGTCATTACAATCTTGCAAAAAAACACTACAGAAACCATTTCATGAGGTCAGTTTGAATAGTAATAGAAAATATTCATCTTAAAATGACTTCTAGATACAAAGAGTAACTTCTGCTTGCATGTCAATAAACAGGAATCAGATTTCTTATTAAATAATATATGATTAAGTTTGTGCTCCTGGATCTGAAAGCAAATGATATTTTCCATTCATAAATCTTTTACCCATGATGTTACACTTAGAACCCGGACAGCTTTTCTGGCAATCTAATGTAATAGTTAAGATATCCATAATGCTCTAGGCAAGTGCTTTATCCCTTATTACAGTCGTAAAGGTCTTTTACAAGCGAGTAGAGCAGATTATGGCTATACTGCATGTTCCTGTAGCCTCCAAGAAGGTGTCCATTCCCTTTTAGGCAGGAGCTGCTGTGTTAATTGCAGCTAGGAGGGAGGATGTTTTAGGCAAGCTCTAATTTAGTTTGATCCACAGGACCACCATACACTTCATGGGGATATGAAGAGCAAAACCACTCACAGTAATTCAAAATACATCTGTGGCATAATAGCATGAACTGTCACACAGTTTACCATTTAATTTGCTTTCCTAATTTCTCTGGAGACAACATTTACATAGAATTAACTTGTGTGATTTCAATAAATCTTTTCTTAGCGGTTGTAGTCACTATAGCACACATACTTGATACCAGGACTCCCCCAAATCTTGTGCATCACTATATTTCTCTGTAGCAATTATCAATCACTTTATCAAGTCACTATTTATTGGGTGTTCCACCTTCATGTATGACCTTCATTTTATCACCTTGATACTACAGTACTGTCAGACTGTTCTTTTAACAGGAACTGATACTTGGTGTAAGAAGAACTCTATGTCTGTTATCATGGTGACAACAAAAGCTCTGTTCTTTGCTGGTTTTGCACCTTTCTTGTCCACCTTCTTATTACTAGTGATGACAAATTTCATGGAACCCTTTATACCACACATGGAGCCCATGGAAAAGCTCTGCATAATTCTTTTAGAGGTCAGAATGGGACAAAGGTGCCATTTATTTGGTTTTCTCATACCATAGCTGTACTCTCACACAAAGCAGTGCCTGTCCTGCCAGCACTTGTTGATGAAGTATTCCTTTCTTCTGATGTTACAGTCTGAGGGGGTTCCTTTCAATTAAAAATTATGTGCTTCCCTGGTTTTCATTAAAAACAAAAACAAAACAAATTTCAATTGTCATGTCTTCTCCAAAGACAAAATACAAAAAAAACCCCCAAACAAACAAAAACCCACAAAAACAACATCAAAACAAACAAACAAACAAACAAACAAACAAACAAACAAACAAACAAAAAACCACCCTAAAAAGGGGCTGGGGCAAGGAAGAGACCAAATTTTGTTTTGTTTTATTTAATTAACATACAGGTGGATCTGAAGAGAAAGAGTCACTTGAGGTGAAGGCTCAGGGATCTGCACTCTGCTCATCTCATCTCTTCCACCCTGAGGCTGTTGGGTAACAATACAATCAGAATCACAGGTAACAAGCATCATCAACTCCCATGTATTCACTCTAAATATGAACAGATAAGGATTTTTCAGATTCTCTCAGATTTGTAAAGCATTTTCAGCAACACAAATAATGTTCATTCTTAATAACACATTTCAATAGAGGAATTTTCTATAGATTGTAAGTTTCTTATGCTAGAGAACATAACCTAAAATCATTATTCTGGGAAATGGAGATATGAATAAAATTCTATTTATTGAATTTCTTTAAATTAGGAAAATATTATCTCAAAATTAATTGTCCAAAACTCTTTTATCTATCCTGTTACATGACATTGACATCCATTTCTCTTAATATTACAGTTTGTTCTCTGGTAGCACAGAATTTGACTGTTAAAGGGTGTGCAGTGTGTCAGTTATTCCCTTCCCTAGTTACTGATCTTTGAAAATTTTCCAGCTTTCTTCTACATAAGACAATTACAGAACTGTGCCATATGCTTCATGCATATGCCAAGCATTTTGGAAAAGTTCTCAGTATTATGTTCTGCAGATTTCTGAAGAAAGTGCTACTCTGAGGCTTGTGCAAATTGTTACAGCTGGGGAAAAATGACTTTTAATTCTAAAACAATAATGGAGCTGTGCTGGGCTTCTTCAGGAAAGCCTGACACAGATGTTTGTGCAATGGAAGCCAGTTATTAATTGGTAGAATTAGCCCTGCCCTGCAAGCTGCTCCCAGCATGTGGACCCCATTTCTTTCAGCTGGACTCTGCAAGGGCACAGTGCCTTCCAGCCAGATGGACCACTTTGCAGGGTCAGAGATTAATCCTACCATTTGAGAGAGAAAAAAAGTGTCACAGGTACTTCAGGCTTCCAGCCTTCAACGCAGCCATCACATCATCTCAATTTTTCACTGCTTATTTTGTATTGTTATCATGTGAAAACTGCCCAGAATTCGGTGGGATTTTTTTCAGGATATTAAGAGCCAGATTCTCAAACAGTAAGTGTTCCTATGAGGTGAAATGAAACATAACTAGCAATCAAATTCTCACTGCAAAATAGAGTGGATCGAGGACTTTATGCTGTAAAAAAAAAAGTCACAGTGGTTGGATGGTCAATTTAGTGTCTACTAAGGCTTCTTCTCTAAAAGCAGATTACATCCTCTACGAACTATGAAGAAAGGCACAGTAGATAGTCTGAAAATCCCTGAACTGTCAGAAATACTCACAGTAGAATAATCAAGGCACTCTTGTTTATAGTGAAGGTTAGGTTAGCACCAGCATGCTGAGATCCTCTGAGTCCAGTTTAAAGGAAAGCATGCAAAGGAGTTTTAGGTTTGAGTTCCAGGTAAGAGAATAGCACAGCATGGCATTTATATGTCCATGTCCATATTGCAATAATCCTTCATTGGTAAGACTCTTGCAATATGCAAACCACACTGTGCAGACTGCCAATTTTATTCTAAAATAAGCAGAAAACAGTAATCAGAAAATATCAGCTACTGTGAAACAGGCACATTTGCCTTAACAGTGAAGAAAAAAAAAAAGAAAAGAAAAGAAAAGAAAAGAAAAGAAAAGAAAAGAAAAGAAAAGAAAAGAAAAGAAAAGAAAAGAAAAGAAAAGAAAAGAAAAGAAAGAAAAAAAAAAAAAAAGGGGAAAAACAAAAACAAAACAAAAAAAACCCCAAACACACAACATTAAAAAACACCCAAAATATCCCAGAAAAATAAAACTAAAAAATAAAAAGTGCCAATCAAAAATTCATTCTCTTACGATCTGATTTGTATGTGAATTATTTTTGACTTTATATTACCATTTAGATTCTGTAAGGTAGAACCTAAAACAGTGGGGAAAACAGACATCACAAAAATGTATCAGAAAGATAAGGTAAAACAATTAAATGTGTAATATCATTTACCTACAAAGGAAGTACATTAGATCTTTTTATACGGGCTTGTATTCAGTAATTGGTCATCTGTGGTCATTTGATCTATTCCAATCAAAAGTACATTTCTAATTATGACTTTTAGTTTTACAAAACTTAAATTATTTTCATCTACTTCTTGAGGCCTTGACATCACTGAATGCCCTAAGGTGACTTTATGATGCTTGTATCCCCAATCGTCTGTTCTGTTTATGCTGGATATTAAGTTCTGCATGTTTAAAACTGGTTCCAAAAGTGAAAAGGGAGAAAAAAAGGTCACAATTTGTTTTCAGAAACTGCACTTGCTCCCCTGCATTCTCTCTCAGGGACTGTGTTGATTGCAGCACAGACAGTGGGAGAGAGCTCTCCTTTGCTTTTCAAGTTTTTTTAGCTAATTTAAAAAAAAAGGAAAAACTTCCCCAGACTGTGGCTTTTCTTTTTCTTTGAACTAATTGATCCTGCTCTAACTGAAAACCCAGAAAAACACCAAGAGCTCACACCTGTGGCCCACTGGAGCCCAGGACATGGCTTTTTCCAGAGCAGGAAAAGCTGATAAGAGACTAAGCAAACTGAGATACACACCATGAAAAGAACTTTCTAAATTTGCCATCTCTTCAGAACAGCAAGAGGTTTTATTGTTTAATGTTTTTCATTTTTTATGCTTGTGAATACTTTGCTTGTTAAATAAACAGGGTTTTTCCACTTTTCTCCAAAAAAAGTTTTTCCCAAACCAGTTAGGAGAGGGGCCACTTAATTCTCCTTCCTAGACCCCTTTAGAAGATTCCTCCCAAATTTGCCCTAAACCAAAACATTCCTATTTATTAGAATAACCATTAAGCCCTCTCCTTCTCTAAAGAATAGAATAAAATGGTTTAGAAGAGTCCTCCAAAGATCATACAGTACAACTCCCCTGCCTGATGCCTTGATCATGGACAAGCCTGATATCCCCTCCCTCCTCAAGTCTGGTTTAAAACTCTGTCAATGAACTCCAGTGATGTCAGCAGAGACTCTCTTCCCTCTTTGACAAAGGTGAATCCTATCTGACACCAACAGACCTGATGGCTGGTAGGCCATGTCTTTTTTAAGACCTAAAAATTGTGGTAACAACACCAGCCACAGAGCCATACATTAATAGACTGGGTCCATCTGTGCCTTCCAGTGTTACTGTCTGCAGCTGGAAGATAGAGAAAAAATCACCTGTGCTCCAGATTCCCTTACCAACCATCCCAAGGACCTGAAGTCCTTTTTGATCACACTTGGCCACACACTGCAGTTTCATCACTACCTACATGGAAGAGCAGTGATGGGTGATAGTCAAAGCCTGTGCCAGGGTAGGGAGTTTTCTTTTGATATCCTTAGCCCTGGCTCTAGGGAGGCAGGAAACTTCCCTGACAGAAATGTCTCTCTGGATGCTCTGTTCCCCTCAGAAGAAGAGTCACATATAACTAGAACCTGTCTTTTCTTGCCTGTAGGGCAGTTGTGATACAAGGGATGGGCTCTCCTGACTTTGGCAACAACTCTGGTGCAGAGGCACTGTCATCAATATTATCCATCGATTGGCTTTCCCCATGCAGATCCCCATCCCTGTAGCGCAGATGCAGATGGAAAGGTGAGGTGGGCAAGAGGATAGTTCACCTCCTGCTCTGAGCATGGGCTTGAATTCATTCACTCCATTCCTATAAGCTTCCACCTTCTGCCTGGTGGGAGGATGATGTTGGATCTCCTTGATATGGATTTTCTGGTGGCTGTCCCTGTTTCTGTTTTAGGGTGGGCAGCAAATGGTTCCACCAGCCAATCTCTTTTTCCAGATCCCTGACACTTTTACCTTTCTATTTCTCTCATAAATCCGCCACCAGAACAAATCCTTACTCTATTTTCTTTGCAAAACAAAGGCTTTTGAGCAAGAAATTGTCCCACCCACTGCAGTAACATATATGTTACTCAGTGCTATGAGATTTAATGGGTTTTATTATGTTTGCTTATAGCAGTGTAAAATTTTCCAGCTTTATTATTTCTACTTCAGTCCAGTTTTATTGGCAGGTTTCATGAGTAATCCTGATTTGTATGTGTGGTGAATTAATCAGAAAATATAGTGAATGAAAAAGTAAGGAAATAATCCACTTTGGTTTTTTTTTTAAGGCAATATATGAAGCCAATAGTCTTAAATTTTTTTCCACTGATAATGATTCTGAGGTAGAAAACAGAGATTTCTATTAATTTAGGCATACAGACTTTTTTTAAAGTCAGAAATCTAGAATCAAAAGCAGTAATTCCTTAGCTGTAAAATTACTGCTCTTTCTCTATGATTGACTTCCATGACTTTCTAACTTTATAGGCAGAAGATACCTTCCAGATTTTAAGGATTCTATTATGTGACAAAAGTTATCACATGAGCTTCTAGGACACCTAAACACTGCATAAGATTTTATTCTGTGGAAGTAGTAGTGATAGTTGGACAAGATATTAATAACATACCGCACCCCAGGATGACCATAATTATGATAGACACTAAGATTATAGGTTGCCTCAGCATTTTGCTGTGATTTCTTATGTATTTGTGCTGACTCTGGCTGGGATAATGATAATTTTTTTCACAGGATTATGTATCATGCTGTTATTTAGACTTGTGGCTAGAACAGTGTTGGTAACACACTGATGTTTTGACTGTTGCAAGCATCATTTGCACAGGCTTTAGGTGCTCCTGAACCAGCAGCTCTGCAGGTGTTTAGCTGCTGGTCTAGGTCAGCCCAGAAAAATTGTTTTTGTTAATAGACAACCACTGAAACCAGACTGGAAGGAATCCCAAGAAGTAATCTTGCCCTGCCTCTACACAAAGCAGAGCTGGATCAGGGATCAAATCAAGTCATTCCAGGCTTTGTTTTGATGGTCCATAAAACTTCCAATGATGGACACTGCAGAGCCTCTCTGGCAATCTGCTTCTCTGATTAACTGTTTTCAAAGGGAAAAGGGGAATATTTTTTATGTCCAGATAGAATATTTTTTTCTCAGTTCATGCCAATTGTCTCAGGTTGGCATGGCACATTATTCAGTGAAGACTGATGAAGACTCTGACTCTGTCTTCTCAATGACCACCCCACAGGCACCTGTTAGGTCCCCCTAAACTACATCTCATCCAGGCTGAACAAGCTCATATCCCACAACCTCTTATTGCATGGCACAATCATTAGCCCCTGACCAGCTTGGTGTCCTCCACTGAACTCACTCCAGTTTGCCAACGTCTCTCTTGTAGTGGGGAAGCCTGAACTGAACAGTGGTCTGTGCAAAGAAGAAAAATAATTCATAAACCAAATTGGAGTGTACACCATTTTTTTTTTCCTCTATGTCACTGATACAGGTGTTAAATAGGATATTGTCCTAGGTTAGGGCAAATTTGGGAGAAACTTCCAAATGGGGTTCCTCCAGAATAACAAATTCAAGTGGCCCCTCCCCCATCTGGTTTGGGAAAAGATTTCTTTGGAGAAAAGTGGAAAAAAAACTATTTAATAAACAAACAAAGTGCCCACAAGCACAAAAAACAAATATGAAACAACAAAACCTCTCACCGCTCTGAAGAGAGATGGCAAAATTGAGAAAGTCCTTGCCATGGTTGTAGCTCAGCTCGCCCAGTCTCTTATCAGTCCCTCCGGCACTGGAAAATACTGTCCTGGGCCCCGGTGGGCCACAGGTGTGAGATCTGCGTGTTTTCTGGTTTTTCAGTCCAGAGCAGGTTTAAACAGTCCCAGGAAAACAAAACAAAACAAAAACAGTCCAGGGAACTTCTCTGCCTCAGCCAGCTATAAACTAACTAAAAGCACAGGAGATCTCTGTCCCTCTGTCTGTCCATGCTGCAGATGACACAGTCCAGGAGCAGAATGCGGAGGAGTGAGAGCAGTTTCTGAAAACAAACCATGTGCTTGTCCTCCTCGCTTCTTCGCTCTCAGAACTAGTCTTAAAGGTATAGAACACAATATCCGACCTAAACAGAACAGATGGTTGGGGATACAAGCATCATAAAGTCACCCTAGGACAGATACGTTCCATTGTATATCCTGAAGAAACTCCAGAGGTTTCTGGCCTTGAGCCAGAGGAATCACTAAGCATTATTCTTTGGGACTGACTAAAGGACCCAGCTTGTTTCACACCCATCTAGACCATCACCTGTCTAGACCACAATGTGCCACACTGCTCATGACAAAGATGCTTTAAGAGACCATGTGAAAAGTCTGCTTAAGTAAAGACAAGGCAACACCCACTGGCCTCCGTTCCACAGCTACTTCATCTTAGAAAGTAAACAGGCAAGTCCAGCATGCTCTACCCTTGAAGAAAATAATACAAACCACTTCAAGATTTCCTTTTCGTATAGTCTCATGACTTTCCTTGTTGCCAGCTCCCATGACTATACTATTCAATTGAAAGTAAATATCAGGAATTCACTTTATTGGCTGTATAATATCTTCTAAAAAACTGGTTTGGCTACAGTGGGCTAAGGCCAGATATACCTTAAACTCATTATGTTATGTTACTTAGGCAAATATTTCCTACATTTTAAGCAATATATAAAGATCTAGTTGCAATACCAGATTATTATTAATTGTGACTCATACGTGATACACAACAGGGGGTTTGGACTCTGTCTTTGCATTATGTGTTGTATTATATATGTATTATGTTTGCCATAAAAAGCCCTGGGAAATTAGTACTTCACTGAGATTTTCTGCAGCTTTAACTTTTGAGATAAAGTCGCTATGTAATTACTAAAAGCAAAAGAAGTCCTGCATTAAATTTCTTTTGAAGTAATTTTTTCCTCTGAAGAAAAAGTGAAATAATAAATTGTTTTCTTCTTCTTCAAAGTCAGACAATATGTAGAGAGATTTTTCTAGCATTATTCATTTACTCTAAAACTTTATATGAAAACTGTGTCAGAAGTTTAGCATTATTTTCTTTTTCATCATGAAAGCTGTCATGCTAAAGTCTCTTACTTGATACCTATTTCCCTTCATCCAACATTTGTCCTTGAGTAACTAATGAAGGAAGTTATGAGGGCTTTTTTATGTAGTAAAAAGCCTCATTGTAAGTGCTCCTCACCTTGTTGCACCTTCTTGAACTTGAAGCTGGCAGAAAAGATTTTGTTGTGGTTCTTTGGCAATTTTAATTGCAGAAAAGAGACTATATAGTGCATGCGCCTGACTCAAAGCTACCCAAGAAGCAGCCTAAGCCACTGTCTTACATCTTAATCAGTTCATTCTATTGTTACATAAAAAGCTATTATTTGATGCATCAAAATCTTCACTTCAACAACACTTCATTATTAAGGAATTTCTTTTTTGATTCTACATTCACAAAAGACATTGAGGGTAGGTGATTTTGTAGAATTTCTTTAAACTCAGCAACTTTTTTTATTGGTTCATTTAACCAGAAATTACCTCTAGGCCATGGCAATATTTAGGTTTCAGCCCACATTACAGTCATTGACATTTAAATCTTGTTCCCATCACTGAAGTCATCAGTTATTGTGCATTGTTTAAGTTTTTTGATAGGAGATGATGAGTCATCAACTGCACTATCAAACATCAATTTCCCCAAGCATTTAGACATTTCAAACTTTTATTTTACTACTTCAGGTTGTTAGTCAGAATCTGTCCATTGGGGGCCATAGATTTAAGCCATGTCCTTACTGCTTGCTTCAGATTCTTTCATGCCCTTTTGCCTGCCCTCTAAACCAACAGACAGATGTATTTAGGATGCTTTTTTTATCTATAGCCCTGCTAGCAGGGTATTGAGCTCAGCATATTGCTGATACTCGGCCTCAGAACCACAGCTACATCATATCTACACAAGTGATGTGTAGATGTAGCAGGTGTAACTCCTATTATATAAAACACAATTCCAACATAGCCTAGGGTTTGGTTCCTCTTCTCACTGCAAACTGCAGCTTCAATATCCAAAACTCCAGACATAATAAAATGATTATTTCTTAAACTGTGTTTGCTTTTCTAAGGGCAGTGTTGTTTTGGGTGGGGTTTTTTTGAGATTCAGGTTTTTCAAGAGAATGTAAGATGAATTTGAGCACCCCAAATTAAAAAGATGCTACAAACCTGTTCTTGTGTAAACAAGGTAACTAAAACTCCAAACCATTTTTATATACTAAAAATAATAAACCAGTTGCATTTACATGTCACCCTATACTCAAGTCAGGAATATTTTTCTAGCAAAATATGATCTGCAACATTATTTCAATATTCTCTGGCCAGCCTGTATTTGTGCTTGGGATTGACTTGTGGAGGACCATACCCTTGAATTTGTTGAATATTGTGAGGTTTGCATAGCCCCACCTCTCGAGAATTTACATGTCCCTCTGGATGCCCTCCCTTCTTTCCAGCATGTTGACTGCACCACACATTTCTCTGTTGCTGACAAAGATGTTAAACATTGCCAGTCTCAACACAAATCCCGACCAGTGGCAGGAATGCCACCCATCACTGGTCTTCACTTAGACACCAAGCCATTGACTTTTTATTGTAATGCATGTTATGTTTTATTGTAATGCATTTTAAAATGGACTGCACAAGTTGGCATTTAAAATTTAAACAATATAAAAAAGGAGAAAAGGTATAGTAACATACTTTGTTCATTTGCTAGATACTGAAGACATTCTAAGATATCTAGGTGGCAAGCAACTACAGTACCTTATCTTTCTTGTGTTAGAAAGTAGAAAATCTTCGGAGTAGAAATGAACCATTGATTTATTGATGTTGCTATAGCATAAAAATGAAATATAACATATATCAGGACCACAGACAGAATGAATGAAGGAAAGCAATGAAAATAAATGAAGAGGCTGAGTGGGATTAATTTTTGGAGCAAATAAGTGGGATACATAGTCTTCAGGAACAGCATGAAAATATTGAGCAATCATTTCATGTTAGAGAACAGAGAAAGAGGTATGGGGATAGGTATGATTTCACTATAAACACATTTGTTTCTACTACACAGTACCCACATGGCTGAAAGAACAAAACCAGGTGAAGAAAAACTGAAACCATAACAATGAGCCTAAAAAAAAGTCATGTAAAATGAATTAGGCTATTAATCAGCATCCTTTTTCTTGGTTAACTAATATTTTTTAACCAATATTGGTAAAATTTTTTAGGTTTTGTTTCAGCAAACTTAGCATACTTTTGTCTTTTGTTTTCATAACCAACTTTATCTTCAGTATTCAAAACCCAGGAGGCTATTTATTTAAGCAGTACCTAAATCTTAATTCAAAATGAAGTAACACACAAATATTTCATTCACTCTTAGCAGGCACCTTCTTATCTGTAAAGGCAGACAAAAAATCAGTTTGCTTTGTTTCACAATGTGGGGAATGTGTGGTAGTCCTACAGTTCTCTTACTATAGAACTAACACTAAATTATGCACATGGTTATAGGAAATTTTTCATAAGGGTAATTAACACATGACTCATAGAAGCCTTTGGACACTGGCTTCCTTCCATTTCAAATGTTAAAAGTGTAG
This sequence comes from Hirundo rustica, assembly GCF_015227805.2. Lineage (NCBI taxonomy): Eukaryota > Metazoa > Chordata > Aves > Passeriformes > Hirundinidae > Hirundo > Hirundo rustica. The sequence continues at coordinate 10,621,832 of NC_053451.1, read as the reverse complement.
AAGTAACTAAGTTGATGATATGCAGTCACTAGGCCAATTGAAAATTAAGATTTATTACTGATGGGAATATGATATTGAAGCAAAAAGAAGAATGAAAATTTTTGCTGAATTCTTTAGAGAAAAAAGTGCATGTCTGTATTTTTCTCATTGAAGTGATTAAAGGAAATAAATTATAAAATTAAACTAAATATATATATTATTTAAATTAGCTTCAAAGTTGACTAGATTTTGTTTCTACATAAGAAAATGAAGACAAAACCAACAACAAAATAAAGCAAAAAAGACCCTCCTCCCCCCAGAGATTTTCCACTGAATCTTAGTAAATGCAGAGTTTTTTTTTTCAACAGTTTTCCTAAAATCAAGTTCTAAAGAATTCTTTGCATAAAAGGAACATAAAAGCATCCCATTCTACAAAGGAAAAATTACTTTTTTTAATGACTTGGAGACTGAAAAATAATGGAGTATGTGGTTAACAAATTGGCATATATTACGGCATGGTAGTGCAGGTAAGAAATGTATGTGTTTAATATTTAGGGTAGTAAGTTATTCCAGCAGTTCTTCGGTCACAGTATGCTAAAAAAAGAAAAGAGAAAAATTAGTTGTTTTCCTTATTTTAGAAGTTCTGGGGATTTTGTTGGGTTTGGTTTTATGTTTTATTTTTTGGGGTTGTTTTTTTGAGTAGTATTTATAAAAAGTTTTACAGACATTGGTAAAAAAAAAAAAGAAATATTTTGAATGATGATACCTAAATACAGAACATTGCAAATACTTGCAGCAAATTCCTAAACAACCTCAGGGAAAATAGATTTGAAAACAGACATCTACTGAGTGTAAGGGGAAGAGATGGTATCTTATCCTTCCTCTTAAAGGTCTTCATTAAAAGGATTGCATAATTGTATCACAGAATGACTTAGTTCTGCACACAAAACTATCCAAACCTGAATAAAGCCATCCTTTAAGATGGCTTACTGAAAAAAAAAGTGGATATTTACCCCACTCCGTGACCTTCAAGGAACTTACAGCCTTCAGGCATTTTTCTATACAGAGTAATCAAGATAAATCTACCTACTGTTTGTAGGATTTAAATTTGGAAAACAGAAATCTGCAGAAGGACTACCAGAATGCATTATCCCATGTGCTCCATACCTTTCTGAAAGGAAATATTTGTAACAACAGTGAGATGGAAGAGGGAAGGTTGATTTTTAACTGTTTAACATGTCTTTGGACAGGGAAATGTGCCTTATATGCACTCTAACGTTAGTAGAACACTTCCCATAAATCTGAGGAGCTGAAAACAATTCCCACTGAAACTTTGGAAATTGTGTCTCTTCATCACCACTGAAGTGTTGCCTGCTGGAAGGGCTGAGTAATTAAGTGCTTGCCAGTTCAGCACAGTGTGGAAGCAGCTGTCTGCTCGCTCAGGTGAGAGAATTGAATTCTGGAGAGCTCTTGATTCACTTTCTCTGGCTTGCTCTTAAAAGGGAAGATCTATCCTTCATGATCTTCTCTTGGTTTTCCATCACTACCCTATGCAAAGCTTCCCTCCAGAGAGTTCTATTCACCTCTTCCTTCTTTGCTACAGACATTAGGTTGGTGGGGTATTGCAAAGTTTCAAATGAAAGGAGTTAAAAGGGATTGGAGCAAGTCACTGGTTATATTCTGATACCTTAGAAAAAAAAAATAGCTATTTTAGACCCTCTTTCTGACCTTATTTTAATAAACTAAGCACATTGTTTTCTTATTGCCAAATATCTAAGCAAGCAAAAGAAGGAAAACACGGAAAGTGAGGGCACTGAGGCATAAGCTGGTAGGAAAGAATATATTCAGTTGCTAGCAGCAAGACATTTCATTTCAGCTTTGTAGGAGATTCTTAACATGCAAAAAACATGAATTTAAAAGCCAGTTTCTGACTGGGGAGGGAATTTTATTGAAATTTGAACCCTTGCAGACATTTATAAGCTCAGACATTAGAACTGAAAAAAGCCTGTTAATATGAAATTGCCTGCAGGACTTTGAAGTCAAATACCTGGTTTCATATCTTTTTTTCTCTATATTATTTTGATTTTCTCTTTTGTTTTGTAACACTCTCTGATTCTGTCCTTTCTGTTTTATTTCTGTTTATTCTTGTGAAGCATATTTGTAATCACTTTGATCTCAACCTCAGATTCCTTCATTTCCACTGAAGAAAGTGTCATCACTAGAAGTAATGCTAAAGAATAATTTAAAAACTATATATATATATATATATTAATAATAATAATAATATGATATGCTTAATTAATGCCTAGTATATATCTATATATATTCAGCATTAATTCTGCTTTCCAGTTATATTCTATTATACTGGTATAATGTTACATCACTTTGTGGTACTGGAAGCCTCAAGGAGCACATGCTTTATGTTGTAGTGTACGTTTTTACTTTTCCATACCGCAGTTGTGTATTCCACATTTACCTCCAAACTACTGTTTCTTGAATTATATTGTTGGTGACATAACGTTTAAGTAATTGTTTTCCTTTAGCATCCAAAACATTTCCCTATGTATGAGGCAAGCAGTACATCTTTAATGAGGGTGTAGAACTTAATCAGTTTTTCTTGATATGATCACTATCCAAAATGATTTCCAGTCACACAAAAAAGTGACTGAAGAGCAATTTCTTTTATTTATTTTTACATTTAAATAGACCATCAACCCCTGCTTTCTGTCTTGTTCAGATTTGGTACCTTAATGAAGAACCATTTTCTTTATCAATAAAACATAGCTTGAATTTTTATCTAGAAAAAATGAGATGGCAGTTCACATAAATTCTATCCTAGAGAATGAAAGAGCTTACCTGCTTATGTTTGCTAGTAGAGTTTTCCTGCTTGTTGACTGCTGTGTTTGCCCGTTTTCCTCTCCTTTTTTCTATGGCTGTTGTTAAGTGAAAGCAGCTTTCTCCTGCTACTTTGCTAAATATTATTGATATTAATGTTGACCATGATCACTTAGTGAAAGGGCTTCTAATTAAACTCTAAAAGCTGTTCCCAAAGCATCAGCCTCATCATTAAAAGTTTCCCAGGAAAACATCTTTCTATATCTTATTGCTTTTACATTGCTTGCCCAAAGAAGCATAAAATGACTGCATGCAATGTCTTGTAAAAACCTAGCAATTTTCCTCTTCCATCTGCTTCCTACTTCATTTTATGTCCATTTCTGTCTTTTATTTCTGCCTTTTCCCTCTATGTTCATATTTTCCCTCCCATCATCTATTCCTTCTCTTTTCTATTTTAAAAAAGAACAGGACAGAGAGGAATGAAGTTGTCAGAAGCAAATGGGTTTTGTGAAATAGCTGTTTTACAGTTCAGCAATGTTAAACAGAGACTGACTGTGTTGTACAGGAAAATTTAAGAACATCATTAATCCAAAATAGCTGGTTTTGACTAAAGGGTATTCTGTAATAATGTTTAGTACCTAAAATCCATTAGGTTTCATTCTTTCTACTTTCATCGCTCCAGTACAATCATATTTCTCAGTTATCACAACTTTTTTCATTGAAAACTTTCTTCATGGTTCAGAAATATCCAGCTACGGGTCAAGAAAATTTTTGAAAACATCCTGAAAGAGTAAGTTCAAAAACCATTTTGAAACAAAATAATGAAAACTGCTCTAGCAATAAAGGTAAAGTTTAGGAAAGATTTTCCCTGCACAAGGGCTTTTGGTACTGAATATTTTTTAAGTTTTTAAAGTGAAAAACCCTAATTTTTTTCACTTCTGCCTGGAGGAGAGCTGATTAGTTAACAATTAATTCTGAAGCCCTTTTTGGCTCAGGAGAACTCTATGTATTTGTGGGTTTCAGATGGCTAATGAAAATGTTACTGCAATAACAATTATTTTAAAAATATTTAGTATATTCCTGTTAAAACCCCAACAAAATAGGACACACAGAAAAGAAAAAAATAAAAAAATTAAAATGCTACTGAGTAGTTTGCCTGAGAAAATACCTACACATAAATACACTTGCAGGTTAAAGTCGAACAAATAGAAATGTCAAGGAAGGAATTCACACTGTTATAATAAGGTTTTTCACATCCTGGCACTGATGAAATTGGCCATCCCTGCATTCTCTTTTCACCTGCCTGCCCCACTGTTACAGAGAGCAGTGGCCACTTCAAACAGGATTAGCAGAAGTTCTTATCTCATTGAGCAAAATATTGCCTTCAAAGTCACACCTTAAACCAAATTTCCCAGTCCTCTTGTCCTCAGGCACTTAGAGATCAAATTATGTATCTATATATCCAAGAAAAGAAAGGAGAAACATTAATTAGGGGGAAAAAAAATATCAAAAAACAATATACCAAGACAAACCAAATCAACCCAACCAACCAACCAACTCAACAAAAATACGCAAACCAAATAAAAAACCCCCAAAACTCACAAAAAACAACCCCACAAAAATTACGGCATTTCCTTTTCCTTTGTCCAGCACTGTATGGAACAGGTATGAGAACTGAAATCTTCTCCCAGATTCAGGCCTTTTTCTTTCAACTAGATTAACTACTGAGTCAAACTCTGCAAGGGGGACCAGCAGGGAACAAGAGCTCCTCCTAAACACTGATGTGAGAAGTTCATGTGGCCCAAAGGTTTTCTATGATGTTTAGATTGTTAAAAAATTCATATCATCACCAAGAATAATCTGCAAAAATATGTATTAATTTTGACATCTTATACTACTGCAAGGGGGAAAAATTTAAAATGTACTCCATAAAGACAGAAAGAAAATTACAAATGTGGGAGTTTTACATATGATTTTACTTTAAAATGTTTGGTTTAGCCATTTATTTAAATTGTATTCTAAAATTAGCAAGAATCAATGCTTGAAATTTTAATTTGTTTGTTTCGTTCTTCTTCTTGCATTGGATTCACGTGGCATTTTGGAAAAGAGTAAAAGCATATCATTGAGCCAAGATTGACTTTTAAGGGTTTTTTTCTTTTTAAATAATATTTTTTAAAAATATTATGATGCATTTACCTAAGATTGAACCCCTATATTTGCATATGGATACCATTGCAGCAAATTAACAGAAGAAGCATGCTTTTAAAAAAAATAAAATATCAAAACAAAGCAGCAATTTCTGGTGCATCAGTTTCTACAGTAAAGAAATTGATAGAAGAACGTACAATTTTTGTCTCTTTTTTAAAAAATGGGTTTGGAATTATTGTGTTATTTATTTTCTAAGTATGTCTTTAAGATGTTTTACAAGCTCATGAAAGGCTGACAAAACAGAGTGGAAAGGATTCCTCTAATCACTTTTGATGAATACTTGTTTTCATACCTATTAACTGTGCAATAAATGGGAGCTTGTTCTCTTGTGCAGTCATTGCTGGGGGCTTGCAGGAGCCTGTGCTCTATATTTCTAACTACCATTGAATTAATTATATAAAATTTCTGTTCAAAAATTCCCCTTAAACTAGCAGAAGACTATTTGTGCCTCGATCATCACATTCATTGAGTTGTGCTTTGTGTAATTTCACCGTGTAAATATCAGTTTAGAATCAGTCCTTTTGATTCTGTTTTGAAAGATTTCAGGAGTAGGGAAACACACACTTAGTGCCACTTAGCTCTAGGCAACGATGTCACAACTTATGTGGGAACCAATTACAACTAATTACAGTTTGACTAACCTTCTGTGCCATTAAAATTCTTGGAGATTCTCCCCAGCTTCTGTTCTATACTAATTCTTTTTCTAATAACGCATCTGGTTTGGGAGGCTTTGCTGTTTTGATTTTGTTTGTGGGTTTGTTTTGTTTTTCTTTTTACTTGGAATATCGTTATCAACCAGAAGAAAACAGAGATTTCGGAAATGGATGAGAATCCAAAACAGATCCAGTACTAACAGTCTGCCAGTGACCCCACAGCAAGAGCCAAGCAGTTTCAGCAGTGTTAAAGTATTCATATTCAGCATTTGCTTCAGTAGTTGATTTTCTTTAAATGACAATCAAACCCTACAAAATAAACAACCCTTCAACACTGTGAAAAGGTTCTGGAGTAATATTGCCTTGGAGCAACTCAGATCACTTCTGAGATACTAAACATAGCACAACGATGATTCCCCAGCAACTAATGGGAAATAATTTTTTTCCAGGGAAAGGAAAATAAAAAAGTGAACGCATTCCAGGACTGTAGTAGGAACTGAGTTGTTGCAAAAGCAATTAGATGGATGAAGGTGCTAGACATTTCAATTATCAGATCTGAGAAATATTTGGGAATATGATGGTGAAAAGGATCTTGGGACGGTCTGATTGAGAAGGAGAACTAGAACAAATATAAGGAAGAAAATAAAGAAGTAAAATAGAAGGAAAGGAAGGGTAGGAAGGAGACAGAGGAGGAAATAAGGAGAGAAGAAGGAAGGAAGGAAGGAAGGAAGGAAGGAAGGAAGGAAGGAAGGAAGGAAGGAAGGAAGGAAGGAAGGAAGGAAGGAAGGAAGGAAGGAAGGAAGGAAGGAAGGAAGGAAGGAAGGAAGGAAGGAAGGAAGGAAGGAAGGAAGGAAGGAAGGAAGGAAGGAAGGAAGGAAGGAAGGAAGGAAGGAAGGAAGGAAGGAAGGAAGGAAGGAAGGAAGGAAGGAAGGAAGGAAGGAAGGAAGGAAGGAAGGAAGGAAGGAAGGAAGGAAGGAAGGAAATTAGGTAATTTTAAGAAACCATGTCATCATGATTAGGCCATAATAAAACAAATAATGATAAGAAATTATTTAATCTTATTTATGAGTATTTGAATTCCCTCAAGAACTAGACAGACACATAAAATTAGAATACTAGGCTTATGATGTAGAGTACTATTACAAACCTATAGGACAAAAATCAGTTTTCTCAAAGTCAAAAGAAAGATACAAGTGGAAAGAAATTTGAAACACTTTTGTTGGATAAATCTTACATGATATTAGCTAACAGGGATGAAACAGTCTGATGAGAGCTAGATGGAAAATAAGCTGTGCTCACATTCCTTATGAAGAGACATTTATCCTTTTCTCCTAACTGCAGAGGGAGCCCAGATGACCAAAAGCTATAGATTAAACAGATTTATGCTTGAAGTATCTATGACTACCATAAGTTAGGTCTTACTAAAAGCATTGTCTATATTCATTTAACTAATAAAATAAAGGCTTTTAAAAGGAATACAAAGGGAATCCTCTCCTGCTCAGTGATGACAGCTGTTGATCCCAAGGAGACAGAACTGATTAAAGACTTTTTTGCTTCCAGGTTCATTGTCATCAGACACTTAGAAGAATACATTGCAATGACACAGACTAATTTTTTCCTTTCAACAGAAGTAGAGTGTATTAAAGATTAGGTAAGACATATGTTTTCAAGTTGGCTGGGTGTGATGAAATTCACTATATCACAGTCTGAGGATTGCTGGAGTAATCCCAGAACCATTTGCACTTGTCTTTAAGACCTTGCAGAAAATAAGCAAATCCAGAAGTGTAAAGCTAGTACCCACTATAAAAGTGGGAGGGTAAGAAAAGGGAAAAAAGGACAAAAAGGGAAATTATTGTCCAGTCAGCTTTATTTCTATGAGCAGAAAAATGCTGGAAAAATACAAGTGCTCTATAGCCAGCTAGAAGATAACCAGGAGATCAACATAGTCCAGTATGGATTTATTATGATACAGGCTTGTGATGACAATCTAACTGCTTTTACAGCAGAGAAATTGGCCTTGGGGTTGCAGAGAATTTGTAAATACTTCGGTATTACTAAATTTCTGGCATTTTCTCAGGTAATATGCTAAGGAAACATGGTCAAGACACAATGTCTGCTAAATGTCCTACTGATTAGAAAATTATCATTAAATAGTGATTATTTTTTCCCGGTAAAATAAAAATCTGAGTGCACTTCTATAATGATTCCAATCTTTATTTTTATTTTTATTTTTTCTAATTTTGATAAGAAGTGAAGACTAGGCATGAAATTTACAATTGACATCAGGCTGGGAGTATTTACAAGCATGACAGAGGCCAGGCTTAGAATGTAACATGATCACAGCCAATTGAAGAAACAATTTGGAAAGCAAAAATGCACTTCAATAGGACAAATTACAAGCTCCACACTCAGCAGAAATAATCAACAGCCATAAATATAAGACAGGAAACAGATGATTAGTCATCACTGGTACTGAAAAGAACCCAGGTATTTAATGGGCCACAAACTGAACATGAATCGACAGTGTCACATAATTACCATGAAGAGAAATACATTCTGGAATACATAGACTGAACTGATGTCCATAAGGCTGGTGACATGCTGTTGAGTTCTACTCAGCACCAGTTTGAACTCTGTCAAGAGGAATTTGCCACAGTTCATGAAGGATGTGACCCAGATGAAAGGGGTTCACCAAATTATTAGACCTGTGAAGACATTGGAAGACAAGTTAAAGAGGAGACAATGTGCACTAATAATTAAATGTATAATAAAATTGTTGTAAAAATAGAGTGAAAAGAAAATCTTTCCTTGGTAAAGACCAGGTAGGTCCTTTTGGGTAGATCCGCCTATGTGGGCATCACATCTTGATTTTTTTTTTTTACATTACTAGTGCAAGCTTTCTACAGTACTAAAGCACAGGAATGTATTTTGGGGAAAGTGATAGAAATTCTGTTATTCAAAGCCAAAGAAGTAACTGTCAGGGTGGCAGAATTATAGGTGATCTTCCCTTTCAATAACAGGTGATTCTTTATGTTGATGTATTTCCTTTAATTTCAGTTATGAGGCTTGCAAGAGTCTCAATTTATTTCTCTGCTTGCTTTCTGCTGATCCCAGCTCATATCTTCGCCTCCTTATCTTTTTTTTTTTCTGGTGTGTTTTATTTGGAGAACTCTTTATGATACACTTAGTAGAATTTTTCATAGATAATTGTCCCTTTTATTCAAAAGCTATATAGCTAAGAAGATATTTTAATGGTTTTATGAAAATGAATGAAGGAAACAAACTGATATATGTTATCAGTGGTATTTTTGAATTTTCTTTTCAGAGTCTACATTAGAGAAGTTTGAAAATTACTAAGGTGTACTTTAAATACATAACTTTATGTATTTTAATGTCTGGTCTTAATGTTTCAATCCATTGGTGAAAACTGGTGAATAATAGAACTATACTCTTTGAAACTTATCATCAATTTCAGAGGTACACAGAGAAAATAGTTCATTTTATTTGGTCTCATAATGTTTAATAAACCTCTACTTTTGATGTCAGATTTTTTGCATGCAGATTTTTTAATTAATCTGTAAAATACTGTTACTCGTTCTGCAAGTAATTAAAATTCCTGTAGAAAGAAGTATGTCTACTGTTATAAAAGACTTTTTAAATGGAAGTCTGGTATATACCTCCTTCATTATGAAAGGGAAAAAATAATGTCTGTATTACTGGCAATAACTCTTTTGATGTATAAATTTAATAAAGAGGTGGAAGACATTAAATTTTTTTTTTTTAAAAAAGTGTATATCAAAATCATCCATGACTGGAACTAGTTTGAGGTGTTCTTCACAACTCTCAGCAATAATACACCATTCTCAAGGCTTAATAAGCATCTTTCACTGTTGAACTACAACAGCTGGAAGAAAAGCATGCAAAACCATAATTTTTTTTATAAAAGGAAAAAGTGTGAAAAGGATGGCCTGAAGAGACAGAAATCTGCAGTAAGACAAGTATATAATTGTTTAAAGCACCCTTTAAATTTGTAAATTAAAAATAACATATAAATATTTCACTTCCATTTGCCTCACTTCATAATCTTGCAAGATCACGTTCAGCCACTGAGCAAGTGCTAATTGTAATCTGGAAGTGTGCTATAAATATGCAACAGTCCTCTCTCTGAAGGGCTGGGGATAAACACTGTGTTGTTGCTTCTTCTGAAAATGAATACAAAGCCTTGTTCTTATTATTTGATTTAGGAATGTATGGGCATATTTTTAGTTGTTTGTTCTACAGAGGTCTATTTGAGAAGTCTATTTTAGTTTTTCTATAATAGTTTTCAATTTAGCTTCAAAATGGCAAGCAGAAATAATTTGTATGTTTAGCAATGTGGAAAATATAGGCATTCTGTCAGTAAACTAAAGCAAATAATTCAGTTCTCTCTATAGTTGAATGGTAGGAAGTTTAACTAGAGATCTGATCAGTTCGGTTCTGACTTCCTTGAAGAACTCTGACCTAGCAAATCAGTCTTGATGGGTCAGTGCTGAACAGACACTGCCTGTCTCTGCCTCACGAAGCTATTAAAGAAAGAAAACAATGCCTCAACAGGGCTCCTTCCAAATGAAGTCTCTGCAGATTGTACCGTGGTGAGATGAGCACGTTTCCTCACTGCTTCACAGAATCTGAAATGATTGCAGTTAGTCCAAATAATGTCTGCAGGGGTATTTTTTGGAGAATATTTTAAAATCAAAACCTATGCCTACTGGGTGACTTATAAAAAGAAAAAATCCATTTCAGGGAAGGGACGAACTGCTGTGTGTTCCCCACAGGCTAATTCTTGAAATTGGCTTTTGAAATTCTTTTGCATTTGAAATGAATGACAGTCATTCACCTGTTTGTTTAGTCTGAGTTTCACATTCAGAGAAGTGGATAAGTGCTGTTTGAATGAAGTGCTCCAAAAAGTGCCCTTAAAGAGCCTCTAAGGATGTAAAATCTTTCAAATCAGATTTGGGGCATGAGTCCCTTCTTGAAGAATATTAAACTTTATGCAGTGAACGTGTCAAGCCAATTCTCAGCACAAAACTGGCTCCTCTTTTCTTGGAGTGATTACAACAGCCCAGATGTTTATGTACCCAATACTTTAGCCCATGCATTGTGACACGTTAACATGCTGCAACAACAAGATATAGTTTGGTTTTCTCCCTACAAAACACATTTGAAAGAAAACCTTTTTATTTATATTTTGAGTGTGGAGTTATGGATGGGGTGAAAATTTATCCTGAATGTCTACGACTGCTCGAACTGAATTTGGATTAGAATATGGAATTAATCTCCTATCGTTAGGAGATTATTTCCCCCACGTTATCGTGGGGGAAAAAAAAAAAAAAAAAAGTGAGAAAATTTCTGATGTGATTCATGAGAAGGGCATTCAGCATTCAGATTATGGCCAGGGAACAATGAAGTGTTCGTTACTAGAAATGTACACTACAAATGCCTCAAAGAGATTTTTTTATACAAAACCTTTTTAAAGTGTTCAGTTGAGTTTGAATTGTGAGCAGAACATGTTTTTGACTTTATCTCATACTTTGGTTTCTATTTGCAATAACCAGAATTAAATGTATGATTGTAGAAATGTCTTTGAAACAGTTTTTTCTCTGGTCAAATATGTCATCATTCAGAGGTTATATTTTAATGAAGTGTTTTATAGATTTTATCATAAGTCTGTGCATTCACCTATTAGTAAGATGAAATTGTGTTAATAAAATTATGTGACATCTTAAAATTAAGGATTAAAATATATCAAGATAGTACAACATTCTGTTTTTAATATTTCTGGTTATTTAAACATAATAATTCATACAACAATGATCCCCTGGGGTGTGATTAGGGCAAATTTTGAGAGTTAAAATTATATTTTTTCCTGAAACAGCAGTGATATAATTTAAGTGTTCTATCACCAGTAATTTGATTTGCTGTTCCTTATAATACCAGTAATAATAACAAATTCAATTGCTATTAATGGAAATGTCATATGCACTTTCATAAAGGTTTTATTGTAATTCTGTATTAATCAGTGTAACATTAAAATAAAGTGTTATCTAATTTGTATTTATTCAAGCATAAAGAAAAAAATCTATTATGATGTACTGCACCATTATATAATCTGCTATTTTAATAAAATATACATATGTACTTTTCTTACATTATAACGGATAAATATTGTACTAAAATGTTCTAGTTTACATCATATACAACTAAAAATATCATAGTGACAAGGTTAAATTTCATCAGTTTGTTCCTATTAAATCACGTCTTCAAAATCTTCAAGGTTAAAATGTGTTGAAATAGCTTTCAGGACTATGGTGCATCCCATCCATAATAAAGGAGCATTTTTATTTGAACAAGTTATCTTTATTAACACAGGGAGTTGACTAAAATACAGGTTGATACAGCAGCTTCTAACCTGTATGAGAGGTAGGTTTCCCTATTTTCATAATTAATAATATCAGTTTTTCTTACTCTTATTTTACATTCTCAGCTACAGTTACATAAAGTACTTCAAAACTGCAAAAAAGGCCCATGAATTTCATTTTGTCAATTTTTAAAGTATCACTGTGCCTCTATGATGAACCATTTATGGGGGAAAAAAATCACAAGGTAATTTCAAATATTTAAATTTTACGCTTCATTCATTCAGCAAAGATTGAATCAAACGTCAACTGTTATATTCCCATATTTCTTTTCTGTGAGGGTGATGAGGCTCTGGCACAGGTTGTCCAGAGCAGCTGTGGCTGTCTCATCCCTGGAAGTGTTCTAGGCCACTTTGGATGGAGCTCTGAGCAACCTGGTCTAGGGGAAGGTGTCCCTATGCATGGAATTGCACAATTGTGCAAGGGGGTTGGAATTAGATTTTTAGATGATTTTAAATGTCTATTCTATCTTGATCCATCCCTTGATCCTATGCAATTACCTCTAAAAAATTATAAATCTCAGGATTATGTAGCCTTCTGCATTATTTTGCATTTTTGAGAAGTCTGACTTCTGCAGCAGATCCATAAGTTTGGGTTAAGATATTTCCATCAGTGTAAGGTCTGGGTAAAGTTGAGCTCTCTGAAATGGACAAAAATAAACCAAAAGAAATACAAGCAGAGATCTAGAGCTAGCAGAAAAAAAAAAAAAAAAAAAAAAAAAAAAAAAAAAAAAAAAAAAACACAAACAAACAATAAAACCAAACCAAACCAAACCCAAAACCAAACCAATCAACCAACAAACAAAAACACAAGGCAGAGATATGAAAAAAAAAAAAAAAAAAAAAAAAAGCAGCACATTTGTACTTCATGTCTTTAGGCTCTGTTTTTTTCTCCCAGTCAGAGTCACAGAAAAGCTCTTACTTAATAGCACTTTTTCATAGTCATTTAAGATGTAAAAGCACTTCTTGACAGGGAGGTGTGTCTCACATCCTTTCTAAATTATTCTAATTCCATCTATAAGCCAATAAAACTTCAAAGCTTGCTTGAAAAATTATTCACTTTGAAAATGACAGATGAAATATTGCTTCAGATCAGCCAGAAACCAGGATTCTTGCAAGGATAGCAACAATCCTGCTCCTGAAACCCTTCAAGCCATAAATCCATTTCAGTAATATCTCCTATGTTATATTTATAAAAGCGGAAGTCATCCCCAGAAGACTCGGTTGGTAAGAGTGAGCATAAAAGATGATATCTTAAATTTAGGTTTCAGGGGACCTCTGAAGGTTATTTTCTCCTACCTTCTCTCAAAGCTGGATCAACTACAAACTGAGAGCAGGCTGCTCTTGGTCATTTTGTCAGGCTGAATCCTGACTGTCCAGTGACAGAGACCTCACGGGATTTCTGGGTATCCTGTGCCTCACAGAGAAAAAAATGTATTCTCATATCTGGATTTTCCCATGTTCAGTTTGTGCCTCTCTGCTCTTATGAGCCTCTGTGAACCTCTGGAGCCGCAGAAGCACAGAATCATTTAGACTGGAAGAGATTTCTGAGACCGAGTCCAACCTTTGGCTGGCATCTCCGCCTGGAAGACAGGTATCTGCTAGGGAGGGGCAGGGCCTCTCTAAGAATGGGGAATTCCAATCCCCTTCCTCCAAGTTATTATAATTTAGAAACTTAAAGGGGCTTTTCAGGCAGAGCTACGGGGAAAGGAATAACAGTTCTTTACTAGTAAGTATAACAAGGCAAACAAACAACAACAACTACAGCATTAATAATAAACAGAACCAGGAACCTCAAGGGGGTTTGTTTCACAAAGCCTGGGGCAGTCTGATCTCTTGGGACCCCAAGAGCACCAAGCTGGAGCGGTGGAAACTCCTGGGCTGGTGGCTGGAACAGCAGGATGTCCCTGGCAGGCAAGGGGGGTGTCCCAGGAGGTAGGGGGGTGTGGAGCTACAGCGCAGCACAAAGAGCAGTGCTGGAGAAGCTGCGACTCCTGGTCAAGGCTGGCCCAGCTCCTGCAGGGCAGGCAAAGGAGCTCTGAATTCCTGGGCACCCAAGCAGATGATAACAGATGTCCCAGGACTGGACTTTCTGTTGACAATGGACTTCTCCTGCAGCAAACCGCAGCCTGCACGTGCTCCCCAATGCCAAAAGCAAGAAGAGAAAAACAGCCCCCAGCTCCCCCAGCCCTGTCCTTCCCCCTCCACAAAAACCCTCATGTGATCTTCCCCCTCCCTCAGTGACGCCCTTTTGTGTGTGTCAAGCACCCTCTAAGCATCAGTACATTGTCTCTTAGTAACGTATGGGGAAAAAGTCTATAGGCAAAAAAAGAACAAACCCCCAACAACTGGTTACCATTTTTGTCAAATAGACCAGAGAATTAAGTGCCATGTCCAGGCTTTTCTTTAGCGCCTCCAGGGCTGGTGACTCTACCACATTCCTCGGCAGCCCAGTCCAATGTCTAACAGTCCCTTCTATGAAGAAATTCCTCCCGATTCCAGCCTGAACCTCCTCTGCTGCAGTTTGAGGCCATGTCCTCTTGTCCTGTCACAACTTCTCTAGGAGTAGAGACCAATCCCCACCCTCCTTTCAGGGAGTTGTAGAGAGCAAGAGGGTCTCCCCTGAGCCTCCCTTTCTCCAGGCTAAACACTCCCAACTCCCTCAGCCAAAGGACTCGTCAAAGGACTTACTCTCTAAATACTGATTCATTTTTCTGAATGTTTCTGACTTCATCTTTGTTGTACCAACAACCCACAACACACCAGGCAGCCAACAGAGCAGTAAGCTCCCTCTAAACCATCTCTTCCTTCATCTGAACATGTCTCACTGTCCCTTTTACCATGAGTAACACTTCATTCTCCCAGCCTCTGCCATTAAGAACAGACACCAGGGAGCCTGAGAGCAAACCCTGACTCTAAAGAGAAAGTTCAAAAAGACACTTTGAATTTTTCAGTTCCTTCATTTTTCAGTACACACACACACCTCTGCTGCCAACAGACCCAAAGAAATGTCTTTTGTGTCATAGAATCATAGAATGGTTTGGGTTGGAAGAGACATTGAAGATCATCTCATTCAAAGTCCCTCTGCCATGGTTGTGGACACCTTCCACTAGACCACATTGCTCAGAGCTCCATCCAATTTGGCCTTTAACACTCCCAGGAATGGGGCATCCACAGCTTCTCTGGGAAACCTATGCCAGGGCCTCACCACATTCATGGTAAAGAATTTCTTCCTAACCTCTAATGTAAACCTTCTCTCTGACAGTTTGATGCCATTGCCCCCTGTTCTTTCACTCCAGGCCTTGTAAATAGCCTCTCTCCATCTTTCCTGTAAGTTTCCTTCAGGTACTGGAAGGCTGCAAATAGGTCATCCTGAGGCCTTCCCTTTTCCAGGCTCAACAGTTCCAATTTTCTCAACCTTTATTAAAAGGAGAGGCGCACAGACCCAGCTGAGCTGTGGTTTTCATAATCCCATAACTGCATGCCCTGGCAATATGACTGCTTACTATCTGGATAACTTCTGTCTTTTACCTTTTCTAGAATTCCTTTTTAGCTATGAGCACATTCAGGATGTTCATAGTGAATCAAGACAGGGTTTTGCAGGCCTGTTGGGTTTCTGCCCATCAGAAGTGACTGCTTCTGTGTCCTGGAGAGGCTTTCCATGAAGGAAGACGCTCTGTGTCTATGCACATATCCTGGTACAGACCTACTGAGAGATTTTCATATTTCCTGATCTGTGCAGCAAATGGGTCAGGTCTATATGGTCCACCAGCATTTTGTTTTCAAACTGGAGCTGTGAAAAGAAAGGGAAAGCCAGATTCTCTCTGCCCCTTTCTAAGACAACAATATCAGAGTTCCTTGCAGATGTTAATTAGGGGTACTTACAAACTGAACTTTTCACTTTGAGACAAATTCTGCTCATTTATATCATCAGTAAGTCCCATATGTTTAAGTACTTTCTTCACAGTGAGTAATCAGGTGTTGTTGCTAATAGTCATCTTCAGATCACAGATGGTCATTGGGAAAAGTGTTTTAAAGCTATTATTTTTCTCATGGTGCAGCATTAAGTTATATAACCATCATCTTTAGTTCTACTGCCTCCTTATTGATTTAAAGCATGGATTTCAAAATTGTGTATATATATTTATATATGTATGTATATATTCAATGTTGTACCTCAGCTGGTGTGCCGCTTCATTCCAGTCACCAGCACTAAAGGGAGTTTTTGAATTAATGTAGACCATTAGTAAATGAAAAAAAAGCAATTCAATACAGCACAGCAGGAAGAAGACGCAATACCCACAGCACTGGAAAAATATTTTAAGAAGGGCAGTTGTTTGTTAAGAGCTAGGGTATTCAGAATGACAATTTAACAGAATGGTGTAATAAAGATCAGAATTGTGCTGAACGATAATAAAACCCAGAACTCAACAACAACAAAACCTATAAAGTAAAATGGCATGTTGTCCCAAACCAGACAGTTGATTATAACCTTGGTCAAGAACAGATCTAAGAATTTTTTGCTTCTCTATGCCTTCATCCTCAAGGTACATGCATGAAAGTATCTAAGCACTTCAGCATAAAACTTTTAGTCAGCTAACTTGAAGTACATGTTCTTAGAGCCTTGGCTAAACCCTTGACCACTGTTATGGGACATGCAGGAAATATTCTTGTTATTGCATACAACATTTTCAATATGCTGCCAGTGAAAGGTAGAATAAATACTAAAAGATTTTTGGTTTTTAATTCCTCATATTAAAAACAGGATTGCAGCTGGAACCTACCAATTTCAATCAGGATTGTAAAGAGGATTTCCTGTATCCTAGGGAAACACCATCTGGAATCTCTTTTAAAAGGAATACTATTTTTTTTTCTTTATTAGTACTGACTTGAGCAGAATATTGCAATGTATTGAATTCATGTACAAGACCCAAATTTTCCACTTCTCACTAAGGGGAAACAGCTTCCCATTAATAAGTCCTTCATTATTTTTTGCATCATTGAAGGGACTTCTCAGTTCTTCCCTAAATTCAGCCTGGAAGCTGGCTGGATGTCAGAAGATGATTTAACCTTCCCACAATTTTGTTTTCAGCCTCTTGAGAAGGCACATAGTTTACTGTGTACAAAGTAGAATTTCTGCTTCATATTCAGAACTTTTTTCATAGCCTACATTTCAGTAATCAAAATAAAACATGTTTGGAAAGCATTGCTAGATACCAAGAAGGGCAGAAGAAATAAACAGGGTTTTGAATAACTCCAAGGATGAAAAAAGAGTTAAAAAACATGCTAGGGATCTGTGCATTGTCCTGAGTAGAGTTAGATGCTCCTCTGGAAGCTGATGGCTACTTCATGTACAGTTCTCCTGGGCCTGGCCAGAATTCCTGCTGGCATTTTCGCTTTATCAACAGTAATGGCAGATGAATGAGTGAATGAAATCTAAAAATGTACTTTTCAACAAGATAACTCTTTACATCTACTCCCATGGCATGGCACAGCATTGTTTCTTTCAGTGGAGTCCTAAAGACTTTCTGAAGGTATATTTTTCTCTTCAGTCCCCAGTGTTTCTGGGACAACCTATTCACCATTAATGTCTTTGAATTATGCTAGAGGAACATAAGTGAAAATACTGACTTACCAAACATCTACTGACATGCAGATGAGAGAGACTTTCTGGTCCACTGGGGCAAAGCATGGAGACAATGATTACAAACAACATGCCTGTGTATGGCAAGTTGTACATGACTACCAGAAGTTTTATTTTTGTGTCATGAAAGTGGTTGTTATGCTATGTCCTGGTCTGAGCTGTGACTGTAATGCACTCTGAAGTTTAGGTTTTACGTGATGTCATGTGTTCATTGAGCTTAATATTTATTGCTCTTTGTCAAAGATTACAAGTTTTGTTAAAAAGAATACAGATAAATCAGAAAGTCTGAGAGCTGACAGATACCTCAGGAAGAATGGCTATTCTGATATGACAGTCCATACCTTTGAGGGACAGCACAAGGACTGGGATTCTCAGCATCGATGGTGACCCCCTTAGCTTGCTAGTCCTGATGAATTCCAGTTTTTCTGAAGTTCTTCTGGACCCTACAGTGCCCAAAGAAGCACCACCAAAGAAGAACCATTGTTCCAATGCAATGAAGTGCAGCTCTGCGTCTCTTTTTTGCTACTCTACCAGCTCCTTCAGTTTTCTCTCTCTCGTTGGTTTTAAGAAAATTTACTTGAACTGTTTTTAATATAAATAATTCCAGCCTAAGCAGGGGCATATACCATCACACACAAAGAAAAATCACCATCCCTGGGACTTCATTTGATTTTTTTTGGTTTTTTTTTTTTGGGTTTTTTTTTTTTGTTGTTTGTTTTTGGGGTTTTTTTGTTTGTTTTTTGTTTTTTGTTTTTTGTTTTTCCCCCAGCCATCATTATCAGCTCATGAGGGAAGGGCAAAGGACCTAACAGATATCTGAAGTTTCTGTTAATTTGTACTCAAAAGTTTTTTTGCCATCTGACTGGCTGGTTCATTTCAGCTGGAAATGCATTTTTACTGCTTTGCTTGAAATCTTAAAAATTTGTAGATGTTTGTGTCTTGTATTCCTCACACTGCTTCTGTTCAAGGAATCCAAACATGAGAAGAGTTTGTTCCCAGATTATCTAGTCTTGAGATCTCTCTAATCTGTAGGAGATAAAAGCAAGGGACTGTTCATTGTCATCCCTCCCCCACCCATTATTGTCTCTTTTCCCTGCTATAAATCAAGGTATTGTCTATTAAAGAATTATGTTTACATTTTCCCAACTTCAGAGGGACAGTGTAACCTTTGATTCCATGTGAGAGAACTCCTGGCCAGAACATTGCACAGTCTCCACAAGTCTTTAGCTGACCTTCAGTGACAACTATGATGATGAAAATGCCATCTCCTACTCAAAGATACTACAGAATCAATGCACAAAATGGCTAAGTTTGGTACATATTTCTCGTACTCTTTGATTCCAGGCTGGAAGGTAACTTCTCCTCTCCAATGCATTCCCAAGAGCCTTTTCATCAGATCTAAAGCTCTAATTAATTAAATAATCATGAAAAGGTTAGTCTTTCACTTTGAATCAGACTCCCTGAAACAAAATCTATACTGAACAGAAAAAAATAAATGTAGGAAAACCAGCTGGTTAATTTGAAAGTCTACACTAAATATTCAGAAGTGAGAAATATGAATCTTCCCTCCTTTACTTGCAGACATTTCACTGACTTTCCATGGAGAAATTCTTATCTGTCAGGAAGGCAATTATCAGATTGTACATTGGGGAAGAAGTCAATATTTCTTCTTCTTCAGTACTCTGAGCAAGTCCCTATACTTCTTTCCTCTCTTTACCAGACTGGGATTTTTACACTGGAAGTGTATACCTAGACTGAAGTAATATAAGTTCCTAATTCCAATAGCGTGCACTTGAGAAGTGGGTGACTACTTAGCCTGGAGACAGTGATGGATTTAAACCATTCTGTTATAGACTTATCCAACAGTGCAGCAAGTCTCCAGTTTTGGTTCAAAAATTATAAATTCAAAACCTATTCTTTTGAACCTAAATCTATGTGCTATGCATGTCTTATGATGATAATTCTGTATGTAATGTTTTCAGAAATAATCTGCTGCAAAAAATATATTCTCCTTCATCAAAGAACTTTACAGAATTCCTGAGACAACTGACATATCTTACAAATGTATTTCAATTGCTTATCCCTTAAAGACCTAGTTTAACAGGGTGAAACAATGGCTTTTGTGGATGCATCACAAAGAAAATACAAAGAAATAGTCAAATAATCACCCGTTGCTTGTTGATTCATCTTTTTCAAGCCAAATTATCACTAACTTCATTGTGTCTTCTGCTACGTATAATGTTCAAATTTTTAAGTAGGATTTTAAGTGGGATTGGTTCCATAACCCCTAATATACGCAATTCTTCACAGTAACAAGGTTCTCTACTAGGAAAAACCTACTAAGAGTTGCAGATCAATGCCAAGCTTTTTGTAGCTGTTTAATAGAATTTCAGAGGCTTTAAAGTCAAACAAAATATGAAAGCATCTTTATCAGACATAGAAGTAACTCTATTTAATTTCACCCTCACACAGGTTGCTAGATCTAGATGAAGACTATATAATTGTATCAAATGTAGCACAAAAGGTAAAGTTGGGGGTTCTTTTGGTATTTGGTTTGTTGCTTTGTGGGTTTTTTTTTTTTTTTTTTTGGTGGTGGTGGTGGTCGCGGTCATGGGGTTGGTTTTTTCTTTTTTTGTTTTTGTTTTGTTTTTTTTTGTTTGTTTTTTTTTTGAGGGGGGTTTTTTGTTTAGGACTTCTTTTGCAAAGGAATTAAGAAATCCAAAGACCATACTGAAGACACTTTGAACACTCCCTTTCTTATAAATACTTTAGGTCCCTTTTCACATCTTCAGCTAAATATTTTGTGATAGATGAAGTACATGAGATCAAATAGACGCTCTATTCTGTGAGTCAATATCTTCTTGATTTTCATAGTATTTCTCACTATTTCCAAAGAGGGCCTGCTAGTGTGGGAAAGGCAAGTAGGAATTATTTGTTTAAGGATAAAATTTTATTTCCTGTGAATAAAGGAAAAATAATAGGCAGAGTCACTCATTCTTTTTACATTCTTGCAAGTAGCACATACATGCTGCAATACAGAACCCACACAGATCTCCTTGTTTAAAATGACACTATTAAAAAAAATTACACTCATAAAAAGTATGACAAAGGACTCTTTGAATCTCTCCATCTTAGCGTTTCTAAAAACAAGGTAAGTAGAATTGTTCTCCAGAGAAATTTTATCTAGGGGGAAAAAAAATGTCTACCAAAACCTTCTTGCAAAGACACACAATTTTATTTCAAAATTGAGAGAAACTTTCATTCCAAACCACTTTCTTCTAATGTTTTCCACTGTAATTAATTTAGTCCTTTTTTTACAAGGTTTAAAGACAAACCAAATCCTAAGACTAGCATCATTAGTAATAGCATTTTTTGGCTAAAAATCACCATTCTCAGCATTTCCTCTCCTTTAATTTTAGGACAACAGATGATTTTAGACCAGGGCCATATTTAGAAATAAAGGGCCAAGAGAAGTAAAATCATTAGATGCATATTGAGTAAGGCTGATCCAAACCATGCTGTAGTCAAAAGGAACACTGTCATTCTTGCAGAAACAGAATTCAGTTTAAAAAATCTATTAAAATGTAATGGACATTCACTATCAATAAAGTGTTAAATTTGGATTTTACAGTGGGGTGGGTACACAATTTTTTTGCTAGATTTAGACTTATATTTGCATTGTTCTAGCTATTGAAATAAAACTGTTCATTTTTTTTGCTTTGATGGTGTTCCTTTAAATTTGTATCATCTTTTTCCTGATCATACTTTCTGTGCAGCATTTATATTCTTGATACCCACTATTTAAAGTAAAAGGATTAACCATGGGATAAGTTATTAATTGTTATGAATAAGACTGAAAAAAAATAGAGTCCTTTGAAGGCATTATCATTTTAATTACCTTATTTTGGCCTTATCATCATTTAAAATCTGTAAATGAAAGAAATACAAAGCATAAAACATAAACAGGCTTACAAGTGGATGAAAATAAGAGATACTGAACATTATATTACTTTTTTCTGTATTTCTAAATAACTATCAATCAAAGATTATTCTATGCAAGACTGATATCAAATCCAGATACAACAATAGATTTGACAGGTACATTCTTCATACTCTGCTACCTCTTTATCACTTACAATCTGTTTTTTGAAGTCATTACTGGCAGATTCTATTACATATCCACTCATTTGGCCCAAACCAAAAAGGATTAATTTTGGCATTCTGTCCAGCCTTTAATTATGCAAGCTGAATTCCAGTTATGTAATATCTTTGTTTATTTAGAAGTGCAACAAAAACACTTCTTAAATTCATGGGTATTTTTCCTTTTTTTCCTTTTTTTTTTTTTTTTTTTTTTTTTTTTTACTAGACCATATTTTTGGACAACAAATATGGCAATTTCATATACATTAGTATTACAGGCCAGTAGTGAATAACAGTAAGGCATTCACAATGTACATAGGGTACTGTCAAGTACCCTGACCGACAATCTCTCTGCAGCATGATGTTACCCAGGAGTTCTCCTATAGAAAGGTATAAAAATAGTTGAGATGATTGATAAAGGACCAATAGGATTTCACCTTTTCCCACAGGTCACTCCTCCTTGTGTTCAGTAAAGAAACGTATCAACCAACAGGGGAATGAGTTGGAAAGAAGTTGGCAGTTCAAAGTTGGCAGTTCAACTGGTCCTAGGAGTACTCAAGTAAATTTATCAACATGAGATAAAGAGGCAGATGTTAGCATTCTGTAGTGGTATTGCTTATGTAAGCTAAAACAGGTAAAATTGTGGAACGTTCAAGTAGAACTTAAATGACAAATTAATCAATAGCCACAAACAGTACCCAAAGGAAGCACTATATTGGGACACATTTTGGCAAGACTGATTTTAACTGATTTGCTTACTCTTAGAGATGGTGGCTGAACTGTAGTAACAAAGGAGAAGAATATCTGAAACATACATGCTTGAGAATGGCTTCTTCCATGCATGGTTAAACATTAAATTTGGTGCATTAAAATTATAAGAATGTTCAATCATCAGGATAATCTAAAAGTAAACATGTAAGATCAGTGTTGATATTGTTATAGCCAATGAGACACAAAAACTTTTCTTCAAATTAAAGTTATTTGGAGAATGGTCTGCCGTCAGCAGGGAATGATGTGCAATGAATGGCCAAGGGACAGGACAGAAGGAGGGCTGCATTGTGCCAGAACCTTGTTCAAGTTCCAGGAAGAACAAAGAAACATGAGGTGGTGACGGCACAGAGTGGATTTCTGAATGCCTGTAACATCTTCATCAGGTTTACACAGGAAGTTAGGCTCTGCAGTGCTTATCTGAGCTGAACAGAGTTGCTGAACTTTCTCTCCTGAGCCTTTAGTTAAACTGTAAGGATTTGAATAGCACAAGCATGTTCCCTGAGTGCATAATATGAATGAAGGCAAAATCCCGTCAGGGAAAAGGTACTGAATTTTTCTTTTCTATTTAAACATTATACTTCTTTTGTGGAATACATTCTGGGCTAAGTATGCTGACATAATACTTGCTTTAGGTCAAAAATGGTCTCCACATAGTTTTACTTTTAGCAATGAACTCTGTATTTCTCTTTTCAACCAGCCCCCCCCCCAAATTCCATTCATAGCAGAGGTTTCAGGAGGAAAACCAGAGCTGTTAGGGCTTCTGCCACTCTTACTATGCCAGAAAGTTTCACAGCAAGAATTTGTAACAGTGAATCCCATTAATCATCCCTACCAAAACCGTGAAGTTTCCATCATGGTAGAAGAGTATCCTAGCATATGAACAGGAAAAAACTGCAGCAAGTTCAATACTATTTCTGGGTCTGTTGAACGCAGAGCAGAGGCTCTTGTGTGTAATCTGAGTTCCTGAATCACAGAAAGGGAGCCATCCTCACTTGGGAATCCCTGAAGTAACACTCATGAGGCAGTGTGCTTAATTTCCAATATGCCACTTCACATCAGGGTCTATTATCTTCACCACAATAGTGCTGTTACATAACTATATGACCTCTTCAGCATTCATAATAAGTCTGTCTGCACGGCTGATCTTTCATCAGAGGCTAAAAGGCACTTATAGAAAAGCACCACTCATGCTGATTTTTTCTTTTATTTGTTTGGTTTGGTTTTTCACCATAAGGGTGTTTTGTTTGGTTTTTTGTTTTTTTTTTTTTTTTTTTTTTTTTTTGTGGGTTTTTTTTCTTTATATACTGCAGATTGTTAGGATTTTATTCATTCTTTCTGTGTTCCCAGGTGTGCTACCCCTTCAATTAACTTAAGGAGTCCTGGTTTACCTGAATTATCTACGTGTTACATATATTAATATACCTATATAAATACAAGAAGCATTTATGTAAGTATATTAATATATGTAATATATAGAGAATATATTACTAGCAATCTTAGAAAACAGCAGAAGCTATCCTAGGCATTTCTTCTAAACCTTAAGTACTCTAGGTACAGGCCTGAGGAGACAAATGTCTTTATCTCTTCCATTATCCAGCTGCATGGTCTAGAACCCAGGACACCCAGCTACCTTGATCACAGTGGAGGAAGAGTTTCCACTCACCATTTTCCTCCCCTTTCCACACAGTCATTCCATCCCATCCCATCCAGACTTGGCAAAAGGGCTATAGGAATTTCATTTTGTTTCCTTTTGTTTGATAAAACAAACAAACAAACAAACAAACATATTGCAAAAAATTAAGGTTTTTTCTGTTTCTTTGGATGTGCAATAGATTTTATTGTATATATTTATTTGCAAACCCTTTAACTGAATTTTCTAATAAGAAGTTATCCTGCCTACATCCTGTTCTGCATTCAGACCAAACCCCTGAAGCTACAGAACTAAATATCACTTATGTATAACTGGTTTCATTTAATAAATTTCCATCTAATAAAACACAATTTTGTTTTGTCTCACAATATTGGGAAGTAAATGTTAAATTAAGAAAAAAAACAAGTAAATCCTGGTTTATTGACATTTGAAACCAGTTACAAATAAACACCTTGTTCAGCCAAATCAGGGCTCACTACATTTCTGAAATAGGATCCCAAATTTCATACAAAACAGAGTTTCTCCTAGGATAATGTAGCAGAAACACCTGTGGCATCCATTAGGTTTGAAACCAAGTGAGGTAAACTGCGGTTGTCTTGAGCACAAGAACATTAAGGGAGGGTAATCTGTGATTGCATATAAGAATTCTGTGGCATTTTAACAGTGCTAATAATTTTGTGTATATATATAAACATGAATATAAAAATAATACATAGCCACAAAGAGGTGAATGGAGATTTGTGTAACTGCAAAACTGAGGTGCAGGAAAATAAGTTCAGTATGCAATAAAATCTTCAAGGTGGGAGCTAAGAGTTTGCAGCAGTCAAAAGGTGTGTGTTGAAACCAAAACCATCCTGCAGGATGAACAGGACAGGTGCTGATGGAATAAGCAAGAAAGATTTCTCGCAAAATAAAGAGCAAGCCATGGTCCCAAAAATAAGATGCATTATGTCAAGAGCAGATGAGATAATCCCCTTGTCTTCCAGAGGGGGGATGAGGAGCACAAAGGGGGTGAAGAGGGGACCTCACTGGCCAAGGCACAAGGACCTTGTACTGACTCAGTGTCAGCTCCCTGGAGTTGGATTCTCGAAGCCCACTGTAGTGGTTTCACGTTCACTAAATTTTGGTCTTGAGTACTTACTCTTTTTTGTGAGAGAGAGACTAGGAGAAAAACAAAGCAGGCTCAACCTTAAAATTAACAAATAGTTTATTAACACACACTAAAAGAATAGAAAAAAAGAAAGTTGGAAAAAAAATAAAACTGAATGAAACTTCAAAAACACTTTCCCTCCCTTTACAAACTGTTCACTTTCTTACAAAACAACATAAAGAGACAAAACTTGTAATTTTCAGTCAGTTTCACTATCTGATAATAGTCTTTCATCAATTCATTAGGGGAAGAGTATCTTTTAGAGTCATGGATCCTACTGACAACTTAGAACAGTTCTCTTGTGGGTTTTTTAAACTGTCACAAAAACAACCACCCGGAGAAACCTGCCTTTGTGACCCTCCCAGGAGCAGGTTCCCAAGCTGCTTATGGGTCATGGGTCTTAGACTTTTGCATACTGGGGTGTCACCTTTTAAAGATGAATAACTCTAAAGCAAAGGATTCTTCATTTCAAGGTACAGAGATATCTTCTCACTTCTTCAGTGGCGCAGGGGGCTTCTCATCTTTATCTTTGTTCAAGAATCTTATAGGATATTACTTAGTTCATCACAAACACCTTTGCTTAAATCTACACACAAATTAAAACAATCATCTCCCCAAATGCATCTCTTTCCCATAATTTAAAGGAATGACTTAAATATAGAGTTCCTTTCCATGGCTCAAGTAAGAATAGAACAACTAACTCTTCAACTCTTTGTTTCAATAGTCTTTTCATTCTTGCTTTACTGACTTTATCTTGTTGTTCTTTATGTTTACTCTGTCTTTCTTTACTCTCTCAGAGAAGGGCTAAGCTCTGGAAGCTTCATGTTGCTAAGAGTTAAATCTGCTCAGAGTCTTTGTCTCTCTCTCTCTTTGTAGCTCGTGGTGTTAGATGTTCAAGGCTGAGATGATGAGGGAGGAAGAACTCACAGAAACATCAGAGATTGGAGCACCCAGGCAGTCCAGAATCACAAAAAAAAACCTAGGCAGGATCATAAATGCCTTCTCAGCCCAGCCCTTGGTGTAAATTGGGGTGGCCTCAGCCCAAATGGTGCCCATAGCTCTTATCAGGGCCCAGCAGAGATCTCTCCCTGCTCCAGAGAAGTCTGAAGAAAGTAGCTGTTGCAAAACAGCAACCTCTCCTTCCCCCCCTTCACCCGGGAGCTGATGGAATCCGGCCAGGCGTCAGGCCAGATCCCCCCCAGAGGGAGGAGCAGCAGTCCCAACTTGATGTTACCTGTCTCTCTCTGGCCAAAGAAAAGAAGAAAAGGACCCACCTACAGGAAATTCACAGGGTTTTATATGGTATTTCCCGAAGTCGCAGCTAACAATTTCAGTGGTTAGAATAGATGCCAATATTCCAACTAACTCTGATAGGTCCCTGTCTCTTCTAAAGCAATTCCCAGGTCCTGACCTGGAGAATTATTTTACATTCTTTTATAAATAAAAAACCAAACTATACTAACCCATGGCACCCACTCAGGGTAAAAGTGGTGAGGACTGACGGCTTTGAACGTATATTGTTGACAACTCAGAGCCAATCACTAGCTGTGTGACATCAACAATTGACAATCAAGTGTTGATGTGCTGAAAGTGGCTGAACTCATTAATTTTTCAAACACTCCATGCAACCTCCATTCTTATAACTGGTACAAAGGTATATACATATATGATGTATATGCTCATGTATATATATGTGTGTGTGTGTATATATATATGTAATATACATATGTATAATCTTTGTAAAGTCATATATACCAGGTGTTTGTATTACTGTACATATGTATCAAGCACCATAGAGCAGCTCAAGTTCAATACCCTGAAATATATCCACAAACATTACAAATAATCTGTCTTTCAGGGGCTGTTGTCAGGTCTAATTTGCCAAAAACTGAGGGTTTCAAGCAAACTTTAGAAGTCAAATCTGAGGCACACAGAATCATAGACTATATAGGACTTAATAGAAAATTTCCAAAATTATGTTTGCTGAGATAAGAGTTATCCAGAATAGTAGTTATGCAAATCAGTGTTTGCCACTTGGACTCTCACCAGTAAAAAAAAACAAACAAAAAACAAACAAACAAACAAACAAACAAACAAAAACCAAACAAAAAAAACCAACCCCCCCCCACACACAAAAAATACCAAACAAACAAAAAACCAAACAAAAAAAACCAAAAACAAACAAAAAACCCTTTATAAGTTGTAGCAAGAGTCTGTAATTGAACATTTATCAGGGCAAAACCAAGCACATCATAGGAAAATTATTTGGAGGTCAGTACACTTCTACCACAGAAATCACTTTTTTTATATTTGATATTATTTATTTCAGTAGTTTACCAGTCTTGGAGTGATTAAATTAAATAATGACAGCAACAGAACATGATCCATTTCAAATTAATCAATAATATAATAGTCTCTATTTATTTCTCAACCCCCAGCACAATATAGTTTACTTTGTCTTCCTAGAATTCCTGACTATATTTTATTTACCGGATGTACACACATGACAAAATAATTTAAAAACTTACTGCAGGCAAAATTCAAATCCAAGAAAATCTCATACTCTGCTTTTTATGTATTGTTTTAAATCTAGTCACAATTTGGATGCAGATAAATTCAACTTGAAATACAATAACAGGATGTGTTCCAAAGTGCCCCAAATTTTTGAAATGGTCTGTTAGGTAGTATTGTCTCTGAATTTCTTCACAAGCGGAGAAACTCACAAATTTTAAATCTATATTTCTGTGGCTTTGCAGAGTTCATAATGATTGATAATACCAAAAAGTGCCATTAAGATGAAGAAGTTCCTATTAGATAGACTGAACTTAGCAGCATAGATTATTTTTATAGTTTCCTAGAAATTCATGGAATATTTGAAAATATGCCTGCTAAAGTAAATCAGCCTGATTAAAAATACAGCAAGAAGGAGTCAAAGCCAGGGAGAAATGAGAGCATGTTGTGGATGCTGGACCTCTCTCTAGACACCCTCAGGTGAAATAACTCTAGGCCTAAGTCTGATCTTGTTGGAGGAAGCTCAGAGGAGAGAAAAGCACTGAGGTAAGAGCTTTCAGAAAATGTCTTTTTAAAACATCGCTTATTGGTTGAGTAATTTTACATACAACTCTGTCAGTTTTATTTCCACAGACTTACATAAATATTACAGTAATTCCTCTTTCCTATGATCAGCAGATATTAGCTTCAATTATACCTGTAAAAGTGGCCCCAGAGATCAATACTTACCTTTATTTTCTAATGCTTTTGCAAACATAATACAACAGAGTTTTATGCTGTCTTATTAGTATCCCTTCATGGTAAAATAGGCATTCCATGTAACCTCAAAGCAAAAATGAGCAATACTGATAAATCATAGGTTTTGTGATAACTATGGTTTTCCCTTGTGCCATTTGCAATTAGCCTAAGAGTTTGCAATTTCTTTTATTGTCAGGACTAGTACATGTTATACTACACGTAACTATGGACTAGACCTTAGGACTCGTATTTATCTTCACCCTTATTATAGACAAACACGGAAGAATAAAGTTAGAGCGCACAATGACACAGAGAAATTAAAGATGTTCCTTAAAGTCCCTTCCAACCCAAATTGTTCCGTGATTCTAATGCAGTGTAAATTTAGATTAAACATTAGGGTGAAATTACCTTCTGTGATTGTGGTCAGGCACTGGAAAAGGTTGCTCAGAGAAGCTGTTGGGTGTGCCATCCCTGGAAGTGTGCAAGCTGAGGCTGGATGGAACTTTGAGCAACCTGGTCTAATGGAAAGTGTCACTGCCTAATTCAGAGCATTGGAATGAAAGGTTCTTTAAGGTCTCTTTCAATACAAACCATTCTTTGGTTCTATGAAATACGTAGTAATGAAAATACCTTCCTTTCAGTCTTGACTTCACATTCACAGAACAGCAAGGAAAAAAAGAATAGTAAAAGCCAAAACTAACCAACCAAGAACCACCACCACCACAACAACAAAATACCGTACAAAAACTAAAAACCCACAAAACAAAACAAGAATAACACATGACATTGCATGATGACCTTGATCCATAGGGCTGAATAAACTCTCTGGAAAAAGAGAAGGGTCTTTTAAATGTTCCAAAACAGATAATAAAGCTCTAACAATTTAAAATTCTAATTTGTAAAAGAAGAATATATAGTATATATTACATGCCATTGGTCATTAGAATAAAAATTCACTGCATTCAGTTTCGTTATTATTTGTCACTTCTAGTAGCTATTGGATTTTTCTTTTTTTTAATGATAAACATGCTTACACTCTAAGTCATATTAGAATTCAACGGCAGGTAGATGTCTAAATATATTAAAGGTTAGTGTTGACTATTTGATTTCCAGATGGCAGATCCTCAAACACATAAAATTAAAGAGGAATTAAAATACCATACATATATAAAACTTTAGCAATAATGACAATAAAAAGCAGCCTGTAAAATATACATATGTTTAACCATATAAATAAATGTTATGAATAATTGTGTAGGTGAAAGGATGTCAACTTCAACAAAATCCAAGAAGACAGAAAGTTTGAGGTATAAGGACAATAAGAGGAACGTGGTGTTGAAATTTGCTAATAAAATCATGAATTGTAATACAAGGAGAATGTAATTCAAAAGCAATGTCAGGCATGAATGATTCTGGAATCTGGCCTGTACCTTGAATTAAAATTTGCAGAGAATTTTTTTTTTTAATCTCTGTTGTACTTCCTTTAGCTTTCAGTTATAGTTTACATACAGCTGCAGTTTTACCTGTTTCAAAATGTAATTTCATAAAGTTCACTTTAGGCAGGTTGTTAAATTTACCTCAAAATCAACTGCTTTGAACTTTCTCACTTCTATTCACCACTGCTGTCCTCAACGCAGTCATTTAATTTCATTTTCTGCCACCTTCAAATATAATTAGCTATCTCTCTTTCATGTCTTGCCTTTTTTTAACCCTGAGTCTCATTTTGCAATACAGTCTTGCAAACATATGGAACAAAACAGTTACATTTCCTTATCTTAAATTTTCCATGTCTCAATATCTTTTTCTTAGCTATTAGTACCATTTCATACAGACATCTATACACCATCAGAGAAAGAAACTTCCTATGGAAGCAAAACTGTAATTTAAGCTTGATCTACAAGATATTTTGGAGCAGATGGGTTTTGTTGTGTGTCTCCTTGGCCTGAATCTGAATGAATCACTGAGTCGTGCAATGACTAGGATGTTTGCAGTAATTGCTTGTTGATTTTCTTTCGACCATTTGAGGCTGAAAGCACTTTTGATTTCTTTATTATACATTGGAGGAAGGTCACTGATTTGATTTGTGATATTCTACTGTGCAATTCTACTGTTAATGTTTGTGTCAAACATAGTGCAAGTATTTGCTTTATTATGGCTACAAGACTACTTATAATTGACATTTAAGTTGTAATCAGTGCATTTATCTAAAATTGAAGGTTCTCAAAATGAAATAGTTTTATCCAGAGAAATAGAGAAGTATTTTGTGATAGTCTTAATACTCATTTTAACAATTTTAGAAGGCAGGAGCACAAAGTACACTTCAGCCAAGTAATAACAGTGCAATATTTTGTCTGAGAATATTAAAATACAATGTTCAGCATTAATTTTGGATGAGGCGTAGAATGTCTCTACTGATTGCTTTTTGACGAAATACATAATCTGAGAACCATAAATAATTTTTTTTTTCTCCTGTGGGAAATAGAAGCCCTAGGACAATACTGCCCAGATCCCACTTGGACACATAGTTCAGCTGCAATTCTCCACAAGTTTTTGAGAGGCCCGTGTCACACATACCCTGAGTGCCTTTTTCCATTCCTGTCCTCTCAAAGACAAATCCTACCACAACATTTTCCTTCAAAGTCAGTTCTACTTAGTGTTACAATAAAATGTCAGTGAACACTCTACTGCTTCCTAACATGACTCCTGGGCTCGCCATGTTCAGTTTGGCGACAAGTTACAACACAAATTGTAACAATGTGTGTGGCTCCTGGATGATACACACACAACTTCACCCTAGATTCCTTGGAATATTACAGCTCAAGCAAACAGAGTTAAAGGGGTCTGTAGCTTTTTCCCTACTGCTTATTATTTTGCTTTATCTTTAACCATCTATGTAATCATCTCCTGACTCCAACATGTCACTAGTGTGAAATTCCAACCTTAAGAGAATGTGAGTATCCAAGATGCATATACATTTATGGTCAAAAGGAAGAACAAAAGTCAAAGGGTCCACTAAAGATTACAAAGCTTTATTAGTAAATTACACACACAGCATGGAAATTGGTATAAGTTAGTCCCTGACTGTCTATATAAGCACACAGCTGCAAGATTCAGATAAAGCAATAGGGTGAAAGGGAAAAGAGAAAGAGAGATGAATTAAAGAGGAGACAGAAAGAAAGCAAGAAAGGGAGAAACATCATCATCACTACTGAGTCTAGCACTGATCCAGGGTCCTGTGGTCCCCAAACACCTGGGCTTTAATGAGATATCTTTTTATAGATAAGTTTTCCCCACCCTGGAGATGTTTCTCAGTTTCTATGTAAATTAGTTCCCATGCATGATCTGTTCTTCTAGACCATTCTGGAAATGGGTCTTTGGTGGTCTTGTTCACCTCAGTGCAGTCCATGCCCATTTCTCAAACTCATTTCTGCCCTTGTGCTGTGCTTATCTCCAGGAGCCAGGACAAGGATATTTGTCCCAGAAAAATGCTGCCCTACCTCCCTATGGCCCCTGCTCCAGCCGCATTCTGTTCTTCCTCACACCATATTATTGCCAGAAATCCTTGGCTGTTACTACCAGCAATCCTTGGTTGGCTCCACAGCAATCTGGCCATCAGTGTTTGAAACATACACATAAGCATCTTCTAGGCTTCTGTATTCACTACTAAAAGTGGGAAGGCTCATTTTCAGTGTAACCCTTGTAGCAGTTGACAATGACAGAAGTGCAGCTGGAGTCTGCACTCTGTAGATTCTTTTGTAAAATAAATAGAAAAGACTCATTCTCCTGTTTTTAGAAAACTGTTTTTTTCTCTCCAATCCATTTCAAAGGCACTCATCTATTTTCAAAAATAAAAAAAAATTCCCAGTGTTTGGGAATCCTCAACTATGTTTCAGCTAGTATGGAAAGTAGAAAACAAGCAGTCATGTCAGTTTTGCTAAGGTGAGGTTTGCTCATTTGACACTTTGAGAAGAGTGATCTATTCCGTAAATGTGGATGGGCACACATACATTGGGTTGCATAAATTAACTCTGGACATCCTCTACTGCTCGCCTATACTAGCTTAGATGAAACAGAAGACATCTTGTAGTGGCCTATTTAGCCTGAATTGGATCAATGAATGCTCATAGAGTCTAAGAAGAAAATAAGCCTCTAGCTCAGCTGACAATTATGTTCTTTCCTGTGTAGTACACCTGTACCCAGAGGCTGCAAGCCTTCATGCCTTGTTATGAAGTAATTTCTGTGTCACAGTAATTCAAAAGAATCCTTGATGGGAAGTCACATTTTCACTGCCACAAAGGTTAGACTCAGACACATGAACATGTAGCAAAAATTGAGAGATTTTTTGACAGAGTCCTTGCTCCTAAGATAAAGAATTTTCTGTCTAAACTTTTTTTTTTTTTTTTTTTTTTAATAACTGTGATTTTCTTTCCCAAATCAATGCACAAACTGTAAAGTGAGCATATGACTCATGCACTTCACAGCACAATCCTGGCATCTTTTCATGAATACAGTTACAATAATAATCTGTTGTCATTCCTATAATAGAAACATAGAAAAATACTAATGAACACATCCAAAAAATATTCAGAAATATGGATAAATGTAAAATCATTCATGCAGCTGTCCTGAGTTAACTTTTCCCCTCAGATACCCAGAAGAAAGAGATTATGCCATGTGTGTTTGGCTGTCAGCTCATCATCTTAGTGAAAATACCTTTCACTTTCCATTCCCTTCTATAAAAGTTCCTAAACATGTACCTTTAATGACAAGAAACATGTTACATTAGTCACTGTTGCAGACTTTCATGCTAATGAATTATGGATTTTTTCTATTTTGGCAAAAAACATTCTATCATGTGAGATGTTCCCTGTTAACTAAAGTTCATAGAATTTGTGTGGAAAAAGAGGTTTAAGATTCTTTATAATGAAACCGACTTCTGGCGCAGAACTTGTCCTGTTTATAAATATCAGGAATTGTATTGAGTAACCAGTGCATCACTTTTAGTTAAAGCAGGGATATGTATCCAGATAGATTGATCCATGGACTGAAAAAACAACTGGAAAACTGAATTGCCACTATATGCAAGGTCTTGACTCTTTTAAAATATTTGTCACAGTTTTTTAACACCCACTTGAAGGAATTCTAAAAAATGTGAGTGATAGATGACTAGATATGCCATGTATCCCAGACAAGGACTAGAAAAATTAGGAAAAAAAAAACCCAAAGGAATAAATTTTCTGGACATTCAACAATATGTTGTAAAATATTTCACAGTAGGCATCTTAAACAGTGAAAGAAAATTGAGAATTATGTTTAGGCATGTCACATGATTCCATTCAACTGGACAAAAAGGCTGATAACTAATTTTGTAGAAAAAAAGGTGTAGGTTTTTTCCCACTTTAACAATTTAATATGTAACTTTTTTTTTTTCTTTTTTTCTTTTTTGCCATAACATCAAAGCAAAATACATCCTAGAATGACCAGTCTACCAGTCTCAAACTATAAGAGGAACAGACTTTGCTTATGTGGAGGAAATGCAGCAATGCTCTGCCAATTCGGGAACCCTTAAGTTAACTTGTTTTAAAGGCATAAGTGATGTAAAAATATAGACAAGTGATATGCAATAAGCAGACTGAGTAGCACTAGGGGTCTTAACACAAACCTACACTGAGCCATTTATAAAAACATGCACTAATGCAAGGAGCTGTGGGGAGACTGACAAGTTTCATGGGCAAATCCTTGCTGTCAGTGAGTTTGTGGAGGTTGTCTCTTTTTAAAACAAATTGCACCCACTTAAATGACATATCTAAAACTATAATGAGAGAAATATGTGAGATTTATATAGTACTCTTTATTCACAAGTTTCAGAACTTTAGATGAAATAATTTATCAAATGGAGATGGATTTCTCATCAAGAGAGGAATGAAACATGACCTTTTCCAAAAATTTTGATGCAAAATAGGTGGTTTAGAGAAAATTTGCAAATATGGATAGGTATAATTTAGGAATTCTAGCTTCATGGTTTTATT
Organism: Hirundo rustica; assembly: GCF_015227805.2. NCBI lineage: Eukaryota > Metazoa > Chordata > Aves > Passeriformes > Hirundinidae > Hirundo > Hirundo rustica. The sequence goes on along the minus strand of NC_053451.1, from coordinate 10,587,069 downwards.
TTGTAGGATAGAAAGGCATGAAGCTTTTTCACGGGTTCTTGGTTTGTTTGGAGCCATTATGAAAAGCATCCACTAAATGTGGAAAAACCTGTTCCAGAATTAGACAAAACAAAATTTAAACCACTCTTCACAATTCATGACTAGTGCCAACACTTCAGTCACTGTGCTGCCAGGAGGAAAACACATGGTGGAAGCGTGAGGCTTCTTTCCTCTTCTCTTGATGATAATGCTGCACTCACAATTTAGCTGTAAAAGCAGTTTTGTTTTCCTATCAGAATTGAGCTGCATTTCCAAATCATCTGGTCCATCTTCTCCATGATCACTGGCAAAGGCAAAACTACCCAAAGCCTACAACAAAATTAGCTCTAATCACACATTCTTTAATCCCAGCAAAGTAATTCCTCTCGCATTGCACCACCTAATACATCTTGTTCCTGTTTTGTACAGCAAGAAAAGTGAATCAGGAGCTTTGTTAACCAGCAACGTGTGTCAGCATGAAATCTGTCCACACCTGCAGCCAGAGAACAGACCCATAGGTAAGAGAGGAAACATCTTTTACCAGACAAGCAGCAGTCACCAGCAAATTAGTCTCTGAACGGTCAGGACAAGTGGTTGCTCTCAAGTTAGGAAAGGTCCTCAAAACACCCCTTTTAAACTAAAATTTGTAAACTAAATTTTTCATTCCAAGAAAACAGAAACTGTGCAAACCCAGCTGACAGTGAATCATTAGCCCAGAAGATATTACACCCTGTGTGTGTGTCTGTGTGTGCCTGTGTGTCTGCGTAAAAGGTTGTTTCCAGTCAGCTATAGGAAGCCATTTCTTCTTATTCACAGCATTTTTGAAATCTGGATTAGAACGAATGCCTGCCGATGCCTTTTATCAAAGACAGAAAACTACTCATCACCCAGCCAGCTGCTGTTGTTATCAGCTCATTTGCTGCTTCCTCTCTCCTCTTCAGGAGACTTCTTGGGAGAAGAGTGCACCCTTTGTATGAGGAAAAATAGATTGAAATAGAACAAAACTAAGTAAACACAACATTGGTTTTGTTGTTTGATTAATTAAAAAGAGGGAAGATACTGGAAATCATACTGTATTTTATTGTGCATTGTTTCTGCCAAACACTTCTGCCACTGTTCCATCATTGCTCTCAACATCTCTCTTGAGCCTGGCAACAGACATGACAGCAGGAAATGCCAACAGCTTCCATGGGGAAAGAGCGAGAGTTAATCCTAGCCTTACAGAGCCCCTTGGAAAGAAATAATTTTGGGTTTGTGTTGTTTTGTTTTGTTTTTAAAGCAACTGTTGTCATGTCCAGGACTAAAGTGAGCATCTAATTTCTTTTATAATGAATTTTTATGAAGAAAACTTTAGAAGGAATGAAAATTTAATTAACAAAAGGTGACATTTTCACTGAGGCAGGTAAATAGAAAATAACAAAAATAACCATTTTTATGTGATTACCTTTGCCTCAGTAAATTTCAGGAGGGTCCTTCACTGAGATCAGTTACAGCTAAAAACTAAACAAGTGAGATTGAATGGTCACAATGCATTTTTCCCACTCACAGCACTCCCATATTAAATAAGAAGTTCATTTAAACATTCTCACAAGATGGTTTTCAATATATTGACTGATTACTGTGATAAAAATGTGATTATGTAAGGTATCTATTTGTGACAGGTAAACCAGTCATTTTCTTCAGTGTGCACTGTTATAAGAAAACAAAAGCAAATTTTATCACCACATGTACACACATTCTTCACGGAAGGTTGATGATTTCCAGGAATCTGAATTTTAAAAGTAATCTATAAATTGTTTTGCTAATAAAATTACTAACAGGGGATATACTAATGGGGCAGACTGTGACAGGATAAATTTTTGACAGCTTATGCTGATTTTCTTCTTAGTTAAGGCAAAATCCTTGACACCAAACTCAAGGTAATTAAAAGATACTGAAACCAGTCTGCTAAGCATCTATAAAATCAATGGAGAAGCAAAGAGGACAGTTGTCCTCATGTAAGACAAAAGTCCAAGACAGTTTGGCTTAATTGGCTTGAAGAAAACTCTAATCCTCATTGTGGCCTATAGAGAGAAAGCAGGTGATTAACTTAGAACATGGACAATGTTTGGGTAGCCTCAATAACTTGTGATTTTTAAGGAACATCAGGGAGAAAATATGTAGCTAGAAAAATAAATTATCTGTGTTATGAGTATGTGGTTGAGACTGGTGTTGATGGAAGTTGAAGGCATAATATATGAAGATGTTTCATGTTGACCAATATATTCTAGAAGCACGCTGAAAGAGAATGAAATTGGTTTGGGATAGGTTGTTCCAGCACCAAGAGGCATCAGTGGCTTAGACTTAGGAGGTGACTAGGACATGGCACTGTCCAATATTAAAAATCCACCTGTAAATTTCTGTATGCATGTATGATGGCACAAACACTGTCTTGCAGCAAAGAGGATAAACCTGTTCCATTAAACATGGCGATTTAATCCTACAAATCATTTGGATTAATGAAGTGGCAGAAAACAGACAAATTTTTATCCCTACCAATTTCCAGAGATAACAAAGCAAATCATAGAATGATTAAGGTTGGGATGGACCTCCAAGATCATTGAGTCCAACCCATTTACAAACACCATCATATCAACTAAATCACAGCACTGTGCCACATCAAGTTGTTTCCTGGACACTTCTAAGGATGGTGACTCCACCGCTTTCCTGGGCAGCCCATTCCAGTGTTCAATAACCCTTTCAGTGAAGAAATTCTCCCTGTGAATTTATTCCACATGAAGTCTTCATGAGAATTCTTCTAAAGGTTCAAGGATTTCCAAAGTCAAATTAGAGCGCCTGTAAACTCTTGTTTTCTCTTGTTAAACTATAACTATACCTAGTTACCAAATGCAGAGATCTGAAGACAACTTCAAAAATAATGAGATAATCACACAAGAGCTATAAACAAAATAAGAATTGCCATTCTATAAAAACTGAGATGATCACTTATTATTTATGCTTTCTTTTGCAAAACTATCCAGCTGCTCATTTTGAAGGTTGTGGTGGACAGCATAGCTGTGTTTTGCAACATATGCTATAAGTGGAAGAAATTTATCTTGACTCAAATATTCAAATATCCTTTCCAGCTTTGCCAGTGTCATTGGTGTCAAAGTTTGCTTTTGTCCCCATGGCTAAATATCCCTATTTCCATCTGCACTTGAGAGTTGTAGACTACTTCACACAACATCCTTCATGTCAAAATCTCCATTTTAACCAGCTGCGGAACGATCTGGTGCCTCAAAATAAAACTGTTTTGATGTTAAAAACACTGTTTAGTAGAACAGAACAAGGGATATTTCCAATGCTTCAGTAACCCAGAGGTCACTAGATGAGCGTTAGAAAAGAATCAAGCTTGTCATGGCACAGTGATATTATTTTCTTTTCAATAAGTTTGTTGCATCAGGAAATAACATGGCATGTGTTGACACAAGTCTTGACACATTAACCAGAAGGAGTTATAGTCCTCTGTAGGCCTTGTGTGACTTGACATAATATTTGAATAGTGAGACACACTATGCTGTGAGGAATTTTTCTGTCATCCTGGGGTATGTTAGTTCTGTATAATTGCACCAAAGCACTTTTGACTTTTGAAATTGCCAGGTTTATACCACTATCAGCCTCTTTATAATTCCACACACATATACATGTATATTTGTATATGTATGTAAACCTGTGAAAGATGGTTAAATTACAGTGTCTACTATTAAAAAAAATAGAATTTCTAATACAGGAAAAATCTCTGTTATTAACTGTGAGTTAACATTTGCAGTCTACCAGATGCCCACCAAGCCACTGTCACCCTTGCTCAGGTCCTCTCACCAGGACCAGAGGAGAAAATACAGTGAAAAAGCTTTTGGAAAAGATAAGGAAAGGGAGATTGGTCACTTATTATTGTCTTAAGAAAACCAGACTTGAATTGGCAAAATTAATTCAATTCAATTCAATTAACAGAGTAGAATAGTTAGAAACACCCCGTGGAACACTTAAGCCCACTCATCCTGTCACTGGTTACCTGTGAGAAGAGCCAAACCCCCACCTGGCTACAAGCTCTGTTCAGATTATTGTGAAGAGTGATAAGGTCTCACCTGAAACTCCTTTTCTCCAGGCTAAACAACCCCAGATCCCTCAGATGCTTCTCACAGGACTTGCAAAACCAAGGGATTTTCTCTGTGCAGCATCGCCCCTATCTTCTCAAGATTTGTCCTTAAGAGAAGCCATTCTAAAATGAGGGGTTCAGCAGCTGCAAATCTGGAGGTAGAAGGAAACACAGACTTATTTGTCCAAAAGCAGCATGTCTGTGCAGAAGGGTATTTATAATCATGGAATGGTTTGGGTTGATAGGGACTTTAAAGATCATTTAGTTCCAATATTTTAAATTCTTCAAGCCAGCGGGGAAAAAAAAAAAAAAAGCCACACCACAGAGAAGGATATGACCCTTAGTTCTGTTCCTTTGTCTTACACTGAGTTTTCATTGGATGGAACTCTTCAGCATGATTTATCTCTCCCTTTTGTAGTACATTATATAAATAAACTTGTGCTAAAACTAAAGTAATCTGAAAAAAGAAAACCAGCATGAATACTCATCTAGGAGATGCATATTCCAGAGGATTTTTATCCAGAAAGATGAAACCAACATGAATATTCGTCTGGAAGGAGTGCGTTCCAAAAGATTTTTCGGGCACTATGCTAAAGAGAGAAATATGTCCCAACATGTAAGAGAGAGCAAGACCAACAGAAGAAGAGGACCCCCAAAAAGCCTGAGAGCATATAAAAGGGACTCTGCAATATTCACATTTCATGAAACATGGTGGAGCGACACCAGAGAGCCCCTCCCTGTCTCACCTGGTATTGTTCACCTGGCACAGTACCGAACTGATTTTTGCTTGTGGCTTTTTCAATCGTATTTTCACTATGGAATAAATTCTTTATATGAATCAAATTGGCTATCCATTTATAACACTTTGTTCAGTGCTGTAATTTGCAGTAAGGTTTTGTTTCCATTCTTTCCCTGCTTCCTCTTTCCATACATTTCCAGGAGCATGACAGACTCACCAATGCTCACATGGGCAGAACACACACACACACACATAGGAAATATTTATTGTGCCTTAAGTTGTCTATCAATTGTAGCAGCAAAAGTAGTATGTTTATTTAGTTCTGGGGCACTGAACAAAAAAGGAATCCATGGGATCTGGGTAGCGTTACAAATAAATGGCATATGAAGAACAGGATCAGAAGTTTACACCTGTGCATTTTTCCTAAATACCTTTTTAGATAAATTTTATCTACTTATGTACATTTTTGAAAGGTTTGTTTTCTTGTGATTTTTAAAAAATCCTAATGGCTAGGATGCATATTGTTGGGGGGTAGGTTTGTTCTTTGATTTTTTTAATAGAATTTTTCCCTGTAAGTTGCTAAGAGACTAAGTACTGATGCTTAGAGGGTGCTGGGCCAACACAAAAGACGTCCAAAGTCGGGAGAGGGGAGATCACACGAGTTTTGGGGGAGGGAAAAGGACAGGACTGGAGGAGCTGGGGGTTCTTCCTGCTCTCGGCATCAGAGAGGATGGCCAGGCTGCTGCTTGCTGCGGGGGGAGTCCACTGTCAACAGAAAGTCCGGTCCTGGAAAATCTACCGCCATCTGCTTGTGTGCCCAGGAATTCGGAGCCCCTTTCCCTGCCGTGCAGGAGCTGGGCCAGCCCTGTCCGGCAGTCGCAGTTTATTCAGCACTGCTCACTTTGCCGGGACGTTCCCCTGCCGTTCCAGCCACCAGCCCGGGAGTTTCCACCGCTCCAGCTTGGTGCGCTCCGAGTCCCAAGGGATCAGACTGCCACGGGCTTTGTGAAACAAAGCCCCTTGAGGTTCCTGGTTCTGTTTATTATTAATGCTGTAGTTGTTGTTTGTTTGCCTTGTTATACATATTAGTAAAGTACTGTTATTCCTTTCCCCATAGCCCTTCCTGAAAAGCCTCTTTTATCTTGTAAATTACAATAACTTGGAGGGAGGGGATTGGAATTCCCCATTCCTAGAGAGGCCCTGCCCCTCCCTAGCAGATACCTGTCTTTCAAACCAAGACACTTATTCTGTCACAAGTTTTCTGGAAAAGAAAACTAAAATTGGAAAAAATCCAAAACAAATATTATTTGCTTTTTGACCCAAGCCTAAAATGAAGGACCTTCTATGAAACCAGTGTTTCATAAAAGCATACACAAACAAAAGAGTATGGTATTCCAAGAGGCTATTCATGGGGAATGCTAACTTTTTTTTTTTTTTTTTTTTTTTTTTTTTTTAAGAAGTATAAAATATATTTTAAAGATGCTTTCAGAGAAGTGTTATGGGGTTAGAAGCATCAGCTCACATACAAAGCATACATTTTTCTGGCACTTTTATCATAGAGTTTCTGATTTATTGTTAAGTTTTGTTACCTGATACGTTGAATGAGTTTTGATTCTGACAAATGGAAAGATAATGCTAAATATATTCTTTCAAAAATCAATTTATTCAAACGTCATAAACAACTTTTTTAGAGCTGCAAAGGAGAGCTACATGGAGAGATTAAGGAATCTTTTTTTCGGTGGAGGATTCTTTAGATTGCTCTTCAATAACTGGAATTATTTTGCTAAGGGATCATATGCACACTTGGTCTAAACTGGCACAGTACCACTAACTCCAGAAAAGATTAGCACATTTATTTATGCTTCTTGAGACTCTGCATAGTTACAGTTTGTACATCAGTTTCCAGGGAGAGGATTTTATTTCCTTCCCATTCCTCTGAAGCACAACATTGTGATGCATATAAAAGATGCCTAGAGTGTGGTCTCTTATGCAGAGGATGTTTTTCCTGCTTTATTAATCTTGCTCGGGAGTGTGTACCTGGAGAGAAGGAATGCTTTTCTTCAGTCACAGATACATAAGTCTTTGAAATTTAGTCTTTAGAGAAAACCTTTTTTGTATTGTACAGAGTCATACTGTGAGTAACAAAGTCCATAAATAAAAGAGTGCCACAGAGCTCACAGGTTATCTGTTTAACAACCACAACTTTGTTCTTCTTGCTAATTTAACACATTTCAGTATGCTAAGATTCCGTGATTTAATTATTCTTAACAATAGATTAAAATGATTCCCACTGAGATTTGAAAAACAAGAGCAATCAGAACACAGGCCTAAATCAATGTGTGCCCTGCAAGTGGGCTGAAAATTAGAAAAGGTTGGATCCTTTACATTTTTTTGCATGAAAATTAAATTAAAAGTGGTAGGAAGTCTCTAACTTCTATATGTTTCTTGGGATATATTTGCAACATTAAGGTCTATTCACAGCAATGAGAATTTAGGCATTAAGTTAGATTAGATTATCCCTTATGGAAATTTTGAAATGAAAGAAAAATAAATCCTTGGATTTATTTTAACTGAGTAAGATTAAGTCTTTCATTAGTTTTATTTAATGCTTTGCCCTTACTATGTGCTTCAGTTATAGGATCATTAGGTTAGTTTATCTATAAAATTAAATAATCATAGAAAAAAATCTGAATTCACTGTGTAACCCCTCATCAGCTTGTAAAATCTATTTTGAAAATATGTTTTTACTTCTAACTAAAACATACAGAAGGAGCTAAGAAGTTATTTAATTATTTAATGGCTCTAAATATTATTTTAATAGCTCTAAACACTTTGCTGATTCTATCCCCAAACATATTTTTCCATGAAACAGGATAGGGAAAGGAACACCTGTTGGAGGGCTGTGATCCCTTATAACTGACAGATGAAACAGCAAATTTCTGAAACAATAAAGGAGTGATTGCCAAGCATTCAGCAGGGCAAGAGAAGCAGAACTAAAAGCTCTGTAAGGCAGGAGGGAAATTTATCAGCTCTCCTTCTTTCTCTGTGAGATTTATTTAGCAGACCTCTCTTTGGCACTTGCTTTCTGGAGCAGCATTTATTCCTGGAAGGTGACTGCAGCCTCTCTTCAGTCCTTGGGTCCCATATCAAAGACATGAATGAGGGACTACTGCTTTGGGCAAAAGAATATCTACAGAATAATAAATCTCAGACAAGTATTTGGTCAAAGGATGCTCTGCTTCTTCCTCCTGCTGCTCCTGACATGAGGATGGGGAGATTCTGCAGCTCAACACAGGGAATTAGGTGAATTGGGTAAGTACCAACTTTGAAGTTTTGGAGGTGTGAAATAGGCTGAAACCCAATGCAAATTATTCCAACATATTTACAAATGCTTTCTAAATAACAAAGAAAAGTTATTTTACTTTTAAAAATTAAACTTACATTGAATACATATAGGTGATTTTTCCTTATTATATTTTCAAAACCAAATTGTTTCATTTGCACATCTTCATTTGCATATCTAGGGATAGGAATTGGAGAGGGAGAGAAAGCAGTGGGCAGGTAACTGTGGGGATAGTTAATTTCTGCTGACACTGTGCCTAGTAGGACATTGACTGTGAAAAATTGGATCTGACACTATTGATGAAACAGGAAATATGACAAAAAATTCCAATATCTCTTTCATTTATTTCATGAATTCATGGACCTTAAAGGGCAGAGAGGGACAATTTTAATCACGTCATCTGCCTGCTTCTATTACATAGGTCATACAACTTTCTTGATTTAACTTCTGTGAGTGAACTCAAATACAAATTGTTCTAATATTTTAAAATGTGAATTATTGCTAAACAGAATATATCTATCTACAGCTTCCATATGCCATAATTCATTATAAAGTTTCCTGCTATATTTGAGAATCTTCTCGATATTTTGTTATATGATTTCCTACCAACTGTAATCCAATCCCACTTAACAAGTGGGGGAATCAATTTGTGTATTCTATTTTTTGCTATGGAATCTTTACATATGGACAAATTTGACCTCACTATCAAGCTTTTCTACTTTTCTCTACAAACTTTTCACTTTGGTTTTGATAAGAAATTCTGAGATGAAATTCCACAGAATTAAAAATAACAAATTAAGAAAACATTTAAAAGTGGAAGCAAACAAACAGAGCGGAAGCCAAAAATAATCTATCTATGCAAACTGTCAAATTAGCAAGCAATCCACTGTCAGGTCATCTCATCACTCAGTCAGTTTTAAGAAGTAATTCTTTAAATATTGAATTCTCACTCTGGAGATGTCTCATTCCTCATTCCTACAACCTCCTAGACAGAACTGTGTGGCAGAATGCCACAAAATTGTCTCATTGTTTAGATGACACCAGGGAAAAGCCACTGAGGATCTGCCCAGAAACAAGAGCTAATGGTTGGCGAGATTGATCCTGATTTTCTGGGACAATCCAGAGAACCAGGAACAACTTGAGGGTATGTACAGGGATGACTCAAGGCAGAATAACAGCAGCAATAACCAAGAGCACTTGGTTTGTTCAGTAAGTTTTGTGGGACTCAATACCCCTAAAGAACCCCGTGGGAATGTCACAGTTCCACTGGATCCCAGAATAGTCGGCTGGGCCAAACAATGCGAAAGAGGAGAAAAACCAGAAATGCCATCCTTGTGGGAGGCTATATGTGTAGGTGAGAGTTTGGCTTTGTGTTGGGAATTGCCGCACTCACAACATCAGTGAATCTTTTAACTGCTCTGTGATCCATTGCCCTTGACTGTTTTGGTAGAGGGAATAAAAGGTTGGGTGCATCAAAAATTTAAAGGTATGTCCAGAGCTTGCACTGCCCCTCCCTGCAACACTCTCAAACACTCCCAAACACGAGCAAGAAGAGGTACAGCTGTACTATATAAATTAGAAGGGAATGAGAGGCATGACACCACACACAAAGGACATTAACAACTAGGCAGCATGTTGACAGACATCCAATGTTCCAAAGAGATTCCAGGTACACTGAACCACTCCTTGGGAATTCTTAGGAAGGAGAGGAAAAGAGCCAAACAACCCCACACTCTGATTTTAAGGGTTTTTTTCCAAGAATTGATACTTTGTGCAGTAACTAAAACAAAATTACTCTGCCCAAAACCTCTGCAAGCCTCTTGGCAACAGGTTTTGGTAATTTCAAAGCCAGGTAAACAACATGTGTGGATTATAGGGAAAGGTATAGCTAAAGTTGTCAGTGGTGATCCTGGAACCTAGGCACCTCATTGCAGAGCTGCCACATCTGGAAAGGGACACCAATGCCTGTACTAGGGACTTTAGCAAAAGCAGAGAATTGGTGGGACGTCCCATCATAAAGCAAGGAAAGCTTGAGACCACAATAGTCTTCTCTGCTGTACACCAAGCTGCTAAGTACGAGGAGTACTACAGAAACAATTTCCTTTGCTAAATTCATGTTTTGAGCTACTTGAATAAGCCCCTTTAATAAATCCTCTCCAATTTAGCAATACAATTTTTGAACCCTGGATTTCAGAACAGAAGCAGCAGCCACCTAAGAAGTAGTACAATTAATTTCTACTCAATGTTCTCATGTTTTTGTCTCACATTCGCCTTTTTAATGTGGAATTGTATTGAGTGTTCATGCACAGTGTGACTTCTGCACCTTTTTAAAAGCATCTTCTCTTCAAGATATTTGTAGAGGCAAAATGTGGCTTCTATTCACACTTCACTACACCAAAAGGTGACTTGGCTGAGTTGCAAACTGTATATTTATACTCCACTTACTAAACCACCTACATATCCCTGCTGAATTCTACCCTTTTTTTCTTTTTTGAAATTAATTTCTCTGTGTGTGCATTTGCTATAAATTCAATCAATATCAGTTTTGTTTTCATCCAAGTCATTGGATAACAATATTAAATAGCAAAAGGCCAAGAACTGTTTCTTAAAGACCTCACAAACATCAGTAAAAAAGGCAGTGTTTAATCAGTATGAACTTCTCTATTGATTTTGTATCACCTGGCCTCTTAATCAAAATACCATCCTGTAGCAAACCAAAACAGTTTACAGAAAAGGAAGTGGTAAATTGTACAATTACTGCTATCAATGACACTTCAATTTAAAAGAAAATTTAATACCCATGTAGAATTCATGAACCCAGGCTGCCTAGTATCGTTATCCATGTTGCATCATTTTGATAGTTACAAATATTCTTACAATATTTATTGTAAAAATGCCAAGCAATGTGGCTGTTGAGTATTCAGGAGTTCACATACAACCCTCAGCAAGGCAATGATGTTCAATCATCATTAGCACTTTCAGGAAAACAGCAGAAGACGCCAGTCTGTCATCTGATAGTCACTCTGAGTATTACACTTTCCTCTGTCAGCCTTCACTTATGTAGTGCCTAACAAGAGAAAAAATATTAAGCTGAACTTTGGGGGAAAAAAATATAATAAAATTATTACAGTTAATGTAACCAACTTTTTATGTATCTGCTAACTATGAGAAGGAACAAAACATAGAGAAGGGCCAAAAGGTATCCTGAAAATATATATAGATTGCTGAAGAGAAAGTGTGAAGAGGATGGAACGAGACTTTATTTAGTGCTGCCCGGTGTCAGGAAAAGAGGCAATGGGAACGAAGTGAAACAGAGGATGTTCCCTCTAAACATCAGGAACTTTCACTCTCCGGATGGCTGAAAATAGGCATAACTTGTTCCAAGAGGTTGTGGAGTCTCACTCCTTAGGGACACCAGAGAATTCTCTGGACACTGTGTGGCAGGCTACTGGCTCTTGGTGGTCCTGCTAGAGCACTGGGGATGGACTTCCAGAGGGCCCTTTCAATCTTTCAGTGATCAGTGGTATCTCTTGCATCCTGGGAAGATGCCATCACTTCAAGGATTACACATTGTTTAAAATTTGGATCATGATGACATAAATTGTGACACAAAATGAAATATTCCTTGGCACAATTTATCCAGCCAAACCACAAATGTCTCAGAGAGTGCAGGAGAATTTCCTAGTGGAGGGGGATGATACCTTGTGGCTAGTCTCTCTCTCTGAGAGCCCTGGCTAGCTCTGGAGATGAACCACAGTTGGAAGGGTTTTTCCTCAGGGCCCCAAACTTTTTCCTTTAGAGATCAGGTTCCTGTCGATGGCAAAGGAAGGTCTGCACTTGATCTGGGGGAAAATCAGGGCTTTATTTATTTCTTCTGTGTCCTGCCCCAGCCAGGGCAGAAGCCCCTTCCCTGTCCCCCGGCCAAGAGAGAACAAACCGACTGCATGGCCTGCCTTATCTCCAGGGAAGGGGATAGAGGCAGGCTCAAGCCACTACCCAATCAGGGATAAGGTGGGAGTAGAACAGAGTTGAATTACATTTCAGGAAGGGAACAGTGTGGGAGAATGGGAAGGGAAAAGGGGCAGGGACAAACTTTGGGATGATACATTTTCCAGGGGAACAGGGGAGTACAGAAGAAACCATTACAAAACTCAATATAAAAATTACATACAATATAAACCCAAATATTACACAGCAACACCTTGTACTACAGCAACATTTGCACTGTCAGATTTCTTTTTCCCAGATGCCTCAAAGTATATTCTGTTTGCTCTAGAAAGGTGAATTCTCATCTAACCAATTTCTACTTGGTAAACCAATGTATTTAATCTATTGCATTTCAAACAAAATCACTTTTTTTTTTTTTTTTTTTTTTTTTTTTTTTTTTTAATGCCTGAGGTGTCTTTTTGATCAGCGCAACTTCTACTTGGTGGGCAATTGATCAAATTGGAAGCATGTGGTAGTGGCATGCAAAGCGATAACACGGAGACAAGAGGTCTGCAGTGCAGAGTTGCTCCTCAAACCCAGAGCAGCCTGTTTATTCTTTCATTTTTATACATTTGCGGTTCTGGTTGTGGATTGGCTTCTGGGGTTACTACCCCTCACCCCACTGGCCAGACCAGCTGTCAATTACATTATTTTCAGGCTAGAAATATGTAAACAAAGGACAGGGAATGAAAACAAAAGGTTTGTTTATGTTCCCATGTGTGAGAAAAGAGAAACACTTCTCCTAATATTGTGCAGAAACTAAAGAAACTGACTCCATCTTATGAACAAGTAGATGGCTTTCAAAATCTCAGAAACAACAGGGTGACAGACGCATTTAAGAAAGAGTCTTAAAAATTATGAAGTTAGAGGTAAAAACTATGAAAAGGAAGAGACTATAGATGTTAATTCATAAATATTTCTATGATAAGGGCCATATAATGATTTAAGATTTAAGAGAAGAAAAGGAAAAAGAACAAGAAAAAAATATGCTGGGAAAGAATCAGACCTGTGTCACAGTAATTTAAAAAGGTAGATAATGTGACACCATTGAGCCTATCAGCTTTTGAATGACTGCATGATAATAGCATAGTCTAATGCTGTATGTGTGAAAGAAATGAAAATTAATTTCTGTACAAATTAGAACTGCTGAAGTTAGCAACCACAGTATAGAAAATGTCCAGAAAATGCAAATTACAAGATTATGGACCTCAATAAGTTGTTTGTTTGTTTGTTTGTTTGGGTGGGGGTTTTTTTGGTTTTTTTTTTTTTTTTTAATGTGCTCATCTGTATCTGATAATATAATTTTAGTTGAGCAGAATTTAAAAAACTAAACCTACTACATGTTATACTCAATATGTATATATGCTAATTTCTCCATATGGGGAAGATCAAGCAAATCATGTCCATAATTTTTTAAATTACATTCCTCAAAAATGAAAATATATTTTAGTGCTTTGTATATGTTACTGAGACAAAACTCAGTTAATGAAGGTGAGGAAATTCCACCAACCAAAAGTAATATAAAGCTGTGAACTGCCATTAAGAGAGTTCCAAGGTTCATTTCTGTACTTATGCAGGGAAGGAGGGAGAGCAGCGTGCAAGCTGCTCTTGGACATATCCCTTGAGAAATTATCTGAAGTAACATGATATTGGCTGTTCATTATCTTTCCTTTCGGCTAGAAACATATTCCTCATAGGTATGCTGTATAGTCACAGGGCCAGTTATTTCACAACTGATCTAAGGAGCAGCATCCCTGGAGGTTTGAGTACAGTGTTCACCTTGGTGAGATTGTGAAGATATCTGCTATAGCAGGAGAATCCCATAATTACAGCATTATTTAGGTTGGAAAAGAGTTCTAAGATCATTTGGTCCAACCTTTTGCCAACCACCCCATATCAACCAGACCATGGCACTGAATGCCACATCAGTGTATGTTTGTTTCTTGAATACCTCTAGGGATGGTGACTTCACCACCTCCCTGGACAGTCCGTTCCAATGCTTAGCAACCCTTTCTGGGAAGAAATTATTTCCAATACCTAACCTGAACCTCCTCTGGCACAGATTGAAGCCTGTCACTTGTTACGTTGGAGAAGAGCCTGATCCTCACCTATCTACACCAGAGTGATAAGGTCTTCCCTGATCTTTTCTCCAATCTAAACACACCCAGCTTCCTGAGCTGCTCCTCATAGGACTTCCCTTCTGGACTCTTCCCAGCTGTGTTGCCATTTTCTGGACACAGCAGAGGAGGGAGGCCAGAAATGGTGTAAAGCAAATTTGCAAACCATTCTGTTTCATAGCTAAATACTGCGAGCTGCTTAAGCTGTAATACTCCTATCTAAAGGACTGCTTGTCACTCACATTTCGCTTCTTAAACTTTGTTTTCATTTCAATGTTGAAATTCTAAAATAGTGTTTAGGATGAGCACCAGCATTCAGCAGCTGCAAGCTGTTAACATATGATCTCTTCCTGCTGTAAAAGCATCAGTCCTACAGAAGTGCTTGCAAAATGCATAGACCAAATCACTTAAACAAAACATTCAATACATTCTCCAAACATTAGAGGGGAAATATATTCAAGAAATTATAAGATTACATCTATATATATTATTGCTAAAAATATTCCCCAAAGCACATTTGTAAATTGCTCACAAGTAGTTCTTTGAAAATATCCATTGCTGCAGGCATTGATTAATTTTGATCAAATATATCTTCTGTAACCCAGCAGGAGAATATGGAAAAAATTGTGCCAGACGTTTCTGAGAGGTGGCAGATTGAAAAGAAGAAATTGTGCAATGAGCACAACTTGTGATGCAAGAAATTCTGATAAAACATAGGAACTTTTACACAGAGAGTTGTTCAACACTGAACCTTGAGTAAGCTGTGCAGTGACACTGGCTGGTAATGTCAGTAGGAAATAACCAGCTAAGTTACCTAGGTACAACGAAATAACAGGAAATGACAGAAAAGGGTGAAGCGATGTAACTGCAAGGAAAAAGGCAAGGAAAGAGAAGATACTCTGAATGATGGGTTTGTAGAAGGGAGTAACATCAAAGAAAGATAAATTAAAAGCAAAACATCAAACAAAATGTTAAACAATACAGATTAAAAGGAAATTTTAGACAGCTGAAATCAAATAAAAGATATGACAAATTAAGATAATTAGTGACACAGCTAACTGATTTGGAGAGGAATTAGAATTAATCAAAATTACTACAATGATTTTCTAAAGATGAGATCTCAGGTCAAATGACTACCTGTCATTTCAGTGGCTTGGTGACCACTGAAATGACAGGTATATTGGCTATGTCTTTGGGATGGAACAGAGAAGTCTGCAATGCAGAAATCTATGAGGATTTTGCTCTGATGAGGATCTTGCTGCAGCTACATGACTGCTTACAGGCTGTTCTTACATAAAGCTGATGTTATACACTACTCTGTTTACTTTTAATTTCACTTAACATTAAGCAAACAAAGAAAATATCAATTATATATCCAATTTAAATGGTCTTATCAAGCGGAAAGAAAAGCTGAAGCATGCAATTTTTCTCTGACTCTTATATATGGCAATAAAGGCATCTGCCTGATTTAAGGAAAGAAAAATGTTTCCAAGACTCCATTTGCATGTCCTTTTAATAAAACTGTCTGTAAGCCCAAAGACTTGCCCTACTTCCATCAATGGAATTCTTGAAATTTTCTTTCAGTAATAAAAGCCAAGTCTCTGTTCTGCAAAATGAGCTCTCTGTAACATTATTTCAAAAGATCCTTACATTTGGGCAAATGTGTAGTACTGCAGAATTTGCATCAGTTATTGTGCAGACTTAGGCATGTTAGAAAATTACACTGCCACTCTTCTCATTATGTCCTAAGTGATTTACTGTCAATACTACTCAGAAATAACCAGTAATAGTTCTCACACCGTAATTTAGCTGAAAGCAAAGCTAACTGAATATTTACATAGTTGATCTATTTCATTCCCACATATTTTTTTTAGCTGAGACACCATTCCACTGTGTTAAATATCTACTTCAATATAAAATATTGTTGGATTTTCTAATTTTTCTCTTTTTTTATTTTTTCTTTCTTTCTTTTTAAATGAATTCCATATGCCATGCTTCTGACAAGGTAAGACTATTTTTGATTTCTCTACTGACAAAACAAAAAGACCTGTGGAAAACAGCTCAAGTATTCTGAGAATTCCTTGAAACAAATTTGCTATTAGAAGATTATGTTGATTCACAAGAATTTAATTTTTCTCAAGTTCTCTAATATCTTTCACATTTCTTTAATTTTTTAGAAAAACATGATAGGAATTGAAATACAGATGATTCAAGGTTCATATCCTGTATCGAAAAGTCTCTACAGTAGCTGCTGAAATCTTCAGCAATGCAAAGGAGTTCATAGGGTATGTCCTTACCCTTGTAAGCAATTACTGCCGATTGTATGATGATCTTTTTTCCCCATTTCTTTGCTTCTTGTGTTTTACTGATTCACAAAGCAATGTTCACCAAAATACGTTGTTCCTCTATGCAGATCTTGACCTTACTCTAAAACTAAATCAACAGCTACTCAGCTTCTATAGTCACACTAGGCCCAGAACAACTTTGCTGATCTGCTCCCACGTGAAAACAGTTTTTTAATGAATCACTCATCTTTTCTTAGCTGAATCTGTCTGCTGGATGAAAAAAAAACCCTCTTCATTTCAGCTGTCCCTTAAACTCTTTGTTGAAGTATTCCTTTTTCCTGCTGAAATGCCTCCCTCTGTGAAACTTCTTACTCCTACACGGATGGATATGTCCTTTCTAGCATGGAATGTAGGCCTGCTTAAATACTCAGGCTGAGAAATTTCATGACACAATGTATTCTCTAGATTCATGGTTCGTGCTAGACATGCTGTAAAAATTAGTTTTAATCTTTGGTATCAGCATAATGCAAAAAAGGTTATTTTCACTTGACCCAGCACTATCTTATATATTATTGTTTCTCTTTTTAAGGTAAGCTCTGGACTAAAGATTGTGAGAATGAACAGTAATGGGGCTGCTGCATTTACTTTCCCTGGAGCTAGGACTCTCAGACATTTCTAGTGCCCCATGATTTAAATGTCTTTCTCATCTGCTCCTCTTACTCTTGCCTATCAAAAACAATGGGACAAGAAATACATTGCATGCATGGTGCGCTCCAAGCTAAGTCTACACAATCTCATTGTTGTCACAGAATGAAGAGGGAAAATCTGGCCGTTGCTGAGGAGGTTTTGTTTGTAAGTACTTTTCTTTACCTTGTGAAATCACAGGCCTTTGAAAAAGGAGGAAAGGAGAAAGGGAACAACCCCCCTTGTGTTTCTTAGATGTGTGAGATCAAAGAGAAGTGCAAGCAGTATCTGTCCTGTGTTTTGGCTGTCTTCATTTGAAGATACAAAAAAGTCATCAGGAAAATAAATCCAGGGAAAAGGGATATAAAAATGGCAAGTAAAGAATAATATGCTACGTCGTATTAGACCACAATGAAAGGCAGAAGCAAAGGTCCATGTGTCAAAAAGCTTCATGTAATTTCTTTATAACCTTTTGTGCCACTGTTTAGAGGAAGAGATTTTCTTGTGATCTTTGCCTAGTATCTCACTAACACAATTACTGCAAGCTAAGTTAGGGTTTCAAGATCAATAGTTTCATAGATTCACTCTTCATTTCAAACAAAATTTTAAAAAATAGCTATCATCAATTAAAGAAAAAGAAAATTTGTGTGTAAGTTAAAGATGTTCTGCTATAATATCAAATTTAAAAGTTTTCTTCCTTTTTATTCCCAAATTCATCAAATATATACTCTTTTGAAGAGTACATTTCTTTTTATTCTGACAGCTCATCTGTGGATTTAAAATAATACAGAAATAAAGCTTCCTTGCAGTTTGGAAATTCTCTCATCTCTGTTTGAAATTACGTAACTGCCTCAATCAAAAAACCCTCTGGAAAATATGTGCCAAGAGATTTGTGTGTTTGCAATTCTGGTGAATAGATCAAATGTGCCACTCTCTGTATATTTTCAGAATCTTATTTCTTACAAGAGAAGTTACAGAATTCATTGTACCTTTTTTACTGTGAACTGAAAAAATAGCACCTCTCCTAACAACTCCAAAACCAAGAGTCCCTATACACTGAAAAACACAAAGTAGCTTGAATCAGGCCAATTCACAGCTACTTTATTATATGCCACTTGTTTTCTTTTATTTTGTCCTCATCTACATTCACCTTAATGCTTCTAAATCATTGTGTGGTGCTGTGAGGACTAGAAAAAGCTAATTAAACTAAATTAACATTCACCTGATAAAAATTGAGATAAACTTGAATTGCTATTTACCCGATATTGGGTCTTGCTGAAGGCACCTCCTGCTTTTTCAGAAAAACAGTCTACTGTTAAAGTAGTAATCCAGGAGGAATTTCTGATCCAAAGGTATTATTCAATATGCTTTAGGTCATGCTGCAAACTCCTTCATTATTCATGGCAACTGCCTTGCTTGCTTTAGGCTTGATTTGTGGCTGTGCTCCAAGCCCAGAAATAGCATTCAAAGGTGGAGTGTGCGAGGAGACAGTGTATGAAGGCATCAGATAGTAGAAGAGAAGGTGCAGCTGGATACAAGGCATACTCAAGAAGTAGAAATGTGCTTTCAGCAGAGGCTTTCAATGGAAGTAGCGCCAGAGAGTGAACAAAGGCAGCCAGGAGAGTTTCTAAGGAGAGAGCCTGACCATCAGGTATCTTATTTCAGAAATGGGAGGAGAGGAAAATCTGAAAATTCAGAAATTATAATAATGGCACAGCCTCAGAGTGCCTGTTTGATTTCTCTCAAACCTGCTGAGCTTTCAGTGCTGAAACCTCACTTATCTAAGTCCATCAAATCTTGTTCTCAGCTTAGTTAACTGCAAACTTGTGCCTAAATTAGAGAACGCCAGCAGGTCTTTGGGACAATAAACTCACTATATATTTAAACAGCAATCAGGAAAACAAAGTGCCAACCCTCTCCAGTATCGTTAATGATTATATCCCTGTCCATCTTCTTAAGCACTACCCTATACAAACCTCTACTGCAAAGTGTACCTGGATGTGACACTTACTCACTGTTTTAAATGTCAAGACTTCTGCATTTCCTTACTAACAAGAGGGATTGCAAATTCCTCAATGTGTTTCAAATCCCCATTGTAGCAGCTACTAAGGTTTTATGTTCCTGTTCAAATTCAGTGCAGCACATTGATGATTCTGTTACTGTTTCTTTTCTTGCACTGCAGGACAGGAGATATCTAATGATCCAATGAAGAAAACCACCTAAGAATTTATAGAGAATAATTATCGCACTAAAGAACAGTATCAATCCCCTAATAAGTCCTCCCTCCCCCACCTCACTTGTCTCCCTGAAAAATATAATAAAATCTTTTATTTACTGAGGCAGAGTAAAGCAAAGTGGAAAAGCTTTGTTGAAAGCATCTAGATAACGTCTATTATTCTATGAGAATAACACTTGTGAAATAGGCACCAGACAAATACACCCAAAGTACTCATCTTAACAGAAAGTAGGTCATGGTTAACATAAAAGTGAATGTCTCAAGATAGTTATTTTTAAGAGGGTGTGACAGCACAAGAAATTAAAATATATCAATTCTAAGCTGTTATAGAAATCCACTTGTAACCAAATGTGTTTAAATAAACTGCCTGTACCTAATATTTTATTTAAAGGTTAGCATTCTCAATATCTACCATAATTTATTTTTCCAATAATAAAACAGAGCTGCATACACAACAGTTGTGAGGGAGATTTGTTTATTGTGTCTGTCAATAGATCAACTAAGTATGCCACCTTTTCCTGGACATAGACGGGAGAAGAGCTTTTCCTATTTCTACTTTCAAAAGCTTGTCTAAATCTATGTTCCTTTACAAAGCATTACCAAATAAATATGATCAAACAGGTTTTCAGGACTATCATTTTAAAGAGGTAGGTTGGTAATTTAAAGTCTGAATCACTTGAGTAGAACCAAATCAACATCTTACAAAAATGAATCAGTTGAGTCTCTCTGATGTTCAATCCTGTATTTTTATTATTTTCAGGTTACAATTGTACCAGGGAGACAGGAATGTGCTCTGACAGCCAGGAGAACAATTGTATTCAGGGATGCATCAAACACTACATCACCAGCTGGTCAAGGGAGGGGATTGTCCCACTATGCTTTGCAGTGGGGCAGCCTCACCTCAGGTCCAGGGGCCAATTTCAGGTACCCTAATGAAAGATATAAAGCTGTTAGAGGAGAGACACAGAGGTGGGGGAAAGTCTAGTCGGAAGACACATGAAGAGCAGCTGGGGGAGCTGGAATTGTTCAGCCTGGAGGAAAGGAGACTGAGGGGACACCTCATTGGTGTTGGCAGCTTCCTCACAAGGGGAAGAGGAGGGGCAGACGCTGATCTCTTCTCTCTGGTAATCAGTGACAGGACTCGGGAATTTTAGGAAGCTGTGTCAGGGAAGGTGTAGGGTGGATATCAGGAAAAGGTTTTTCACCTAGAGACTGGCTGGGCACTGGAGCAGGCTCCCCAGGGCAGTGGTCACAGCACCAAACCTGACAGACCTCAAGAAACATTTGGACAACATTCTCAGCACATGGTGGGATTCCTGGGGCTGTCCTGTGCAGGGCCAGAAGTTGGATGTTAATGATCCTGATGGGTCCCTTCCCTCAGAATATTTTATAACTCTCTGATTCTATGAATGGTAAACCAATAGTTTTATGTTTTAATATTAAACATTCCCAAAAGAAATTACCAGGACTCCTAGGCAAATATTGTAAAAAAATAAAATAAGGAAATCTCCAAATTGGGCAACGATATTCCTCATTTTTCATCTAGATATTTCCATCCTGTTTCCAAAGGTTCACGAAAAATTTATTCATGGAAACATATATCATAGAAAGCATTGGCTTAGCAGTTGTTGAAAACAGGCAGGAGTCAGTCAAAGGCTTGCCTTACCTTCACAAAATCTCAAGAGTACATGAATATTGTGTTAAATCTTATTTTTTATGCCTGATGAATGAGCACTTGTAGAGTTTCTTCATTTTACAGTTTTCACAGAGAAATATCATAATTGAAAACTCTTAGCAGCTTTTGGAAAGTACATTCAGCATGTTTGTTATAGCTTCCCCTAACCACAACTGCGATATAATTCACTATTATCTTGTTGACAAGGCTATAATTCATTTCACACATCACTGTTCATTAAGATAATATGTACCTGTGCTCTGGTTTTGTACCACTTCAAAGCTCAACTACCAACAAATTCATGGTCAATTAGTTTGACTGGATGAATAACAGTTGGAAAACTACATAGGTTTCTCACCTTCCCATATTTTGTGTTCACATGAAATTAGAAGATCATAAATCAATTACAATAGAGTGAGTTAGTTGCAGTTCTCCATTCCTTTCATTTAGTGAAGAAGTCATGTCATTTTCTCTTAACTCAGTCCCCAACCCCCCCCCAAAAAAACCCAAATCCCTCCCCAAAAAAACAAACAAACAAACAAAAGAAAACAAAACAAAACCAAAAACACCTCAAATAATTAACTTCTTTGTTTAGGCTGGTAAATGCTGAAGAAACAGAATTAAATCTAATGAGATTTTAAGTTAGTACATATTTCTCTGGGAGCTGTAGAAGTGAATTGAAGATTCTTTACTGAGTAAAGCCTATACTCACATCAGCCTATACTGATGCTTCATGCTCATATTGTTGCCTTTTTCCAAAACTGA
This sequence comes from Hirundo rustica, assembly GCF_015227805.2. Taxonomy (NCBI): domain Eukaryota; kingdom Metazoa; phylum Chordata; class Aves; order Passeriformes; family Hirundinidae; genus Hirundo; species Hirundo rustica. The sequence goes on along the minus strand of NC_053451.1, from coordinate 10,565,085 downwards.
TGCAGGCTTTTTATTTTTACCTGGAAAAAAAAAAAAAAACTTATTCATTATAGATATATTCTTCTGTTTATTCTTCTGAAATATTAACAAGAAAAATAATCTTGCTTGTCTCTCATCTTTCTTTGTGTCATTTGGTTGGCTTGTATGTTTCATACAGAGTGTAATTTTTTTTAATGTGCACAGGTAGAGTTAGTGTTGATCTGCCTCACATTTCAGAGCAAGCTTACTTCTGCAATTGGGAATGGTTGCACATGAAAACAAAAACTGTACTCAGGGGGGACCTTTGAGTCCAAAGCATCTGCTGAGCAACAGCTACACATAAACACTGATCAGTGAACAGAATCTTAAGCCACACAAAGGGCAACAGATGATCCAAAAAAGTAAAAGACCTGGTTAACAGAACAGCTTGAGTCAAACTCAAACTTTCTCTTGAATGCAGCAATATACTTCATACAGGGAATATTTGTCCAGGATTAAATGTATCTCCTTAAAAAGTGTACCGTATTCATCTGTGATCTTACATTATGAGTCCTTAGATAGCTCCTCCCATAAAAACTGTAGTGAAACATGATTTTAAAGTGTTAAGATTTTAGCTTAGGGTTAGAAGCAATTTATATTGATCAAGATGAAAGCTAGATTAGTAAATGGTAGGTTAATGATTATTAAATGCCTAAGCTAGAGCTAACTGTTGTATTATGAGCTTGTTCATAGAAAAAGTGGAGTAAGTGATCCGTAGTAAGAACAGATTGAAACCACTAAGAACAATGGCCAGCACCTGGACTTGGTATCAATCAATCACGAAGCAGGGGACCTTGGATCGTGCCAGAGGGTCACAGAGACCTGATGAAGACTCTCCTGACTTCATCCTTTGAGACCACTGACCCAATTCAAGACCACCGACCCAATTCAAGAGAAGAACTGCGCACGTGTGAAGGACTAATAGCCTCATTTTAATAGAGAGTGGGGATGGGAGGTGCTGGGGTTATGCATATGTATTGTATGTAAGGTCTTGGAAAATAAATAGAGAGCAAAGAGCCTTGTTTGCGGTGACCACGCCTTTTGGAGATGACTCTGTGCCGCCCGCTGGTGAATAAACATACCACTTTCTAACTTTAGTTAGTTAGAGGGTCTTTGTCCATAATTATGTCAGTTTTCAATGACTCAGTAGCTTTTGTAATAAATTTTGGAAGGACTTTATTTGACAGAGAAGGTTAACACAGAGGAATCCATCCAGACATCTTTATATAAAAGTGGAAAATACTAAGTTGGCTATTCTTTTCCCTTAGGCCATCTCATTCCCAGTCCACTTTTTCTGCTCTTCTAAAACATAACAGTGTTCAGAAGGCACATTTGTATGTTTCAAAGGTTCATTCAAATCAATTTTCTTTCAAAATCTTATATCCATATAAGAAAATCAAGCTTAGTTGGGTTGCTGGCAGAGACTAATACAAACATAGAAAACAAGATCAAAACCAAACATACAAAAAGACCCAGCAAAAAACCACAGACATGGTGGTTTAGTTGAGTATAAAATATGCTAAAGCAACTTTCACATTATTTTAGAGAAGGGGACCCTTTACTAGTAACAATTTCTACAGGTTTTTCCACCTTTGTTTTAGCAAGCCAGGTTCTGACGGGATCTCAATATTCTCTGTAAAGTCATGTTACCTATTCACAGACATCATTACAAACTCAGATTCTTCAGAAGACCTTGTGCTTTAATTTCTCAACTAATACCAGAGACAAGCATTTTAAAATACTTTTTAATTTTTTTACCATATTAATGATTAAATTTAATGAAAAAGGGGGAAAAAAGTCAAAAAATACCATCTCAGAAACTTTGATTAGAATTGTGTTCTCAGTTCAGAATTAAATTTCTTGATGTTATAGCACAACAGAGGTTGGACAATTTGAATATCTGTTGTTCATGAACAATTTTTCTATAACACAGACAGTATAATAAGATATCCTCTCATGTCACACTGAAAGACAATAGGTTTAACAAGATATAAAGAAGAAATTCTTTACATTGAGAGTGGTGAGGTCCTGGCACAAATTGCCCAGAGAAGTGTCGGATGCTCCATTCCTGGAAATATACATGGCCAAGTCAGATGGATCTCTGAACAACATAGTCTAGTGGAAGGTGTCCTTGCCCACATAAGTGAGATTGAAACTAGATGACTTTTAAGGTCTGTTTCAACACAGGCCATTATATAATTCTATGATTTTTCAAAGAAGAGAGCAAACTATCCCCTTATAAACTAAATAATACGGCTATATATCTCGAACCCTAGGAGATAACACTGCTATCTCATGAATATTCCCCCTGGCATGCTGGCCAGGCTGCTAATTAAAGCCGAACAATTTTGGAAATAAAAAGTGTTTAGATATTTCATTAAACAAATGGCTTGTAGAAAACTCTGATTTTCCTCATATAGGTGTCGTGGAAACAACACTTCTTTCATGGAAATGCACAGTCCTTTAGCTGCCATTGAGGCGAGCCTGAATTAGGATTGGAGGGCTAGACTAAGACTGAAGAAATGCACCACATTAATAAAAAAGATTTTTTTTTTTTTTTCTGAGGGGTCACAAGACAAGACTCACTAAGGAAGGCTAAGGATTCAAAATGTCAGTTTTAACAATGAAAATGCTATTTATGTATTTGTCAGTCTTGTTAAGAATTGTATCAAATATCAATCTGTACACATGGTTGAGAAGACCTGATTTTAAAATAAATAAATTTAAAGTTTTTCATCATCTGTGTACGCAGCCTGGCAGTGATGGTTTGGGGATGACTGCACATGCTTTTTCAGACTGGAAACTTCAGAAAATGTGACAAAAAGGTTATTAGAGCCATCACTTGCATCTTCCCATACCTTCCCCATATCTCTGTTGTACTAACAGTTGTTGTAGTAACTACTACAGGATTTGATGAATGTTGTAGTAACTACTACAGGATTTGATGAAGAAGTCTAACAGTTGCAGAAAAGGAAGAGAGAAGCAAAATCAAAACCTAGACCTTAGACAGACAGAAATGGTTGTCTAACTGTATCATTGTCTCTAAACTAACGTCCAGATATAGTTTTTCTCTGATTGTGTCCAGAAGGACAGTTCTTTGGCCAAATATCTCAACCATAGTAATTATTATTACAAATTATGAACAGTCATTGTTTCATTGCACTTGTATGTCCAGCATTCCAACAAAACCTGAAAAAGCTTTTAAAAATACATCTTTTGGGTTTCATCTAACTCAGAGAATGAGTAATAGTCTTCCTAAAAATAAGCTAAAAGCCTGAAGCAGTAGTGTAACAAGAAATGTTCTTGCAGTAGCATGGGTTTCTGGGGGAGGAAGTAAAGATTTTTAAATATTTCAAGGTGATTCCTCAAGGGAAATACTTCTTACTTCTGTGATCTCCAGGGCAAAGCACAAAAAATGAACTTACGGGGGAAAAAAATTAAATGTAAAGGTTGATTTGTCAGTGCCAAAAAAGCAGATGATGGGTGTTTATATACTTAGTCCAAAGAGACCTTTAATCTTGGATAGTGCATCTGGCAATTTTTGTATGAATTTAAAGCTTAATTTTAACCTACCAGATTTGACTGGCTTTCTGGCCTCAGATTTAAAAAAAAAAAAAAAAAAAAAAAGCGCCTAATTCTTCCATACCCATAGAAGCTACATCATTTCAGGTCCTGCCTTCTCACATAGATTACACTAAGAAAATCCAGATTTGGAAATGTTCAGGATCTAAGAGGGATAAGATTTTCAGGTAGCTTGACTGACAGCCTCTCCTGCAGTCCTATAGGGAAGTGGTGGGCTACTGCAGAGAGTCTCAAAGGCTGTCAATGCTTTTTGTACTCCTCAGTGTCATCTCTCGCACACCCAAATCACAGTTGTCACTGCAACCTTGTCTTCTCTTCTTCAGTCAGTGCTGAGCTACACATCTTTCACTTTGGCTCTGCCATGACAACTGATGGATAATCCCCCATCTCACTTAGTCTATGAGGAAGTTTACTTGTGTCATTTGAGGAGAGATGACAACTGACACAGCTGTGTCATGAGGAGAAAGAGCAGTGAGAAGAGGACCTTGCTGAATGAACAGCTAAAAACCAAAACAACTTCTAGTCCTATGCATTGTAATAGAAGAAAAGTAGTATTTGTGTACTTAGAAAATGACTGGGTTTAGCTCAAGAACATTCTATCAACAAAATTAAGGCAGAGCATATGCAATCATACAAATATGACTGCACATTCTTACAGCCATAATTATTGAAGTCATTATTTCATAGAATCATAAAATAATAGAACGGCCTCGGTTCTAAGGACCTTAAAGATTATCTCGTTAAAATCCCCTGCCATGGGCAGGGCCACCTTCCACTAGACCATGCTACTCAGAGCTCCATCCAGCTTGGTCTTGGACACTTCCAGAGATGGGGCAGCCACTGCTTCTCTGAGCAAGCTGTTCCAGTGTTTCACTACCCTCACAGTAAAGAATTTCTTCCTACTATCTCATCGAAACCTACACTGTCAGTTCAACAGCATTCCCTTGTCCTGTCTCTCCAGGTACTTGTAAATGGTCTCTCTCCATCTTTCCTTTAGCTCCCTTCAGGTACTGGAAGGCCACAATTAGGTCACCCCAAAGTCTTCTCTCCCCCACGTTGAACAATCCCAGTTCTCTCAGCCTTTCCTCACGGCAGAGCTGCTCCATCCCTCTGATCACCTTGATGCCTCCTCTGGCCTGGCTCCAGCAGCTCCCTGTCCTTCCTGTGCTGGGAGCCCAGAGCTGGATGCAGCCCTGCAGGTGGGGTCTCAGCAGGGTGGGGCAGAGGGGCAGAATCCCCTCCCTGCCCTGCTGCCCACGGGGCTTTGGATGAGCCCAGCACACGGGGGTTTCTGGGCTCCCAGCGCACACGGCTGGGCCATGTCCAGCCTCTCAGCCACCAGCACCCCCAAGTCCTTCTCCCAGGGCTGCTCTGGGTCTGTGCATCCCCAGCCTGGACTGGGACTGGGGTTGCCCCAACCCAGGTGCAGCACCTTGGACTCAGTCTGTTAAACCTCATGAGATTCCCATGGGCTACTTCTTGAGCTTGTCCAGGTCTCTATGGATCGCCCTTTCCATCACATGTTACCCACATCAGTCAGTTCAGTGTCATCTGCAAGCTCTCTGAGTGATGCACTAGATCCCTTTGTCTGTGTCAATTAATGAAGACATTAAATAACATTGGTCCCAGAACAGACAACTGAGGGACACCACAGGTCATTGATGTCCATCAGGACCTTTAGCTGTTGACTGTGACACTCTGGATGGCACTGGCTAATCAGTTTCTTATGCATCTAACAGTACACCCATCAAACCCATGTCTCTGCAATTTAAGAGAAGGATACTGCCAGGATCATACAAACCAGCAAAATACTTACGTGATTTTGCCTACTCTGAATTCATTTTAATTAATGACTAACCTCCATCATGCTAAGAATCCATGTGACTGTCAGCAAAAACATAGCTAAATTGGACCAAACTTGTCTTGAAGAGTGGGCAGAGGGAACAAATTCCTGATTATCAGGCTTTGCAGGAATTAAATCCAGGCTATGACTATATGGAGGTGTACAGCAGGAGGGTAATGAAGAAGATATGGATTCAAACACTCTTAAGCACAGGAGGAGAGATAGAAGGCTGCATATTTGTAATACTTTTGGTAAATATATTTTCAATTTTGCGAGAATATTCTGCACCACTTCTGTGAATTTGTATTTATAAATTTTTTATTTCTTACAATTAACATGTCAAGATATTGAAATTTTTATATATTCAGTGAAACTGTATATAACCTACACAGAAGAAGCCTGTCACAACTTAGGCCTTTCTGGTGACTAATTAAAAATCATGAGCCAAGGCATTTATTGTAGAAAAGAACACAACCCTACTTTAAAGACTAGAAGTGACCATCATGTCTGTACAAATTCTTCCAGTTGTTTCTTATCTTCATGGTTAATAATGTATGTTGTTTTCCCAGTCTTAGATTATATAGGTTTGAATTTTAGCCACTGAACTTTTTTGCACTTTAGTTTAGTTAATTCAAGTATCCTGTACCATTGGAAACCTTCTAAATTATTCATGAGTCTATTAAATTTCCTTTTTAACCTTCTTCTGGATAAACTGGCAGAACAGTAAATGTTAAGAACACAAGTAGATTAGCCAGGCAGTTTAAGGGAGATATAACTCCACCTTCATGTCTCTCATTAGCTCTACTCTGTATAATGTAAATTTTCTAATCAGATGAAGTGGTCCAGAATTGCATAGTTCTCCCATTCAGACATTATCTAAATGCATGCAGCTCAGAATAATTTAATGTATCTAATGCATTTCATCTAAAACGCTGTATAATTTTAATACTTTTTTTCATTACTTCAGAAGCTCTGTTGTCTTCAGAAGATTTTTAAATTAAACCAACTTAAAAACAAGATTATCTCATTTAGTGTCATTTCATCTATAGGATATCTGGAAATCAACTTCACCCTTGATTTTTGACCAGTAGACTACCATGGGAAGTCAAAGTAAAATCAGAAGTGTAATTATAATAGAGTTGGGTTCTTTCAAGCATAGGTTGTAACTCTGGGATGTGCTCCATCATGCTTTTAACAGTTTGATATCTGAATTCCTTTATGATCATTTCTTAAAATGCATCCTTGCCTCATTTTGTGTTTTCACGGACTGATTCAACACTTCTCCAGAAGGAGAATGCCATGTTAGTAGACAATATGAAGTAACAAATACTGCTGAACTGAGATAGGGATGTGCATCAAATCCTTAGGAAAGAGTGGCTTGTTTTTTTCCTCAGTCTCCATGGTTTAGTTTTTCTGAGAAACAAAGAAGTTTTATTTACCCAGAACCATCTGGAAATTGTAATCCTGATAAACCCAAGTGCACAGGTAGCTAATTTTGTGGTTGAGACATATCTGAGTTGTGGAAAAGCAGATTATGTTCAAAGTGCTGGGAGCAGAGAGGGGTGGAATGGTTAAAAAAAACCATGCAGGTACTGTTAATGGTCTCTAAGTGTGAGGGTCCTAGTGCATGTAACACACGTATGTATATTCCAGTTTACTGAAGAAAGTTAAATCCCTCTGTTCAATGAGAAATATATTGTGTTCTTCCAATGTATCTTCTTTGGTTTGTTTGGTTTTACTCCACAATCCCTCCTAAAGTATATTTTGTTAGAGGGGAGGACATAGAAGGACAGTTATTATTCATCATTTTATGATTAATAACAGAAGTTTAATGGAGGGAAAAACAACAACCAAAATGAGGTGGAACAATGATAACTACTTCCTAACCACAGGTTTGCTGGTCTGTACTGGACTTTTAAGAAGCATTGTCAACAAATACTGCATCATGAATTATTCATTTTATCAGCTCTATTAATTCCATTACAATGGTAAGACATCCCTAGGGACTGAGACTCAATTCTCCTTCTGTCTACTGGCATCACAAGGAAATCTAAAGGAGAGACTGAAAATGGCCCTACCATTCATCACATTTTGTTTGGCACATTCAGAAGAGCACATTATTTATACATGAAGATTAAATATGCATTTATTTGTCACAAGCAAGGATAAAATGATTAATATGACTTCTGAAAACCAAAAAGAGTTTACAAGGGAAATGAGCAATCCAGAATTGCAAAGTCACAATTAACTTTTCAGTTATACAACAAAATGATAGTATAATGGGTAATTTTACTGTGTAACAGAAGAGATGGTGGGTTTGCATCACAGAGCCTCTTCAGATCAAAGTGTGATAGTGCATTAGGGCATTATATCAGATAAAAAGCCTCAAGAAATATAATCACATCTTACATTAGTATTTTCTTTTTAATCAAAGTGTATTTTAAAAATGTTTGTATTCCCCTGCAGTTTGCAAGACAGGGAGACACCTATCTCAGCATCTGAAAAAAGTTAGTGATATCATAACGAGCAAGGATGAGTCACTTGTACAAATAATCCTAAAGGAAATCACTGCTTACTAAAACACCTGTGGAGATCTCTTTTCCAGACACCATGGAAAAGAGAAATGATGTGTAGGAGAACTGGAGGTGAGAGGTATCAGTGAAGGTAGGGATATTTTCTAAATTTGAAAGAGCATATTCTATAATTCAGCTGTATTTCTCTTGAGCTATCAAGAAAAACTGTCCTATAAAGAGAGCTTCTGGAGAGTGGTAGCAGCAGCAGAGGACTGACCATGAGGGAAGAGCAATGATGTGGTAAGGGGTGCATGGCAGTGTTCTCCACTGCAGATTTCATGCTTAGATCACTGGGGACTTCATTCTTCCTGCATGGAGCACCATGGGTGAATGCAGTTTTCCTGCTGCCAATTCCATATCACTCTGGGCAGATGTACCAGGTTTTGAAAAGCAAATCACTGATAACTAAGTATATTTAGTTGACTGGAACTATTTCTTTCTCCACACAAAACAAGTTTGCTATCACCAGATAAAGCCAGAGCTGCAGATACAAGCCAGAAGAGTAAATGTATGATTTAAAAACATGAAAAACACATGAATTTCATTTGTTTCCTTTAAGCCTGACTTTAAGTTTAGCACCGGAACATGATTTTAGATTATAAATTTAACACATCAATTTAGGCACAAACAGGTTTCAGAAAAGAAACATTCCATGGAATATGGATGTCCAGAGCTCTGAGGGGCTGTTTTGTGGCCTCTCTGAGCCTTCTCCTTGCTCCATCCACAAGGCCTGGCACACTGCGGGCAAGGAACTGTTATTTCAACACTTGGGCTCTACCACATGTGGCCAAAAAAGGTGTATTTAGATGCTGAAATAGGATTGCCAAAGTTCAGTACTTCAGGACAGTTGTGAGAAGCTGGCAATGTTAAGAATCCAAACTTTCAGCTCAAACAGCTAAAGCCTAAATACTACCTAAGGCACTGGAGAATAACAGAGCAGGGCAACCACACAAAATGTAGCAATGAGGGACTTCCCTCATTTGTGTTAAGAGAGGATTTGCAGTGCTACTCCAATTTGTTTTTCTAAAGTGTAAATCTCCTGAAATAGAAACATCTTGATCCTTGGGCAGTATTCCTATAAGAGAAATCTCTCAAAAGAGTTCTTCCCAATTCCCATTGGGAGTCTGAGCCACAGGTATCTTCTGCAAATTTGGCACAATTCATTTTGGAGACGTTGACCAGAGTAAATCAATATTATCAAGTCCTTCAAGCATAGCTGCACTCCTGTGTCTGTGACATAAAGAGAGGAGAGAAAAGTGAAATGAAGACTTCAATGGGCTATTATTATGCTATGGAGAACACCACTTCTGCAGAAAAAAAAAATCTCTCTTTCCTCTTTGGTCCTCGTGTATTTCTATCCTCAGTTAGATGAGCTGCATAATTCAAAAATATGGCTGTATATACACTCAGTTCTCAAAACTGCTGAGAATTATAAGCATAAAGAGCTCAGAACCATAGTCATAAAATCCAAAGAAAATGAAGCATTTCCTAGACCTAGTTACTTGTCTAAATATAATTCATTCAGTATAGTTCATCAACTTTAACTATATCTACTTGTTCACATTATGAAGGGCAAACACAAAAAAAAGGATTTGAACTCCAGGCATTTATATATCACTAGGTACCAATCCCATATATCAATGGCTCATATAGTGAACAAAAATAAACACTTCACTAACTTGATAGTCTGTGGAGCAGAGTCTGGAAAAGATGTAAATAATTAGTGACACACCATATATGAAAGACCTGGAGGAAGGTCAAGAAATCATACCATGAGAAAGGCTCAGACATACATTTAACACAAGAGCGGTCTCTAGGTTATCATGGTTGCATTATTTTATTAGTGTTGTTAAGCAGAGAAGTAATATGACTTGGTAAAGCAAAGAAGAGTATCATACTTTCTTTTCACTGCCTGAGCATTCATTTCAAAGACTTAAATCTAAAAAGTCAAGGGGTTCTTTTTGTTTGTTTTTTTTTTTGTTGTTGTTGTTGTGTTTTCTTTCACAGTCTTCAAACATCAGGCAGCTTAGTATAGAATCACTGTAAAATGGGACAGAGATCAGACATTTTAAGGTAGTGCTGAGAGATGACCCTTGCCATTTTTTGTAATGGCAATTTAGTAGAATAGTCATTAGAAAATTATTTTTAATGGTACTACTAGGTTCTGAAATTATGCTCAGCAGGTTGGGTGATCCTGGAGAAACTTCAGACATAATATTGCAAATCGTGCAATAAAGTATGTAACTTTGATACCTGAGTTAAGGATACACAGTCTTTTCAGATAATCTAAGAATGATTGCAGATTTTCTCTCAGCTGAATGTACAAGGCAACCTGAGTCTGATTAACAAAATTTGGCTTGGAGGCCATCAGCAAATGCAGTAGACACAACTCAAGCTATTGGAAAATGTGCTTGTGATCCAAAACTAACCGAGGAAAAGGCTCATTCAGTATGTTATGACCTTGTTTCTGTTGATGCTTTTGTACATACCTAACTCATGTATATGGATAATCCTCGGCACGTCAACAGCCTTATTCATAAAGTCAGCAAGTTTTAAAATAAAAAGTTCAATCCTACTTTTAGGAGTAACAGTTATTGATCATATTATGATGTTCACTTTTTATTAAGACTCTTGGAGATATATCTGATTAAATATAAGAAAAATAAACCTACTGAGATTTTTATTTCCCTTATTAAAATATTATTACTTGCAAATAACATGTATCAAAGTACACGATGCAGAAGATGAGCTCTTGGAATTAATCATGTGAAATCATAAGAGTAAAAATATCAGTTTGTAGTAGTGAGGTAGTAAAAACATTTGTCCTTTTAAGACAATCATGGAATGGGTTTGAAATCCTTTTAAAATATATGGTAGGATGTTTTGACTACCAGTTATTAGATATTTCATCATCAAGTTGAGTTTCCAGGCTCTCATTTTCATGATATTGTACAGCTAATAGCTGATGCTGTAACTGGCGATGCTGTAGTATAAGATTGACAGAAGTGCAACATTAAATGTAAAAGATAAGTTATTTAAACAACATTGTGATTGTTATTTTGGATGCAATATACTAATGTGCCTCAAAGATATTTCAAGGCCAGAACTGATACATTGTAGGTGGTTTGTGTGTTTGCTTTATGAGGGAGAGATATTTTCTACTTTGTAAGAATATGACATTCCTTTTTGTTCTTGTCAAGACAGAGAAGTTGTAAAGGTGAGAATAATTGCTATCATGTGTTTTAGAAGTATGTATGATTAGCATACCATGCTTCCCTCGTTAAAAAAAGGTGTTATGCTCGTGGCTAATTCCTGAAGAGCAGTTATACACTATTCCTCATCCTTGAATCACCAAGAGTAAAGAGAAAGACTTGTACATCAACAAAGAGACAAATCTCAATGAAAGTTAGGAATTTCGCAGTCAGATTTTCACAAGGAAGGAAAGAAAAGAGGAAATTTTCATGTAAATTAATTTTTATTTTCATATTCTATAATGAATATAGTAAGATTGTAATGGCATCATTACAGAATAATCCTATGGAGTACAGGACATGTTGGCAGGACATGCACTGGAGCTCACAGTATTTATATGCTCTTGTTATTTTTACAGCCTTTAAAAAAAAAAAAAAAAAAAAAAGGTTTAACTAACTGTGGTTTAGCAGCATTTTATAATTTTTTTCTGCACAAAGCAATGTGCTTTGCCCTCTGGCATCTCTCCTCATGGGCTCTAGAATGCAGGGCCAGCATGAGGACAGTCTGGGGAAAGAAAGCAGCATGTTATGGGTAGCACTTGCCAGTAGCTTTCTGACAGAACTAATTCTGTAAACTCCAGCTAGGCATGCTGATCCTTCACCAAGAGAAGCCATGCTGTTTTCATGATGAGGAACTAAACACTTTCAGTTTCCATCAGGTCAAAGCTCAGACTATCAATTTTACAGGCAGCTCAGGACTATTTTTATTAGTCCAGGTTCTCTGATATGACTACAACATTTAAAAATTTTAACTTACTGTCAGAATTTCTAAAGTTTCATGCTCACATACAAAAGTATCGAAATGCAATAGTTATGGAACAATTAGAAATGTCTGGTTTAGGGTATCACTATAAAATATTTATTTATTAATCACATTCTTGGTTTAAGAGTAATCTCACAATATCTCCACTTGAGAGCCTTTTTTAGGGTGTCTTTGTAGACAGTAGGGGAGAAACAAACAAACAAACAAAGAAACAAACAATTCTGCAGTACCATTATTCTTATCCTAAAACATGTAAGAAAAGTCAGAGGAGCCTCATGTAAAATATATTTCTCACAATTGACCATACAAGTATCTAGATGATGAATTTTTAATGGTATTGTGAACATTTAAAGATAGACGAATTAAACCCTTATTTTATCTGTCAAAATTTCCAAGCAATAGAAATCTCAATTAGAAGTTCCATGTCTTTTACTTATATAGTTCTATTTTCCTATGTAAACCCAAATATTTGTTCCTGCAAGTTGGTTCCAAAGCTGTTTTGGTTTCTTGTTGGGTTGGGTTTTTGTGGGGGTTTTTGGGTTTTTTTTTTTTTGGGGGGGGGGGGGGTGTTTGTTTTTTTGTTTGTTGGTTTGGTTGGTTGGTTGGTTGGTTTGGTTTGGTTTTTGGGTTTTTTTTGTGTGTGTGTTTGTATTTTTTTTTTTTACTTGAAATACTTTATTCTCTTTATTTACTGTAAGGTTTTTGATCTAAATTTTATTCTGTTCAGCTCCGTTCATATTGAAAATAATTCTCAGATATTATAAGAAAGAAATACATGTATTACTTCAAAAACACAACAAAACACAATTTCATGCATTCAAGACGTGCTTCATTTCTTTGTCAATGAAAATGAAAAGCAACCAAGTGTTTTCTAGGCCCGTGATATTCTAGTCACACCTGAATTTTAGCTTAATTTTGTGTATTCTGGTTTCCTCAGAGTTTCCACAGGTGTTCCAGAAAGTCCTGCAAGTGTCAGACCTTCTCCAGCCCATCCCATCAGTCTGGCTTCTCTCTGCAAAGCAGCTGCAGTGTAAGCCATAACTGCAGCTGGAAAGAACAGGGAAAAGAAGATGATCTCTCCATATTTATATGGAAACAGTGTTTCCCCAGCCTATCACATATGTAAGCATAGCCTCCTATCCATGTTCCTGTAGAGATGGAAGTGAACAGATTGTACTTGGAAAAAAAACACTAGATGAAGAGAACTGGAAAAACACAATTACAAATAAGAGAAAACAATGAAGCACAATAGGGTACAGAGAAAAAAAAATCCACCAACTAAACCAAAATTAAATCAGGATTCCATTAAATAGGATTCAAAGCAAGAATGGGAAATAAACAATTAAGCCATATTTATTAAGCAATAAATAATACAAACTAGATCTTAATATACAAACATAGAACAATAAACTTAACTGCTGCCAGCAGTGACTTGGAAAATTAGATCTGGAGAAAATGACAGTATGACCAATTTCCCAGCTGAAAATTGTGGTCACTGTAGTGACTTGCCTACCCAAATAACACCAAAGTTTTTATTTATGGCCTTCCATTGATTTCCTGAGAGACCTTTCTTTGAAGACTGTTCTTTTTGAAATGACACAGGATGTAACTCTAGTATTTGCTGACACCAAGATGTCATTCTCAGAAATAACACCTCTTTAAGGTACTGCTTCCATAGTGAGGCAGTGACACAGTATTCTTCCAGTTTCCAGAAGTTAATACCCAGAGGTTAAGAGAATGGTTAGCACACAGGCAGCAGCTTTAAATTGTCTTAACACTGCACTGACTTAGTGTAGTTTGAGCAGAGTAATGAGTTACAAATAACACTTGTACACATACACCTTCAATTCAGAGTTCAAGAACTACATGAAATGAGTTTTGTAACCTCGATCCAATTGCCAGAAGCCAAGAGTCTAGATCAATAAAACCATGGCCTCAGAGGAGAGTAATTAGCACCCTGGCAGAAAGTGCCATCACACTTGGCAGGCACTGAATGGTCAAAAAGTTACACCTCTTCTGTCTCTTTAGATACGTACCATGGAATGAGAATTTTTTCTACTGTTCCTCAGGTTGTACCTAGGGTTTAGACTTAGCAAAAAAACAAAGCCTTTAGAAATACATACCAAGCATTTTTCTTGGAAATTAGATCTTTACAAGTAATTAGGTATGTCTCATACTTAGTCCAATTTTAAATGGAGTCATTACCACAATAAGCAAAATAGCATATTTTTTACATCTAATTTCCAACATCACTCTCAGGAGGGAAGACCTGCTTCTTACTACATTCATTTTCATTTTGAATTTCTTAATACAAACTAATTATCATCTATCTTTCACCATTCTGTGCAATTTATCTGTTGACTGTCCTAACAAATGCAGAATGATGGCACTTAATGGGACCTTTGCCCATGTAATTTGCTTATGAAATCATAAATATTTCCTGGACCGCATTAACAAGAGCAGGAGCTTTTTGAAGCACACACTTGATAATATTGAACAATTCAAGTAATGCATCAGGAAATAACATTTTATCCATAAACCATCTTACTATTTGCTCCATCCCTTCTATTTATCACTCATTAGATCACATTGAGATGCTGTGTCCAGTTTGGACCAGCAAGTAAAACAAAGGCATCTAAAAGTTGAAGAAAGGTAAGAGGAGACATGTCAAACCAGTCAATTCTTGGCTATTTGCCATGTGAAGAGAGGACTAAGGAGCTGGATTTCATCCAGGAAAAGAGATGGCTGGAGGGAAGGAGCTGGGACAAAAACCAAAAACCAAAACAAACAACAACAACAACAACAACAACAACAACAACAAAAAAAAAAAAAAAAAAAAAAAAAAAACAAAACAAAACCAAACCACCACCACCAATACCAAAACCTCAGGCATCAATTGAAATGAGATGCTTAAGGCTAGGTATAAGAATAAGTTGATTTTTTTCTCTCAAGGGTGGATGGCCAAGAATGGGAGCTACCTGTTTTAAACCTCATCCCTCGAGGTATTCAAGTCCTGATTAGAGAAAGCCCTAAGCAGCCTGGTCTGGTCCCAGAGCGGGCCCTTTTTCCTGGGCAGGAGGTGTGACTACAGATCTCCCAAAGTCCCTTCCCCACCAAGTGACTCCTTCATGCTACAGCTGTAATGTAGGGATGACCAGGACATTAACTTCAAAAGTACAGCATTACAGTGCTAATTATTCCGCTGACATTAGCTAATGTAAAGAGCTAATGTTATTGGTGTCAAGCTGTTCCAACCGCTGTGTTGTATTTGGTACTGCCATAGCACCATTCTCTCTGTTTTGGAAGAGGACTAGTAACTTTGTGAAGAAGCAATCCTGAGAGAGAAACAAATCACATACATTGTCTACTTCCTGACTTTCCATCATCTAATCACATCAATCATCTAAGATAAACTTCTGGTATGAAAAAAAATGCAGAAAAAAGAACAATTCTTTCTGGCTAATCCTGCATTTTAGTGTTTCTGCAAGATCTGTGTCTCCTCTGTTACAACCAAAACCTCATTATGGGTGAAAGCAAACTGTTCATCTTTGTAGAGCTGAGTATAGTAGCACAATTGATGCTGTGGTGCTCTAACAGTCAGAATAATGCAAGGCCTTATTAATAAAAGATCAAACTTTTTATCTGAGTGTTTCTAGTATCTGCCTCCTTCCTCTGGAGTTATGCCCACCTTTTCCAGTTCCAGTGTGTTCCAAGGTTGACAGTTTTAGTCTTCTTGAAGACTGAGGACGTTTAGGATGAGTCATGAGTATCCTGAGGTCTTCATTGAGAGGAGTGTGGTATTGATTCCTCCTTACTGCTGTGGCTTTCTTTTAATACATTATCCCTTCCCCACCTCCTCCTTTTCTCCTGCTTCCAGGGAAGAGGTGAAAGCTGCCCCACAGCTCTTTGCACCCCCAGAGGGCATTTGTCCATCCAGCACTGCCAGGATCTGCCAGCTGCTTCCCCAGAGGCATTCCCAGAGCTGGAGCTCAGACAGGCTGGGCAAGGGTAAGGACAGCCCCTGGGATCCAATGCTGCCCAATTCCTGCCCCCAATACAAACCATATTTACAGAGCCAGAGCTCACCTTCACTCTCCGCAGAAGATACCATGGATTACAGTCCCTGATTGGTTTGTATCTGTTAGTAAATAAGTTAACTAAAGAAAATTGCTTAAAATCTTGAAACAAAAAGGAACATTTTATATCTCTTCAGATGTGATGTCTTGAACTCTGTCTATCTGAAGAGGAGACTTTGCTGACATTCATGTGGAAGACATAAGGGATATTGAATAATCTATCAGGTGAAGTTTCTAATAAAAACCTGTGGAAAGGGAAAACAGATATTTGCAGTATCATGGTGAACACTGACAATTTTTAGGATATTATGAGTCAGAATTCAAAACCTTTCCCTGACGAAGAGATGAATAAGGTGAAAAATATTATTAAGGTCTCTTCAGAGAATAGATTATATGGGAACTGATGTTGAGAATGTACTCATGTGAAAATTGTTCAAAGCCATGTGTATCAGGGAGGTGCAGAGATGAAAATATTTCTGGCCGTAGACCATGGATCTTGTTGTATACTGACCATGAATCTGACCTGCCAGAAGACTTTCTTCTGCTAGAAGCTATTAAAACTCCATGATAGATTAGCCATGAACTTTGGGAGAAGAGGTGAGGATCATGCCCATGTTGATAAATTAGGTGTGGGTTTGTGATCTAGGCTGTGTCCTCTGTGGATGATTGAATACAGAATCAAAGAAGAGATGAAAGTATTTTATCCACTGAGGCATGTTTTTTCTCAATTTCTTTTTAATTTTATTTTCCCAGTATTTTGTTCATCAGCTGCTGTTTTGCAAAATTCATGCATGTTTGAACATTTTGAACTATGTTATATTAATTAAATTTCAACTTCTGAAGTATTAACTAACCAAACACCTTTTGTGAGTTGCTGATTCTTAACTGAAGGCTTACTTGATTTCCAGAAGTAGGTTTTTGTCTAATTGTATTTATTTATAAATATGTGAGAAGCAAATTTGCAGAATAAAACATAGAGGAATGTCTTTAAAGTTAAGACTAAATTCCCAGGGGTCAGAGCCTGGACTAAGGCACCCACTGTATGGGAATTAACTGGACCAAGGCAGTAACAAGGAGCAAAAGACGTGGTCTTGGGTCAGACAGGGGTACTTATGCCCCCCAGTGTGGGTGGGGAGTTGAGGTGGGGTCTGATGGAAGGGTCCAATAGGGGAGAACAATTAATATTAAAATTCCTGCACGAAAAATTAATCTATGGAAACAAAGAATGAGGAACATTCTGGTAACATTTGCATACTTGAACATGTGAATAAGCTTCTTGCTTACTGCATTTTGAACAGGGCTTCCCAAGGCATTTTTCCAGGGTTGTCTTCTTCCCTGGGGAAACCACCTCTACATTAAAACTTTAGATGGTTCAGTGCAATACTTTTTTTTTTTTTTTTTTTTTTTTAGTTAATCAGTATGAATCTTCTCAAAATTCAGGCCAGAAAAGCATTGCTTTTCACTAATATGATTTGTGAAATCAGAGCTAATAGTGGATGGACACTCTTCAGACCAACAGAAGAAAAAAAAGAAAGGTGGAGTTAAACAAACCTGATTTTACAGAAAAATACCTTTGATATATATGAGGATGATATAGGAGTTAAATGAAAATAAATATGATTAAGAGTTTATGTTTAAAGTTTTAAATATGATTAAATAAATTTAGAGACATCCTGAATGAATTTGAATAAGCACAATTTAGACATACTTTCCTTAATATTATGATGTTTGTCATATTGATTAGCTAAGTATTGCATCTATTTGGAAAGCTTTTTAAGTGGCTGTCTTTGACTGCAGACATTAATGAGCTCATTACAGGTAACACAGCTATTCTCGGACCTCTGCCTAAGCAGGTTAAATGGTTGTGACCATTTGTTGCTACCAAAACCTCTGAACTGCTGTGTAGAAAATTACCCTACCCATTTCCTTTATTAACTCACATGGTAAAAGTGCCTTTATATGCAACTGAATAGTGAGCAGCCGAGAAGAAGAAAAGACACTGGGCTTCCATGTTTTCATTCATAGATCAGAAATTATTTGTTCAAGCTTCCCCCTAGATTTTCTCAAGTCATGTCCACAGTGACCCAGCCTTCCCCCCACTGGGTAAGCTTGAATCAGGACCAGAGCAGCATTCACAGGCTGCTGTTGCCTTTAACCTTTCTTTATCAAGACTTCAAGCACTGCAGTTTCAGCTCTCTCTGCTTCCTTGTGCTATAACAGATTGAGCCTCAACAAAGAATCAAGGGTAAGAGTTCACAGTTTAAATTTTTTCATGGTTTTCTAGATGAATTTAAGCAGGTCACTCTTCATTCTCTTTCCATTTTCCTATCTTAAAAGAGGAAGAAAAAATAGATTTGCCTCTTTATGAAGTCCTTTAATATGTATAAATCACAAGCCTCTGAAATCCTAGGTATTACTACTGTCTGCTTTATTTTACTGAAAAATGACTGAGCAGAACACGATTCAAGACATAACATCTATAATCTATATTAGTTTATATTCAAAACTGAGGAAAATTTGTGTGGGATTTTGTTGTTTTTTATAACATTAAAGGAAATAAAAAGCTCTTGTTTATGTGTCAGGGTGTGCTGTTTCTAAAGCTAGGTGCAGTATTTGTCACGGAAATGTGTCAGTGTGACTCCACTCTGAAACTACCTTTCTTTGGACTTGAACAACTGACATCCACAGACACCCACAGGTGTCATCCACATTGTCTTTAACAAAGTGTGTATATTTAGAAAAGATTTATGCTAAATACTTAAAATGTCATAGGATTTCCTCTGTTCTAAGAGGTTTATGACCTGTTTATATATTGACAATGGCACAGTGGACTTAAAAGCTACAAAGAAGTGTCTTGATTTATTTGGTTTGAGCTTGATAACTATTATTTTTCCTGCAATTTACTGACTTTAAAGAAATGTTCATGGATTTTCATTTAAATATTTAACACTAACTCTTAATTTTAAATGGTTCAACTAATACTTGACATTTGTTTCTTAATTGAGATGTTCCAAATTTAGCTTGCACAAAATCTGCGGAAGGCTGCTGGTAATCTGCCATTAATGCAGAAGTCAAGTTTAAATTGTGGTGTCAGATATTTTATCCTTAAAAAAAAAAAAAAAAAAAAAAAAAACTCTTCCTATTCTAAATTTGTGCTGTAGTGAATTTATAGTCAGTGAAAAAAACTTTAAAAATACACAAATGTTTTCTATGTCACTCATTTACTGTAAGAGTGTCTATTCAATTGGCATATCAATCTATTCATGTAATGCTAGGATTTATTTTCATTCATCTGATATTTTGAAATGACATACAGTGGAGCCAAACTAATTTCATTATTTTACCAAAATGATTGATTTCAAGAATTCTTTCTTAGAAAAAAGGACACTGAAATTAGCAATTATATTTAATACATAAAAAAATATTGAATTCTCCTGGAATAAACAGCATGTTTGATAGAAATTGAATAACTATTAAAATATTTCTAATATTTTCTTTAGAGTAAGATAGACCTCCCAAATATTTAGAAAATTTTCATTTAGAGTGTCTAGCTGTAACTTTTTAATTAGCCTTTTAAACAGACTGATTTTGTTTTCTTTTATTTCTTCAAAATCTTTATTTAGCAATTCTTTGCATGCTGCAGCTCATCAGCTACAGGTAATGGGTTTGAATATTAATTACACAAAACCAGCTATACATTTAAGGCATGTGTGTATATATATATATACACACACACACACACACACACACACACACACAATTTATATACTTTAAATTGAAATGTCTGTTCTCATAAACAGTTCTCTGGCACTTAGCAGCATATAATGTCATGAGATAAAGTGTTTAAGGAAGCATCAGAGTGTGGCCTGAGGAGATGTCACATAATTCAAAAGTTTTCCAAACCTGACAGTACACAAGAAGAAGCTAATAAAGTTAGGAAAGAGTTTGGTAATTACTAATTAATCAAAATGATAATATGAAAGGAAAAGAAGCATACCTTGATTAATCAACTTTTCATCTCTCCTCTAGCTGCTAAAAAAAACAGGAAACAAGAGACTAAATGCATCACCATGGTGAATTCACAGCTAAAGGACACTGACATAATTTGACTGCATACTTTGCTTAGTTTGTAACTTTACATTGCAAGTAACTGAGTTTAAAAAAAAATCCATCTAGCTACCTGGTTAGGCCAATTATTTACAGTTCTGTAAGCACACGTATTATTGTCACATTCCTATTATTTATAATATAATGCTTAAAAAAAACTAAAACTGTTTCAGAAAAAAATAAAAAGTATCTTATTATGGCATTTTCGTCCTGAATAATTCATTTCATAAGCATGAGAATCAGTTGCAACATCCACATTCTTCTACACATCATTAAATTAAAGCAAAACCTTTATTAGCTCAGAAAAAGAAAGCCAAATATTTTCGTTCTAAAGACAACAAATGGAATATTTTAGGGATCTTTTTGAAGGATCTCTTTCCTATTTGAAAATGAAGCTTCAAAAGCTGTCAAAAAGTAACTAAACTCATAAAAGTTTTGAAAATTTCTGTTAAAAGCAAACAAAAATATATATATAACTTTCACCACAACTGCTACTAGTGCTGTTCTTTCTCTCAAAACCTGTTCTTGATGAGCCATGCCTTCATTTAGCTTTTCTTGTACTTTTTTCATAATTGACCTCCAATCTTGCAATTTCCATTTAAAGGGCAGGTTTCCAAGTGGAAATTTCATTAATTTTGGTGAGGTGTTTGAGTCTTGCTGAACTGAGGGCACTACAGAACAGACAGCTTAGACTCTATTAGTTAGATACACAGAGAAAAATAAATATTCCTTTTAAGAACTATGGCTTTGTTTTGGATAGGAATTTTGTACTTTATCTAACAATTGTTAAAAATGACCCCACAGCTTTCGTGCAAAAACCAGAAACTTGATCTTCTCACTTCAAAGCGCAGACAAGACACCTGTTCTATAGCTGTTCTCTCTTACTCCTTTCTGGCCCTTTTCTATTTTTTCATATAGCACAGAAGGGTTTGGGTGGAGAGGGACCTTAAAGATCATCCTTACAAGCAGAATCACCTTCAACTAGACCAGGTTGCTCAGAGCTCCATCCAACCTGGCCTTGAGCACTACCAGGGACAGGGCAGCCACAGCTTCTCTGGGAGGACCTATTCCAATGCCTCACCACACCCAAAGGGAAGAATTTCTTCCTTAAATCTAATCTAAACCTAACTACTTTCAGTTTGAAGCCATTTTTCCTCTTTCCAAAACAACAGTTCAACAGGTAATACAAAAACTTTCATCAGCTCCTACAAATCTGATGATGATAAATACCAAAAAGTAGTATTTGCAGTGGAATCCTAACCAGGTCTGAATTAATGCAAGAAACTTTTCTTACCAAATTATTAAAATGTTCCCTTTCAAGAAGTCACACAGTAATTTATAGAGCTTCAGCTAAGCTAAAAATTTAGTCAGTGGCTGAATAGGGTTGTAGTTGAACAATTTTGATTTTCTTTTCCTTTTTCAAACATCATACTGCTACAGAATCCATTTTCTTTAAAATAGAAACCCACCCAACCTAATTTACAATTCAAATTTAGGCTGTAAGTAATCTTTCAAATGTTTAATCATAAAATTAGTCCACTCTGTAATGCAATATCTGCAGGATCAATATGGCATGATTGTTTTGAGAATAGGGGATTACCATGGTGAGTTACTGGCTTTAATAAGGATGAAGACAGACACAAGTTATTGCCAGCATACATACGCTTCTAGAAAAGATATTTTAAGAATAAAGGGGGGAAAAAAAATTAGAAAATTTAAAGAGCACATTAAAAAAAATAAAGAGCACATTAAAAAAATCACACTTTGAAGACTTCTTAGCTATCCAGAAACCATGTTAATATATATTTTCATTTTCTGATTGTGTGATGCTGAGTCCTTAGAACATCGGGTACTTTTATATAATCAGTGTATTCTACCAAATTGCTACTAACAAGGTCACCACCTGCATATTAAGTTGAAGTTAACATAATTTAACAGTGTTTGAACAGTACTACTCAGATCTCCAACCTCAGAAAAAGCACAACTAAAGATGATCAGAACATTTTTACTTCAATTAGTTGCCATTGCTATATATAGATATATATATATATAAAATATACAGATTACATACATACATACATACATACATACATACACACACACACACATATATATATAAAATATTTAGAGGTATGTAATTACAAACTCCAAACTATTTCACAGGAAAACAAGCTTTCTGGTAAGATATTAGAAATGTTTTGAAGCTGTGAACTATATCCACAAATCATATTTTAGATATCTTGTGTCCTAAGTGTAGGTTGATTATAGTGCTTTTTCAAAGATTACATGGTTCAATAAGTTTTTTCCCAGCTACTAATTTTCAATTTTCAAAATAAAATGTTTCCTGCTATCCATGAATATTCCGTATTCTATGAACAAGAATATATGAACATGTATGCTCCTACATTTTAACATTCAAATGGGTTTAAGCCACTTCTTCAATCATTGGAAACACAAATCAGAGGTTATGCAGCTACCCCCTGTCTTTGAAAAATATTTTTTTCATAAATATATTCACTTACGTGGTCTAAGCCTGACTTTCAATATTATTTCTGCATACTTGTAGGGGGTTTAATTATAAATCATAGTAAAAATATAGTAATAGACCCTTGAAAATGTTATTTCTATAATTCCTTAATAATATTTCTCTATAGTTTCCAACTGATAAATTGCATTAATACCTTAAAAGAAGCACTGATCAGAGAAAGAGTTCATGGATTTCTTTTAGGTAAAGTGCTAGATCTCTGTGAGCTAAAACCACCATAGCACAACATATTATTATCATCAAGGTGGTATTTTCTTGCAGCAGGCCAGCTGTGTTCTATATTGATTGCAAAACAAGTTTCAAGCATTCAGGTCTTGAAGGAAAGCCAATTTTAATTTAAAAATTCTTATTAAATGAGCAAGATTTTCCTGCAGATAGGAGAATAAAACTCTCTCACACACAGTGTAGCTGATTCTTAGCACCAACTCTCAGTGCACCCAAATGGCATAAAAACTGCTACATAAAATGATCTATGTAGTCAAAACTATTATTTTTAAGTGTTAAGATAAGATATAGAAATTGTCTTCATCTGGATTACTGTTTTGGGTAACTTTTTCTTTCTTCAGCCATGCTTCTAAATGCTTTTTCAACCAGTGGCCCTCTCTTAAAAGGTTTAAGACTTTTTTGCAGAAGGGTATGTATTGACTAAAATCCACGTTATTATATTGATGAAAGATTATCAATATTATTTAATTATTTAAATTATTATTTTAATATCAAGATATTAAAGATTAAAGATTACATCAGACGTGAAAAAGGGAAGAGTTTTGGTGGAAGAAGAAAAAAACAATCCAATCAAATCATTACATGTCCAATCAATTACTATTATTTCTAACCTGGGCCCTAGTTTCATATTCAGTATTAATGTGTCAATATTGGAAGGGATAATTGATTTTGGTCCCTTTTAGTGTGCTTCCAGAGGGCTTCAAATTCCTTTCTAATTTGAAATATATCCTCAAATATAGAAAATTGAGAGATACTACCTTTCTCTATAAAATGTTTCAGTATGTGCAGTTTTTAAAATATAAGGAAAAGAAGAAAAGGAAGAAAAAACATTTAATGAAAAGACATAATCAACTCATAAACAACATATGGATACAAGATAACCCTGATTTAAGTCAGTAATACATTTTACATATAAATAACTATTGGTTTTTATATTTTCAAATATGTTTTTCTTGTATTTATGGTCTATATTAAATTTATTCCCTCCATACTTCACCAAGTCAGAGAAGCAGTTGGTTTCACTAGGCTGATTCAAGTAAGGATGTATTTTACAGGTTCTGGCATGAATCAGTCATCTTTTGTAGTCACAGATATGAAAGGGACTCTCAGCAAAAATCTTCCCTGGATGGGGAGTCCTACAACATGCTTTACATTTTCTAAGTAACAGAAATAAAGACCTCTCATGCAAAACTTTTGGCTAAAATCTCTCCCAGGTGCCAAGGATTTTCCGTTGTCCTTTGGAGGCTGGTTTTCTTGAGTCGTGTGTTGGTCCAGTGACGATTGTGCAAAGCCAGATTTTCTTATCCCTTTTTCATCTTCTGTGACTTTCTTTTGGGTCCTCTGTCCCTCCATTGTTCTCCACATGAAGTGCAGTATTGCAAATCCCATCACAGCAGGAGGCCTTAGAAATACAGCTGAAGTCCCTCTGAGCAGGCTGCCGGGGCCAAGAGCACCCCAGTCCGACTGTCTGACCTGTCTCCCTGTTTGCCCATAGGCTGTGAAAAATTTCCTGATAAAATCCTGCACTGGTTCCCCTTCAATTTTGGAAAGACATACTGCTTATTTCTATGTATTCTTTTTCCTGAAGTATGGTCTAAATGAGGTAGGAAGACAAATGAAGCATGGTATGGAAACTGGGGATGTGGTGCCCCAGGGAAGACAGGCAGGGGCTACAACGTCTGGTATTCCAGCACACAGGAATTTGATGCACCTAAAACTGTACAAACTGGCCCTACCCAGTATTACATATTTGAAGACAGTTCCAACCTGCAGGTAAAGGCAGCTGGGCAACCTCCAGGTAAAGTTCATTAGAGCCTAAGTACATGATTTCTTGGGTAGCCAAACCTCATTGTTCTCCTGTTTCAGTAGGAAGCTTTACCTATCCCACCTTCATTTGTGGAGATGTCCAAGCTGTGTACACACATCAGGACACAAACTGTTATGTGAATAAAGGCAGGGAAATATGACTACAATTTTAATAAAATAACAATCCATGACTATATATCCTTTCTTGAATTCCTCCTCGAACACTGCAACTTCAGTGTTCTCTTAATGAAAGTGCTGGTAAAAATTAGATACATATCTATGAAGTCCATGCAAGTGTGCATCTGTACAAATTTACAGTAAAATATTAACACATATTTCACACATTTGATAGGTAGGACATTGAAATAATTTTTCTAATATTCCTAAATTTTACTTTTATAACTATGGAACATAGCTCTGGTATTTTTTTTTTCTCAGTCATCTCAGTCATGATTTGGATTTGGCTACTGAAATATTTTTTTAGTTTGAATATATTATAGCAAGATGAAATCAAATCAATTTGTACTCCAAAATCAAAATTACTTTTGAGTAAAGAAAAAACAAACAAACAAACAAAAAAAAAAAAAAACCCCAAACAAACAAACAAACAAACAAACAAACAAAAAAAACCAAAAAAACCACCCAACACACCACACCCAGCTGACTAAATATCACACTCTGGATCTATTTCTTCTTATTTACAGACATTGAATGAAAACAACAGATCAATTTAAGAATAAATTATAAAATATTTTAACTGTCCTCTGTCATTTTTTATTGCATTCATTCTTTTTTGTTTGGTTTGTGGTAGGTTTCTCCTAGCTGGTTAATCAGAAGTTATGATTCCTTCAGCAATTTTTCATTGACCCTGTGGGCTTATTAAGGTCAAATAGTAAATGTCATTGTTTACATTCCTCATCACCATTATTTACTTGACAATATTTACTTGCTAAGCAATATGGATTTCTGACCTGTACTGGAATCAATTACTTAAAAGAGGAAGGATGCTATTGGTCCTAGAGATGCAGATTTAAAAAATAAAAGACTAAGTGAATCGGTCCACTTACCCTGTACTATACCCATGCTATATATCATGCCATTACAGACAGTATATTAATTGTTTGGGATACAAGACAGGAGCTCAAAATCCCTCCATGAGGATAAGTTCATGTCTTGGCCATGCTGTTCCCATTTCCACAATAACACCTGGAGAACCTCCTCTTCCTTTGTGTTGCAGAGTCATTCTCTGCTGTCGACAAGCAGAACTCAGCACAGCTTTGGGGTTCTGACACAAGAAGGCTTATGAGTGTTTACCTTAGATTGACACCTAAATGTGTTAAGTTCCTACTTAATATTTAGTACACAGGTATTTTATTTGCTTTTCTCATTTTCAATAAGAAAACACAAATACCTTCTCTTCGTATGAGAGTTTGTAAAGTCTTCCTAATTAAGAAGTAATTTACATCCAATAGGACTCAATACCTGTTGCTATACTGTGCCTTACACTCAGAATTTTGTGGAGTGATGACATCTCTGTTTAGAAGTCATCTCTCCAAGAACAATGACCTTCAATTTTTTGTGTTAATGATATCAAGGCCTATATCAAGTGTTCTGAAGTTACCCTTATTAAAATTTTATTTACCATAGTTAATACTCAGAGATATGGGGAATGTTCCTTACTTACCTTTTTGTCAGGGAAAAATTCCAGTACACTCTGCAGTCAATTAACAGTTAAACCTACCTGGCTCTTTCCACATAGAAATGTATTTTCTAACGATGGCAAATGACTGAAACTGTGACTACAGCAGAGCAGTGCAGGAGAGAGGAGATAATGCCCTATCAAATAACTTTCAGTGTTGGAGATTATAGGAACACCCAGGGCTGAACTTCCATTCAGCAGAAGTCATCCAAGAAAAAAGGATATAATGAGAGACTTCATCTTAGAGCAGTACGCTCCTCAGCAAGAAAAGACTGAAATTTATCTAACAGACTGCTGCTTATTTCCTGGGAGATGTTTGAATTGACTTTAGAGATAGCTGGCTTGTCATTCCACTGGAAGGGCAGAACAGAGAAAACAAAATGAAACCAACCTAGATGAGAGCTAAAGGAGAAGGAATGCTGTACTTAGTTTTATTTATTTTTTTCTTGTCTGGCTCAAAAGAAAGCAATTGTTTTTTACTTTTTCCCAGTCTTTGTATTTTATTAAAATAAACTTATTTTATTTCGCTTAAAAGTTTGCCTAGTGCTGCCAGATTCTCCATCACCACACAGCCCAGGGCTGAAACAGGGCATGGATTCTCAGCTGTTACAATCTGAATCTTAGGACTGAATCTTCTGTGTCTTGGTCTGCATCCACCAGGAGGCAAGGATGTAATCCCTCGATCTGATGACAGAAGGTGCTGGACAAAGACATGAGTGTACCCCTGGCAAATGTAAAACAGAGTGCTTTTGAGGCTGTTTTCATCATCTCTGTGTGTATCACCCCTACCTTAGCAGGAAAGGATTTCAACAAGACAGTGGCAATGAAAACTTTCCAGAAACTAAGAATACATTTAGAGGAGATTGGATAATATCTATGCAAATCACAGAAACAGTGCCAAGATGTAAATAATAGAAATAAAATAATGATGATGATTGATGGTCCTGTGAACAGTGAAGGTAACAAAAAGGCTTACATGACCACCAAAAACTGAGGTTTTATACCTTTCCAGAGAGCACTGGTTAATCTCCACAGGGTTCTGGAAATGTAGCCTGGCTGGTGTAGGTGAACAACTGAT
Source organism: Hirundo rustica (assembly GCF_015227805.2). Lineage (NCBI taxonomy): Eukaryota > Metazoa > Chordata > Aves > Passeriformes > Hirundinidae > Hirundo > Hirundo rustica. The sequence continues at coordinate 10,537,519 of NC_053451.1, read as the reverse complement.
GCCACTGTAAGGAATCAGGGATCTGTCTACCACTGGCAGTGTGCCTTAGAAGAAGAACTCATGACATCTGTTGGAATGACCCTCTTTCACAAGAGGGTCAATTAGCATGATAGGTGTGTTGAAATGAGGATACTCCATGCACATCCCGGAGCCTGAGCAAGCTGGGACAGAAATTGGTTACTCTGGAATTCCTTCCAGTCTTCTCAGGAGCTCACTACCAACACACAATGGAGGCAGCTGCAGCAAACATGCTGACCTTTGAAACAAACCCATCTGTGACAACCTGCTCCTGCTGTGTCTATTGTGATTTCCTGATGGCTTTGGGCATCTGTTCAGTCCTTTTTGGTCCCTACCAAAGTGACCTTACCCTACCAAGCCCACATACAAACCTCCTCCTTTAGCTGACATAAGGCTAGTACAGACATTCTCTGACGATCTTTCTGCTTTCAAACTAATCTCCAACTCTGTGTCAATGCAAGGCTACAGACAAATGTGCATGGTATCCTTATTTTTGTACTGGTATTAAACCTTCGCTGATGTTTCTGCAGTGCTGGCTGTGACCACCCACTACACCTAATCTTTACCCAAGCTTAACTAGAAGTACTTTCTGGACAGTCTGCACACCTCTGGAAAGAAAGACTGTTGGGGTCACAGCTGCCTGCAAAGGGAGGCAGGAAAGTAAGCAATGAATCCTGAATATGAGGCACAGAATTCTTGGATTAATTTTAACATTTCTGCTTACAATTTATGTTTTCACTTGCTTTTTAGTGGGATGGTGGTAAAATATTGGGATTTTTTTTCTTCTAGAATTTCATTACAGCTTTAATTTTGGGAGGTATTACAATCCTTTCTTGATTAAATTTTTTATTTGAACTACTATTTAAAGTAATTGAATATTTGAAGTAGCACTCTGAAATATATTTGCCTATAATATATTAAAGTTCAACTAAATAAATATTTGATAGTGTCATAAAAGGAGCAGGATTTCAATTTAAAGAGAGATTATTTAGGGATTTTCTATTATTATTATTATTATTATTATTATTATTATTAATTTTGATACTCTTGCTCTGTCTCAGAAACCATTTAGCAAAAGTAAAAGCTCAGACACTTCTTTACGCCTCTTACTGAGTGGAGATGTACTGAGCTATACCAGCATAATTCATAGAAATAACTGTTCAGGAAGAATGTTGATAAGCTTGTTATTTCTGCTTCTATTCTTTTACTTGCTTTACGCTGCTTAATAATCCTTGTCATGTTATTTTTCATTATTTATAAATGTGACAGAGAAGGCAATATATTCTAATCTATGGGGTCCAACTTTCACATGCAACAATGAGCGAGAGGGGGAAAAAAATAGACCATGCACATCTATAAAACTAGAAACTGTTGTAAGATAGAACTTTTTATGTTACATTCTTGTGTTTCTGTTCAATATTTAGCTGAAGGATAGATTCATGTTAATCCACTTTCTTTGTTTAATCAGCTATTTTTTAAGATTATCTTATTTCTGGATATTTTTATTTTCCTCCTTTTAAAGTGGTGTATCAAAGCAGGATGTCAACACTTCTATTTCCTGAAGGATAACAGCGGCCACCCAGTTGCATTCCCTGGCCAATCTACAGTGACTGTCACGGTTCAAAGCAAAGCGAACAGAGTGACCAGTGAATCAAGCAATTCACACTAGGGACAGTGTTACTCTGTTGGATAAATTCTCATATAATGAGAATATATCTTCAAGAATTTGAAATTCAAAGCGTGTATGAGTTTTCTTTCCTAAAACTCTGAGGACAATGTAGTATTAAATGCATGATGTGCATACACTCGTTATCTGTATCCATATATTGCCCATATTGCACATGCGGCTCACATGTCAAATATGAACGTTTTGTAGTAAATGTAAGTGCCAAACTAGGTCATGAAGTTTGCTTATGCAAATTTATTATATGGACTAAAACTGAGAGGAAAATTGAGCCCTTTATAAAGTATTAGTTAAAAAAAAAAAAAAAAAAAGTGTAGATAAACGTTTGTATCTTCTTCCTTATATCTGAATCTACTAGTGCTCATATCTCTTGGGGAAGTTGCCTACTTGTAAACACATCTGCACAGTCTGAAATTTATATTAGAGCTTTCTGCTTTCCTGTTCCCAGTACTGTGGTTGAAATATAGGAGAAAAATCCTGACAATGACAGAGTTCACAAAGCAAAGAACTTATCTAATGCTCTTCTCTTATCTTTCATAAAGGGCAACCTTTTGGAAGAAGTTGTAGAGAAACAGAAATATTTAATCAATTTCTTACAAATAATGTATTAAAAATGATTGACTGAGCAAAATAATAGCAAACAGATTGTCAGTTGTTGGCCTGGAGTGTTTGGCTGCTGTCATTAGTACTGTTGCACTACTGATTCAGGAGAACGCACAACAAAAATGAGAGGAGAGTGTTGAACCCATCAGAATGCTGGGAGATGCAATTCCAGATAGGAGGACTTTCAGCATCACTTTCCAGCATACCAGGAACATCTATGATACATGGTACAGTTGCACTGATGCACAGTTTTGTCACTGAGGCTGATGCTGGGTCTTCTCTGGCCCAATGGGGAAGTTAATTACTTTTATCAAAATTAATCTAAGACTGCATTAATGTAAGGGTTAGGATAAATAAAGCTTGAAATTGTCTCATCTTAAACTTGTCAGACTAGACAAGTCTTAACAAGTGAAGTAATGATTGATTCATATGAAAGAAAAATATGCTGCTCTCTCAACATTGCTGAGGCTGCAAGGTACATGTGGAGATGATCTAGTCAACCCCTTCCTCTAAGAAGCTAGAGCAGGTCATTCCAGTTGTGTTTTCATTATCTCCTAGGAGAAAGACTCTATAACCTCTCTGAGGAAAGAGCTCCATTGATTAATTACCCTCACAATTAATATTTCTTCGTGTATAAATGGTTTTTCAATGTCTCAGTACATTTTCTGTACTTCCTCCATGAGGTATTTATGCACACTGAAAAAATCCCTCCAAGTCTTTTGTGTTCCTCAGGTGTCATGTACTCCAAGCCCTTAATCACTGAGCAGCTGTTTACAAGAATTACCCCAGCATCTCCCCGTCCATTGTAAAGAGGAGCCCAGCAATGGGCCAGCAATCCAGGTTTGTCTCACCAGGGTCAAGTAGAGAGGAAGGATCATCTCCCTCAAGCTGCTGGTGAAACTCTGTCTAATGGACCCAGGGAGACTGCTGAGCTTGATCCCTGCTGGATCACAGATAACTTGCTGTCACTGAGGGGCCCAGGTACAGGACTTTGCATTTCCCTTTGCTGCAATTTATGAGATTCTTGTCTCATTTCTCTGCCCTGACAAGGTTCCTGTGAAGAGCAACACAATCTTCTGGTGCACCAGTCATTTTTCTGCAAACTTGCTGAAGGTGGATTCTGTCTCAACATGCAGGTCATTAACTGAGATGTTGAACAACAGTGGTCCCAGTATCACTTTGTGATATATACACCAAGCACTGTGGTTTACCTATCCCCATTCCTGCTGGGCTGGATACTCTCTCTCTGCTCTTCCTGGATCACTTGTCCCTGCTTCCACTTACTGTATGCTTTCTTTCCACAGGTGAGTTTTGTCAAAAGCTACTCGTTCATCTCTGCAGATCTTCCACCACCTCTGTTTGGCATCTTACATATAGGCGTGGACTGCTCTTGAGCTTGCAGGAGATAATCCTAGAAAATCAACAAAATGTAATTATGAGTATTTGGTGTCTAATATTCCAGTCTAGAGACATTCCTAAAATTATCTTTGCAATATATGTTTTAAACAGTGGAGAAAGAAGATTAGATTATTTTTTCCATTACTTATTTAATAGTGATTGGCACAATAATCCTGTAGAGTATTTCCCAGGGTTTTTTTAATTAGAATTCATTAGAATTTCTACTTTATGGGGCAAACTATCTGATAATTTTATTAAATTGTAGTTACCATCAATATCTGACCTTTGAGGTGTTTCTTCATAGTAAATGTAAATCCTCTGGATTTTAAAGGGATTAAATATTCTAACTGAGCACTTTCATGTTTACTTTTGGCCTTAAAACCTCTCAAAAAATGTCTCTATTTTTATATATTCCATGTGCTTATCATTCAGTACTAAAGTAAATGTATTGAATTTACTGAAATCAAATTTTGTTTTTCTACAAAGCAAAAATCTTAGGATTGTGGATAAGTTTTTTATAAACAATTATTTGAAAGGATTAGGCAAAGATTAAGCTATTGTGTTTTTTGGTTGTTGGTTTTTGTTTTGTTTTGTGGGTTTTTTTTTTGTTGTTGTTTTTTTTGTTTGTTTTTTTTTGGTGACTGCCGAAGTATTATAGTTTCATTGTTTTTTTCCAAAAAGAATGGAACTTATGAATGAGAAGGACAGTAAATGATGAATAAGAAACCCATAAAATTGTTCATGAATGCAGGGGGGTTTTGCATGCAAAACTAAATATTCATTTATTGAACAGTAATTTCCTAAATATTCATGTTGAACAAAAACTTCTCTGCATGAGCTTTTCCTAGCAATGAATATTAAGAAGCAGGAACCCAATCTGCAAAAACAGCTGTGCAGAGCTGAAATAAATGTTCACTTAACCCCATTTTTGTGGTAGCTATACAGCTCAATTTATCAGGAATATTGCACTCCTTACTTATCGCTTCATCAGGATGCACATATACACAGGCAAAGCTCTTCTATTCCTTCTCCACAGCTCTGCCAGCTGCCATAAATGAGTGTTTTAGCTCTCGTCCCACATCCTGGTGTTATACAGGACTTGAGGTCTCAGGAAAGCAAGCAGAGGGTAACTAATTTGATTTCCAAACTGTTAGACTGGAATTAGATGAAACATTTTATAACATCCAAAGGCTTTAGCTTTCTTGTCACAGTCATTAAAGACAAAGTTCCTCAGTGCAGTGTTACTGATTTACAGGATTGAAACATTTTGTCATTTTTGGGAAGTTTGAGTTTGTGAAGTAGAACTCTCGGTATTACAGAGTAAAGGATTAATGCTGTCAGGCTAGGGGCATTACAACATTGATCCTCCAAGAGCTATGTTTGATTTGGCTGAATGACTTCAGCAATATCACATGGAACATGACCTTACAAAAAGAATAAAACCAGACAGTGAATGAATAAATGGATAACCCAGGTAGTAAAATTGCAACAAACTGAAGGAGGAGTAGATAATCAAAAGGATAATTGTGCCTTCTTACTGGTAAAATATCTGGTGGTCATGAATAGAGAAAAAAAAAAAATTGTAAAACCTTTTTTTTCTGAGTTTGAAAAAAGTATTCTAAGGCTTCTACCTTAGCCATCTGTCATAATTTAACCCCAGCCAGCAACCAAGTTCCACACAGATATTCACTCACTCACCACCAGCTGGGTGGGGGAGAGAACTGGGGGAGGGTAAAAGTGAGAAAACTCATGAATTGAGATAAAAGACATTTTAACAGGGAAACCAAAAGCCTTGCTCAAAAGTAAATCAAAACAAGTAATTCATACATCACTTCCCATGAGAAGGCAGGTGTTTGGCCACCCCCAGGAGAGCAGAGCCCCATCACCTGTAGTGGTGACTTGGGATGACAAATGTCATCAGCCTGAATATTTCCCACCCCTTGTGCACCCTCAGCCCACTCACTGCTGGGACGGTGTGAAAGGCAGAAAAGGCTCTGACTCTGTGTAAACACTACTCAGTGATAACGAGAACATCCCTGAGTTATCAGCACTGTTTACAGCACAAATCCAAACCACAGCCCCACATCAGCCACTCCGAAAATAGTTAAATTTTCCCAGGCAAATCCAACACACCGTTCAATATACAGAGTTTTAAAAAAGGGGGGATCTGCCACAGGCCTATTGATTTGATATATGATTGAAGCATGTCTTATAAGCTAATTTGATATCTTAAGTCAAAAAGAATATCCTAAATTACATATAGCTCCATTTTATATGTAGTTTGATTTTAAGCAGCTTCACTGAATGTTAAAGATTGCTGTCACCAGTTTACAGTCTGCATGAAGTATGTAAATATCTAATTTCTGATAGAAAAAATCCTATCAATTATTTCTACAGTAAAAGTCAGTAGCAAAAAACTCATAAAACAAATGAGATATTGTGAGAGACTGGAACATTAATGGTTAATGACTCAAACCAATCGGCCCCATGTGGAGGCAGCAGGTGCTTTGTGGGGGCTGGGTTTGCAGCCTTGAGGGGGAGCGGGACAGTTTTTGGGTGTGTGCTGTTGAAACCTCTGATTCTCATAAGAGCACTCACTACCGGTGGCTACAAGCTGGGGTTTGAGCCAGGTAAGGGAGAAAGCCAATAAGAAGCAGGCACTGCAAGGTGGGATATTGCTTTTTAATCATGCCAGTCTCCTCTCTCACAGAACTGGATCAGCTGTAAAACTCTTCCCCACACTGCAGAAGGTACTGGGACATTCATATGTAAGTCTGAAAGTATTTGTCCCTTCTGATTGAGCAAAACTGGCTCAAATATACTGACATGAGAGGCAGCTGTCTTATCTCAGAAGGGGTCATAAACAACCAAAAGGCATTAAATACCTCCAGGCTCACTTCTGGGGCCTTCCACCAGAGGACTGCACAAAACCCAAAATGTTGCAGCATACACTGTAAAACTCCTCTGCCAGGGGAGGCACCTGGGTGTTTCCACATAAGCCAGAGCTTTATTAACCCACTGAAGTTTGTGTTCTGTGTGCTTTCCCTCACCCTGAACAGATCAAAACTGTGACCATCACTTTGATCACTTCAGACATTAAAATTGCAACAATCAAGTCTCACTGCTGGGTCCTTGGGCAATGATATCTCTCTGCTCTTATCCTTTCTTTCTTTCTTTCTCTTTCTTTCTTTTCTTTTTACATTTTTCTGAAATGTAACTTTTGTATTGATATAGTACTATAGATAGCAACCAAAAAGGCTTAGCTACATAATAATTTTCATTGGGAATAAATTGTTCTAAAATAACTGTGTGTATATATATATATATATATATATATTTATAAATATGAAAATATTTTAATATGATCATTCAGTGTCATTTCACTCTAGTTCTCCCCAAGAGATCTATTAACAAAAGCTGAGTCATCCCTTCAGGGGAGGGTCATAATAGATACCTTTAAAGTAGAAGGTTCGTGATGGATCCCTCTAGGAGGTTAATAGAAAAATGCAGTTTCTGAGATTCAGCTTAGCTAATTCCCCTAATCAGTCTCCTGATTTCATTATTTTACAGGCAATTATCTCAGATCTATCTGGAAGAAAACACTCTTAAGATAAATATAAGTACCTTAATTAAAATAAAATAAAAAGCAAAGCTTAACACTGACATTAGCTTTAAGACTTCTGATAGATTTCAGACATAAAGAATTTAAAAACCTTATATTAAAAGGAATCAAAGATTATCTTACTTCAGATTCTGAAGAGTTTAAAATTTTAAAATTGAAAAAAAGTCTTAAGAAAAATAAAACAAAAAAAGGATAATGCATTTAGTTTAAAAAAATCTACTTTGACATTGAAGTTATTCAAGAGACATTGTGCATTTATGAAATGTTTTCTACCAACATTTCCTTTTATAAAATGTTTATTTAACTTATTTGATAAGAATGCTCTATTTGTTTGCCTCTAGAAAGTCTGTTTCATCCTGTATGTTTGATTTTATATACACAGACTTCCAATATATTTAAAATAATATAGAGAAAAGTAGGGAAAAGCTTAGAAATATACCTCAAAATGACAGAAAAGTGTAAAGAGGGTTTATTCAATAATGTCTTCCCCTTTTATGAAAACACTCCATTCTGTCTCCACATTTTGTTAAAATACTACTGAATTATGTAATTCTTGTGGTTTTCTAATCACATTTCAGTGTTACTATTTCAGCTTGTCCCCTATCAATAAAATATGCAATTATTTCTTTTGTATTTTTACTTACAGCACTTTTTTTAAAAAATTATATTATGGCCTTTTATATTAGAGAAAGAACATTCACATTTCACAGTTTGAGTAGCTCTGAGAATTTCTTGAGCTCTGCCAAATTACACATTCATGGTCTTGGATGCTTAATCTAAAATTTTCAAGTAACTATTTTAAAGTATGCAAAGTCAAAAGTCCATTTAAGGAAACCAAACTTATTACAATAGTAGAGGACTTCTCATGATTTTTTGCTGTTGTTTTTAAAATGAGTCATAAGAATTGAGGAATATATCAGACAACTTTTAAGAAAATGCAGATTAAGTCTTCTAGAAACACACTGACACTAATAACCATGAAAGCAATTAAATATTTAATTTGCTATTTCACTTCTGAAAATGCCAAGCTCTATTAAACCATTAGAAATAGTATGCTATCATACTTTTAAACAACCTGCTCTCAGCGGGGGGTTGTTAGCTCTTTGTCAATAAAAAAACCCTAGACAAAAAAATCACTAAGTAGTATCCATTATCTCCTTTATAGAAATCAATATTCATACATTCATTAATGAAAAAGTTTAAATGTTTTGTGCAAAATAGATAGGAAATATTACGCCTTAAATAAAAGTAAATATTTTTATATAACTGAAACTGGGTTTCACTGCAATCTATTAGACTTTTGAAAGGACAGGAAGCTTTGATCATGCAAACTTATGGTGGTGTCTGGTCTAATCTGTGCTTTCTTTTGACTATAAACAGCCTCATTGAAATACTGCCAGTTAGAGGGTTCAAGAAAGAAATAAAACATACCCAAAACTGATGGAGAGGAAAGAATATCAACTAAACAGACAAATTGAGTGGTTTAATGTTAAAGATTTTGCATACATGTTCTGACAGTATTAACTCCCTTTGTAATTCATTGTGAAGAGTCAACCATCAAAAAGAAAATTGTTTTTCCGTGCTTAGGTGGTGTTTGCATTAAATTACTGTTAGCACAGGATAAAAAAGAACTTTGTGACAAGCCACAAGCTCCAAACAAAGCCATTGCAGGAAAATTTAAAAAGGCAGCATGAAATTCAAGTGAAGGTCTCAATCTGTTTAATCATGCCTAAGGGTTGCAAAGTCACCCTACAGACTGAATGATTGTTTACAAATAGATTTTGACAGGTAATTTCACTGAATACTCCACCCCCGTTTTAACTTTATGGGTCCAGTCCTATATCCAATGAAATCACCTGGCAGTTTGTACTTGATTACCACGGGAATGTGGTTCACTGGCTCCTGAGAGCAGGAGAAAGTAAGCAGACTTGGCAGCATTTCAAGTTGGTGAAAGTCACAGACAAGCCTTGGGAACATCAGTCCATGCTTTTTCAGCTTCAGCTGACATGGAATACACAATGGATGTGGGAGCACTGCTTGAGCCTGCCCTCATGTGAATTAAACTTCTAGACTGGAAGAAAAATGAGAAACAAGAAATGGAAAGGCCACAGGAAATGTGTTGGATCCATGTAGCAGCTTCAAATGGCAGGGCAAAATTGAAAATATATCAGAGGAAGGAAGCACACCCCTAGTTTCCTTTCCTGGCCTCTGGGCTGTGTCATGCCTGCCTTCTCCTCACTGATTTTCAAATATGATTTGATGGACTTCTACTTTTCCAATTACATCCTGTTCCAGGCCAGTTGTACTGAATTACACGGTGGTGGCCGGGAGGCATCGGTCTCTCCACCACAAGGGAGACCTTGGTGTTAGCACCAGACACACCAGTCCTCAGTCCTGCTGCAGTATGTGGAACAAGGTTTACATTTCTATGGATTTGCTGTTACTACCTGCTGTCTCCTCTTCAGCTACGTAAAAGCTAAGGCACAGGTTTTGGCCTGAAATATGTCTTTTATGTGAAAAGTTTCTGAATGTGAAGAAATTTTTTTTAAAAAAAGCAATTGAAACAGGCTAGAACCTTTCAAGAGGGAGAATGATACCCTGAATCCTTTAAAAAGTTAATATTTTCTTTTATGTTCTCTAATTAACAGTGAAATTTTGCACTCATAGCCCAACCAAAATTCTTTTGGACTCTATACTTAGTGGCTGCTAAATTACATCTATAATTAACATATACAGAAAATGTGAATAAGATTTAAAATGTCAGCATTTGTTTGAAGTGGCAGAAAATTTAACATGCATTTAAAATTGCATTTCTATTTCATTATAAAGCTCTTTGTTTTATTGAAATATATCTTGAGGCTCTATTGAAATAGATATCCTGATTTCACAAGTTTTGACACTAGAGTTCATCTAAAGATTGAAGAGCAAACACTGACTACTTGTTTCTATATAATTTACAGCTTTCAAATGAGGTTTTTGCCTTTTCTGTACTAAATAATTGGATGTAATACTATGGTTTATTTAGTCAGCATGCTTAATACTCGGTAATAATACCCCTAATGGAAAGGTATCTGGATTCCCCCTGCTCCCCTCGGTTGAATAAAGTAGGATTTCAAATTTAATTTTGTAAAGCATAAGAGAAAATATGTGAGTTCAGAACTTCCATTATTTGAATAGTTTATTGTGATAGTTTCCTGTAGAATAACTGACACAAATATCCACCACAATCTTTTGATTTCATGCCGTTCTTGAGATGTAAAGTAACAGACACTACTGTTCATTAGCAAAAATATTTTTCATCCTGCGGTTGGACACTGGAAGAGGTTCCTCAGGGAAGTGGTCACAACACCAAATATGGCAGAGTTCAAGAAGCATTTGGACAATACGGTCTGGCACAAGATAGGATTTTGGGCCAGGTGTTGGACTTAGATGATACTTGTGGGACTCTTCCATCTCAGGATAGTCTATGATTCTATAATTATTTACTGCAATCAAAATACATAAATGAAAAAACTCTAATCATTGCAGAAGGAGTTAACAGGGGTAGACTTTCCTCTCCTATTGGAATTATCATTATTGGCTGAAAAATTATAATCTTGTTTATATTCAAAGAAATTTTCTGTGTAGTCTTAGAAATTCTCTTCATTCATCATTATTAATAATTAAAATAGTATTGCTGAAAAATGATCCCATATTTTCTGCCAAAACAAAAGCCCTGATATATGCAAAACCCAGTGGAAATTAATGTGTGAATGGTTAATGACTCAGATCCTGGGTTAGACAATAGGTTTCTTCTGGTTGTAAACACATGTTATGACTCTTCCAAACAGCCTCTAAAGTAGCAGAGTAAAATAGAAGTATCACTGACTTCCACTTCTGTGGGCAACACACAGCTCTAACTTTAACATTTAGGGATTTTATTCACTGCAGGTGACATTTTGATATCTAATTAAATTGTTCTTTAGAGAAAGAACATCATAAAGCTGGCTTCAAAAGACCATGAACCTTATTAGTTAAGTACTTGCTCTTTAAAAAGTTCATATTTTATGGCAAAAAAAGTCTTGGGGGGTAAATGTTCAGTATAAATAAATTTCAGATACAATTTTTCCAAACTGCTCAAAAGTGTGCAGACAGAAGCTCATAGACTGAATTCAGTTTGTTTTCAGAGTGTACTACTCCAGAACAAACAGCCATCTTAACAATTTCATTTTCCTGATTAAATATTATGTCTGTTTAATGATACTGTACACTATCTTTACCTCATTACATTTCATTTATATATATATATATATATATATATATATATATATATATATATATATATATATATAGTTTTGTGTTATAAGAGAACACAGTTAAATCTGTTTAAATAATCTATGAAATTCAGCTGAATGTTGATCTTCCATTTATACACCCTGGAGAGTTCAGGCCACAAAAAAGCTTTATTTGCTCAAAAACTGTCAAAAAGAAAAGTATTTTGTTCAGAGAGATATGAACGATGAGGCACCAAGGGGAAGATTACATTACTGCCTATAATTCATTGGCCTTCTACAGCTCACTAGGTTTTGTTAAACATGAAATCCAAATAGAGAGTTGTGCTATTTCTGCTATTTTCTAATAAAGTAATCACAAAAACACTCCTTAAATTTTCCAGAAGTTATTTTCATAAATTTTCATATTTATCAGATATTTTATAAAAATCAGAAGTCATTATTTACTTTTCACGCCCTTTGAACTCACACATTGTGCACCCCGCCCTTTTTTAATCTGTTCACTTTTTAAAGTGAATGAACAGTTTATTGCATTCAGAGTGTTTTATTTCACTGCTCACCTGACATTTCTGCAGGACATTAAAAAAAACATAGCAGACATTTGTTACAAAAAAAAAAAGGTTGTTTTCTCTTTTTCTTCCTTGTTTTCTTGATACTAGATACAGAAGAGTAAATACCAGTCAATAGCTTCTATTTAGATAAATACAAAATAACAAAAAAACCCAGTGGAAATCTAGAAATAAATTCAGATTCTTGCTTTAAACACAAATTTGGATCTAGGGTTTATTTTGTGGCATAAATCCATCACAAAGATGGCTCAAGGTCAGACTGGATGACTGAGCAACCTGATCTAGCTGAAGATGTCCCTGCTCATTGCAAGTGATATTGTTCTATCTGACCTTTAAAGGCTCCTTGCTACTCAAACTCTTCTGCTGTTTTATTTTACAAGACTGTCCTAGGTTACAATGTAAGATGTGCCCAAAGTACATATTGCTATCACCATCTACATGAGCTGTTGAACCTAGGTTGTGCAGGGTTTCTCTTGCCCCTTCCCTCCAGACTATCTTCTGTTAATGGCCCATCAATGCCCTGCTGCATGACTCCCTCCGGGAGCTATCTCTGTTTAATGGGCAATCAAGGACCCATTACAAAACTGATAAAATTATATCAGCCCATTGTGAGATGCTCCGCCCAGGGGGAGGAGCCAAGCATTCCCACCTGGATATAATCTGGGATTTGGGACAGCTCAGGCAGTCTTACCCACTGGATTCCCAGAGGACAAGAGCTACCAGACCTTTCTGTGGGATCACTGCTTCAACAAGACCACTTCATCTGGACTGCTACCACCACGGTTTCAGGTTGTATTCTGACTCTGTCAGTGATCTTTTGTACTATTGTGTGTGTTTTATATTACCTTTTCTTTTCACTCCTATTAAATTGTTTTTTCTGACTTGGAGTCTCGCTGGTTTTGCCGTCAAACCAGCACAAAGGCTTTTGACCTGTACTGAATAAAAAACAAATATCAAATACCTAGTTTCCTGTAGATTCAGCAACAGATCAGAGTAATCTTCCTTAATTTTCTTACATGATAATCCTAATGCCCCATATCTGTATAGATGTCTCCTTCATTCATTTCAATCCATAAAATGTTACTCGATGATATAATTATTTAGGCAACTTCTCTCTTCTACTATCATGCATTTGGCACTTATTACTTAAATCTTTCTTCTGCATGTCTGTCCAATTTTCAGAATTCAATCTGTTTATCTAATTTAACATGATTGTCCTGATTGTAGAACCAATATTCCAAAACAGCTGCTATCCTGCTTACTCTGTTGATCAAAATTAAAATTTGAAAACTGTAAAATGAGGTTTAAGGTTTTGCTCAGACCTACTGTTTTGCTCTTTTAAATTATTATTTGGGGTTTTTTTTTTGTTTTCGTCTTGTTTGGGATTTGGGGTTTGGAATGTTTCTATTTTTCTAATATTCTCCTCATATTAAAGCAAATTGAAATAAGTTACAACTATGGATATTTTATCTTTTTTCATGCGGGATTCATTCTAATGAAGTAGTTCAGATTTTCTCAAAGTGCACAAAATTACTTTTCCTCTGTATTACATACATTCAATGACACTGTTGGTGAAAGATCTCATAACATGGGCAAATCACAATGAGATAGATGTTCAGCTGGGGAAAAAAATGTTACTTGTCATAGAGACTGGATTTTTATTTATTCAGAAGCACCATAATCAGAATGAAACTGACAGCAAAAAAAATTCTGCTTCTTCCTAATCCCTCAGGTCTACACCCTTAGTAACTCCACCTTAGTTTTGTCAGCTGAACACACATTTTGGAGTGATTTTTGTCTATTTTTAGAATAGACACATGGGGTCAAAAGTCTAATCCAGTCTACAAGATATACTTCAAAAGACTGCAAGCAAGAGAAAGTGTTTGCTACAGTAATATGTGACTTTACCCACCCTGAGGCTTAGACCCTTCCTGAGCCAAATGTGGTATCTTTGTGTTTAATAAGCCCCAATGGACTGCACATCTATGAATTTGTCTATTTTGTTTTCTTCAAGCTCAGCTGTAAATTTTTCATGCTCTGTAGCAGCAAGGTCTACAGCGATCAAATAGGGCTGAAAGGTGGGAAATACACATTGAGAAGAAAATATGTACGCTTAAAAGGAAGGGCTATATTCATCATCCACAGGAGGCCACCAGGATGATCAGAGGAGTGGAGCCCCTCTCTTATGAGGAAAGGCTGAGGGAATTAGGATTGTTCTGGAATAGAGAAGACTCTGGCGTGGCCTAATTGTGGCCTTCCAATATCTGAAGGGAGCCCACAGGAAAGATGGAGAGAGACTGCTTACAAAGGCCTGGAGTGACAGGACAAGGGGAATGGCTTCAAACTAACCAAGAATAGGTTTTGGTTAAATACTAGAAAGAAATTCTTCCCTGTCAGGCTCGTGAGGCCTTGGCACAGGTTTCTCAGAGCAGCTGTGGTTGTCCCATCCCTGGAAGTGTTCAAGGCCAGGCTGGATGGGGATCTGAGCAACCTGGTCTAGTGGAAAGTGCCCAGGACTGCAGCAGGCATAGATCATATTTCAGTAATCTTCATCATACTTGGCAGGCAGGGTCAAAAGATTCCAATGCAAGGCAACAGTTCACAGTCTAATTCTCCTGTTGTAACTGGGGACAGTCTGGGCTTGTATGCAAACCAGTGTTACTTAATCAATATAAACAAAAGTAGAAGATGTAAAAATACTGTCATAAAGTAACGCTAGAACTTAAGTGTCAACAAATCTCAAAACTAAATGCTACTGTTAAAATAGCAGTTAAATTTTATTTTGAGAAATATATATAACCTCTTATCCTCAAAAACCCCAAACATCAAAACAGTCTCTCAAAACTGCAATTAAAATATTGCCTCATTCATCTTGTTTGAATCATTCTGCCCACTTAATTATATTTTGGAGGTATTCCCTCTGAGTGCTATTTTCGATGCGTTTTCTGTTATCTCCATCTGGAGTTTGTTTACCAAAACTTGCTCCATTTCTCCCAGGCTTCACTAAAATGGATTAATGATGTTCATTACAACATATGATATTTGCAGGCTTTACCTTCCCTTCTGCATGGAGACAATAATGCAGAGTTTTCCTGAGGTTTCCTTTCAGTCCATTCTTTCAGGTGCAAAGAAAACCAGTCACAAACCATTGCAAAAGAAGAAGTATAAGGCGATATTACAAAAACAATCTCCATTCATTAATTTAAAAATATTATCATGACACATCTGAAAATATATATGAAAAATATGTTTGTATGAACTGTTACTGCTTGAAGCAGCCTAACAGGTATGAAGAAAATACATCATTATTTCTGTGTAACATTTCTACAGCAAGAACAAGTTTTTACTAACACAGAATTTAAGATGAGATCCTTCTTTTGTTGCTTGCACTTTCTTGCTGTAATGGTCTCACAGAAATCTAAACAAATCCAAACAACAGCAGAGACTGATGAGGAAAATGTTTTGAGATCCCCTTGTTAATTTTTTTTTGTTTTTTTTTTTAATTGATCTACTGAGTTAAAGAAGAGTTTACTCACTTACTGTTTACTCCAGCTGTGGAACTTTTCTGTAACACATTTTCCATTACTTGGGTTAATAAAGATATCATGCCTGTGTTTCATCACCCTGTTCATATGAGTAATGTGGTAATAAAGGGAAGGGAAAAGGGAAGAAAAAGTGTGGGAAGAAGAAAGAAATTGGCAAAGACTCTCTGCACTTTATATTTAAAAGCCTAAAATCTCTAATCTCCATTTAAAAAATGCAGTAATGGGTAAAAAAGCTGGGAGTAGAAACCTGTCAGAAAAGCTGATAGAATACCAGGCCTTTCCTATACTAACCAGATAATTTAATATCATTGTCTAAACTCAGCTGTCTCCACAAACACAAGACTTTTTTTATGCACACAGGAACATATAATGAAGAAAGGAAAACCATTTTCCATGAGGTGCTTGATTTTTTTTTTTTTTTTTTTTCCCCTCCCCAGAAATCTAATGCTTTATCCTACAATCACTTTTTGTCATTTTGGGGGTACTTTTAAAATTATTATTATTAATAATAATAATAAAGATTTACCATGAAATTATAAATGTCATGCTTTGCTGCAAGTCAAATTGTCAGGAAAAAATAATATGCCATTCTATTAGGATACTACCATGTGGTCTTCCATGGTAAATTGCTCATCCATGGCACAACCACATCAGTAATGAAGTGCTGCCACTATATATATATAATCTCAGTTCCCACAGTGTACTGCACTTTGGGTACCAACAGAGGTATTAGCCTTCCCTGAGGTGCAATTTTAAAATAAAGAAGCAAGCAAAAAACCAAGCATTATCACGTTTCAGGATGTATCATTGGTCAGAATGTGTGCACTGGGTTACTTGTTGACAAGTACATCTGGCTGCAAGTCCTTCCATGGGAAATATGACTGTGTTCATTAAAAAGGAGTGTGGGCAGTTTCAGTTTTCATAGAAATTGTGCACCAGCTACAATACAAATGGCTGTTTTTACCCTTTCCTCATAGTTTTCCCACCATGTAAGTTACACTTCCCACTGCCCACAGGCCTTCTGAGTAATGTCTTCACCCATGCCTAAAAACTACCCAGCTCCACTGCAAAACACAGTGCAATTTGTCAGTATGCAGATTTTTTTTTTCTGTACATCAGGAACCCAAACCCTTAGCTTATATGCACTACAGATCATGTTCCATTATTGCAAAAAGAGAACTGCACTTGCCTGAGGAAAACAGAGCTAGAAGCACACAAAGTTATGGACGTTACACTGGAAATGCCTTGACACTTATAGTACTTTTCTTTTAACTCAGTAGGATTTTTGTATTTTAAGTGAAGAAAAGAAATTTCCAGGGACTCTCTTTTGTCATAGTCTATCAGAATGAAGGAATTTTTAAAGGCCAAAATCAGTGAAGCTTCTCAAAGTAATGAGTACTCTCTGGAAGGTGGCACAAAATAGCCTTCAGCAAAGCAGAGTTACTCAGGAAATAATAGGACGAACTCCAAATTACCTGAAAATCAAATGAGAAAATGCAGAGCAGTGCGACTTCCAAAATATGAACGTAAGGTAAGTCCTAATATCTCAGAACCATGGGCTATATATTTAATCTCTTCTGCTAGCATTAGGAAATGCTATTTAGAACTATGCAGAGCATGTAAAAACAATAATCTTCTGCCATCTGTTCTCATACTTCTTGGGCAGCCATAATTGTGGGAGGGTTTCTGGTATGTTTCTGCTTAATCCTATTATTCATTTCTGGGTCTGCCATTCCAGGAGTTTATCTAATCCCTTGAACCTACTAATTACCTTTCCCCTGACAATTTCCTGTGGCAGGAAGTCTCACAACTTTATTTTCTGTTTTGAAAACTATCTGTCTCCCATCAACCTCACTAGTTTCACCAAGTGCTTCTTAGCTTTTTTGCTGCGGCTGTTGAAAAGGAAATCCACATCCAGTTTTCATGCTGCATCATGACTTCACAAACCCCTGCAACTTGCCTGTTTGGAGACTCCACTGTTCCTGCCCTGCCCTGGTCTTGTCAGACTGAGCCAGTACTTCACTTTACAGAAGCCATATTGCCACATCTCAGCAGGCTGCATTTCCATGCACTCAGTTTCTTAATTCCCATGACAGATTGTGCCATCTTACCTATGGGAGCCAGGCCGGTCTGAGGTTCCCAGGATTCCCTAGAGTTCAGAAGTGGCGAGATTTACACAAAGAGCCTTGTAAGCCTATAGAAACAAAATAAATCTATACTGTTTTCTGAACAATCATATCTCAACAATCTAAACAAACGTATCCCTGTATATGTGGCATGATTTGAGTATAAACTCCTATGCACTTCACTGAATAGACACGAGTAGAGCGTGTGCTTAAAGGCACCAGATATTGCCAGCTGAAGAAGCCCCACTTTTGTTAACATTCCCTTGGCACAGCAACGAAGCACCAAGCTCCAGCAGTAAATATAATGAGAATTATTACCTACAGTAGTGCCCCGAAGTACCCTGTTATTTACCATGCTTCAAAATTCTTGTAGAAAAGTAATTCCAAGAAAATGTCAGGGTGTTTCTTTGGAAAAGTATACTGAGTGAGGTTTATGCCTCTGAGAATTTGATATCACAACAATTATTTTACACAGACTACTCAAAAAACAGAGTCCATCCATAATGATCTTGATTTTAATAAAAAAAAAAAAAAATTAAAAAGAAAAGGATTACAAGAAACAATTCCAGTCCAGCTGATAGAGGAAAACTGATTTTAAATACTCTCTTTAAAAATCAGGCTGAAATTTTGCTCATGGTCTGTTAACTTGCATTCTGTCAGCAAATGCTAGCTTGACCTTAAATGGGTTTCTGTGACTCAATCACCAAACTAAATATGGGAACTTCCAAAACTTTTTAAAGTAGATTTTGCATCATCAGAAAAAGTTAGTGTTTTAATTCATGATTCCTTCCTGGTCTATTACTAATGAAAGATTCAGTAAAATATCTTCATAAAGGTCAAAATGCTAATTAGGAAATTTTCTTCAATGATAGATCAGAGATGTGGAACAAATTATTAGATCAGTTTTTTCTAGAGTTCAATTATCCTTCTTTTCATCTTAAAAACATAATAAAATTCAAAATAAAAGCTGAATTTCCTGTATTAAATATTTATTTTTCTTTTAATTGGGTGGAAAATTATCTTCGAAGGTTTGCATTTATATAAATTATATTTTAGTTAAATTTATGTACAATTTTACATGTATCATTACTATTTCCTTACAAGCATCAAGACAATAATTGGTTATAAAATAATTTTAGAAATATCCTTCAAATCAATAAGTGTACTAATAATGTAAGATATAAACATTTAAATAAAATGCAACTTTCTAAGCTAAAAGTAATTAAAATACAGCAACATTTGAAGAGCAAGGGAAGACAAAATATCATATCCCTGTTCAATCTGAATTTTAGAAATGAAGTATCAGCCATGAATCTATAGCTATAATGATTCATCTATTTTACTGATGCATACAACAGTTAAGAAAACACTTGTAATGCCTCAGGAAACTGAAATACCAGTGTTTCTTATTCTTATTTGACAAATTACTTTAGGTGTAAGTTAGTCAGGTATATTGAAGGTGTGTACTATTGCACAAAAAGTAATCTTGAGCTTCAAAACTGCAAAACACACATAACAAACACCATAAACATCTTTGACTTAATTGTAAAACCATTTAATACAAGGTTTTATTACCACAGCATTTCTATTAAAATGGCAAGGAAGCAGAATTAAGTTTTTATACTGATAGTTCCCATCTCACCTTCAGGATCAAAACCGAACTATTTATAACCACTAGAAAATTGCCACAAGCTACGAGGATGTAATGCATTTAATGTGCTTTTGATGACAGACAGTGTGAAAAAAGCTTCCCAAAAGTTTATATAATTAGTACAGGATTAAAATGTCCAGACATGGTGTTTTTTTTTTTAAAAAAAAAAAAAAAAAAAAAAAAGGACCTAAACCTTGAAGTCAAATTATGATGTAGCCTGGACTGTGCAATCATAGGCTCATCTATCATCAGCTGAGAATTTACTCAAGTTCTCGTTTTTCATTTCTCCCAGGCATGATGATATGTCCAGGTATTAACTCAGCTGATAATGAAAGATAATTAATTCATGTTTCTTAATAATTGCAGGATACAGAGTTAAAGGATGTATTCATACAGACTTCAGAGGTTTGGTCTTTTATGTAGATATAGAAAATGTGAAAATTCTGCAACAATTTTACTGATTGCATACATGGTTTCCCTGACACCAGAGACAAACAAAAAATGTAAAAACTTAATGAAAACTCCTTGTAATTTTTTTTTTAATTGGTGTTTTATTGTTTAATCTCAGGTTTGGATTGTGGGAAATGTAATGTGAGTATTTAGCCAATATATTCTTGGCCTTGTTTTTGAATAATAGAATCATTTAGATTGGAAAAGACCCTTAAGTTCTTTGAGTCCAACCCAACACTAGCAAGTCCACCACAAAACCACATCACCAAGCACTATGTCCACAGGGCTTTTATCTCCAGGCTTCAGTAGCTAAGGAATCTTGTAGGCAAATATTTCTACCTTATTCTGAAACCACTGATTTATAATAGTATCTTGAATGCATATCACCACTGAAGAGATATGATCCTTAATGAAGAGACGGCATTAGCCTAAAGTCCAGTCACAGAGGATATATATACACTCAGCAGCTGATATGATAAGAATACATCTAGGTTTAGTGCATTTTTATCATGTATAATGTATTTTGTTTGATCTCTTTGTAGGTTGGAGCCCTGACAAAGAATGATTATTATTTTAGCTGTTCATCAGAAGTGACTCACCCCCACACTCCAATGAGGACAAAACACAGCCTTGCTGCCTGTGAACGAAGTGCCAGCATTGCTATGACTTTGGCCCCAGTTAATTGGGGGAAAAAAAAAAAAAAGAAAGAAAAAGAAAAAAAAAAGAAAAAAAAGAAAAAAAAAAAAAAAAAAAAAAAGCTGTGATATATTGTATAAACTAAAAATAAGATTGTGTAATAGCCAAAGACTCCAGGGAAATGTGAAAAGTGTGAATAAATGTGCAGAAAATTGACTGCTAACAGCTGCATGTAGGGATTCCTCAGGTATCTGTACCAGAAGTAAAAACACACCAGTGCTTAGACTATTATATTAGTCCAGAAATGATTGCTGTGCAAACAGAACTTTTCCATATTCCTCCTTTTATAGAGTAAAAGTTTCCCAATCAAAAGACAAATAAGAGATGAATCTTTTGAGATCTCTGCCTACAGCAAGGAGTAAGAGCCTCTCAAAAGGATTGCATGACAACCTGTTATTTAACCCCTGAATCTGTGTCAACAAAAGAGCATCAAACTAAACTCATTTCAAAAAAGTAACAGAACCTTTACATACCTTAAAATGTATATATGCCATTTATTAGATACTTTGTGTAGTCTGAGACATAAAACTGATGGCAAGACGTAAACTCCCAAGCACTATATCACCAGCCCAGTGCAAAGGCAGTTTTATGAACAGAGCATTGAGCAGAAGCATGTCACAGATGTGCCAAACAAACGATGTCTAAGAAGATTTACAAATGCTGGAGTAAAAATGCAAAACATAAAAAATAAAGACAGGCAAACATTTTAGATGAAACAGGTTGTACTAATTTCTCATTTTTGCTGCAGCTACTCATGTCTTTTCTAAGCCAAATGCAAGGTGC
Organism: Hirundo rustica; assembly: GCF_015227805.2. Classification (NCBI taxonomy): domain Eukaryota; kingdom Metazoa; phylum Chordata; class Aves; order Passeriformes; family Hirundinidae; genus Hirundo; species Hirundo rustica. The sequence continues at coordinate 10,516,103 of NC_053451.1, read as the reverse complement.
CACCAGTGTAATAGAACTTCCTCTCAATAACTCATACTTCTATAACTTAAACCAAATCTCTCCCCACATTCTGTCAAAATGAATGTCTTGTGGCATAGAAATTCAGTCTTTAATGACTAGTGCTGTCTGACATTGATAGAATATGTCTGTTCGGTGGATGGAAGACATCAATATGATTTCATTGGAACCAATTCAAGGAAAGAACAGAGACTAGTTTTGGTGGTTCTGAAGCTTTCTAGACATCTGTTGAAAAAAAAAAAAAAATCAGAGACCAAAGACATCCACTGATTGTGCAGCAAGTGTATGACAGGGTATATCCTGATATCCTTTTTCAATGACCTCTTAAGCTATATGCCCATGATTTCCTTCCTCTGGAAATCAAAGCACCATGGAAAATTGACTTATTAAAGAAATATGGGTATTGATCTAGTATCGATACCCAGCTGTGACGGACAAAAACTCTCTAACAGTTTAAAGTTAGAAAGTGTATGTTTATTACGGCCAGGCAGCAGAGCGGGATATTTCCCTAATTCGCACTGTGAAATTCACAGGTAATTACAAAGTCTTTTATTTACAAAAGTGTTGAATACCCAAAATACAAATACATATTCATACCCCTGTCACCTCCCATTCCTCGCTTTGTATGCTAATTGGCAAAAAGGCAATTAAACATGCAAACTTTGTCTCCTAAAATAAGTCAGGGGAGTCTATTCTGGGGAGGGGTTACCCAAAATGAGGAAGTAAGATGAGTCTTCCTCATCATGACCTTTCTACCTTTTCAATGTATTAGTGACAAATGAATCCTTGGTAGAACTTACAGTTTCCTGTGTTCAATGGGTCCTTTAAGCACGAAATCTGCAGCTATCTTATGTCCTATTACCACATTTTGTTTTTCATTACAAGCACAGCTACATAAACATAAAGCTGACAAGCAATGAGTTACTAAATCCAGGATATCTTATCTAAGATCAGGCTTCTGTTAACTGTGAACAAACCTTGCCTATCTACTTCAGCTATTCCAGCAACTTATTACTTCCCTAAAAATCCCTAATTCTTCAAATTTAATGTCTCAAAATACTGTACATGTAAACATACAATGTAGCCACCAGACACACCACCATTACAGCTTTGGAGTCTGAGGACAGGTTTTCAGCCAACAAATACCTAAAAAACCTATCTACCAGGCTAAACTCAAAGTTCAAAGATGGTACCAACTGTGAAATAAGACACTCAGATGCACTTAAGAAAATCTTGAGAATTGCACTTAATCAGACAAATGGTCCAGTCCCATATGTATCCCCAGTAAAACCTACAAAGGGATGCCACGGGATGAACAAGAGTAGGTATGGCTGATGTTATTGGTAAAGGTGTTCCCTACTTCCAACTATTTTCATTTTATTTAGTCCTCACAGACTGAGAGTAGTCTTTCTGATGTAGCAAGTCATTGCAGATTGTACATGTTTGTCCAGTTTTACCTGGAATTTTCAGCAATTTAAGCATCCATGTTCTACTATTCCAATGAGGTGCACAGACTTGTTCTCTGCTATATGGAGAACCAAGTCTTGTGTGTTTTGCATCAACTCTGTCTGGCTTGAATTGAGTATCACTGCCTGCATTGAAGGGATTAACCCCTATTTCCTAGTGCCTCTTAGAATTTTGTATGCTCTGTAATACCTAGTTGTCTCTCTTACAGCCTTAACCTCTCCTATATTTCCTTGTACAGAAGTCAATCTTTATCTTTGTTCATGTATCTTTACCAGCTTTTACTGAACATTTTTCTGTTTAGTTACTCTCTTTTAGAGGCAAAGTATGCAAGATATGGAGAATTCCTACACTATCATATACAAGACATGGACAACCTAAGAATTCCACAGTGCATTGATAATGTTCTCTGTATTTCTTTTGATGAAGTCTCAGAAGGTCATAGTATTTGCTTTTCTCTTTAGTCTGTTCCTGTGCATTGAGTTGACATTTTCACAGGATTTTATTCCACAGCATCAAGATCTTGCTTCTGAGTAGTAACAGGCAGCTTAAGGCTTTTCATAGCATTCATATGAGAAATTAGGACTGGTCATCCCCATGTGTATCAAATTTAAACACACTAAATTTAATCTGCCATCTATTGCCTAGCCACTCAGTACTATAAGATGTCTTGACAATCTTTCATGATCAGCACTTGTCCTTAGACACTTCAATAACTTAATAACATCAACATTTTTGGTCACTTTAGTACTCACCCCTTTCTCTGACTACGAATGTGTTCCACCACAAACCCCCTTGGAACTCCTCAGTTATGAGCCTTTATTCCTACCCCTTCTACCTGGTACATTAAAAATATTTAACAAATCGAGGGAAGAAAAAGGAGGAATAGCAAAACAATATATATGGAAAGAAATGCTTAAGTAAACATAGAGAACATGACATGTTTCCATGGGAAGTATTAGTTCTGTTTCTAAGGGTTTGAAAAGATTTATATAAAGTCATGAATTCCTAGGGCTAAAAAGACTTCTGAAGTACATGTCAAAATGTAAAGAAACTCCATGTTGTTTCTGTGGCACTGGAAAAATCAAAAATCTCAGATACAGTCAGCACTTATGAGTTCTGTAAAAATATAAGTATGAGGGGTTTTGTATGAAGTCTGGTGCCTCTATTATACAGAAAATTTACAGCTCTTCTTGTATCTACCTAATCTTAATGCCTCATAAACAAATGCCCTGGAGCAAAAGTAAATTAGTAGCTATTGAGGTTGCCTAAACAGAGATGCTTGCAACTGATTGCATTAAATTAACTGTTTAATTGAATACATTTGCCTGATTGAGTAAAACGACAATTGTGTCAATGTTTTTTTCTAATTGCGTTAGTGTGCATGGTTGGTTCACTGCCCTTTCTTGAGCTGATAGCAATCACTAATTTTGTTGCTCGTGAAGCTGTGATAAAAAGCAGATGAACTGACATTCACGTGGTTACCCACATAGACTGAGAAGTAAAACGGACCTCCTTCTATCCTTTCAACCTCAAAGCTAGATGTATGCTATTAAAAATTGACATTGTCATCCTGCAATACCTGTGGGCATAAGAATGATAAGGAAAGGCTATGCAGATTGCAGAGGAACAAATTACACCCATTCTAAAGAGCTCAGCAAACACTCATATACATCAGTGGAAGACATTTTCTCACCCTTCAGACTATCTTAATTTTTTTTTTTTTTTCTTTTTAATTTTTTCTTCACTTTCCCTTGGGATGTAATCAAGAGCTCTTAACAAATATTTAGGGAAAAAAGTGGAGGGGGAGGGAAAGATGAAACTTCATGAAGCTGATTCTGGTTTTTTTCTCAGAGTTCTGAGAAATAGAAGTCAAATCCTTCACCCTCACAGCAGGACCTAAACTACTAAGGTGTTCTCATACCTTAAGCATCTCATAAGCAATAAGTACTGGATAGCTGACTAGTCTACAGAGAGAAAAAAAAAAATCTTTTTATCTCTCTCTTTGGAAATAGTCCCACTCAGACAATTTAATCAGTGAGATTTGGTATATTTTATTAAGCACATATTAATTAAGACAAACATTTTTACTCCAGAGTGCTGATAAAAGATACATCATACACAGAATACCAAAGTTCAGTCCTGTCTTCTTATGCTTATTTAATTAGCATACAGAGGGGCACATTTGATCTTACCCCCTCTCTTGCCATCTTTTAAGAGACTCACAGACGTTTCTCTTGTCCTGACAAGAAATTCTCTCCAACCTTCTCTTTGTAAAAGTTTCATTTATGATGGAAAATAAATAAATAATTTCATGTCAGATGTAATAAAAATGCTTTTTGTGAGAAAATTTCAGACCAGCTCTCCTTTTGTCTAACCTGTGCCAGATAAAATTGACATTCACAACAACTTGACATCTCTGTAGTAGGAAAAAAAAAAGATAATAACCATTGAGAAAGTCACTGCCGTCATACATTTCCCATAAAAACCAGCTATGTTAGTTACTTTACATAATTAGGTAAATCCTGTTTCTGAATCACAACTCAGGCAAGTCAGTCAATAATCAAACTGAAAACACAAAAACTTTTGAAGACAGATATCTTGTTCTTAAAAATTCATGTTTATTATCATGAGATTTATTTGTTTGTACTGCTCTTTTTTGTTGTGGAAGAATGAATGTTTTTAATATATACATTACCCTGTTTGTAAACCACAATTTCTGCAATAATCTTTCTACTCTTACTGATTAAGTTACCTCCCTCATTGGAGATGGAATTGATATACATTTATTATACTGGGATTTTTCTGGCACTTAATGTTCTAAATAAATAAGCAAAGCCAATAACTCATGCCACTGCTGCAAATGTACTATTAAAAGTGAGCCAGTTCCCTGCCTTAATCTACAACATAGAACAAATGAAAAATGATTAAAATTATGCCCAGAGCAATGCTGATTACTTGTTCATCATGTGACAATGAAATCCTGTTTAAAATTTGAGGGGTTTAATGAAATACATTAACAATTCAGCTGTAAGCTCTTCCCTGCATTATTTCTGCAGTTCTCCTTCCCCTTTGTGATACAGCTCAGGACCTGACGCAGGGACATGTGATTTTCACCTAGAGGGCAGGTTTTCTTGGTGAAACATTACCTTTTGCATATTTATTTATATTTGCTTCTAGAAATTCAGAATACCGTGCAAGAAAACCGACAAGGTATTTATCACCCCATGCAATAACAGAAGAAAAGGAAAAAAACACTGACCAAAAACTCAACAACCCACTTAACATGACTTCGTCCAGAATATTTTTACTTCATCAGACTGCTCACATCTCAGCTTTTCTCCAGCTCATGACACAGAAAATGACTAATCTTTTACTCACATGATTTTCTTTCATTGTGTTTTCAGATTGACAAACCTTCCTACTGGAATACTGACATGTGACTTTTATTCTACCTTTCAACCTAGTGGTATGGTGACTTAGTTTTAAGTAATTTTTAGCAGGGACCCTGCAATTTTCCTTTGCTTTAAGCTCATGTACTGTATACGTTCTGGATATCAGAGTAAATTCAGTGTCTTGTGATGTGTGTACAAAGACTAAGTATAAGTTGTTGAAAAGGTCCAAATATTGCAGGAAAACCTCATCTAGGCAAATAGATAAAGTGTTTAGTGTAAGACAAAAAGAGACAGCAAGGCATTCACAACATATGTATTAAGCACAACTTATATTATTATCCTATCTTAGATTTTTTTAAAACTTATTTGCTTCAAAATATTTGGAAATATTTTTAAATTTCTGTTCCACTTGCTCCAAATGTATAAAAAATTCTGGTTTTCAGCAAGGTATCGGGTATCAGACTGCAATTAAGGTTTTGTATTCCTACTGTATAAAACGGACAAAGGTGCAATGAATTCCTGCAAAGAGAATCCAGAAAGTCATATGAAAAAGATGTAAGTACCTATATGCATGTATATGTAATTTTTTGTTTAGTCTGCTTATCCATATGGGGCTCAATTACTCAACAATAATAGGGGGTAAAATATAGGAAATAAATGGTGTATTCTTCTTTTATTCTTTATGTGGGTAAGGCAGTTCTAGCCCTAAGGAAACAAAGGAATTTCCTGTCTTAAAAACAGTTTTAAAAGACTTTTTACTTTTTTTGTCCAAATTTTTCTTTCTTCCCCACCTCCCATAATTTTTCTTCTCCAGTGGTACCTCTTCAGCTGGAGACTGTCAGCCCAGGGAATATTACTAGCTCATTTGGGATGGGTTTACATTCTGTTCAACATATCTGCAATTTTACATTGTTGGATTAAATCTGGATGAGAAGACAGCTTGAGACAACATGTCTGAGGGTCAGACAAGAATTCCAGTACAGCATATAGACAATATAGCTGCTTCAAAGGCCAGAGCAAGTGCTAATAAAGCTGAGCTATTAAAATCCTTCAGAAAGTAGCTCATTCTGTGCATCTTTCTGTCAGTGCCAGCAAGCCTGAACAGAAATATAGATTCTCTGGCTTTACATTCTCTGGCAATATATTTTCTCAGTTACATCTTCCCAGCATTTAAGACAAGGGATCATAATTTCTCTGGACAGCCTTTCCCCCCCCATATTTTTCCATTGCATCTCTCTATTGGAGAGTATTCACAATATTAAATCCTTGTTTCCTGATAACCCATATTTTTGCACCTTACATTGATAATAGTGAGGTGAACGTGACTGATAGCACTGAAAAGTCTCTGAAAAATTTTTTTTTTTTTTTGTTTTTGTTTTAATTTGTGCTGATAATGAGATAAGATAAAGTGACTCAAGTCTGGGCTGGGGTAAAAGAATACATTCACAAGAGGATTAAGCGCAGCACCTTTGAGGGGGGGAGGCCATAACCCCAGGTTTTTCTGCTACCAGGCTCCCACAGATCCCTACACCAAAGGGGGAAGGAGGAAAGGTTTTGGGTGTGTGTCACAGCCTCTGGCCACATGCAGTGAATGCCCATCCTCCACTGGGCAGACTGGCCCAGCTGTGGGGCCTCCCACCCCTGGAAGGCCACATCTATATGAGGGACAACAGAGGGAGTGTCATGGCCCGTCAAAGGCCAGCCCCAAAGGCATCCCCAGACCCTGCACCAGAGCACTGCACATGATACTACAAGATGCAACAGTTTCACAGTCTTGCAAAGGACAGTCAAACCTGTCCCCCCCCCAGGGAGATACCTGTGTCTTCCCACCTGCCCAAACATATATTAATCCATTGGATTCTATACTTTTCAACTGGGATGCTCACCACCAAGAAGACCAGATGGAGGGAAGCAACAAGAGATTGTTGGGACCCTTGGAAAGGTGATATGTTTCTGCTTAATCTCTGTCACCCTGCTCTCGTCCTCCTTCCTTTAATCCTCCTGTGGATGTATTCTTTTCCCCCAGCCCAGACTTGAGTCACTTTATCTCTGTTAATCTGCAGTCGAGGGCCTCTGTCAGGAGGCCCATTCAGGGTGTGGTGATCTTCCACGCAGCTTTTGTTATACAGTTTTGATATAACAGGAAAAAGTCATTCATAAAGGTGTTTAAGCCATAAACCATAACATGTTAGTCTCATACATTCCAGTTTTCAGGCATGATGCCTATTGAAAATGACCTACATAGTATACCAAAGCATGGCTTATGTGGGTATATCATTATATAGACATACATCTATATAAATTTATTTTCTCATTTAGTTTCTGAGCATTCCCTAAGACTGTCATTCTGCTTTTCAGAAGGGGAATTATCGCAGGAAAAAAATTCTGCAGAGTTATTGTCATAAAAAATAAAAGACGCGTGTATTTATTTCATGGATTGAAAAAAGAAAAAAATACAAGTATCATCCTTTTATATTTGGTAAGTAAGTGACCAAGTACTACCAGTGACAAAACATCGGACTTATTATAAAGTAATACCTAATCAATGAGCCATAAAATTGCTTGGTCGTTTCCAAAGTTATCCTAGTCTGCAGCTGTCTCACTACCCTTCCCTTTCTCTCTTTTCCCTTTTGCAGTCACTTGCATCTCTGATTCACTGATCACTTCAATCTTCTTCATTACCTCCTGCACTCCCCTACTCATCATGCACATCATTTCTTGTTCTTCCAGACTTCCCTTTCAGAAGAGCAAGTCCACAAATAGAAAATTTCTCCAAAAACACTTCAAAACATATGCAAGTTCTACTTCGCTTCCCCTACCCCCACATGCTTCTCTGCTCAAAACCCCTTCCGTGCCCCATAAGTAGTAGTCTTTTCAAACACAAACCCCATCTGTATTTGTCTACAGTGAGAATGCATAAAATCCTACGGCTGGTGAGTACAGCTTGCGAGGATTGTTGGTTTGCAAGGAATTTTAAAAGTTTACTTTTTTCCTAATACAGAGAAACATCTTTACTCAGCAGAGTTTCTCACTGTCACGTATTCTCAAAGCCTCATTCAACTACTTGAGGAAATTAACTATAAAAATACGTGCAAAGAGCACTACGGAAGTTACCACCTGTTGAGAAATCAAGAAACATAGAAGAAAGAGAAGTATCTTTTATAATGAAATAGCTGAAAAAAGGTGAATTTGGCTTCTAACCATAGTTATGCCACCAATTTTTGTAAAGTACAGTAAAAATGTGTGTAGTCAGAAAGAGGCCATTATTCTTTTTAAAATACATGCATGTCCATCTCAGAAAAAACCTCAGCATCAAAGCTAAGTCTACCTCACTGTCTAAGGTCACTCTACACAGAGATGATATTCCTCTTAAGATCTAAACCCAGCTGAATCTTACATAGAAGCTTAGCTGAATTTCAGTGACTGAAAGCATCCATGCATTTGATATGATCTTGTCATAGATTTGGAATTTATTCACCCATTACAAATTCTCTGGCCTTTATTATCCATTAATGCAGTCAAACCTGGGAATATATACACGACAGAGATTTTTTTTTTTTTTTTTTCTATTCTGTAGTACCACAGAGCACAGAGAATGAAAAATTTGTACTGAATCAGACAACATTCAGAACTGTGAAAGGAAAACAAATAAGTAATACTTAATTAATCTTTGGCCAATATCCTGTGTTCTTTTGGATTCATTTTCCTTACTCTTAAGTTTTCACATTCTTTTATTGCTTGGAGGTCTTTCCAAAAGCAAAAGGTCAAATGTTTAATTTCTATATGTCAAAGTAATAGATGGTATTTTTTTTCAGTGAAAGTAACAGAAAGAACAGAGGAATTCTGTGTTTAAAAAAAACCACCCTCCTCCTCCTCCTCACTATTGAAGCTAAAGGGATGGATTCAATCTGCTCTGATTTAGAGACCCTAATGGTTTTAAACATCCTGCAATTCAAGTTTTCAGTTGTCTTACTATTTATTAGAAGAAAAAAGAACCCGAAAAATGACAAAAAATCTCATCAACAACAAACTAAATAAACGATCCCTCTCTGATTCCTCACCTAAGTTTTCAATGCACTTCTGAAGTCTGACCTCAGGTTGAGGTCACCAGAGGCGAAGGGTACACTTTGTTTTTTCTTGTCTACCATTAACTCTGGTAATAACAAAATGAGCTTTGCCAAGAGGCTGTCAAATTTGTCAGATTTATAGTGCTGTTTTTTAGCTTCCAGGCCTCTCTGGACTTTAAAGCAGAAGTGCCTAAGGTGCCTTCAAAGTCAGGTTTGCATTTTTTTTTCATCAGACAGATACACCACGAAAACTGTACAAATCCTTTTTTTTTTTTTTTTTTTTTTTTTTTTAAGCAGAATTTTCAGCTTTTGAAATGCATATTCCTGTCTCATTCATCTACTAAAAAAAACAACTCATCTATCTGCAAAGCAATTCAAACCAGGCAGATCCTGCCTGCTTCCAAAACAAATTGAATTTAGCATGTTGCTCCTATTTCCCCTCTGTTCCAAATAAACTTTGAGATCTTTGCCATATTGCTGCATTACCAGACAGTCATGATTCCAGCGGTGCTGAGGACACAGATAATTTTTGTAACACAATGTACTACCTTTTTTAAGATGAGCAGGAGGAAAACAAAACAAGTTTCTGAGCCCAAAGGTAGTTTTCAGGTTTTCAGTAGATTTTTTTTTTTCTACAAACATTTCCTTATGATATTTAGAATTCTTAAATATCTGGAGCTTCTGCATTAAATAGAGTTTTAAGGATATCTGTGTCAGACATCATCTCTTAGACTGTTTAATGTTGCTTTTATTTTTGGATCAAGGAAGTTTTAAATAGAGAAGAACAAGCAGATTATCACATCCTATATATTGAATACTACAAATGTACCAGATCCTTTTTGCTTGGGGTTTCATTCTTCCTTCTCTAGGTTTCACATTTTCATTTTGTGTCCTGTAATGTGAAGAAAGGTATTAATGGGTGAGACAGTGTTTTCATTTCTCTAGAAAATTCTGTGTTTTCTTCAGAGTTGACTGTGAGCTTTCCTTTTCCTAAGTGGAATCAATTGCCCAAGACTTGCCCCTTCCTTTCCTCTCCTTCTTCCCACAGTACTTCAGACTAAAATAATAACATAGTAAGAAATTATAAGATCAATAGCTTTCTGTAACAATCTCTCTAAGTAATTTGGAGTAAGAAGCCTTTGGTTCAGTCACTCTTCATGATAAAATCTATCCTCAGCTTTCCAAATTAATAGAGAGGCTGAATTCTTATGTATATGTTTTATCTGTTATCTAATTAGGATTATCGAATTGTCCAGAGTGACTGAAATACCTCCCTTAGTTCTAGCTGGAAAAACTCTTTATGGTAATTTATCATAATAATGCAAATCTATTGAAAATCTTAATTATAGATGAGTACCACTTCTCATAATACATTGTGAGAAGATAAGTTGACATATTACTGACAATTAAGATCTTACTTATCAATTCACATTGCTCTGGCAAAGACCTCAATTTGAGGCTTACACCCTGTAGTAAGCAATTTGTCACATAAAATCAGATTACTACCTCAATATTAATAATTATCTCATGTGGTGGTGTGAGAATTGTTTTATTAAGTTATTAAGTTATTTTTGTAAGATTTTTAAGTTACTTTTGTAATGGTTGAGTCCACTGTGTACCCCTGTGTTCTGTATTGGTTTTCCCCTTATGAGTTAGGTCGTTTAACCAGACGTTTTCTGTCATTCATTCCTTCCCTGCGCCTGTCGCTGTCAATCCCCCCCTCTCTCCTCGTGGTCATCCTGTCTGTCACTCGGAGACCCTTCCCTGGATTCTGGAAAACTCCGGGAGGGGTGTCGAGTGATAGGCTGGGGCCCGGGAGACCCCCTCCCATCATTTTGTGGTTGGTCCCCAGTTCTATGGTTCACACCCCCAGTTAACCCCCCGATTCCTGTGACTGGCTGACCGGTTGTCGCCACCCCTGTTTCCACCCCCCCTTAAAAAACTGCCACGCGCCTGCCCTCAGGGTCTCTCCTGGGCAGCAGGTGCAGAGTGCAGAGCTCCGCGCTCCCTCTGTTTCAATAAACCTACGTTACATCCTGCTCGGGAGAGTCCGCCTTTCACTTAGCTGCCGAGGTCGCTTACGTCATCTACGTGCCCGTCGCTGGCGGTGGGATCCAAGTCCCCACAGGAAGGAAGCGGCTCACTCTGCCTGCCGCTCCGACCTTACTACGTTGCCGCAGCGAGACACACTGAGCTAGCCTGTGGCTGCGCTGGTCAGCGCAAACCGGACACTGCGACAATCTCATGCTTTGTATTTGCTGATTTATGCAATCATAGTGCAGGATCCTAACATAGAGGGCCACTGAACTGCCCTTTAGGATTTTATTGTCAGGTAAAGTATTGAAATATTTAATAACACCATTAGTTACTGGTTCTGTTTAAACCAGGCATTCTTTTTAAACCTGGTTCTGACAAAAAATATGACAGCAACAGTGTGTTACTCCTCATCATAATAAAAGGAAACATTAAAAGCAGTTGCTATAAGTCAGGCAGGAGTTCAGGTCATTATTTTTGGATTAAACCTGAAGGAGCTGTGGAAACAAAGGTTTGCTGGTCCATACATGGGAGTGGAGATACATAAAGGTTTTAGATGAGAACATTCAGAATTCCCATCTGCTATGGAACTTTATGCTGCTTTCTTCTGTTACTTTTATTCCTGTTTTATTTTCTGACACTAGTAAGTAAATCTGTGAGCTACTCATGGCAGAGAAGTCAAGGTTCTTCTGAATACTGTTACTGGTCTTTTTAATTACATTCTCTTCAAACAGAGGCACTCATCCTAGGCATGTTATTCGTGTATCACTCAGGGAAGGCTTAAAATTATTAACATATAGTCAGAGCTGTTATCAGTGAAGTGTTCAGGAGAACCACTGCTGGGATCCACCAAGGTAACAACATCCCTAGCAGGCAGCAGATTTGTTTTCTGACAGTCATCGGCTGCTAATGCTTTAGGACTGTTCTGGGACACTGCCAGACAAAAGAATTTAATGGGTTTACTCTGCTCTACTAAGAAGCCTGAAAACTAGTTCAATATGCTGGAGGAAGGTAGTCAGAAAAGGCTCAGGATTAAAATAATCCTAGGCACATGAATAAATTCATACACAGCGATTAAACCCACTAGTTTCCTGAGGAAAGTCAGCAGGAAAAGAAAGCACATGCCACAGCAACCCACGAGATCATGCACAAAATGCTAAGCTTGTCATGTTAATTCTTGTAATTGTAACACCTCAGGTATGATAGACACTCATAAATATTCATATTTTTAAAACAGAGGGTTTTTCCCCTAGTGTTAAATACATTGTCAAGACAGCTGTCAGTCACTAAGCCACTAGTCATAGTTATCCCAAGGGATAGAGCACAGATTCCTAAAATACTCACCACCTTGAGGAAGCAAACAATTGGTTCAGATGGGCAGTTGTTCAAGAACTACAGTGTGAAGGAATAAACTTCAACATTTCACTCCAGTGAAAGGACAAAAATGTGGTGGTTCTTTAGAGAGACCCAGACGACCGCCAATGGCAAAAGGAAAAGAGCCTGTTCTTTGTCCAGGGAGGGGGGAATTATAGCTTTATTTGGTCTTTTCCCATCCCCGCCGGTGCCAGAGAGCCAGTGGCCCCGCCCATCCCGGGGCTTTTTCCCAGGGGGGGACGGGCCCGGAGGCAGGGACAAGCCACTGCCCAATTAGGGACAAGGTGGGAGTGGAACAGAGTTGGGTTATGTTCCAGTGTAGGGGATGGGCGCAGCTGAGCAGGGACAAACAATGAGATACAGTTTCCAAGGGGAACAGGGAAGAAAACATTACAAATCCAATGAAACACAATATAAACCAAATTAATGCATTACAACAAAACCCCACAATTTAAATAGTAAAATTGTCATGAAAAATAATGGAATGAAAACTGAAAAATAGAGTTGGATTTCATTGATATTCTTCCAATATACACCAGTTAACAAGTACGTTCTGTTTCTTATCTGTGTCACACGATATTTGCAAAATTTAGTGAGAAAGAGGAAAAATGTACCATTAACCTTCATTATTGACATGCCTATTAAAATAGTAGTAGTAAACAAAATGTAGAAATAACTGGTTCCCCTAAATTACACTTTACCAGCATCATTTCAATTTAAGCATGGATTTAAAAAAATTCTGAACTCATGAAATTAAGTGCAGAATAATAAATTAAGAATTAACTGTGAGTTCTATGTCTGCGTGTGCATGTGTGAATTACTGTCACTCTATGAATGTTTCTCCCAATGAAAAGCAAAGCAACTTTCTATAAATTAAAGAACACATATAGTAGCTGTCATCAGCTGCTACTTCCCTTCAAAAATTATCTTAAAAGTGCTTTCATTTTTTTTTTCTTACTGAGAAAGATAAAATTTTAGATTATTAACTGAACACAGAAAAATATATATGAACATTGGAAATACAATTGGACATGTTACATTTTTAGAAAACAAATGAACAGCGAAAGTTAAAAAGTCCTTGTCAATGACTGAAAAACTGTGCTTAATTGATAGATCAATAGTAGACATGCTCCTTTAGAATTTAGCAGTATGCTGTTTTATTGGTTTTGACTGGGAAAGATGATTTTGTCTATAGCAGTTGGTATGTTTTGGACTGGTATGAAAATAGTCTTGATAACGCAGGGATGTTTTGATTATCACTGAGCAGTGTTTGCACAGAGCCAAAGGCTTCTCTGTCTCTCAGACTGTTATACTGGTGAGCGGGCTGGAGGTGCACAAGGCAATGGGAGGGGACACAGCTTGGACAGCTGACCCCAACTGACCAAAGGGATATTCCAAACCATATGGCATCATACTAAGAATATAATGCTGGGGGAAAAAGAATGAAAGGGGGAAGATCAGAGTGATGCTGTCTGTATTCCTGAGTTCCATATAGCTAAACCCTGATCTCCTGGAAACGGCTGAAGAGATGCCTATCCAGGAGAAACAGAAAATGAAATCCTTGTTTTACCAGTCTGCATGTCTTTTGCTTTTCCTATTAGACTCTCTTTATTCTCACATGTCGCTTCCCTAGAGAGCAGCTGGGTGGGGCTTAGCTGCCTTCAGGGTTTAAACCATGACAACTGCCCTTTAAAGCAAGGATACTAAAAATTCAGACCATATTTTAGTCAGTTTGGCAATCTGAGAGCTGGAGAGTTTGATATAGTTAGGGGCTTTTTTTTTCTCTCTCTCTCTCTCTCACGCGCAGGCTCTCTCACTTTTTTTTTTTTTTTTTTTAATCTTTTTGTAATTTTATCTAAAACCCTGTAACCAGAAAATGAGCAGCCAAGAGACATGTCTAGAGGGCCAAGTGTTTAGCCTTTCAAGAACAGCTGGTGGAAAAGCAAAGTATAAAGAAAGGAAGAAAATGGCAATTTTTTATACTTTACTAGTCCCTAATGAAGACATATGAAGTATTTGGTCTGTCAAGTTCCTCTGGGACAATAATACTTATTATACATCTGGAAACATGAGGAAACACTTGACCATAGTTTGTATCCTCTTGTGTCATCTCAGATAACACAGGAATCAGAAGCACACCACATCTTCTTTCCTGATATTTTGGGGCTAGGAGAAGTGATAGACAATGGGGTGATGAAAAATTGGAATTCTGACTCAGTTTTTGATCAGTTTGAGTACCATTAAATGAAGCTTCCACTGAAATTTACTGAGGTAAGATTTAAATAAGGTGTAGCTAATAGTTATATTTCTAGAGAAAATCCTAAGGGCCCTATTGTTTTGGCCAGATATATGCTACAACAGAACAGGAATTATACCTCTAAAGAGGAAATGGGATACTGAGTAAACTTTTTGGCTGAAATGATCCCTAACACATGACAGGTGTGCTAAGATTAAATTAGCATGAACCAAATACAGAATTAATAGATGAAAGTGCTATTATGACTGGTAAAAAGTTTCAATGCTGTATATCAGCACAAGTTATCCCAGAAATTATCTACATTGACCTACTATATTTATGTTGGTTACACACACACACAACACAAACATACATTAAAATGGACATGCTGTGATAAAATTATATGCTGTGTACATATTTCACTTCAGAGAGGAAGAATTATCACTATAACAAACTAGAAGGAAGCTGTGAGTGTCTCCTTTGATGTCCTAAATATACAATAGGCAACTACATCTCCCTAAAAAGTAATCAAACATTGGTCAGCTTTTAATCTATCAGTTACCTAAATTAAATGAAATAAAATTTAATTGGCTATGATTTGACTTAAGCTTCTGTCGGAAACTAAACAGTTTTGCTATCTCCTTCATCCTTCCCTCCATCTATAGAAATGTTGATTTGGGACAATTCAAGCCGATATAAAACATTTTGTGTTTTATAAACCCATTTCTATTTCTTCTTCTGGTTTTATTTTGGTTAATGGTTTTGTTGTCTTTTTATATTTTTTAAATTAGAAGTCTACATATTTTATTTTTAAAATATTCAAAATAAAAGCTTTATAATATCTTCAGATATTTTTAGCTTTGAAAATGATTTGGTCTCTTGAGTTCTATTTTCCATCAAAAGTTACTGTCTGTGGAATAGGATCACCGGAGGTCAGAGAAGATAATTCAAGAGTCCCTATGGCCTTATAAATGTTTTGATTCTAAGCCCTAAAGTTGAGAATTTCATAGGAAACATATTCATAAACATAGAGACCAAGGTATTTTGCAGACTATCAAATCTGACCCTCCAAAGCTGATGAAAAAACCTGTATACTAACAACATCACATTTGTTTTGAAGAGCACCTGTAGTACTCTGATAAGAGCATGACTCTTTCTACTGAAAATAAGAATTAGAGAAGGAATATCTCAATTGAGATAGATGATCCAGGTTATCTTAGACAGTGCTGATAAGTACCACAAGTTGTGCTGATGGGCTTGTGATTTGCTCTTTTGGGATGCAGCAGTGGAAAAGGAAATCTATCAGAAGTGATTGGAGAAACTGACACAGCTCAGAGGAAAATAGGTCAATAAATAAAATATTAGCTGTCTTTCACTTAGACATTACTGCTCTGAATTATCCCCTACTAATTGAATCTGATAAAAAAGATAAAGAGGTTAAATGAACATTGCCTGAAGCTTGTTAGAAATTAAGAAGGTAAGAGGCAAGAAAGACTGAAAAACTTGCAAGAAAGCCATAAATACATTATAAACTCTGCTTTTATACTTTGAAATTTTGCACCAAATCTGGCTACTAAAGACAAGTGTATTGATATGCAATGTGTAAACTTTGAGCTGGTTTAATTAACATTTAATGATGAATAATATCATGGAACTAAGCAGTATTTTCATATCTAGAAAACCTGGTCAAAATTCCACAATGTTTATGACTGTGCCCTCACTGTAGGGTGAGTTGCACCCATTAATAGTTTGGAATGAATGTGACTAACTTTTAATTTAATTACCACAGAGTGCACGCCCTGCTCAAGTTTATTAAAGAATCATCAAAATAAGGTCTGGAGCTACTGCATGGAGGTTCATCATCTCATCGTTTTCTTTCCTATCCTGAAGTTCTGGGTGTTTCAAATGTCTCACTGTAATATACACCTGAATTCCTGTCATCCATCACTGTGTTGGACGTGCTACTGAGTAGGCTGAATGTCCTTATTTGTTCTAGCAAGGAAAAATCTTCATTTTAATGATATTTTTATATAACTGTAGTCATAGCATTTTTATATAAATGTACTCAAAGGTTATGTTCTGCATTGAGAAAGATGGAATGGTTACATGCTGAAGAAAGCTTTCTTCTTACGTGAAGGATTGGTTTTACATTCATGTCTTTGCCCTTTTTTGGTATCAAGCTTCAATTTTTGGGCTTATGAAGTCATACATTTGGTATTTTTGGTACCTCACCTGTCACAGAGACACACAAAGCAGTCACACGCAGACGAGATTTCGCAAGGCAGAGGTCCTTCCAATCCCAGCTCACAGCTGAAAACCGAGAGAGGAAGAGCCCCTTGGTTTATTCTTTTACTTTTTATACATTTGTGGGTCTAGCAGAAGATTGGCTTTTTGGGGTTTCCACCCCTCAACCTCAGTGGCCAGACGAATTGTCAGTTACAATTGTTTTCAGGTTAGAAATATGCAAACAAAGGACAGAGAATGAAAAACAAAGGATTTGTTTATATTACTTCTGTGGGAAAGGTAGAAAACTGCTCTAATATTCTACAGTAACTAAAAGATCTGACTCTGTTTATGAAAATCAAAAGGCTAATAAAGAAACTCAGAAAAACCAGGGTAACACTCACCCATAAAAGAAAGGTAACATTTGCTTTCTCATGTTTGTTTATATTAAAGCTCCAAGGAGCACTCCTCCCACAAATTCAAGTAACTGTGAATTATAATTGTCACTGTAAACACACATGCTCATAAACAGTAACTACATTTTAGTCCTGCTGAGTGGGGTATAAAATACAACCCTCGTTAATAGACAGGAGCAGAACAGAGGATGTTTATGTGTATAAAGTGTGCAACAGGACATCTACCACTTCTGAAACATCTATATAATATTTGTCTCAATTCTGTCACAAGCACCCAGAAAAGACCCAACATGTGTTTATAATATCTGATATATTTACTTACCAATGATGCACACTTGAAATTTATGAAGGTCATACTTGGAATGGTTTCTTTCTGGCTACAATGGAAAACCAGCACTGCTTCATTGAGACAGGCACTTCTCACAGTATTCTTACTTGTATTTGAAAGTAATTTTCTAATCCATTACAATGGGGCCTAAGAGATCACAGATCACTTCTACCATGTCACAAACTGTCTTGGAAAGGGTTAAAACACTCAATTAATATTTTTGAAAAATCTTGACATTTTGCTAATCACCAGTTAGAACTTGATTCAACTAATCTTGTAAGATCTCTGAAGACCAAGTTAAAAAAAATAAATAAAGTAATTTCTTTTTCCTATCAAACATTTTAGAAAATATTATCAGATTTTTTTAAAAAAATATGAATGTGTTGATAAGATTTTAATGCCATTAGAACTATTGGTGTTTTAACAGACCCAGATGATAGATTGGATTTTTCAGACACTTACTTTTTAAAAACTATTATTATTTTTATTAAGCTCCACTTTCTTAACCTCATCAAACTTCTATTTTAAACTAAGAAAAACAGTTTGAAACACTGATAATTGGAGAAATCTACTTACCAGAGGAATACTAACAAAATTTCTTGATCAATTTTATCAAAATTCAGGGAGTGGTATCTTACAGCCTGTTCTAGAACAACTTCTCCACTATGGTAATTTTTTCTAGAGAGCATGAAAAGTGTGTGGCCGTTAAATGTTCATTTAACAAAACTCTTGAAAGAAAGAAAATGACAGCATGATTTGAGTAAGATACTAAAAATTATTGTTTCTTTCTTTTTTTCATCTTTGTAATTTTATCTCCTGGTCTCTTTATATTTTCACCTTTTTTTTTCCAATTACCTTTCACTTATTAACTCCTTAAACATCAAAGAGTACTTAAGAGCCAGAAGCATATACAGTAAGTAAGCTTCCCAGGGTTTTCTTTGTCCCATTGCATTACCAGAATTAATGTATTACCATTCATTCCTTCAAGACTGCATTTTCTCCTGCTTCGATGTATGAGAAATGAGGCATTTGGGTTTATGATGATTAAAATGTCCCAAGTTGACAGCACAGAATTGCTTAAAATTACTCTCTCTCTAGCTCTCCTAACAGTTCCAGGTTATCATTATGATTCCAGGGATACTCATCACAGACAAACTTTGGTACTTGGTATTAAAACATAAGCATTTATGCTTCCGTTTATTTCTCCTGAAATTACCTGGGATGCAGTATAAAATATGAAAATCCACATCTATATTTAATATTTTTAGAAGGGGTAAATATGGTTACTTGGGTTGTGCTAGTTAAACCCTTTAAAGTAGACAGATTGTAAGTTGTCATATATAGAATAAGAGGAACTAGGGAAGAGACACTAGGGAACAGTTGGCACAGGTATATAAGGCTTTCACTAGTTAGTCACGATCCAAAAAGCTAGGAGGAAAAAATATGTGGAGCTAGTGAAGGGGGGGAAGCAGGGGGCAGGGGAGCACAATGCAAATAAAAATAGTGAAAATAAGGAACCCAGTTAGTAGTTTCTGTTCTGGTTTTGCAAGGGTCAAAGTCAGAATTGTGGCTCACTTTTCTGTCTCTTTATGCCACTACGGTTCTGGTGTTTAAAAATTAAAGATCCTTTATCTTGTGGAATTTAAGCCCCACCTTTTCTCTGCACACACACCCTCCCCCTCTGCCCCCCCAGCCTCTCATTAGAGCCCTGACATCTTTAAGACAGATGGACTTTAGGAAAAATCTCCTACCCATTTGAAGAATCTACACTGCTTTATGCCTTACACTTCTTAATTTCCTCCACTTCTTATCTATCTTAACTGAAACTGTTCCTTGCCTCTCCTCCCAGGAGTTTCATGGGGATACATAACCTATTTCTTCCCATTTAATTGCACATTAGGTCTTATTATCACTTACTATCACTGCTGTGGTGCCTCATATACTTTTACAAATTCGTATTAAATTAAGAAAATAGTATCTGTTAACTCTGACTACCTTTCTCTTTTTCCATCCCAAAAATCTACATATTTGTCTTTCTGTGTGTTTTCTTAATGGGAAATAGCAAGGTTGATGAGAAAAAAGGCTGACTTCACATTAAAATTGAGTTAAAACCTGATAACTCAGCCTCCCTCCGGCACTCAAGAAAGAGAACTGCTTCTGCAGTGGTTCTCTGTGAAATTGCTGCCTGCCTTGTACACAAATCCAGACCCTGTCACATGCCTGTTGACAGCTTATTCTAAAGCAGCAATTCAAAAATGATGATCAGCAAGGGGCAGCCTTTTAATTGCCATTAGAATGAGTGGAGCATCCACCTCCCAAATCACTTGGAAAGAAATATTCAATGGCAATAAATATGAGATAATGCACACCATTGTATTGAATTATAATTGCATACACTCTCAGAGGAGGAAAGATCAGGGTGTTCCTTGAAGTAAGACAAACTTGGGTCTCGTGGCAACAATGGTGGGAGCGCTCCCACAGGAGCAGAGCCAGGCCAGCAGAGACTGTAGGGGACTGCTCTGGGTCCAACATGCACCAGGCAAAGGCAAGATAGCAAGCCAAATCCAGGTTCAATCCAGGAAATACAGACACTTAGCCACAAGGCAGGAACCCCACCTACAACATAGCCAGGGCAGGAATATGAGGCATAGGGAGTGAGAGGCTGTTTCTCTTGGACAGCCACTGAAATTACCTGGCAGCCTTGGAACACCAAGTGCTTTCTCATGCAAGATGGAGTTCATCTGAGGAAAACACCGTCAAATCTAATGGAGGACAAAGGAATATGTGTGTTCAGAGCATATTTAGGTGAATTTGTGTATTTTACTTCTTCCAGTAGCTATTATAATTGTGACAGTCGGAACACCTGATTCCCCAATTCGTTGATTGCTGAATTGCAATACTGTGGTGAAGATCTCTCTACCTACTCTTTCTGAAAACATTTACTAGTCACCGATAGGAAAATGGTGCCTTGGTTTGGTCCTAAATTTTCTTACAACAGTCTTTGCATTCTTTCAAGAGAAATAATTTACATCATAATCATAATGTCAAGAATAGGAAAGACCTGATTACGAAATGAAGACATGTACAAGGAATATGTATCAAGAATATGGAAAGCAGATGTTAAATAAAAAAGAAGAAAAAAAAACAGATTTAAAACTATCTACCTCAAAAACTTTTTAAGAAACCTAGACAAGTAATCTTTGTGTGAGAGGATTAAGGAGGACTTATGCTAAAAATTGATGAGGGTAAACTAAGAAGATGATAGGAACATTTCCTGGACAGTCTGGACAGAACAAAACCTAGGGTTAAACTTAAATACTCCAAGAATAGTCCAAAGCTTCACTAATTAATGGTGATCTTCCACTAAATAAGGAACAAAAAAGTCTGCAGAAATCTACACGGCCAAGCCAAAATATCAGGCAGAATCTGACTGGAGAAAGACTGCCTGAAAGAAATGACCCAGCATCTGCAATAGTGCCTTGAAAACAAAAGCACATCAACCTTAATTGTCACGGTGCCACAGAAGGAAGATAAGCCAAAATGTATTGGGCAGCTCAGCAGAACATTAATGTCACTTGCAGGAAATATTCATAGTAGATTGATATCACAGAAAAAGAAATCTAAGAGAAAAAGAAGGTAAGAAAGGAATCTACAGGTGTCAGAAAAAGGACATTATATACTGAACATGTTTTGAAGAGCCCTAGGAAGATATATTGAAGTGCAAAATGCTAATCATTATTAACCTGTATGACTCTGAAAAATCTTGTTAATCTTGCAGAAAATGCACAGAGGAGAATGGTTGGCTGTGGAACATGAATGAAACTCTGGTGCATTAACCTTGGCTTGAAAATAAATATCCACTCAGCAAGTCACTAAAGACAGGGAGATCACATAACCAAATACCACTGAAGACAAAGCAGGCTTGCATTGCTTAATATCTTGCCAATAAAAATAAATATTCCATTATGGATTTGGGCATTGTAGAACTACCATCTCCTTTCCACCTGCATGTATACAGCAAGAACGCAAGTCTATGTTAAACCAGCATTTTTTGTCGACTCTCAAGCCAAACCCAATGTATTATCCATTGACAGAAATAAAAAGTAAAATGTGCAACTATTCTTATTTGTTGGCTTCAATGAGAGAACAAGACTTAAATAGAGAAAGACTTGAAGGAAATAGTGTGTAAAACCTTGAAACAGGAGTCAGAACAGTAAAAACCCTAGATATTGAAGGCTAAACATTCCTCCAGTTTCTATACTTCTGGAAAACACAAGGTACATCTCTAAGGAGACAGAACTACAGTTTTGTATATTTCAACTATTCCATTTGTCATCAATGTTTTTTAACAAAATTTCTGTAAATAAACACTAGGCATTTTGCTATCTACAGAACACGACAGTAACGGAAAATATTCCAAAGGCAGAAAGAAGAAAGAATTAGTAACCAAGTTACATAACATTTGGACTGTAGAAATTCTTCAGACAAGCCTGCATACTTTGTACTAAATCTCTATTTAAAAAAAAAAAAAAAAAAAAAAAAGGCGATAAAAACTGGACACATATAAAATATGCAGGAACATAATATCCATCGCTAAATTTCTGTTATGGAAAAGACAGATGAAATGGCTTGGAAGTGTGTAAAGAATAGAAGCATAAGTAGCCCTTATAACACCTAATGCTGTAACAATGAAACATCACAGAACGGTAAGATTTAGAAAGGAGTGTTGGGGATTACATGGCACAACACTCTGGGCAAGAACAGCCACCTGGTGCCAATTTCCCAGACTATATCCAGATGGCTTTTAAATATCTCCGAGTGTGGACACTCCATAACCTCTCTGATTGACCTCAAAGATATACAGAAACAAGACAGAAAGTTAGGAGTCAGATCAAATAGGAAGATGGCTTAAACAGTTGAAGGATTAATGTATCTGTTTTAAAAATCTGTATTTGTTTTCTTTTTCACTGAATTTGAGAAAAAAATAAAAGAAAAAAACAGAGAATATCAGTATTAAGGTTAAATATAAAATTAATTAATTAATTAAAATTATATCATGGTATCTTTAAAATATTTGTGCTTCTATCCATATGAAGGGAATAAAAGACCTTGAATTTAGCTATTACTTCTCCAAGTAAAGTTCAGAAGCATGGTAGAATCTTGCTGATTGTAAGACACCTTAACATAGTAAAAAATCATTCTTTTAAAAAACTTGAAATTATTTATGGAAATTTAATATATATTTTAGAACAAACAAAATAGGAAAAAATCAACAGACTTCAAAGCTGAAGTTCTTAATTTTTTTTTAAATCATTGTCATTGAATTGAAAGAATATTATAATGTAGGTTTGTAATTAAATGGGGAAAATGCTGAATGTATATGTTGATGTAAAAGTGAGCAAATGCCAACGGCAAAGTACAAAACGCATTTCCCTAAATCTTCTACAGTTTCTTTTTGTCTCCTAGAGACACACATTCTAGTTAACTTGAAGTTATTATTTCTCTACCTTTATGACATGCCTGTGGCACTGTGCAAGGTAATCAGGCAAATGCAGGTGCTCAGGGAGAGTTATGGATGCTTTAGATCTTCTACTAATAGCATAAAACACAACATTTTTATGTGTTCTATATTACATGATCCAGTTCTTGTCACGGTGCTGAGGGGGAAATAATGGAATATTGGTGAAGAGGATTGTAAACATGCTTGAGTGACTTGCAGAAAGGGTTTTGAGAGACACATAGATCATACAAATTGTTGTTTGGCCTTGTCTGTAGAACAAGTACAAAATTTCTGTTTAGATAACATGCGATAGACTTGGAGGCACCCCATGGAACATGCTTGAGATTTCTCCCCTGCTGTGGGAAAGATCAAAGCAGAGTGGTAAATCACACCAGCAGGAACCCCTGACACACAGGTGAAACCAGCAGGTTCACTCATCCTCGGGCATGGGCTGGAGCTCCTCCAGCATGAGCTCTGTGGCGTCTGCGTGAGTGGGCTCACACTTGTGTGCCACTGCCCAGCTACTGCTTCAGGGAAGCCCCGCTTAGTAAGGCAATGAAAATAAATTTATTCTTGGTATTTTGTCTGTGCTTTTGCCTGCATCCTGTCTGTTCCTGCAATCACACAGACATTTAGCTTTTATACAGAATCACAGAATCATTAAGGTAGGAAAATACCTCCAAGATCATCAAAACCAACCTTTGATTGATCATCACCTTGCTAACTGGACCATGAGACTGAATGCCACATTCAGTCATTCCTCTAACACCTCCAGGGATGGTGACTCCACCACCTCCCTGGGCAGCCCATTCCAATGCTTGACAACAATTTCCATGAAGAAATTCTTCCTGATGTGTAAACTGAATCTCTGCTACAACTTGAGGCCATTTCCTCTTGTCCTATTGTTTGTTGCCAGGAAGAACAGCCTGACCCCCATATGACTACAACTCCTTTTCAGGGAGTTGTAGAGATGGTAAGGTCCCTTCTGAGCCTCCTTTTCTCCAGGCTAAACAATGACAGCTGCTTCTCATCAGACTTGTGCTCCAGACCTTACTCCAGCTCCATTGCCCCTCTCTGGACATGCTCCAGCACATCAGCACATCAACGTCTTTCCTGCAGTGAGGGGCCCAAAACTGGACCCAGGATTAGAAATGTGATTTCATCATTACAAAGTATGAGGGGATGGTAATTTCTCTTGTCAAATACCCCTAGCCAATACCTCACACAATTTTTTTTTTTTTTTTTTTTTTTTTTTTTTTCCCAGTGTTGGGAATTCCTGTCTGCTTAGGATATTCTGAAATTTTGTAGCCCTTATATAACCCTGAGAAAAAGAAACTCAACAGAAGTGTGTGTAGAAGATACCTACAGAAGTGAAATACCATTTAAATTACAGAGATGTGCAGTTAGAAATTCTCTGTTCTTACGTTAAGTGAACACTAATTTTGCATAACCAAATAACCAGCTCCTTCATGCTTCATTAATTCTGAGTCCTCTTTACTAAGTCATATCTTGCCAGTAAAGAGTATTGCAGTTTTTCAAAGGAAGGTATCTATATCTTCTCAATTTATTAAAAATGTTTTAGAATCTCAATGGATTAAAACATACTTTATACAGAAAAAAGGCAGTAATTCTTTACCATCAAATCAACATTGCAGATTTGTGTTCCAAAAAGATGATGAGAAACTTGCAAAGATTGCAGAAAAAGCTTAAATCTCTAAGGAGTTCAACATTGAGTTGAATGAAAGTAAATGTATTCCCACCCATGGAATAAATTACATTAAATTCTATTGACACATATGATTTGTGAAATCCTAGCTTTTAGACATACCTGCATGCACACAAAGAAGCCATTAACTGGTGCGAGGATCATGAGCAAGAAAATAGCTTCTTGATGGCATGGCTGGCCCAGAAAACTGTTCTGTTGCACAATGTAGCAAATGCCGTACTTTCTCTGGACATGAAAGATGGGAAAGCTCTTGTTGAATCTAACCTGCCTCTTGCCAGTACCATCTTTATTTATGTACAAGGAACAGCGAACCATATATTTAAATGTGTAAGTTCCCTGGGGCAAAGAAAAACTTTTGGTTTTCTTGTGGGAGATTTATTTTCATAGGGTATCCTCCAGCCAGAAGCTGAGCCTTGTGGGTCCTGGCATGATTTAAGAGAATTTCTGATATTGTCGCAGCAACTTGCAACTGCAAAATGAGAGGTACCTCTCCACTGTTACACTGGTACTCCTGCTGGGAAAGTGAGACCATCAGTGTCATGAATTTGCAGAGAGATTCACAGCAGCAGGGCTCATCATAAACCTGGTGCCTCCTGCCACTCTTCTCACCAAGACTTCCAACGTCTATTTGTCATGAATTTGTGTTTTATGTTACTTATAGAACCCTGGGAAAGATATCAGAAAAAGAAGGTTTAATATGAAAATGAAAGTTAATTGGCAAGATTTACTCTACTACTTACCAGATATACTCATTCCTTCTGTAATAACATTTATCTTTTACCACTTTCTGTAAGACTATGAAGTTATAGTAAGAATATTTAAATAAAGACAAATAGCTGAAAAATATTACTAATAGTCCATCTCTTACATACTTATTGCGACAGAGGACTTAGAAAGCAGTGAATATCTGTATAAATTATGTCGATCGACTAAAGAAAATGTAGGAGATGACTCTCTCCTCTCAGAAAAGTTAAAATTAAAAAGGAAGAAAATCAAGCATACTAAGAAATAGTGGCAAGGAAAAAAATTAAAGGCATCACTTAAAAAGACAAAAAGATGCTCTGGACTAAGGATTTTTCTGGGTTAAAAATCTTAATAAGCTTCTTAAATGTATGTATACTCAGTTGATATAACTAAAATATCATAAATCCCTTAAAAAATTTGTTTGTTCTACACAGATATTTGCTAGCTGTTATTTATCAAATGTGTTAAAAATGAAGAGCTTGATTTTAAGCATGGAGCCCCAGAAATATTTTTCAGTTCAATACTCAAGAGAGCTGAAGCAAGTGAATGTTAAAGGCAGTGGAAATAGTCAGCATATGCAACAACAATATGCTTGTCATTCTTTGTAATGGATTTGATTGAAATTCAGGCTGGTGAAACTCTAAGCAAACTAAAAGGCTGCTCTAAAAAAATACCTTTGTGAGGCTTTTGAAAATATCATGAAAGGGAATAAGACTGTAGAAACCAGAGTGTGCGCTCACTGGAAGAAATATACTTAGAACATTCATAATTTTTTTCCTGATCTCAGCTGTTACTTCCCACAGTGCCATAAAGTCAGGAAATATAAGAAGCTCTCAGGGAACCCTTTACAGTCCAGAATATCAAGAATTGACCATTACCAGGAGGGCAGCACCGAATAAACTCAGCTTGTACCTACAGCCATGCAATTTCAGTTTGACCTTTATTCTGTCTTTTTTTGCCAAAGCAACTGCATTTGTTCAGGAAGAGCAGATCTATCTCATGCATGCCTTATGAGGACAGACTTTTTTCTTCTCTATTCACATACTGCAAGGTCTCTTCAGAAATTAGCATGGCTTTCAGTCCTTTCATCAACAAATTAAAGTTTATAATACATCTTTTTGTCTTGTGTTTCTGGAGTAAGAACCAAAAAGCTTAAAAGCCATGGGTAATTAAGAATACCCTCATTTAGATAAATCTCCAACAAAATGTCTTTTTCAGATCTCACAAGATGAGTAAGGGATATTATTTGACTCTGTCATCATTATTATTAGATATTTAGACTTGTGTTTCAGACTATTAAAAGTTATCTTCTCAATAGTGGACAAACAGGACACATCTGGAGTTCACAGTGAATAATCTGGACATCTATTAACAAGAAGTCCCGTGGACAAGGAAGATATCATATTTTATGTATTTTTTCAGACATGATTTCAAATCAAATCAAGAATAGCAGTCATGCACCTGTGATAAGATGCATTTCTATTAGAAGATTGGGATAATGAGTTCTCATCATCTATGAAAAGTCCCATTATCTGGTGACTAAACAGCACATTATCAGTGAAATAAAAAATTTAAAAAATGAACTCAATTTAGCCAGAAAAGGTTATTGTCGAGTGTATTTCCAGATGGAATTTTCTTTTAAAAAGTTTATAAAAGGAAACAAATTCTTTAGTGGAAATTATAAGGATCTGTCTTAATAAATTCTAAAAGCTCCAAACAAGGTGTCAAAAAAACCTCATACTACTGAAAATCACCATATACACACTGGACATAAGAGGAATGATTGAAACTGGTTACGTTCCTAAGCAACATGTTAAATCTCATTATGTTAATGGAGAATATGATTTGTTCAATTTCACTGCTCTGTTACTTCACTGTTCCCAGAATACTACCCGTCCTTACACTAGGGTTGCTGTTGAAAGAATTCAAGGAATAAAAATCAAGCCACTGCTTTGAGTAGAAAAAGTCTTCCGTTATCTTCATTTATTCTACAGCCTCACCAATAAGGATTATGTAGCAATAATTTCCTTTAGAGACTGAAAAAAAATGTAGCTTTCTAATTTCTGAAATATTACAATTAAAACCAGAAATATTGTAATAATGACATATACTCAGTCCGTTAATTTCCCAGATTTTATGAGATACTTTACTTTCACAAATCAAGCCATAGATGAATGAAATTGTGCTTACTACTTTGTATGCTGTAATTTCAAGCATATTTTATGGATAAACAGTGTTCGTCCTGGTATGAGAGCATTGCAATACAAAGAGTCACAGAATTACGGAACACAGTCATGTCTGATGTACCTGTGGGAGCTCTTTTTGTTCCTTTCACATTCATATTAGATGGTTCTTGGCTTTCCTTATCCCAATCCTGCATGTTCAAACACTATTTTCCTCCTGGGTTTACATCTCTTGCACACAATTGAGAAACTTATGCTAATTATGTGCACATAGCAAATAAGAAAGTTCAAGTAAATTTTCTTTTTGTGACTGTTAACAGATTTGGGTTGGGGTTTTTGCTGTTGGTTGGCTGGCATTTTGGGGGGTTAATATTTGCTTGCTTCGGTTTTGGTTTTGTTTACATCTGAACTGTACTTAACATATATCACAGGTATGATCTTACATATATAATGACAGTGGATACAATTTCTGCCTGACCAGTTTTTTATAAATACATAAAGAACTGTGTAAAACTTCCCAATGAGCCTTGAATGACAGTAGTGTTGTTCACTATAAAATTTGGATAAAAGGGAGCATTCGCTCGCTGTGACACAGAACAGTCACAATTCACAACTCTTGGTTAGGTGTTAAAAATTCTTGCAAAACAATAGGACCTTATGTTGCTTCTGAGAATTGCTCCCCACCAAGGCAAGACATCCAGAGAGTTGAGCTTTGCTAAGAGAGTTACTTGCTGATAGCCATTAGTGCTAGTTTTGTAGCGGGTAAGAGGAACACACAGCACAGTAAACAGATTAAAATACCTGAAGTGGCAAAGTTATTTCCCATAGCTCACTTTTGTTTCATAAGGATGATCTTGTGGAAAATTTTCTGTCAGAGTTAGCCTGTCAATTGGATTCCAACAGGAATGTCACAGTTTTTCTTCCTTATGAGGACATGCTATATTCCAGTAAGGAGCTTTTAGAAGGGTTGGACAACATTACCTTTGATACAATTTATTTCTTTTTTGTCAGTGGTAATTTTAGTCTGGTGAGACTTGTGACTTCACACTGTTTTTTGATATTCCTTGCTGTTGAAAGTTTCCTGGAACCTCTCCAATTTTCACAGGTTTACTCATGGTATACCAGCTTACAAAACAGCTGAAAAATCAAACACATTGCTTTGTGCTTGAGACAAAAAAAACCTAAAATGATATAGCACCAAAACCCTGTGGAAATTTGTACTTAGCATAAAGGAAATTCAGTAGTCATCAACTATGGAGCTGTAATCTGGTGTTTTGCCCATGGGAAAACTCCACTCCTGAACAGCCATCCTCTGCAGTGACAACTTGTGGCCCTGCTCCATGATTCCCCAAATACCCACTAAGTCCATGAGTCATTAGGAGTGCAAAAGCCAACACTGCCAGCACCACTGAAGGAAGGTATTTTTGTAAGGGTTTTGTGGCTATCTCCCATTATATAATGGGAGATTTTGATTTGTGAGAAAAGGACATGTTAGACTAATCCATCTGATAAGGCAAGAGCTCCTGCAGAGTTCTGAACTCAGGGGAGCCAAGAGAAGCTGTCTGAGAGAGAGGAAAGCCCTGGTCAGGCAGCTGCTCCTGGTCCTGCTGCTGCTCTCAGCTCTGATGGGGCTGCTTCAAGCAGTGTTGTTGACCTGGGAGTCACTGTTTCAAACAAGATGAAGTTACTCACGGCAGTACAAGACAGCCTGAAGTCAACAGGATCAGGAGTTACTGCCTCACAGGAAGCAGTATATTTGTGCAAGGCAGCTGTTTCTGGATCTGTCCGAGCTTCTGCAGCTGTCCAAGATGTATCTTTTTCTTAAAAAGTTGTAGGATAGTTTATCCAATCACAATTAAAATTTAAGCAGATCTCATTTCAAAAATGCAGGAATACAGGGTATAATCTGACCTCTCTCGCACAAAAAAGGTCCATGTCATGAATAATATTAGTACCGTTAATAAGTAAAAAGGACAATGTATCAACGGTGAATCTAAGATCTTGTCTCTGATATTCCCATTTTTCTAAGTAAGAAATATAGAATGGGACTTTCTTGTTATCATGTTTCTACTCGTTATTCACTTATGTTATACATGGCATAATTAGTGTTTACTCATCACTATACATGCAGTAGTAATTGAGTATGTTATGCTAATACTTCAAAGTTTTTAGTCTTCAGGGCTTGCAGAGAAAAGCCAATGTGAACTACAGATAGATAACTGAACCACAGATTTACAAATTTTAAATACATCATAATTTCTACAAACACTTAAATGTAAGATATGGCCAAACTTCTAGCATACTGATTCTAAATATCCAGCAAATTGCTATTTTCCAATTATTCTGCCACATCTTCAGTTACAATTTAAAACCATTCTGAACAGACAGGCTTTTCTATGAGCATGGTAATCTGACCATTGCAGAAGCTAAAATTCCTGATTTCATTGGACATTATCTGACCTGTTTTCACCCCAACCCAGGATGTGGTACACTTGTACAATATCAAATGAAGGCCAAATGCTGCAGACAAAAAAGGACTGTGCCTTCAGACTGGAACTGTTTATAGAGCTCTTTAGGTTTAAAAAGACAGCACAGTCAACCACCCTCTCTTTTAGTTGATAGAAAATTCTCTTGCAATTATTCAGGTGAAATTTCTTTCAGATTAGACTATAAAGTGAGATCCTTATTAAAAGATTAAGGGAAAAGTTAACTTGTTTTAGAGCAACACATAATTATAAAATTCTGTTTATTGAAATGATAGAAAAAAGTTTGCTGAAAGGCTTGGTTTTTTTAATAACATTTATATTAACATTTCAGTTTAGCCTCTTTTGAAAACCTATATATAAACTAATGTATCCAGAGTGACTAATGAAATGCAAAGTTCATCATACCTTTTTTTAAGCATATTAAAAACCCCATCTTAAAAAAAAATACATTACAAATTACTTTTAAAAATAGTAGTATCATGAATCCTTTCCAAACTTAATTTATGCTTCCTATTAAAAATATTATTGTAGAATCTTAAATACAGAAACATATACTTTTTTCCCCCTATATTTTCTAGGATTAAGAGAAAATAAAATTGGAGACAAAAAGTTGTTCAGTCAAACCCACAGAATCTACTATGCAAATTCCAGCATCTCCTGAAGGATGATTACTGGAGTCCTAGGCATATTTCACCTTGAGCCATCCTGGGAATGTGCAGGAGCAGGTTCCACAGGTACCAGTTCCATAGGTAACTTAGGGAGGTACCACAACTAGAAGGGAATGAATTCTGTATTTTACCAGTATGTTTCACTGATATTTACTGACAGGACCAAGCTATTTGTTCAGCCCCCTGTAATTCTTTGTCCCTTGTTTTAGGTCCAATTCAAGAGCCAAGTCTTTTGTAGTATTTTCTCCCTTCTCACCCAGAATCATTTTTTATCAGTTCTCTATTCCCAGACCTACAGCTGAAAATACTAAATCACCACCCTAAAGTATTGACTGAAAGAAGAATACATCTGAAAGACAGCCCTAGATTAAACTGCAAAACAGACACAAGTGTTAAATCAGCACAAATTCTTACTGTGGATTGTGTCTCATAAACAATAAAAATTGAAGTATTTTTGGCTTACTCAATATTCCTAGATGAAGTACACATGCATACCTGCTTATTTCTGTACTTTATAGGTGTATATACACAAAACCACAGAGGATCTGTCTCCTTCCCACAGTCTTGGAGTAAATAGCTGTAATTCCTTGTGTACTGTAGACAACCACATTCAGTGTGAAAACATACAAAACCAGGTCTAAAGATATCTCAGCTTGCTGGAGATATAGCCACACTTATAAAATACTTACTAATTTTTTATTCATGTAGATTTCATGTAACACACAGAATTATGAACTAATTTTATATATATATATACAAATTTTCTGTTAAAACCTTATTTTATAAAGTCAAATTCTGACATAAACTATGGCAAATATTAGTCAAGAGAATTATCAATTAAATGTGTTCATGCAACTAATAAAATTGGATAATAATAATAATAACATATTTCCAAAGACCTTCTTCTCTGGCAATGTTCTGATAGAAGTTTAGAGTATAAAACTTTTCTGAATATCAATAGCACACAATCTAAGAAAAAAATCACACTCATAGTTAAGTGTAAGGGCTAAATGAAGTATTCTTGACTCATTGAACAGATGTTAATACAAGTTAATATTTTTTCCAAATTATCATTAGTCTCATATATTTCAATGAACCCAACTGGTAAAAAATTCTCTTTTTTGGAGGTTTTTTGCTTTTAGTTTTTAAGTTTCTCAATCATCCCTGCTATTAATATAGAATAGTTAATCTGTGAAAAGACCATTCTAACAATCATCAGTTGTCAAAATGCTATTTTTTTAATAGTAGTTCAGTAGAAACATTGATTTTAAGGAATAATGCAGATTTCACTAACCTCTGTCATAAAGTATTTTTAAAAGTCTACCTTCAACTTTTCCTTCCATCAAGAATGTCTCAAGGTTATTTTTAAAAATCTGGAAATTACTTTAAGACTTTACAGGTTTTGTACTACTTTTCAGGGAATCAAGAATCCTGCTACCAAAATCACATTGGCATAAGAGTTAAGGGAAGTCAGGGTTAAGGTCCATAGCTGGGGTTTTTTCGGTGTTTTTGTTTGTTTGTTTGTCTGTTTTTTGGTTATTTTTGTTATTCTGGTATATTTCTTTTTTTTTGATTGACAGTATAGAGAAAAAGGGAAAAAGGAGATATTTTTACAAGTAATTTGCATTATATGGAGAAAAATGCTGACTGCTTTTCTTGAGAAGGGGTGTGAATGTTCAATACTAGTTTTTTGAGGGAGGAGGGGTTAAGTTTAGGAGAAGAGTTTCTTTTTGTACAAAACGATACTTTTACACGATTGCACTATTTTTCTATGCTATCAAGTCTGAATTGCACTTTTTATAATGCCATGCCTTTAAAAATAAATAAAACATACCCAAAGTTACAGCCTGCAATTATGCCCAGAAATAGTAATGCCAACTCCTGATATCCTTTTTTCTCTGTAAAACAAAATAATTCAAGATAGTAGCCTTGGAAAACTTGCCATCTTGTCATGTCACATAAAAATACTCATCCCTGAATACTCTGTGGAGTTTGGAAAACTTGTTGCAACATTGATTCGGTTGCAACTTGCAACCAGTTTTGTGTTACATCCATTATTTAGTTTCCACTTTAATGAATCATAATTTTAATTGACTTTAAGGGTGATCTCCAGCTGTGATGAGCATAAAGGCCAAAGGCAGGTCTAGAAAAGGTTTTGTCTTTTATTTGTATCACATTAATTTTACCAAACTACTTCTTATCCAATGTCCTGAAGTCACTGTTGCATATCAAACTCTTTGCTTACCAAATTTAAAAGGCTTAAAAGCATGAGGTTAAATAGAAGGTATTTCTACCTGACCAAAAGTGAGCAAGAAGGTGGAAAACCACCTTGTATTCCTGACAGGACCAAGCACTTTGTGAGATTACTTCCTGCTGCCCAGGAAGGAATGTGTAATGTGGCCCCTGGAAAAACCTTGTTTCTTCTGTCAATATCACACAGACCCCTGAACCTTCAGCTGATTGTGTGAACACTACTATCTTCTAATATGCAAAAGAAGAAGGAAGAGGAAAGGCAGGAAGAAGAAGAATCCTCATTACTCTGGCATCCTTATCATTCTTTCTCACTAATCTGCGTCCTCAAATCTCCTCAATTTACCAAGCTGACTCATCGTTCTTTCTTCTCCTTCTGTTTAGCAGGCAGATATTTTAACATCTTGTATTAACTACTTTTCCCTTTTTTACTTCTTACTCCAGAATTGTTTCTGACTTTTTGCCTTCTTTTGCCTTCTTTGCTCATCTGTTTCCCCCAGGAATCGTGAGGTCTTTTCTACCTTTTCTACCTACTATCTATACCTCTGCCTACTGTAGGATGACTGCCTCCTCATTTGTAACCCATTTGCATCTGTTTAAAACTTCTTTTTTATAATAGGGCCATGCTTACAGCTCACTAAGGCTGTGCAGATATAGCACATTTATTTTATCACCTTATGCAGACCAGCACCAGCCAGAGGAGTGTCTTATTTTCCTCTCTGCTGAGAAATGAGCCTCCATGTGAATGTCTTTCCCATTTGCATCATCTACATCTTGTCTCTGTTGACTTGTCCAAAGTAAACTTTGGTCTCATCAAGAAGGGGGAAAGGGGGAAACTATACCAGCCAAGATGCACATAAACTGAGGGAAAAGCAAAAGCAAACAAGCAAAATAATGCAAAATACATGGTCAGGGATTGTTACTGTGCCCTCAGCCTAACAACATTCTCACGGCTTTATCTTCTGTGCTAACAGAACAGTCCCCGTTGATTTGTATTACTGTCCATTTAATGTAATGGTCTACTTAATCCCATTGGTAGCGAAGTCATTCCATGTATTTGTCTTCATCCTTTTTTACTCCCCCCCCCTATTTTGTTTTTCCCAATGAGAAGATGTCATGGTTTCATCCCATCCAGTTCCTAAGCTGCACACAGCCACTCACTCCCCCACGAGTGGGATCAGGGTGAGAACTGGAAGGGTAGAAGCTGGAAAACACATGGGTTGAGATAAACACAGTTTAATAGGGAAAGCAAATGCCACCCATACAAGCAAATCAAAACAAGGAATTAATTCCCTGCTTCCCAAAGGCAGGTAGATGCTCAGCATCCCCAGGAGAGGGAGGCCCTATCATGTATAGTTGGTTACCTGGGAAAACAAATGTCATCACTCCATACATTCCTCACTTTCCTTTTTCTTTTCCCAGACTCCTATACTGAGCATAATGCCCCATGGTCTGGAATATCCCTTTGGTTCAATTTGGGAGGACACACACCCAGCTGTGTCCCCTCCAAAACTCCCATGCAGCAGTATGAAAAGCAGAAAAGGCTTTGGCTATGTGCAATCCCTGCTTAGCAATAACAAAAACATCTCTGAATTATCACCCCTGTGTTCACCCTGTTTGTTCAGCCCCACACCAGCCACTGGGAAGAAAATTAACTCTGGCCCAGCCAAAATCAGCACAGGAGGGTGTGTGTCATCAACAGACACAGCAGTGCCATCAGCCTCAAAGATACAGGTGCAGCAAAGACCTCAAGTGAGGCATTTTGCTGTTTAGATTCAGTGCTCCATTATTTCATGCCTACCTTCCCTATTTATTTGATTTAGGATTTTTTTTTTTTTCCTTGCTGGTAGCTGAATATTGAGTTCATGTTTTCCTAGAATTTATCACCTCTGACTGAGATAATTTTCCTGACTGGTAGTGGCTAATTTGGAGTCTATCAAAGCAAACAGGGCAGTTTTGTCCACAAGCATTAATTTGTGTTTACTGACACTAGATTTCATCTCCATCCTGTGTCTCATCCATTCAGTATCCCGCTGCATCCCCTCACTGCTGGATTTCTGCTCTGCCCTGAATGCCCTCAAATCATTTAGAAACTGTTGCCCTTTCTCATGGGATTTCATATGTTTCTAAACATTTTAAAAGGCATAAAATATTCTTCCCAAGTGTGACCCAAAGATAAACACCTGACATTTCATTAGATTTTAACTTCAAATGGTCTTTGGCAACTTAAATGTGATGCTTATTAAGCTTATGTGTGGGTCTTTATTTTTCTGCCAATATATGTAACAAATAAGCTACTGAGATATATAGCTAATAGTATATAATTTTAAACATCTTTGTCTTGAGAAATAGCTGATTTATGAAAACTATGACGTTAGCAAAAATTCTAATATTTTTGTTGATTATTAACTAAGTCATACATCAGTCATTAGAGCTACAAACTGAGTTTCACTTGACTCCAAGACAGTAATTACAGAATGTTTTGTGAATTCATTACACATTTCCCTTTTAGCTTGTTAGCTTGCAACACAGAAACTTTCCAGTGTTTTTGTACTAACATATTGTATTAATGGGAAAATTAGAAGGAAGAAGGGAGTTAAAGAATTATTCCTGAGTAACCTGGAATGGATACTAAGACAGGAAAAGGATTAAGAGGCTTCCAGGTAATCTAACCTAGCATTATATATTTGTTTCATTGCCATTTAATATTCACTAGTACTGAGAATGCAATCCACAGAGAGTTGTACTATATTTCCACCTTTACTGGGCAATTATGGGCTCTGAGTGCCTTTCTTATTAGAATAAATAATGAACACCTGCATATTATATATTTAGCTTTGAAAAGTATAAAAGGACAATGTATATACACTAATATTATTTTGGCTTTTTAGTTTCAGACTTCTGATGATGCTTATTTAGTATGTAGTACAGAAAATGGCACTGAAATATATAGACCACAATACAAGTTATTTAAATTTTCTCTTAAGATTTTGTTGTTACTATATAAAGTATAAATACCTCTGTATCAGTCCCCTAAACATTTCTCCAAGCCATTCCAGGTGCTAAGTTGATCTACATGGCAGATTCTAATGTATGAGTTCTGCAACACAGACTTCTCAGGTTGTTCTTGGTTTCTGAGCATAAATTAGCTCCCCCATCCCCCTATCTAAACAATCACTAGTTCCATTTTTAGCTACAAAGGCACAAAACCCACATTATATCTTGTAGAAAGAGATTAGTTTCTAGAGCATGAGGAATTGCATTAAAAATCTAGATAGAGAGGTTTGAAGAATG
Organism: Hirundo rustica; assembly: GCF_015227805.2. Lineage (NCBI taxonomy): Eukaryota > Metazoa > Chordata > Aves > Passeriformes > Hirundinidae > Hirundo > Hirundo rustica. Next base: position 10,479,697 of record NC_053451.1, on the reverse strand, counting down.
ACGGTGGAAATAACAGGCAAGCTTTCCAATAGTTAGCAATCCTCTATGAGAGAAATGTGTGTGGGCATTTTAGCCGCTTAACAATCTAAAGTTTAGATTCACAGTAAGGTATTTAGTTTTCTATTGAGATTTTTAGCTTTCCAGTTGCATCAGATTTTAAAGGCATTTAAACCCCAACAGTTTTGGTGACTATATTTAAAATCACCATTTATGAATCCATTTGCAATGGATTATTTATTTCTTGAATGGTGAAAATATCAGCTGGCAGTTCCTTGCAGTCTGGGAGCACATAAAAAGCAACACAAAACTCCAACCCAGGACTACCAGCAACAAATTTTCAATATATGAATCATAACAGTAAAGTTTTATGTTACACATTTATATTAAGACAACCAACTAAAATCACAGTGCTTGGATCAAAATAACTCTAAAAGGGCAGCATGAAGCAGGAATGTCTAAATGATAATACATCTGGAATATAGAAAGTCTGAAAGAGGTGTTGGCATGATTAAAAGGATACTTCCCCTCCCTCTACTTCTTTTATCCTCATCTGGCTCCTGTCATAGAATCACTGAATGGTTTGCATTGGGAGAGACCTTAAAGATCCTCTGATTTCAATCCCTCTGCCATGGACAGCTACACTGTTATACCTTTTGTGTAAGTAAAAGCTTTAACCAGAAAACTACAGGAAGACAAACTAGATCAGGAAATCAATTTGAGATTTGGGTGATTTTTTTGAAGGCAAAATTCAACTCAAATCAATTTTGCCAATTCTTAGCAGAGCCACAAGCAAAAGAAGTAGCATAAAAGAGAGAAAGGTGTAATTCTCTGCTGATGGTATTGATACACGAACAAAACCAGTGAACTACCACAGAAATAAACACAGTGAAATCTCAAACTTTCAATCATATTTTCGTTAAGAAAAAACAAAAAAACCATTAGAGTATCTTCCTAATGAACATTGTTGCTATGTATTATTTGGGTTTATATTGTATTTCATTTTTATATTGGGTTTTGTAATGGTTTCTTCTGTACTCTCCTGTTCCCCTGGAAAATGTAACACCCTGAGCTTTGTCCCGGACCCTTTTCCCTGCCCATCCTCCCACACTGGAATGCAATCCAACTCTGTTCCACTCCCACCTTGTCCCTGATTGGGTAGTGGCTTGTCCCCAGTTTTAGCCCCTTCCCCTGGATATAAGCCAGAAAAAGGTGGTGGAAGCTCTCTTGGCTGGGGGACGGGAAGGGGCTCTTGACCCAGGCGGGAGCAGAACCACAGGAGAAAGACTGAAAAAAGCCCTGATTTCCCCCGGATCAAGTGCAGACCTTCCTTTGCCATCGAGGGGAACCTGATTTCTCTCTAAAGGAAAAAGGTTCACAGCAGCTGCTGGGTTTTTTGGGGCCCCGAGGAAAAATCCTTCCAACAGTGGTTTGTCTAACAAGCTATCTGGGGCTCAGAGAGAGAGAGAGACTAGCCACAGAACGTGGCCTGACATTGTAGACACACCAAAATTGCATTCAGCAGTAATATTTCTATATTCTAAACTCACTCAGTTAAACTCCAAGTGGAACTTATTCTTGGATAGATTTTGTTGTTTTCAGAATTCAAAGAAACATTTGCCCTTTCCCTATCAGGAAGCCACGGCTGCTTTTAAATGGATGCATAGGAATAGATCCTAAACAGAGGTAAAAAAATTCTAACCAAGGAAATTAAAAAAAAAATAAGACAGTAACATGCAATTGCAACATGATCAGAAGGAAATACATGAATGAAACAGCATGAAAATTTGACATGAACAGGTGGCAGCAATTTGAAATTAATCAAGAAGAAAAAATATGTAAATCTAAAACCAAACAAAATTCCAGATCACATATCCTGCTTAAGATATCACTGCATGAGACATTTCATAACAAAAATCAACATAATTTATATTATTAAAAAAAAAACAAAAACAAACCCTGGGCAATTTATTTACAGAGAGAGGCAGAGGATAACAGAAATCTGTAACAGAACAAAAAACCAAACATATAGCAAAAAATAGTGCCAAATAATTTACTGGGATTATCCCAGTCTGTAACTAGGAAAAAAAAACCAACTTGTCGCAGTGTCCCTTCACGCCTGGCAGGCGCTGACCACAGGCTAGCTCAGCCTTTGCACTGCGGCCAACGCGTATGGGGTCGGGATTACAAGTAAGGCAAGCAACCTCCTCCCTGTGGGGCCTTGGCTCCCCACACCGGCGATAGGACTTGTGGCTGTCACAACATTGGCAATGGACAAAGGGCCGACTCTCTCGAGCAGGGTTTAATAGGGTTTATTAAAGGGGAGACTGACTGGGAGCTCCACCTCTGGCCACTCGCCCCAAACAGAGCTGTGCGGGATCTTTTAACTGGGGGAGGACCAAGGGGTGGTGACAATGGGTCAGCCAATCAGGGCATAGCGGGGTGCAACCAGGGGTGTCAACTCCTTAATAACGAACTAATCACAAGAGGAGGGAGGGGGATTTCCCGTGCCCCAGCCTATCATTCGACGCCCTCCCTGGACCTTTCCAGAAGCCAGGGATGGGCCCCAAAGTGACAGACAGGGTGCCCAAGGGGAGAGAGAGAGGATTGACGGGGACAGGTGGGAGAGAGGGATGATTGGCATATAACTGATAGTTATATAACAAACACATGGGGGAGGAACCATTACAGAAACCAGGGGGATACAGTGGAATAGACCAATACAAAGCACAATATAAAACATTTGAACAAATATAATAAAGCATGTACCGCCACAAAAACTGAAGTGCAGTGAGGGAAAATAAATAAAATTAAACTATTCCTCTATCAGAAAACTGAATTTTAACTAATTTTGTTTCATCTATGGACATGAGATGCCTTCTTTCCTTTAGGTGTTTGAAAATTCATTTTAGGGGTTGGAAAATATCACAATAAAAATAGCCATTTTTATTTATGTGGGTTTTTTGTTTGTTTGTTTTGTTTTTAGACAATGTGAAATACTAAAAAAACCTACATCTAGTTTACATCTACATTTGCCAATACAGTTTCTCAGTATGTCTATATTTTCCATATAGATCCATTCAAGACAATGAAGGGAAATAAGAGATACTGGCTTCACTTGCCCCCACTGGCTTCTCAAAAAAGGTTTACAAGGATTTGTATGGGTAAACTCTCTAACCATAGAAGGGGTTAACGGAAAGGTTGGGAGGGCTGAATGCCAAGCACCTGACCTCTTCCAAAGAAACACTTTCCATTAGAAACATTCTGCCCTAAGCATGTTTACTGGTCAGGTTAATCTATATGTAAACTTTTCCAAACTAAGCCAACACACCCACATTTTAGTGGGGAAGAAACATTTTGAAAGACATAGTGAAATAGATTTTTCTGTTAATATCTTCCCTATTTTTTTGTTTGTCAGTTTGCTTACTTTTTTGTTGTGGGTGGGGTTTTATTGTTTGGTTGGTTAGTCAGGTTTTTTTGTTTATTTATCTTGTTTTGTTTTTGATTTGTTTTTAATTTTTTTGTTTGTTTGTTTGTTTTTAATTGTTCAAGTGCTTTTAGCTCTTCCCTCATCCAGATACAGCCTTGGCAGATATTCAGTTCACTGGGAACTACACCCAGAGACGACATATCTTCCCACCAGAAAAGCTCAAAGACTTACCAGAAAAGCTGTTAACTAACTGATAATTTTAGATATCCACAAAATAGTTATTATTTGATTTTGCAGAAATGTAAAGAAAAGGGTGAATACAAGAGATACAAATGAAGAATGATTCTGTTTTAATTTGTGGACATGTAAAGAATAACCATGAAAGTAAAGACGTTTTTAATTCAGTGGATGTTAATTCCAAATATATTTATGACATATAAAGCAACAACTTGCTATTTTTCATAAGAGAAAAAAAAAAAAAAGAAATAAGAATAAAAAGCTTGCATATTAGAAACATGGGCCATGGACCATTTATTGTAATTAAATAACCTGATTTTTCTTTCAGTTACAGGACCTAATTATTATACTGAAAGATACCTTGCAGGAAGCAGAGAATGCTATGACTTCCACTACCAAATATTGTTTGATGTTCTAATAGTTAAGGATCAGCTTAAACTTCACAACTTATTTACCTTTTACACTGCTGTTTCTAGGTTTTGCTGTTACAACTCTAGATTATAATTTTGATTATTTCACTGCTCCAGAAAACACACAGTATTTTACTTTTGGAGGCAGCTTTGAGTGATTTTAGGCTAAACCCTTACACTGGACTAATAGCACCATCACTGAGATATCACTGATTCAGCTGGGAGCAACCAAGGGGATGAAAATCTTAAGCTCCAATTTTCTTTCCAACTACAGGGGACAGACATTTAATCAAGGCAAATATTAAAAGATTGCACAGTGGACCACCCCATCGTAAACCCTTAATCACTGCATTAGTTTCATTATTGAGCAACTGCATGGCCATAAACAGCTTTTCGTCTCATTTTGATAACAAAACATCCCTCCCTTGGCACCAGCAGATACATTGCTTATGTTGTTTGTCTCTTTTTTTGGGAGAAATTTTCATCTGGATAATTGTTGACAGCCCAAATATGTATATTAAAGTAATTTGCTAACATATGGATATGATATAACAGTGACCTCAGCAAAAATAAAGAGAGCATAACACTGCCAGGGCCATACTACTCCATTTAGTGAATATTACTCAAATACAAATACCTTGGAACAAAACATAGTCACCAAAAGCAAACCTATGTGAAAAGCAGTTACTTCAGCAGGATTTGGAGTGAACAGAATCCCTGAGCACAGAATTACAAAAGAGTTTGGGCTGGTAGGAACCTTAAAGTTCATTATTTCCAACCAGACAGTGGTCAGGGATACCATACACTTGACCATATTTCTCAGAGCTCCATCCAGCCTGGCCTTGAACACTTCCAGGGATAGGATATCCAAAGCTTCCATGGGTACCATGTTCCAAAATCTCATCACCCCCACTGTAAAGATTTCTTTCCTAATATCTAATCTAAATCTACTCTTATTCAGTTTAAAGCCATAACCTCTTGTCCTGTCACTATATGCCCTTGTAAATAGTCCCTCTCCAGATTAATTTTAAAGCCTCCTTTTAGGTACTGCAAGGGGTTTTAAGGTCTCCCCAGAGCCTCCTCTTCTTCATCCTGAACAACCTCAATTCTCTCAGCCTTTCCTCATGGCAGAGCTGCTCCATCCCTCTGATCCCCTTGGTGCCTCCTCTGGCCGGGCTCCAGCAGCTCCCTGTCCTTCCTGTGCTGGGTGCCCAGAGCTGGATGCAGCCCTGCAGGTGGGGTCTCACATCAGCAGAGGAGGAGAATCACCTCCCTCAACCTGTTGATCACAAGAAGACCAGAAGAAGAAAAAGGAAAAAAATTCCCCACAAAACCAACCAACTAAAAAAACTTCTCACCAAAAACAAAGGAACAAGCAAAAACCTTCAGACATTACCACTGAAAAGAAAACCTTCAGATGACCCTTTCTTAGACAGGGGAAAGGAAATTAAAAGTTGTGTTTTCTAATTGGACCGCTCACGGAACAAACGAACAGCAAATAACAAACATGCCGAAGGATAACTTAGAAAACCTTCATGTCCAAATCAGAGAGACTGGTCGGGGTAAAATGGATGCAACATGATGTCTTGGCTTTCTACAATATTTCTTTAGCCAGCAGAAATGCAGTGTTGCCAGGCCTTGGAAAGTTATAAAATTCTTATTTTTCCTGCTTCGAATACTATATGTCATTAAAAAGACAAGAAGGCAAGGTGGCAGAAAGCCTCACAAAAAGCATGTGAGGAGAAAATGCAGGATTGCATGGTATCCAGAGGTCAAATGAAGGCAGGCTGTCTGTGGAACAGCAGGCAGGCTCTTTTTGGATTCAGTGCGCATGAGCTGGAGCTGAAAAGAGCACTGCAGCAAATGTGGTCGGTAAAAATTAAAATTCTTTTAAGAAGAAGGAAAAAGAATGCATTAAAAAAAAACCAAAAAACCCTGATGTGTTGCAGGATGAAAAAGAAGATGGAACAGCTTGGAAAACTTACTGAAAAAGAGAATATTAATATGATAGAAAGGATTAATATTTGAGAAAAATATGTATTCCTATCTCAAGGCCAGACATTTATTTCACAGCCACAGTGCAGAAAAATTGCCCTATTTATACTAGAAATGTTGCTTTCCTTTCTGCAAGAGAGAAAGTAGTGCTAGACATCAGGGACTGTTTATTACCTCTAATGAAATTACAAATGACAGAGATGTGTTTCCTATCTGTGAGCTTGTCAATGCACAAAATGGCCACCTAATTGAATGTTCTATAGCACCAGTAATGGTTCTTCATAAAGAAATAAAAATGTTCTTATCTTAAAAATACTGCAGTAAAGAATGTTCTTTTGTTTTAGTGTTAATAAGAAAAAAGTAAACAGCAAGATTGTGGCTGTAGGTGGGAGTTTTGCAAGTTATCAGTTCCTACTTCTAATGACCAATTTGGAAATCCTTAGACCAACTTTTACCAGTAAAGTTGCAACAGCATCTTCTTCCTTATAGAATCACGTAATGGCCTCAAAGATCATCTTGTTCCAACTGCTTGCCATGGGCAGGAACACCTTCCACTAGACCAGGTGTCTCGGAGCTCCATCCAGCCTGGTCTTGAATGCTTCCAGGGATGGCGCATCCACAGCTTCTCTGGACAACCTATTCCAGTGCCTCACCATCCTCACAGCAAAGAATTTCTTTTTAATATCTAATCTAAACCTCATTTGATTTGAAGCCATTCTCCTTTGTCAATTCATGCTGTTACACACAACAGTCCTGCCTCAAACTTGACTTGGTAATACCAGAGTTGTCACACAACAGTTTTAACTACAAGGTCACATTCAATGCACTTGGCTTTTCATGCCTCTGCTTTAACCATGGATGCTTTAAAAGCTTTTTTTTTTATATGCAATGGTGTTAATAAGAGGACTCTAGAAATTTGTTAATAAGTACAGAACACAACAGAAAGCTTTCCAAATATTAACTTAAAGAATGAAAGCCTGAAGGTTTTGGTTTATGAGAAATAATAAATAGTTGCAGAGTGTGAAATATTGTCAAAGTTGCATCTAAGGAAAACATCACCTTTTGAAGTGGTGAGATACATTTGCACATACTCCCCACTGTGGTTTGTGCTGCATATCTGCACCCTAGTGGTTAGGTTTTGGCAGACACAGTCACAGAAATCACTCAGGAGCCCTAAAAGCCAAATGAAACCTGCACAGACTGCTGTGCCTAGATTCCAGTCCACTGCCCTTCTTTCTCTTTAAATGTACTCTGAAATTAGAATTTCTTAAAATTGTCTAGTACCCTTTCCAAGTTGTGCACAACAGGTTATAAAATATTGGCTTGATTTTTCTCATTTATTAAGAACAGCTCTCTTGAAACAAGAAAAGTGAATTTTATACCATTCTGATTATTCAGCACACATCAATATAATAGTTTAATTTTACTATGGGTTTTAGTTTAGCTCAAACTGTGGATATATTTCTCTGCTCCCAATCTCATATTTGTCATCACAGATAACCCCAAACACATGTTTTTGTAACTGATATGCAACTCAGCAGTATGAATAAGGTCAAACAGAAACAAGGAGGAAAGTGACAAACTGCATTACTTAAACTCCACTTTGCTCCTAGGTAAGAAGGTAAGAAACAGTTTTCTGACTTTGTTCTATAAGGTCTCAGCATTACCAGTCCATAGCAAACTCTTATTCCTTGGTTATTGTGGTTTATTGTTTTGAGACAACATAGAACCAACTTTGAACAGTAATAATTTAAAATATCTCTCCTCTTTATGCACTTAATATATATATATATATAAAAAAAAAAAAAAAAAAAAAAAAAAAAAAAAAAGAAGCAGCTTCTGAAAAGGAAATTTTTGCTTACTTTTAAAGGCTACCTGAATGGCCAGCTGTCATTCAAATTAAGAGATTGGTCTAAGAGAAGCAAGAAAAATCAGAAATTCTTCCTAAATGCTATGCAGTGTGTATGAATGTTCATTGAGCTACAAACCAAACTATCCAGTTTATTCTGAAAAGCAGATACTCATATATGACGTCCTAGCTAGATGTCTGAATGCAAGAAGTAGCAACCTTCAGAGATATAAACAACAGAACTGTTAGAATTCACTGAGCCTCTGAAAAAAAGAAAAAGAAAATACTTTCATCGATACCAATAAAGGAAACTTAAGCCAGGATATTTGCAGTTTTATTTCACAATCCCAGCAACATCAAAAACCATGTAATCTCACACTATGTTTGTGCAATGGTACGTGTCTTCCAGGAATAAAGCAGATGGACACAACATTAGGCGCTGAACACTAACCGTTCCCTCCTGACTTTAGCAGATCTATGCTCTCTGCAGCCCTGTAAATAGGCCACCTCCTCAGTGCTTAGGCAAGAACTGGATTCCTAGTTTTAGATATTTAATGTAAAAGCAAGAGCAGACTACCAGATAGAACATAAATCAATTGAATGATGAGATCTTCTACCTGAGACAGGAGAAATAATTCAAATATAGCATTTCAGGGTTAATACTTAGATTTCATCAGAAAAAAATCTTGGTTGTATGTACTACACAAGGTCACAGCTCTTGGCTGTGAACCAGGTAATCTATTTATCCCAAAAAGCAAACTCCGAGGCATGATGTTCCCACTGAGCTGAACACAGAAGAAGCTCATGTGAATGAGCGTATCCACCTCAATCACTTATCTATCTGATTCATGAGGTTGCAAGAGTTCAGGTTCCTCAAAACATAACCTCCTGAATGACAGCCAAATGCAAATAACAAGTCAGCACTGCTGTGCAGCCACCCAGCAAGTGGGTGGTTTCACCCAGCTCCCCTGGAGTATGACTGGTTTTTAAAGAGGTTTGAGGCAAAGCTTAGAGGTCATAATTATATATGAAATGTGGTGATTCTATTGACTGAGAAGGGAAGCTAATTAAAGCAGATTTATGTATACAAAATGGAAAAGTTTCAAGACTAGCTAAGCAAAAAATAATTTCAGATCATAGTGTGAAGCTGAAAATAGTGAGATGGGTCTTGAAATATCCTTACAAAGAAGTCAGATGCAGAGTTCTCCCACCCTGGCTGGTCACTCATGCCAAAATGGAGAAAGCACAGATGCAGGTTTTTGGGTTTTTTACACCAAAGGCAGTTCTTTCATTTTCTTTTCTTGCAAGGTAAAAAATTTTGTTTAGAAGTGTTTGGTGGTTTTTTTTTTGTTTTTTTTTTTTTTTTTTTTTTTTTTTTTTTTTTTTTTTTTTTTTTGTTGTTTTTAACATAAACAAATTTTGTCAAAATTTTGAAAGAAAGCAATATTTTATTCTAATTTTTTTTTGCTCCCCATTCCTGTGTTCAGTTTTTCAGTATGTAAACCGATTGTAAAATGTTATTAAAATGCTTATCCAGCAGATATTGCATTAAAGTTCTAGGAATTTTCTTCCTAGTTATGCATCTTCTTTTATTATTTTCCTCTAATATTTTCTTCCTACTAGAAAGCTCCATCCATAGCTCTAGTCAGAATAAGGGAGACATTATAAAGTCTTTGAGTCTTTGAGGAATTTTTTTGGATTATATTTTTTTTGAAGATTTTTTATTTACTTTTTTTATTTGGTTTTAAGTTGTTTTGATTTATTATTTTTTTTATTTGTTTTGTCTGAGGTTTTGTTTGCATTTGGCTCCTGCAGAACACTGCAGAGTACTAAAGAAGAGGGAAGATACTTAGGTGGCTTTCAATTTTGACCTCAACTATTCCTAATTAAACAGAAGGTCAAGAGAGATGCTTTATAAAATAAATGCAGGTACCCAGAGTCTTATATAAACACACACACATATGTATGTTTAAAATCTGTTTTTTGCCCCCTTCCCAATATGCAGTCCCCTACAAAACAGTTGTCCAACCAGGGAAAACAAAATCAATTTCATGTCCAACTCTCCAGAGGGAAACAAATCCTGAAGTATTTAAATATAGGAAAATAATGAAATTGCACAGTGGGTCAACAGTTCTGAATAGAGCACTATTGTCTACTCTGTGATCTTTATACACTCCTGAGCCTTCTTTCCCAAGGTCAAATTGCAGCCATCTCCCATCTCTATCTCCAGCACTGGCAATCAAGTAGATTGAGATCTTTGTTCCTTTAGTGCCTCACCTTGGCCTCAGTACAAGAGCTAAACATTCAACACTCTCCTGGGAGTAACATCTCCTACAAATGCCTCTATTTTTTTCTTCCGTTAATTCCCTTGAAGGTCCATTCTTAAATGTCTGAACTCCTTGATTTGGTTGTTGATTCTGCCAATCACCTATTCTATTTATCTCTTCAAGAAAAATTAAATGACACTCTTTCTTCTCACTTGCTGCATGGATGGTCATAAGAAATCATACAAACTATTTTCCAGTATATCGCAAGAGTTTAAAGCAGACAAAATAGCCAAAGAGTAAAAGATGTATGCATCTAAACAGGGTGAAGGTAAATTTAATAAACAGCTAAACATTTATTCATTATCTTAGTGAATTTTGCATGATGTGAACTCCTTCTGAGAGGATTATTGGATCTGTTCTAAGGCCACAAGTTCTGCACTCTCCACATTTAATTTCAGATGGCATCAGCCTTTCAAGATTAACGTCTTTATCCTTTCCTGTACTAGAAGCTATCCATATTGGGAACACTAAACGCAAAGGCATTGCCACTCCACAAAAGGCAAGATGCTGTTTGCAAAGCAATGATGTCTATCTTGTTTTAACACAAATTAATATTTCCAGATCCTCAATAACTTCATACCATGCAAGAACTCTGGGCTGTCGTTAGCTTTCTTAACTCATGGTGGCTCTCAGATTTCAGTTCTACCTTATACCTACTTACAGCTGGTCAAAGTTTGCTGTCAAAATGTGCTCAAGGCCTGCAGGGTAAGTTGATAGCTGTGGTATCATGACACCCACTGGCTCTTTTGATACCAGCTCAGAACAACATCTAAGAAATATACTTTCAAGAAGAGTACAAACTACTCAATTAATCCATCTCTTTCTGCAGGATGACAATGTTCATCAAATTAAATTCTTGGGGTTTTCCTAAGGTCACTGGTGATGTTTGCCTGATTGGAAATATCCATGGGAGAGAGACAGTAATAATCATGTTTGAAGTAGATGAACAAATGAAAGGCCAATTGAATGAACTATAGAGTTTTCTCTCTGAGAAATACAGCCTGATATTTTGTTTGGATGGGGATATTCAAAAAAGGAAAATAATCAGAGTCAAGGAGGCAACCTTAATAGAGTCAAGAAACATCTAAATTCTTTGTAACAAAGTGAAATCACAGAAGATGTGAAGGATTGTGTCTACATGCCCCAATATTCCAAATTGTATGTGGGGAACTCTCCAGGGTTTAATCTGTTTTATTCTCCTGTCAGATTCTTCAACATCCTTCGTTTGCACTGTTTTGCTCTTTTATGTGAAGTGTCCTTCTTTATCCTTCTTTTTCTACACCTCTGAAATTCTTCTGCTGGTGTAGACAAACAGAATTTCTCATGAGCAAAGGTAATTGAAAAACTCGGGAAATTTTCAGCTACCTTAGACAATAATTTCTTAAGTTTTAAATTTATACTCACATGTGGGGAACATGCAGATCAAGGTTAAAGCTAAAATGATACTGGAAACATATTCAAAGTGAAAATGGCAGCACGTTTCATTGCTATAAATGAAACATATTAATGGTTCTTTAAAAATTAACAGCAGTATGAATAAAACAAAAGACTAATATACAAGTGCCATCAATGCTTGTGGGGGTTAGAAAAGCCACCCAACCTCCTGTCAATCCTTCCGAATTCTAACTTTCATCACCTCTTGTTTTTCTTCTTTTATTTCCATTCCCGAGCAAGTGATGAATATACGAATTGAATTATTTTCCCTGTAGAGCATGTTTGTGAGCAGCTGGCCTGTTCAGCAAGCAAAGTGCTTTGTGTTACCTTGCCTACCAGATTTTCCATTTAACAGTGGCCATCACTTAGATAAAACACAGTTCCACATGGCTCTGAATTAATTGTCTGTAGTATGTGAGACGCATGACATCCATATCTTCAGCTTGTTACTTACCCAGCACTCAGTAACTTACTCCTGGTACTTTCAACAGCTACCTGGATAACTTCAAAAATTAATACTCTACCCATAGCTGGATAGTTGCAATGGTGTATGGATTCAAAAGCTGCAGTGGAAATGTCTGGCTTTATTAAATTTTAAAACATTTTATTACAGAAATCATAAAGAGGGTTTCTGCACACAGCATTTGGAACCACAGCAAAGTTCAAGGTCCAAGTCCAGGCCTAGACATTTAACTAGAGAAGTAAAACACAGGTTAGAGCTCTGATATACACTTGTAATGAAAAAGAAATGTAATTAGAACCAGCTAACTATTCTCCAAAACTCAATTCTACTCCACTATGGTTATCTGCAATAAAAAATTGATTACCTGCTATGTCCCCTCCTTCATTTATGATTCTTTCATAAAATGCATCTGAGGAGGAGGTAGAAACAGACAACTCCATCTATATTTTTTGCCCTAAAGGCTTTTAAAACAATATCCAGTTTCTCATTGAGGACATATCAGAAATTGTCAGTTTGGAAGTAGATTGTCTTAAGCAGACTTTGACCATCACAATAAAATGATTTAACTGTATTTAAATTTGTTTCACACTAGTGAGATAAAACAAAAGAAGGCCAAAAACATGATCATACTTTTAAGAAGCTGTTGATATGGCATCTCTTAAAACAAACAAACAAACAAACAAAAAACACCAGACTTTTCAAAATGAGTGATTATTTAGATTCTAGTAGATTCTGACCTATGACTGTCTGTCAGAAATACTAAGACACATGCTTATTCATGTCAGTCACACTAACCTACAACAGACAGCCTATAAGTTCATTTTCCTATTAAAAATGGCCTCAGTAGTCTATCAGAGAATGTTGCTAAGTCCTGTATTATCCCCAAAATTAGAGTAAGTTTTTGTGGGATACATGAAAGCCTTTTGAATAAAAGCAATAAAACCTAAATAATTATGTTTCAATCAATTTTGTTAAAAGTTGAAAGACTAGTGATTACATTTATTAAAGCTGCTCAAAATTCTGTAAAAATTAAAACTTCTGACAAGACAGCAGCTCATCCAGGTAGTAAGCAAATAAGACGAAATACCTCCCCTACATACTGCTGACCACACAGTAATTATATAACCTGTCTATATATTAAAATTATCTGTACCTCCCACATAGTTTCAATAAAAATATAGCCACAAGAAAAATATATATGCTTTGCCTTCTCAAGCTCATGTAATGATATTTATAAAATAGTCGAGTAATCTTAGAGAGAAAGGTGTAGTTATGTTGAGAGCAAGACTGGCTAAGGCATAGAATTGTTCCCAACAGTCAAATCACATGACTTCAGAAACAGTTTTCTCTTTCCAGCATAAACTACTGAAAGTTCTTCCCTGTTCAGCAGCTCAGTGAATCGGAGTTATCTCTGCTTGCATACTATGTTGAATGTTCCTTCTGAAAAAAAAAAAATACCACATGAGCCTCAAACAAAACTGAGGACACCAGGACTAAATTAGCTGTTGTGGTGGAGACTGTTCAAGGCAGGAAAGCCAAGAGCATCTGCTACTGCTACAGCAATTCTATTTGTTCAAGTTTCAGCCATAATTGAAAAGTTTCTGAATGCTCAGAAAATTCCATGTGTAATTTCCCTGGTTCTGAGGGGTTGGAGAAAAAACACAAAGAAAAACCCTAAAATGTTCAGCTGTAGGGGTTTCCTCAAATGAAGTAAGATGACAAAACAATCAATCAGGACAGCATATTCTCCCAGAAGTATTTCAAGTCAGAGTTACCAGTAATTCTAGTCTGTATTGTCAAAAACCAGGAGTTCATATAAACAAATTGAAAAAAAGGTCACTGTATAAGATCAGATGGGAAAGCATACAGCCGTAGTTCTTGTTTCTACATGTTTACAATGAAACCCTGCATACACTAAGTCCATCCCATGATGGATGTAATTAAAAACACTAGTTAATTTCAAATAAGAAAAATAAAATCCCAGCTTCATACCACATCCTATTGTCTTCGTTACTAGTGATGTAGCTTTTCTCTGTATGTCATATCACTTCTCTTTAAAAAGTTACAGATTGTGTAAGGGTTTTTAGTGTAAACCACAGTTTTCATTAGGAAAGATTTTAAGGCTAAGGATCTCAGATTGTCTCTTCTTTTCCCTTTTTTTCTAATACAGTAAGATCTATCAGCCATCACAATACTCTGCCAAATTGTTCTGGACAAAAATACATTGTTGAAGATAATTCAAATTGAAATTTCAGTAGTTTACTCTGCTAGTAGTTTTGATCTAAACTTCAAATCCCAGAAGAAAAAGTGAGAGTAATATCAGATTTCCTGAAATCCGAGTCTATGCGTAATCCTGTGGCTATGTGGAGATAACCTAGGGAGAATAGGATTACAGGACCCTATATTTCAAGAAAAAACCTAAAACAAACCACATACATTTAAAGTCATACTGGTATGAAGTGTAGGTTATCCAAATTGCTCAAGGAATTATCTTCATCTCTGCAGACAATTTGCCACTTAAAAAGAAAGTTAAAATTTTATAGGTATTAATACTTCTCTGTAAAATAGGACTGAAAAGCATTTTATTGTTAATTTGTTGTTCAATACTAAAACTCAGTAACAAACAGAGGAAAAGTTGTTAATATCAAGAACACAGTTGTAAAGTGACCGAAATTACTCCAAGGAAGTTATTAATATACTCGAAAAAATAAGAATTTAGAATAAATTATTAGCCACTGGAACCAGACCCTTAGTCAGCAGGAGTCTAATTTCCAGGCACCCTCCTACTTACATATTCCAGACACCAAGTTAGAGGTGTTTTTGCCCGTTTGGGCAATCTTTGTCTGGTAAGCATGTCATGCACTGTCTGAAATGGCAGACAAGAATGTATGTTTTCTTGGAAATACTCATCCGGCTTGCTGGTTCTGTCTATGGCTTGGGCCACAATGCATCACTTCATTGCTATGAAGAACAAAAGATCTGTCCTGTCCTTGGGAATTCTACACAGTAACTTTGTAAAGCTCTCAAATGCAACTGAGAACAGGTCATCATGCTCTGAAAGAGAAAATTCCCCATTATCAACCCTACTCAAACAAATGACTGGATTTCCCTCCCACATAAAGGGAGTTATATTTAATTTACAGCATCGCATGCTACAGCACATGGAAATCTGAAGAGAGAATTAATTCAAGAAATGCAGAAAAGAAAATGTAATTAAAATTTTTTTCAGAAGCAGATTGTCATTAAAAAAAAATCTTTACTCATGATATAACATATGTAAGCAAACCTCACTTCTCAAATTTTGTGTTTGCAACTAACATACATTGATATTAAAATCAATAATCTATTCCATTATCTTTACACCAATCATAAAATACCAAGGCATGCGGAAAAGGGCTTTATTTTTAGGTAAAAATATATGTCAAAAGCATTTCTGTCTGCCAAGCACAGTCTCAAATGCTGGGAAACACCACATAAAGTAGCACTGCTTCAGTTCACTAAGGCAGGGGCATCCCACTGATTCCTGGAATTTCTGAAGAAACAGCTAGAATGAGGCAGAGGGTCCATTAAAAAAAGCATGTAACTGTGTAATTTATGTGTCCATTGCAAAGCTTATGTACAAAATGGCAAAATTAAATTTGAAGGGTGTTAAGTACCTTTTAAATCCCAAAACATACGGTAAATCAAAATGGTCATGCAAAACCAGAGGCACCTCTCAGATTTCTGAGGATTTTTGCTAACCTTCTTGGGTTATGGAATTATGAATATGCTAGTACAGTATAATGACTGCAATTAGTTCTTGAAAGAAACAAAATTATGATTGATAGAACACTGTAATTGTGTATTATATACTGGGTTTACTCCAACAGTCCTTGCTCATGTAGGAGTACAAATAAAGATGTATGGAATCAGATGAAAAGATAAAAAATTAAAAATTTATCTCAGTAGTGCAAGTGTCTTTTAAATCCACACAGGTTCTACTTATACACAGTGTAGAACATCTACAGACTTACAGAAGCTACCAAAATTCAATATCTAGAAATAGGGCACCTTAAACAAAGGAAGAGAAGAATAGTATTTGCTTCCAGAATTACTCAAATTTCAGATTAAAGACATATATAGATCATATTAAATTTTGGGTTGTGGTTTGTTTTTTGTTTTTTTTTTTTCCCAGAGGAAACTTGATTGTACATTGAAACAGCCAAAAAAAAAAAAAAAGTCACCTTCATAGCATAACATTTTCAAAATCTAGAATTCAATTAAATGGGTATCCAGGTAATGTATTTGCATCATATAATTTTTCAGGAGAGATTTTAACATAGTTCAAAGAAAAGTAAAGACAATGATGACCTAAGTCAGTTTCTTAAGACTTAGGGCCTTTTTGCACTGACACTGATTCCAGTAAATAAAAAGTAGCAAGCAAGATAAAAAAGGTATTAAAATTTAATTGTATTAAAAGGTTTATGTCAGAACCACAAATGACATTTAAATACAAAAGATATTACCCTAAAAAAGGATGATTTCTACAGAGACATTAACAATATATCAGCTATAAAATAGCAATTGTATAAAACATTTTTAAAATCTATTTATATGTTTATATTATTTTAAAATATAAAAATTGTATAAAACATAATAGTTTCTCGAGAGTGCATGCTGGCAGAATTTGTGGGGTTTAGCTAGTTTATATATTACAAGTGGTTTTAGTAAGTGTTGTAGTTTCTGTGCCAGCATCAATTTTTGTTGACTGATAAATATATCATCATCCCAGTCCTACATTTTGATTCTATCTTATCAGAAGAGTTTGCGTGCAGGATTTTCTGTGGTAAGAACAGGTATCTGAAGAAAACGTGTGGTGCCACACATATTAAAGAAAAACTTATAGCCAGCAGGCACATTGATCAAGAGTGAGTTGAGATATATGTGCACAGCCAAAAAAAAAAAAAAAAAAAAAAAAACAACAAAACAAAAAAAAAAAACCAACTTGCTGTTTTCCCCTTTGTTGTATTTTAAAGAATGGAAGAACAAAAAACGATAATTCTCAGGCTAAAGGTATTATGCACGGATATATTTGAATTCAGGTTTCTGATCCCACATACCTACTGACAGACATTGAGGTCAAATACACTGCTTTTGAACCTTGCAGTTGAGAGTAGGGCCCACCCCACAGCAATCCAATTCCATGATAGGCCTTTGAAGAGAACCCCACAGAGCAGGTGACCTACATCCCAACAACAAACGAGTCAATCCACCTTACAACAGACTAGCAAAACCTACAAAAGCTTTAAATTGGACTGTAAAGCACAAGATTTCTTTTTCACTTTCAAGAGCAAACCTTCTGCTAACTGACTGTGTAATACAGCAGGTTTCTTGGTGAGCAGGTTATTCCAAACTTGTCCATCAGTCCACCCTTTTGACGTCACCATCTGTCACACTACTTCAGCACTGCTGATCACCACATTCAGTGCCTACACCAAATTGCATCTGTATTTTAGATTATATTCAGTCAGTATCACACAATTTTACAGTGCAAATACTAATTGAAAGAGATATTGTAAGAAAAACATGAAGACAAAATGGTGTGCTTTGGTGTGCATACACATGATCAATTAGTTGCAAGCACCCAGGGTCACATGCCGAACACACTGAATATTTGTTTGTTGCTGTTTTAGTGAGGATAAACTGGGATAAAATTTGGTGGGGTGGGAGACTTGTCACACGTTTTTGTTGATTCAGCCTATACAGGCTTGATTCTTCACATTTTTTGAACAGTCTCTGCAACAGATAGTTCTGTAAAAGTCCTCCAAAGTGGAAAACAGAGCAAGTTAGATCAGTCTTGTTTTCAAATCTTGTATCTGATAATAAAATACCAGGTCACCCTCACTGCTATCTAGTACTTCCTGTGTAGATGCTCACATGGTGTTAAGTCTTATTATGAAACCTGTTGGGCTTTGGACAGATATACAAGAAGAATTTTTAGATGTGAAGAATTCAGGGGGGAAAAGATTACATTTAAAAAAAGTTAACATTTGCTAGCAAAACCAGCATGGAAGCACAAAACCAGTGGTCATCATCATCAGATGACTCTTTTCAGATGGGAGAAAGCTCCAACTTGGGAAGTCAGTATAGGATTTTAATCTTACACCAATAGCAGGAAAAAAAAAAAATTAAGCTAGTGGTTAAGGACTAATAAAGGATTTTTGGACACATCTGATTAAAATTAAGATAGACAATATTAAAAGTTGTCTCTATTTACAAATAATAGAAATATAATTAAATTGCCCCTCTGTTCTACACCTGTTGAGGATCTTCCTAGCCCAGTATTCTGACTCTATTATACCTCTCTCCTTCCACTTCTTGTTCTGCTCTTATTTTATTTAACAGGCTTACTTATCTTTCATTTCAAAGACATTTCTGGTTTACCAGCAAGGAAAATTCAACAGGGAAAGTCTAGATAATTTGCTGCCAGGATGGAGATAGCATGAAGCCACTATCTACAGAATCAGTCACTACAGCTGCCTATCTCTCTAGCAGTTCCCAGGAAAAGAGGAGCTATATCAGCTCCTGTGCATCTTTAAGGAAATGTATACAGAAGGGAATAAGCAGCATTGGTTAGAGACAGGTAAATCAGTGGTCTTGGAATGAGTTCTTAAAATGTATCTGAGGAGGCAGATAAGAAAGAACTAATATGGAAGAATTCAAGGGGTTGATGTTTGCCCTAGGTATGATGCAGTAACTCCAAAACCATAAGGCATGTATATTCATTTTAATCCTGTTTAAGAAGGACTGTTTTAAGTCAGAGATAAGCACACTGCAACAACAATAAAGTTAGCTGGGTGACCTTAAACCCTTCTGTGACTTGCAAATGTTCTGATTCCTGTGGATGTACATCCGTCGTGAAACCAGTTACTCTGTCAGTCATGACAGGGTAACTATTCTGTCTATAGCTACAGTCTGCTGAAACAAAACTCTTAAATGAATTCACTTTTCTGATGAAGCATCACAGAGGGCACCTTGAACTTAATGGCAGTTTGGTTGTGCTTGCGAAGTGTGAAGAAAGTGCAAGTCTCTGAGCTAATATAGCTCCAAGATTAATTTCTAGCCTTAATGATTTTGTGAAACAGCCTTTTGAAATCATTGTGATCATACCAATAAGCTATAAAGTCCTTGTAACAATGTGCCCCCTCTTTCACAAAATACTTATCAAGTTGCAATGAGGTCTTGTTTTTATTAATATGTATTTTAGTAAGTGTATCAATAAAGTCTTTGTTAATAGCATACTTGTGTGAATTTTACCAGAGTACAGCATTTCCAAGGGACTAAATTTAACAGCAGTACAGTGTCTAAGGATCTGAAACGTCATCCAAAATAAAAATAAAGTGCTGAACTATTCAAATACATATCCTTTATCTTTTTATTTTCTGGTAGAGGGGGGTGAAAATTAGTTTCTTCACATATTTAGCTTTAAAGAAAGCTTTATATAAAATGCAGGAAAAATAGAAATGGACTATTAAAAAAAAGTAAAAATGAGCAGAGATATATGGCAACATTTGCAGTGACAGGGAATATAGAGAACGGCTATATACGTTGTTGCAAGTATGACTTTATTTTCATATTTTAAAATATACAAATGTATTCTTGAATAACAGCACTTGGTATGACACTTCACTTTTAGAAACATACTGAGCTATTTGGAGGTTTTTACCTTGGTTTTGCTACATTTAAAGTCTTCCCTTGTTCCTACAGTGCATAAAGGTCAGTAACATAAATGCTTATTTGTGTACACACGCAACCACAGTAAATGAAACAGCATCTGGACATATTTAATTCAGAAATCACTGAACCAAAGGAATTGGAAATCAAAGCCAAGAGAACAGGCAACAGTAACTGTCATGGTCTGACGGGGATAGCATCAACAACATACGCTGCACTCTCCCTAAGGCGCACTTAGACAAGGACAAAATCCTGACAGCATTTGGTAGGGGAGCACGCTCTGGTACAGCGGGGTCTTCAGACCCAGTTTGGCAAATCTGGTAGCCACAGAGCTGACAATTTCCCTTAAATTATGGATCTTGTTTCAGAGGGCTGTGCTTGGAGGAATCCAGACCAGGACTGGTAGCTCCCCCCACAGAGCTGTGGCACACAGTGCTACCAGTGACCTTGGGAATGCCTACATGCTGCAGCCTCCAGTTGCTAGTAGGTCCTTCAGGATCAGAACACAATACTCACTTGGGCAGAGAAAAACCTAAAAAGGTTGAACAAGATGTGTAGGGTCCTGCACTCAGGGTGGAATAACCTCAAGTACCACCATAGGCTGGGACTGACCTGCTGAAGACCAGCTCTGCTGAGAAGGACATAGGAGTCTTGATGGGTGACAGGCTGACCATGAGCCAAAACCCTAAAATATTAACTAAGGTTAAAAAAATAATAATAAAAAAAAGGCAGTGTATAAAGTATTCTTTCATTGCCATGAATATGAACATGTCTATCTAGCATGTATGAGTCTCTATATAAACATATATATATATGAATCTGTTAGAAATCTTAAATGCATGATTCCCAACAGAGCTACTCTTCTGAACTACATCTGTTTTCAAGACTGAATTAGTGAAGTGTCTGGAAAAAGGTCAGTCTGAAATAATTCTTGCCACAATACTACAATATGCAGATTACAGCCACTATTTCCTTTGAATAGCAGTTGCACTGTGTCTGGCTGAGATACAGTTAATTTTCTTCAGAGCAGGTGGTGTGATGCTGTGTTTTGGATTTGTGGCCAAACAGTGCTGATCACACACTAAAGTTGTAGCAGAGATGTGTTTGTACAGCACCAAGTCCCTCCTGTTTCTCATTGCACACCTCCAGTGAATACAGCCAGGGGTGCACAAGAGGCTGGAAGGGGATGCAACCAGGAAGATTACTTGAATTTACTGAAGAGATAAAACATCATGATCAGTGATAGGAGGAGAAAATAAAGGGATTTAGGCAGGTTAGCCATCTTTTTCTCAGAAACTATTTATGGGAGGTGGCAGTAATTATATTTGCATCATTTAAAATTATTTTTGTTCTCTCTTCTATTTGTCCTTCAATTACTAATCCATTTTACCTTTATCCACAGGTTTTCTTGCTTTTCCTCTTCCTTTCCTCTGCCCCCATCCCACTGGGCAGGAGGAGGAGGAGGGAAAGAGTAGCTGTGTGGTACTTAGCCATCTACTAGGATTAACCCACAGCAACAGATTTATTAAAAATAAATTTATTTTGCAACTAGTGAAATCGTCAAAATTATTATGCTCTCTGGATTAACCAAAGTGACACATCTAAATTCTTCTTTGTTTTCTGTGAAGTTGAGGTCTACGAATGATTATTATCCATTGAGTTTTCTTCTTTTTTTTTTTTTAATTTCTTTTAAACCCTCTAATAATCGAATTTTTGAGAGAAACTCATAGAATAGTTAGGGCTAGAAAAGACCTTAATGATCACCTTGTTCCAGCTTCTCTCATTTCTGCCTTCTCCCATAAAGACTGTGAAAGAAGTGCACAAAACAGTTCTGGCATTTTTTTCAAGAAAATACAGGTGTGCAACAAGTAAGGTAAAGACTAGTCATGTGTGGACCAGACCCACAGTCCACATTCACTATTGTGTTTTATGCATGCATTTTTTGAAAGTTCATGTTCATATGAATGTTTAAGTACTAAATATATTGCCATAATACATATGTTGCACACTGTAATCCCCCCACATAGTCATGGAGAAAGCACTCTGGAAATATACAGCTTTAAATTTTCAAAACACTGCCTGAACCACACTTTGTTGTCAGCAAATTTGTCTGAATCCAGCATCTTTGGCGTTGCAAATCTTTGATTGTACAGATGCAAGGATTACTTGAGCACTCTGAATGTAAGTCTTCTTCAAACATTGACTCTGGCTTCAAGTGTTCAAATCTACACCAGTTTTCTACCATAAATCTGGTCAGACTATCAGGAAAATAATTTAGGTAAATATAGTTGTCCCTAAACGTTCCTAGTCATAGTCGTAGTGAAATGGGTTGTGCCCACAGACCCTACAGAAACTACCCCTGCAGATTTGTACTGTTTGTACTTAAACAAAATGGCTTTTAGGAGAGTTTGAGTGAAGGCTTTATAAATCAAACCTCATTATTCACTATTTTCAATTGAATTTTCAGTGAATTTTTGCTTTTTTGTTTTAATCCCTCTAAAACTACTAATCTCTGAAAGAAACTTCAATTTTTTTTTTATTTTTATTTTTTTTTTTTACCACTTTGGAGAGTTTGTTTTTTTTTTTTAATAAGAAATGGTGCCAGCACATTTAGACACAAATCTTTTTAAACTAGGTTAGACAGGGTAAAGTAAATGCAAGAATGAAGCAGTGTGAATATTTAATACCACATTTTCTCAGCACTTCCCATTCCCCATGTCTACTCTCTGGGATGTTTGTGTAATCCAGTTGTGAAACAAGGTTTTGGGCTTTGAAGTGTGAAGCCTTAAAAACTTGGAAGATACTGGAGAAGTAACGAAGTCCATTTGCTGTGAGGTAATAGACTAGATTTGTATGACCAAAGCATCGTGACTCATTAAGACCAGTTGTTTGCTTTTTCTACTGTCATTCACATCTCACATGATGTCACTAAGTTTTATCTGGTTAAAAGGGAAGCTTAAAGATTATTCAGCAGTTAGATTCTCTTGGCTAGCATTTCCAAAATCAATCCAAAATCATTGCTTTTTTCTGACATTAAAATGATATTATAGTTAGGGTTTGCGTTTAAAATAAATTTCAGACCATGTGTCAAAATATAAGAGGGTAAACATGAGTAAAAATCTCTTCAGAATTTCTCTCTATAATTAGTAAGACATATGTAAACTTAGAAACTTCATGTTGATTCTAGAAAACAACATGAAAGTCGGTTCAAAGGAAAACCCCTTGTTTTAGCATACACACCTTAAAATATTTAGTATTTTTTATTTCATTATAGATAATTTTCACATTGCATAATACAACACTTGTTTTCAGTAATTATATTTTGGTTTTGTTGTTGTTGTTGCTGTTGTTGTTGTTGTTGTTGTTGTTGTTGTTGTTGTGGGTTTTTTTTTAATATTCCAGACTCTCCTCCTGAGAGGTTTTCAGTCACAGTTTTTTTGAGGGCTTGATTTTCCCATGCACACCAAAGACTTACTCAAGAGGGTATTTTCCATTCAGCACTACCTACAGTTAACGTTCCAAAACTCAACATGGACTCAAGAATTTAGGATTTAGCAGACCTAAAATCTTCCAATAATACAGTGCACGCACACTAACTTATTTTTGTGTTTCCAGGAGTAGGTACAAAAGGATTGTACCTCCACACTTTACAGGAGTAGAACAAAGTAATAGGCTCCCACAAATATCTCTCAGGAGAGGGAAGATAATGTAGTTACACAAGCACAGAGCCTGAATTGTAAGTTTACTTACAGTTTTGTAAGGTTCTTTTAGAAATTGAACTCCACAGTGTATTACATGGTGTTTTGTGTCACACAGCTGTCATAAAATACTTAATTTGGTGAACAGGCAGGTTAAGAAGAATCCCTAATATCCCAGAAAATAAGTATTATTTCTGTTATCAACATTCCCTAGAAGTGGGACCTAGTCCTTTTTATACTCACTCCAGATAAAGAGGCAGCCTTACATTTGTTTTTGCTGAAAGGCTGACATCGGCTTTAATTTTTTTTTATGTAGAATACTCAACCTAAAATACATTTTCCAATGTGAAAGAAACAATTCAAAATTAAATTAAAATGAGAGTAAAATATGTATCTGACTTTGTTCTAGCCGTGTGGTACAATTTTGGAAGAACAAAGTTGAAGGTCTTCATCCCTCATCCAAGAATTTTATACGCTTTTTCTCCACTAAGCATTACATATCATACAATCACAATCTGAGAACATGTACCTATAATTCATCCCAGATTTGTTAAATATGACTATCTGTTTCTATAGGTTTAAATGAAACCCTTAACAACTAGTAACTCACCCAAAGCATAGCCCCTATTCAGGTCCCCTCTGAAAGTATAATGACACAGAAATGGTCCCACTGAAAACAGAAGAAGGAAGATAAAGAAACAATAGATAGGCTTGGTTCTAGTAAGATGGGCAGACCTTGGAAATACGGTGTTTTCCATCATTTTAGAAAAGTGTAGCTGTCTGGCACAACCATAGTCTCTTCTTTCTCAGGAAGCCACTTTTGGTAAGTATTTTGAGATGTAGGGTGAGCTACAAAAATGAGCTTCTCCTCTCAACCCAGGCCTAATCAAGAACCAGGCTGATCACAATCACTCTCTAACCTGTTTATTTGAGAAAGCAGATTAGACTTTGACTTATTTTTCTCAACAACCAGCAGTGGCACAATATTTGCCCATCAAATGGCATCAGCTCTGTGAGTAATTATCTTCTTCAGCGGTGTATCTATCCCTGCACCAACTATGTTACAACCATGAACAAAGATGCTTTTAACACCTGTATCATTTCAGCAAGTGAAATTAGCTGAAACTCAGTGCTGGTTGAGTTCTTCCTTCCAACCTTGTACATATCTGCCTCTCCAAGCCAGCTCTGGGCAAAAGTCACTGTGTATTCAGATAAAATCCTTATGTCAGAAATATTAGAGATAAAGCTGACCTATTATGGTAACAGACAGGAGGACTTAAAAAGCAGTAATAGTCAAAGGCAGTTTAAAAAAAGAAGCCAGAGAAGATTTAGACTTCTGGCTATATGTTATCAGTGAAACTACTTTGGGACTCATGATGCCTTTAGCTGAATCTCTGAAGCTGATCCTCTGTCTCACTGGAATTAATGGAAGCCTGGAACCCTCAGCTGTATTTTCAGTCAATGGCATTTCATTTCATATTGGTCAATATTTAACCTTTAATGATTTTTTGACTAGACACGTGCTTGCTGATTCACTGCTTTGGATAAATGCTGGAAACCTCTAGCAGAAACAGTATAATGCTGCTGAGATAATCTTTGTCCTTTGGTTTCCTGTAACCCCTCCCCAGCCTCTGATTCTCTGTAGCGCTTGTGATTTGTAGCCCAGCAATAGTCAAGTCTTCATTTACTTCATGCATATGCACTAAATTAAGCCATTTCCCTCCCATCCATATGGTAGTCTGATATGCACAGATGTTATTACAGAGTTCTGTGCCACATAAAAACCCAGCTGTAATAATAATAAAAAACCAAAACCACCAAACCACCAAACAAACAAACAAACAAAAACCCCAGAGATAAAAAATTCTTTTACTTCTCTTTCAAAAAAGCAAAACAATAGAAAATAAGCCCATAAGCAACTGATTAAACGTTAACAAACCAATGCAACATCTGACATCCACACAGATAAGGGAGAGAATGTGGAAGACAAAAGAAAAGGATTAGTATTGAATTAGTTCAGACAGTGGCAAGAATTAATTTAAAAATGCTAATATTTATGAAATAGCAGTTGACAATAGTTTTTACAGTCCTCTAAAAAATAAGCAAGCTCTTATTTACTAAGGTTTCTTAAAATTCTGGGTTGTAGTATTTTTTAAACTGCAGTGAAGGAGTGAAAATTTCAGAATCTCTGTGTTCTATAGGGCAAAGTAACTAATTGTGAAAAATATCTTTTTTGTAGATCCTTTCAGTATTTTGCAACTAACAATAAGTCTAAAACCATAGCTCCTAAACCTGAGTTCATCTCAGAGGAAGTTATTTTTCTCTTCAGTACTGATTTTAATTTTGTTACATTGATATTATAATCAAATCTTGCAAATCACTGCCTATAGTTCCTGATAGGCTGAAAAATCACACAGCACCTATGCTAGTTTCTCAAAATTTACTCCAGTCATCCACACAATTTGGTGCCTTACTGACAGTAGTGCCAGTAGTTCATGTAGCCTTTTGGTTTGTTTTTCTTTGTTTGCCTGTTTGGTGTTTTCTGTTCTCTTTAGAGACCTAAAATTAGACGTGTTCTTTGCTTTGTAATTGAAATTGTAATTATTGGCTGATTACAACTTCAACTGGCATGTGGCTGCTGGACATCAAGTTGATAAAAGCAAAGGACCTCCTCCTCAGGTATGCGTGTGAAGAATCTTGGGGTTCTTTTTCAGTGACTTACACAATAGCAGGTCTTATTGAATGCGCATTTTGAAGTCACTCCAAGAATCACTAGCACAGTAATCATCAAAAGCAGGTTTAATATAAGCAGGTTGGATCTGGTAAGGTCCAACCAGATAGTTAAAGCACAGAGAGAAATATCACACTAAAATATAAAATCAGCCAACTTAAACCCAAAATTACCACAAAAAATTATCTATGTGGAGGCTGCAGTCAGGGGGAGGGTGAGTAAAGGGTAAGTATAGGAAAGAGTAAGGATAAAAAGAAATAAGGATCATCACCATTCAGTCACAAGGTGGAAACCCACTCTCCCCTGCCAGACATAGCCTAGGATTTTAACCAACAGTTTAGGTCTAAAAGTTTAACAGCACTAAAGCTTAACAGCACTGAATCGATAGCTTAAATTAAATAACAATAGATTCTATGGAATTTTCTGTAACCACAAGAGTAACTCATTTATAGGCCTGACCTTCTTATGAATATGATGCTTTTAAGAATCTCAGAGAGCAACACAGCACATTTTTTGTAGCACATTCCCACTTGCACACACACAGACCTAAAGAGCACATACAAGGTGTACTCCTGTGAAAAATTCCCCTTAGGCTAAGTGAAAGAGTCGTGTTGGATGGCTTTGCACCCTCTCAGTGGGCAAAGGATTGAGCCTTGGGGAGTGTGGGGATATCAGCCACTGTGTCCCAGGAGAGCTCAGAGTCCCACTTAGGACCTCTGCTTACAGGGTCACATGGCTGTAACCATAATAATTTTCCATCCTGCCTGCAATGCAGGTTGGAAAGTTTCTCTGAATGATGGATAAAAATGTCATTCCACTTGTGTTGTTACTCAGGAAAGGAAACTAAGTTTCCAAGGCTTTTGGTTAAAATCCAGGAGCTTGTTAGCCTAAATTGCTGTAGGCAGGCAGTGTTTCTGATAAGCTCAAGAGAAGCTGACCCCAGGTGCTGTTTATCAGGGTCGAGGCCTAATGGCATTTCTGAGATCATAGTGCTGCCCAGGACTGGGAAAGGGAGGATTCACCCCCACACCTATTTATACTACAGTTCCAAAAAACGGAGTGGAGATGCCCCTAGTTGTGTGCGCATCTGTGTACGTGTATATGTGTGTGCGCACCTGCATGTGAGAGACAAGGAACCCTTTGAAATTTGCGTATTTATTAACATCTTTTAAACAGCCAGGATGGAAAGTTTATTCATTCTGTAACTCATATTGATCCTAAAGGCATAGCTCACTGTTTGCCAGCTAATTGCACGTCATTAGTAAATCAATAAAACCACTTTGGTCCTGGTTTGCTTTAATTATGTAAAATGAGCAGCTTTTCCCTGTGATAGCTGAGCTACGGCATCTTAAACTCACATATTTGGGGATCAGTTAAGAAGTCCTAAACAAAAAGGAAATTCAAACTGAGGCAAAAAGTCTAGACTACGTATTTCGGGCACCTACATCATTGGTCTCTAAATAGATACTCTTTTTCTTAGAGATATTTCACTGCCTGCTACTGGAGTACAATGTTCTTGTTGTAAAGTCATAGAAGTCACAATATAAACCAGAAGTTCAATCTTTGTTTTTGGAATTAAAATAAAACTTTTGAATTTAAAAAGGAAGAGTATGGGGTCCTGGTCTTGAAACTGCTACCCTTAATACAATTAAGAAAATTAACCCCCAGAAAAGCCAAAACCAAACCAAAAAAGAACCAAAACAGAAGGAATAAACCTTGCAATTAATGGCTCCTAAAATCAGGATTCTTAAACTTCATAGCACTGTAAGAAATTAGATTTCTGAAACAAAGAATGCATAGAACAAGAGGTGGAGAAGCAAAGTCAGTGTTTGGAGCTGCAGAAGTTCCTACCATGTTCTACTTGATTTTGCACCCCAAGACAAGTATGAACTGTTTCAGCTGAAGCTAAACTAAGAAAAATCAATGGCAAAAAAGTAATGCCTCAATTTTACCCTAATTTTCCCCTGAATAACCGCCTTTTAACTTGTCCCTTAACCACAGGGTAAAATAACCCTTTCTTGTGACAAATCGCTAAATTTTCTAGGATAAAGGTATATGTTAATATGAAGATTAAAAAAAAAAAAAACCAAAACAAAACAAAACCAAAAAACTATTCATCATTTCCTTTAAGGACTCAGATGACATACAGCTGCACTATCATGTAAGTGAGTTCTACTGAATTGTAATCATCTGAGCAATATTCGGCTGACAGTGCACAGTTTCTTTGTTACTATTATGTAGTGTTTGCATAGCGAGAAAGCAATTAACACATTTTGTGTGCCAAAATTTGTATAACCAAGAGGACATTTGCTCCAGAGATACTGTAACATCAGTCAATTAAATCAGTTTGCAACCCTCAGATACAACAGTCTTTGTTTTTTCACTATAACAAAAACACTTGTCACTGGACTCCTTCAGTTTCATAACCTGTGGGTTTAGGTCTGCAAAGATACATGGAACACCTGAACTCCAGAAACAACATTTGCATCTTCAAAGAAGTAATAAAGTCCATGAGTTATTGAGAGGGAGGTATAAACAACCTCACAAGTAAGCTGGGAAAGATTAGTGTTTGGAAAATAAAGGTCTCCAAGATGGAAATATGTTGTAATGTTTCATTATAGAGATCATCAGTGAGAGCAATTTACTGCTGCTAAAGCACACAAACCAAGATAAACACTTGTTTTCTTATTAAATTTTAATATCAATTAATTTAGTAAGTTATCTTTCTACTTTTTTATCACTCTGCTTTAAACAAAGTTTTAGCCCTTAAAACTCATCCATAATTTTAAGGTGTTCTATATGTAAAAATGTGATGCTTGATATAACAGGACCCCGGGTCACTCTTGCAGAATCTATTTCTCCAGAACATTGCTCCTGGAAATCCTCTGCATTAACAAAGAGCGTCACTCCCACAGAAGATGCCAGAAGATGCACAGGCTGGAAAACACAGGGCAAAAGTCCATCATTGTTTCCTTTCCTACTTTTAGCACATGGGCTAGCTGCCTATTATCCTAACAATTGCATCTCAGAAGCACTCCATAATCCAAACGCTGAGAGGAATATAGAAAGTATTCCTGTGACTTGGTACCATTTGTGAGAAGGCAACCAGGAAGATGAACAGAGGAGCAAAGATCTGATATTCTCTGATTCCTTCTTGAAATAACTGGCTGAGGTGGAACTATCCACTGTGTTCACACTGAGAGTAAACTGTCCAAAATCACAAATATTCTGTTCCAGGCACCACCAATAACAGAAAATTATTCACAACTTCAGCATCAGGAAATTAAAAAGCTAATGAAAGCCCACAGTGTGGAGCACAGAAAAACCCAGAGCACCACAGTCTGAAAAGGCCAACAAACAAGTCAAACAATAGTTTAACCCCCTTCCTTCATACTGTGACTTTGAATTGAATAAGAATTCTGACTCAAGTATAGTCAAAGTGATAATTTCTCTATTATACCCAAATACGAATGGGTGAACAAAGTAGGATAGCTTGAATTTTTTCATAAACCCAGCTTCAATATGCAAAAGGAAGAATAAAAAAAGGCTGTCTGGACTAAATTGACTCTCATAAGAATTTACAAAATAGAAAGATTTTTCTGAAATGCAAAATGGTCACCAAGAGACAGAACTTTATCAAATATACACTCTTCTCAGAAAAGAAAATGGATGTCTTCCTAAGGGTAATAGATAAAATAATAATATAAAAGAAACCCCCAAAAAAAACAAACACCAAAACAAAAGCAAAAAACCTAATGCAAAATAGAAAACTCTTTAGCTGAATCAGATGCTTTCCACGCCTTAAAACAACTTCAAAAAAGCAAACATAGCTATATGGTTATCTCTTTCTGATACTTTCAATCTCACTTTCATTTAAATAAAAAACAGAAAATGAACAGTATAAGCCCAGCACTCCAATTTTATTATCAGAGCATTGCAAGATATTTTAAATTTAAATACATATCTTCAATCTCTTCTAAAAATAATACTTTCAATCTTTTGAAAGAAATGTTGAAACTCAGACAAAAGAAATTTAAAAAGACCAGAGGAAAGATAAGAAAATTAATCTGATGGAAGACAGCAAACATAGCCTGGACCAGCCAATGGGATCAGTGAGGTGAAAGACAATCTCATTACAAATCCCTAGACCCCTATAAGGATTTATGTCAGATTTGGACAGGTTTCTTAAATAAGTCATGCCTCAGTTCTCCACTACTTAAATGAGAAACTAAATGCCTTCGTTTCAGGGATTAAAAAAGTTAGGATAATATAATTAATACTGTGGAAGTACTCAGAAGTTACCAAGCTATGCAAGGTATTGCTGCCTTTAAGTATGTCATAGCAGGCCATCAGAATGCAATGCAAACTACCTCCTATGACAACAGGAGAATGTGGAATAATGAACACAGAACTGAGGACAACTCCTATGATGACAAGTACAACTAAATCAGCTAAATAAATAATAAGAAAAAAAGAAGGTAGTATAAATCAGTAAACAAAGTAAGCAGGGATAATTTAGAGATACATTAACATTCTACTATCCACCTCTTCCTCCTCCCTTCCAGCAAAATTGTCTTGAAGCACAGGGACACTGACATTTCCACTCATGAGGCAAATTCATGTATCTCTTGACTACATATGAAAATAAAAGCAAATAGCTGTACTTTATTTATGAGCATAGTACTTTAGGAGTAAAAAGCACTCGGATTTGTCAGACAAATGGCATATCTTCCATAAATCACAGAAAGCAAAGGTAGAATCAGTCTCATATATTGGCTTCTTTGTACCATCCAGTGGTTTAGATCAATACACCTTTCAGTGCAGGTGCAAAACCATCTGTTGGTGAATGATAAGCAATTTAGGGTCTATTTCAAATAGACAACTGGCTAAATAGCCTGAGAAACATAGTAACAGGTAACCTCAAAGTTATCTCTGGAGGAGAGCTTAAGGCATATTGCATATATGTCCTGACTCTGTTATTTCAGAAACAAAGAACAGGTCAACATATCATTTTCCATCTGACTTCTAAGATCCCTCTATTGCAGTTTTATTCTATACTAAGCTGGTGAAACTTAGTATTACGAGAAAAAAAATTATATTACAGATGCCTTACACACATCACTTTGCATAGGCAGTTTAAAACAATATCTCAGAAGTATTGACCTGGAGAAGATACCTGGAGAAGATGATAAAAATTAAGAGTTATGTTCAAAAAAAAAAAAAAAAAAAAAATCCAGGCTGTTAGTACAATATACTGCAAAGATTAATACAGCCATGGTTTAAGAGTGACTGTCAGATTTCCACATAATACTTTGGCCTAATTTCTAAAGAACTTTATCTGGCCACAGAGAAACTGAGATTTGAGCTGTCTTGAAAATCTGACTCAATATTGTTGCTCTCAGAGAGAGAAACATAAACAGAATTAACTTATTTACAGTCTGAAACAAACTGCAATCAAATGCAAAGTGAGAGATCTATTCATTATGACTGAGCTGTATTCACTTTCATTATATCTGAATTTACCTAATTGCTTGTATAATTCCATTGTTCAAAGATAAGTAGATTTAAAAAGTTGAAATATAAGCATTAAGAAATGCAAAGACTTTAATGCTATAAATAAGAAAAATCCAATAGAGTGCTACGTCAGACCCAGTTTTTCACATCACATTAGAAAATTGCTTTCATCTGTTGTTTAAAAAAAAAAAAAAAAAAAAAGAAGCTGATAAGTTTGTTTCCTCGTGATAGTTAGATAATGGAATAGATGTTGAGTTTTCTTCAATTTTCATTTTTATACTCAATAAAGTATTTCCTTAACAATGTGCCTGTACCAGAGGAAATGAATGGCACACCAGGATACCACTCAGGTTTTTTGCTACCTGAAGAACCACTCCCTTAACAAACTCCGGATACAGTCTCAAGAAATGATTGAGGACAGTGCTTCTTTATTTGTTTTTTGTGGAAGAGTCAATTGACTTGTAAAGATAGCAGGCCTGAAGAAAATAAAGGTACAACACAAACTTGCTATTTACACTCCAGAGAGTTTTAAAGAATTTAACATATCTCATGTTGTTATTTTATGCAGAAGTAGGAGTAGATGAAGTGTCAGTAGAAGAAGGGGCTCAGCTGACAAAGTGGCAGCTTGAATAGAAATACAAAGAAAGATTTAGAGGTTACTAATATTCTGTTGGTTTTAGTGAATTCATTTGGATTTTTGATGGATTTCATGTCCATTTTAGGGCCTATTTTTCACAGATAGCAAATCTGGCCTCAGCTCTAACTCTGAATACAGCCTGTTCTGGCTGTTAACTATCTAGCCTATTCTGCTGCTAAAGAGAGTGAGAGCAAAGACACAAGTGAGTAGTCTTTTCAAGGTTTAATTCAAGCCCTTTGTCACAGCTGCACTAATTAACTGCAGAAACAGACACAAAGAAGTAGAAAGACAAATTTGGTGGTATGGAACCTAAACACAAGTCTAAGTTTTCTCTGTTTTTTTCCTCTGGGCTGTGTTTGTCTGTTTCTCCTCTGCTGTCTCTTGTTGGATAGTCCAAAGGGATTTTTCAGTCCAGCTCTCAGTCTAGGAACAGTCACATTAACTTGTCAGCAAGTTTCCACAGATTCCTCCAGCAGTAGGTTTTAAATACACAGACCCCATGAGTTACTGCCACTGAATAGAACTGCACTTCTTTTAGGCTGATCTCTACTTGAAAGAATTGTTTCAACTCTGGGAATTTTTTTTTCCTCTTTGAAAAAATAGCACCCACCAAATATATTTTAATATTTTAAATTTTTCCTGCAACCTATTATCCACTTATATGTGTTATTATAATCTGGGATGCCTTTGATTTTCTTGCTCATCTCAGACGTAGTGATTCATTATGAATACGTAAGTTTATGTGAGTACATTGCTATGATACATGTAACTGGAGGTGAGTGTTACCAGTCAGAGGCGTCAGGCTTGGCTGTGATCCCTTTTCATTAAACTATTCTGGTTTTTGCAGTTTAGAGATTAATGAACTGTAAAGATACATATTGCAGTCTAGTGATTTCTACATTTTTTTTCAAAACATACAATATATGTAATTAAATTCAGAATAATTTCCTACTAATTCCATAGTTTGCAGCTATAACTAGGTTCTAGTCAAGTTAAGCCCTACAGTCTCCATTCACTCTTAAAAATCAGGTTATAATAAACAACCTCATGAAATATGCATAATTGCCTTTATAAACTTAGCTCCTTGTTAGAGAGAACTGTAGCCTCAGACAAAGCATGCACTTGCCTGTACTCTTAATCCAAACTACATTTCAAATTCTTTAAAGAATAAGTGTGACAAATGTAGCAAGAGCTAATAAAACCTCTTTGTCACACAAACTGATTTGAAACCTTTTCCTGATATCTACTGTGTCCTAAGGTATCTCTACAGAATAACATAATTAACAGAAATTAACAAATTACATTGATTTCTTCTTAAAAGCTTATGCACTTGTATTAGCAGAAATTCTATAAATAGGTTCTCCCTCATATCCTGTCTCTTTCACAAGTTGATTAACTTACTCTCTTTTTCTCTACACAGAACCCTCACCTGAATTTCTGAGGGTTTTTTTTTTTCATTTCTGATTCTCACAGTACCAGAAGTATCCTTTTCCTCCACTACTGAAAGTTAAAATATTATTTTTAAAACTTGCTAACACAATAAATTGAGTTTTAACATTGCAAAAGGCCAGACTTCCTGGAATTGAAGCTTTTTGGTTTTGCCTTTTACTTTCCAGGAAGGCAAATCATTACACTGCGTCAACATCCAGTGCATTTGCAGAACCCTTTCTCTCTCACATTAGTGATATTCTCCCCTAATTGAAGACACAAAAGCTCAGTGCTGGAAATGTCTACAAAGAAAACTCCCATAGAGGGGAACTGGAGAGACAGATACTGTCATGACAGGTCTCCAGGGGTTGGACTTGATGACTCTTGTGGGTCCCTTCCAACTCAGCTTATTCTATAATTATGTATTTCGGTGACACTGGGAGAGGTTTGGTTTGGATATCAAGCAAAAATTTTTCACCCAAAGGGTGTTTGGGCACTGAAGCAAATGACCCAGGGTAGTGGTCACAGCCCCAGGCCTGACAGAGCTCAGGAAAAGTTTGGACAACGCTCTCAAACATATGCAGGATTGTTGGGCTGTTCTGTGCAGGGCCAGGAGTCAGACTCGATGATGCATTGGATCCCTTCCAACGCAGCATACTCTGTGATTCTATGATATATGCCACTGCTGGGGGCAGGCATTGGGCTGTGCTGGGTCCCAGGGGAGTCTGGGCTGTCCTTGCCAGGACTGGGCTCCCCAGGGGCCCCATGGCCAAGTGCCCATTCCTCACCGTGTCTGAACTCCAGCCCCAGGAAAGCTGCTAGGTAAGGGGCTGGCAGACCTAGGCAGCTACTGCTGGACAAGTAGAGCCTCCAGAAATACTGGGCTTCTGTATGGCAGCAAACCCTCCCTATATCTGGGTTTTTGATGCCTGTTACTGTCATCACCCCAGTCCCACACAGGGCTCTGCCTACAGGGCACAGGGCACAGCTCAACTTACATTAGGTCACCCTGGAGAGTATCCCACTCCCACTGCTCCCTGATGGTAGCCTCCCAACCCAAGTATTTCTCTGCTTTCTCCCTTTTACCCTCTCAGTACGCTGAGAAAACAGTTCAGTGTTCAAAGGCTGTTGCATATTTACAGAGAGTAGGAGGATTTTACAAGTCCCAGCTATGGAACCAAGTTGCTGGGCAGCACTTCCCAAAACAGAGGTGATAGTGGTGGCAAGTCAAGTTGCCAGCCTGGCAGTGTTGCTGTGTATTATTTGGTTTCATATTGCATTTCATTTTTACATTGGGTTTTGTAATGGTTTCTTCTGTACTCCCATGTTCCCCTGGAAAATGTAACATCCCGTTTGTCCCTGCTCATCTCCCACATTGTTTCCTTCCTGGAATGTAATCCAACTCTATTCCACTCCCACCTTATCCGTGATTGGGTAGTGGTTTGTCCCCGTGTTTAGCCCCTTCCCTGGATATAAACAGACGTAATAGGTAGAGAATCCTTTTGGCTCCTGACCCAGGCTGGGGCAGGACCACGGAAGAAAGACTGAATAAAGCCCTGGTTTCACCCTCGGTTCAAGTGCAGACCTTCCTTTGCCATTGACGAGGTCTCTCTCTCTCTGCTAAGGGAAAGGTTCTTGGCCACTCCTAGGTTTGGGGACCCTGAGGAAAAATCCTCCTAACTGTGGTTTGTCTCTCGAGCTAGCCGGACCAAAAATGGAGCTGTGGCTCTGAGAGAGAGACAAGCCACATGGCAGGAACTGAATGGTTTGTGTCAAACTGCAGAGCTGATGAGAGTAATAAAAAAAGTTAAGGTAGTTTTGGGCTTGTTCTGTTATAGAAAGAATGGTGCTTAGATGCATGGAATGAATTTTTCCATTTAGGATAAATGCTTTCCATGTCTAACTCTGCTGGATACAACGAACTGTCAATATTCATTAAGGAAGTGCTTAAAGGAAAGACTGAGGAGGTTAACAGGATAACAGTTCTGTAACTGGACCCTCTTACTATTTAAAGAAACGTAGTTCATGTCAAACTTCATCCCAAAAATTTGTCAGTTCATTTGTCAGTTAAGTAATCTAGTTGTCAAAAGCCCTGAGCAGAAAATGTAGCATAACTGAAACCCTTTAGTGTCCTACTTACAATACTCAATACTCCATTAGGACTCGTGAGAAGTTTGCTGAGATTTCATCAGAGGTGGACTTTTTTACAAGTTTGTTTGTTTGTGGGGTTTTTTTTGTGTTTTGTTTTGTTTTGCCAAAACCTAATCTTTCTAGATCAGATATAGCTATTGTTCTGTGTGCCCTGCTCCCTCTCTGAAGAGGCTGGTTGTTTACTTGATGTTGAACCTTTTCTTTCTAAATGGTAATGAATAATTGCCCTGGAGACAGAGATTATTCAAGAAAAGGAATTTAGAACAGAAAATGTAATGAGAGTCTGCAACGTCCCGCGATGTTTGTAAAAGATGTTCTATAGCTAATTCTCTAAGCAAACCTCTCAGTTTATAAATTTAGAACATTTCCATTTCCTCAAAATGTGCATACTCCAATTTCTTTGGAGAGCATGCTATTACTATAACATGTATTCTATGTGAGATTTTAATTGAAAATGTAATAGAAATTTTAATATTCTGAATGCATAAAAATCTCAACATTAAAATGCGATCAGTGACACTTACAAGCCTCTGGCCAAAATGCTGTAGTCACATCCCTTCCTATCTTTCTTTCCCTCAATTTCTTTTCTCTCTCTTACAATGTAGTGTAAAGATAAGCTAATATTAATTTACAATGGAACATTTCTGTATTAGAGATAATTTGCAGGCCCTGATTTGCGTTCACATCTTCTTGCACTTTATGCCAATGGCCTTTATGGATTGTAGCTACATTGGAAAATTCATGCAGTACAAAAGTGAGAGATTTCTAGCACATTAAAACTAGAGTGATTCCTCTTGCTCTATTTGTAGGTCAAAGGGAAGTGACATACAGTTAAATTGGAGTCAGACAGAGGGCAGTCAGAAACTACTACAAAATTTTGCTATGGGAGGTGAAACATATTCTTTATCATTAATTAATTCTTTTCAAGCCCATCCTACTCCATACTTAACAGTATGCACACCAAAAATAATTTGTGCTTAATTATGTCTGTCATCTTTCCTTGGGTCAACTAATTTTTAATTGTACCCTTAACATTTCCAGTAATTCTATTGCACCCTCCTTTTCTCAGACTTTGTACATTATAGCTTTTCTCCTTGTAAAAGTTTAAAAGTTCAGCAACAATTTCGTGCTGAACTACTTTAATTATTACCTTATGTCCCTTGGTTTTATGAGATATTGACTTTCAATCAGAGGTTCAGTTATAATATGATTCTATAACGTATTCTGAAGTAGGAAAAAAAGGTTAAAGTAAGATCCTTTTCTAAGAATTTAAAAAAAAAAATCATTTATATTCACGGATGTGCATGTTCCTATTTTCCACCTTAAATAGAAGATATTTTTCTATTCACTGGTGAAAGAATGTCAATGTTAGAGACAAAATTAAGGTGAGAAAGGTAGGTATTGGTCTCTTCACCAAAGTAACGGGTGATAGGAAAAAAGGCCTCAAGTTGCACCACAGAAGGTTTAGGTTGACTATTAGGAAAAAATTGCTCTACCAAAAGGTTTGTCAAGGATCGTAACAGGCTGTCCAGGGAAGAGGTAGAGATGTCATTCCTTGAGGCATTTAAAGACAGGTAGATGTGGCACTGAAGGACATGATTTAGTGATTGTCTTGTTAGTCCTCTGCTAATAGGTGGTCTTGATGATCTTAAGAAGTCTTTTTCCATTTAAATAATTTGTGATACTGTTCTGTGGTTCTCTGAACCAGTCAATAAAAGGGCAAAGCACAAGCAGTAGAGAAAAAAAGTCTTATCAGAAGGAAAGATGTCGGCAGGATGTTAAAACCTGAATGCTTTTGGGTGCTGGTTGATTTCACTCTACTAAATAAGGTCTTGAAGGTTCAACTGTGTCATTTCAAGTTGCTGACATGCCAGATTGTCTTCTCTGTTTCTGGTCAGAGACTACGGTCCATCACCCAGCTGTGCCTGGTCCACTTCATGATTAACCTTAAAAGCTTTTGGCACTACTGGGATCTCTGGGGAGAACACAGTACAAGACTGAAGAGGTCAGAAATGCAGTAAACTATGAGATAGGTGGACATCTCTACTATGGAAACCAGTTCTCTCCTGCTGGTCTGCTCCTGCCACAAGATTTCTGCAACAAATTTTGCACTTTCTCATGATCCTCTAACTGACTTAAGGCTTGGCTTTCATATTTTGCTTCTCCAAATGCATCTTTTGCTGTTTAGTGAGGAGAAAAGCTGCAGAGCTTGTCAATCATCGACACTGTGATGAATAAAAGGCACAGTTTCATTAATTTTACACATTTGTTTTATGTCCGTCATATACCATGGAGTGGGATGTGAGTATTTGCCAGATTAACCCAGATCCATTCCTACTACCAAAAAATATTTAGATGGAAAATAAGACAAATTCAGTCTGGTAAAATTCAAAATCAAATAACGAATTAGCAGATTGATGTTGCATATAGTTAAAGCCTTATAAAATAAGGGCCTTGTTACGCCTGTAAAATCATGACTCAGACCTGCTACTTGGGGTAAGTAGAAAAGAACTATGAGAAGGTGACTCAGCTGGAATAGGGGTAGAGAGGCATGAGAGACGTGCTGTGTGACTGCCACACTTCCACATTGTGGTGTATGGTGGTTGGTTGTGCCTTAAAACTGTGTAGCTGATAATGGGCTAACTGCTTAAAAAGACCTGGGTTTTGCAATAAAGCTGCTCTCCTTTGCACCTGCCTAGGGACTCTGTATTGCTTTGCTTTGTACAGATTTAGAATAAAATACAAAATATAGAATTATAATATTTGCCTTTTTTAAGTGATTTCCAGCGTACCTTCTGCATTTAACGGAGTTAATAACTGACAAGGAGAGTTCTATATTCTTAGACCTGCATGCCATTTTTTTCAGAGAAGTGACTTCCTCTGTAGTACAATCCCTAAATGGGAATCTCTGATTTGGAGAAACTTATGAACTCCTTAATACAGTAAGAATACTACTGTGCATGAAGCACCCTGGGGACTTCCTATAACTTAGAGCATTCATAATTTCTTTTAATTAGACTACTAACTTATGTTCCTTTTATGAATGTAAAGCTGTCTACCATGGCATAGGTTTTGCAGAGCAGAGAGGTTTCTAAAATGCCATCTAAATCTTCAGAGGGCAAATAGTTAGCACCCAACTAATTAGACATTCAGACATAAAAATGAGCTTCTTTTTGATAAATGTGCTGCTGAGTAAAAATTGTGTCATATCTGACCTCATCCAAGTTCAAGGCTTATTTCCTTCTTATTTAAATTTAGAACGAGCTACACAAAAAATTCAAAGGTAAGTGGAAAGATGAGGTTTTGTTTCCTGGTGGTTGACTGACTGCATCAGATAATCAGACAAACCTGTTCAGAATGGGAACCAGCACTGTGGTCTGTGGTGTTGGAAGACTTCTCTCACAATTGGCAGGTCTCAAATGAAACGCTGGAAAAATATTTTTTGAGGGATGACCATCACTGAGCTAAATCAAAGCACAGGCAAGCCCTAAAGAGGTTTTACCAAGTAGCTGGGTGGTAGCTTTGCCAGTGATTACAGCTCTGGACCTACCTCGAGCAGAGGTGGCTTACCAGTTAACGGATGTCAGTGTCCTGGAGGGTGTGGAATGTCTAGGAGATTAATTGAATCCAGAGCTTTGTAATCAAACTCACTTTCTCTTCAGTTGTTATCAGCACCACTGCAAGGCCTGGTTGCTTTTTCCACTGTGATACCTACTGACTGCTCTTTCAAAAACAAAATATGATGATGCAAAGCTCTAGATTGTAGATAACGTTAGAACTCTAATATTATAGATGTATCATCTGTACTTCAGGTTAGGAACAAACCTGTGTGATGCAGGTGATCACACAGATCAGATTGTAATCAGCAAATATTTGATACAATTCTGAGGATTTTTAAATTTATTTTACAAACCCCATAATTTCCTCACCAGATAGGGAAGGCATGTGCACTAAGGGACAAGTTAAAGAACATAAATTCCTGAGAACAGTTTTTACTATAGGAGATCAAACCATGGGTCAGTTGGAAGTGGTGTTCTCATAGGCTTCATAAAGTGCCTTGTTAAGGTGCAATTTTTCCATAAGTTGCTTAAGCACATTTATGGTTATTGATGAAATCATACACTTTTTGACAGTAACAAAATAGGGAATACATTTTCCCTTTGACCAGAATCAAACTTAAAATGTTAGTCCAACACATACTCCACCCTGAGGTCCCTGGTTTATTGTAGAAGAAACACGTATGTCAGGCTTCATTGATATTTATAGTTCTGCAGATTATTCTAGATGACATTAATATAATATTCAATGGCTTTGGTAGGATGAGATCCATAATTGTAACAAGGTGTTAAAAAACATGACCAGTTTAAATCCACAAGGAACCTGATGGAATGTAAAACAACTGAGGAGATATAGTTCTGAGCTGTATATATCTCGCTATAAAGAGATATCTCATATTATAACTTCACATCTCTGAGGAGTACCTACATATATGCTTGTTAATTTATTCTGGTGGAAGAAATTTTATTTTCCTATTATTTAACATTTTCGGAAGGTTAAAATGGCAGAATTGGAGTAAAATGGAAAATAATGGTCCCAGTTACACTTTCCTGCCTTGACAGGAAGGGATAGCAAATGGTAGTAAGGTCTAAAAGACCACTGTAAGTGAAAGGAAATATGGAAATAAAGTAAATTATTCTTTTATTTTTATTTGTTGCTAGGTAGTATGCAAGCTCGAAAATTATTAAGGAAAATATTAGCAAGATATTTTTCATTAAAGACATAATATTGAAGTCAGCTGCTGGAAACAGAGAAGCAAACCGTGTGTGGGAGAAAGCAGATGTGCTCCCTCTCTGCAATGTAGGCTGAGAGAGCTGTAAAAGGGTCTGTAGTCTTTGCAAACATGGCCAAGAGGTCACAAGCACACAAGATGGAATTTAGGAAGAGGCCCTTTTCTGTTAAGTATAACTGGCAGATGTTGTAGAGGAAATAATGTGACATACAAGAAGGTAAGGAGGACAGCGAGCTTGGGGAACAGTTCTGCAACTATTCAGCCATTGCCCTGGCAGTGCAACAGAGAAAAATGCACAGTTGTTGACAATAAAATAGAAGTAATTGCATAATAGGGACAAAACAGACAAAATACAGATCAATTTATTTAATATACACAAAATATAATTGAAATTTCTGGCAAAGGAATTAAATCAACAACCTTCCAAAATGGAAAAGAAGGTTAGAGTTATATTAGTATAATATTTGCAAACAGTACTGCACCACACCCACAAATACTGATTACAAAAAATGGAAAAATGTGAATGTTTGGTTAAAACTCCCAGCAAACACATAAAATTGTATGTAGGATGTATATGACAATGCATTCAGGTCTCTACAGGCAATCACATCAGCCAAGAAAGGATCAGATGAGAATTTACAAAAATAGTGTTACATTCATGCACACAATTAATTACTTGTCAAAAATGTGACACGAGTGAAAGCAAAGGCTGACAGACAAGCACCAAATCAATATCTTTCAAACCACCTGTGGAAAAAAGACAAGTATGATTAAATGTAGTGCTCTTGCATGCTACATGGCCAAAATTTAATTTTTTATCTAAAGATGAAAAGATGAAAGTTCAGAAATGCTCTTATGTCCTTTTAGGTCTCAATTCTCCAGCTTCTTTTCTTCTCTACATCTACTTTACTATAAAAGCTCAGTTTACCCTTTTTTTTTTAGCAAGATCATGTTCCAGTCTAGAAAGAAGACCTTACATCAGGCAAGGCACAGAAATGCTGCCTTGAGAAATACTGGCAGAAATACTGGCAGAGAAATGCTGGCAATGCTTTCTTCTTATTAAAAAAAAAGGGTTCTTCCAAACTGAGGTAAACTGAAAATAGATTTTTGATGTTAAGGACAATGTGGAAGATAATGTACAAAACAGGCAAAAGCACAGCATTTTTTGAACGCATTATTTTTTTCAAAATATTCACTCAGCGTTAATTAGAGCTCAAGCTGTTGGCTTCCAATCTAGAGTTCAGACTCTTTCTCTCCCTTTGCCACCCACCGCGGCCTGTTATTTCCATTATAAACACCCATAAATCTCACCAAGTCTAATGGGCTTATTGCAGTCCTACATATGCATCAAGGGGAGGATAAATGCCTCTACTTGTGCCTGTAGATACCCATAATTGTTTAGTAACATAATGAGATAATGTTTCTAAAACAGCAAAAATCAGTGGGTGTTTTTCTACAGCCTTTAACATGATTTAGAGAGCTTTTCAGATGAAATCATTCTAGATTTCAATTGTGGTTACTAGTTTATAAAGGGAAAGTAAAGGCAAACTTCCACCTGAAGACAGAACAGGCAGGGAATAATGGAGAGCATATAAGAACTTTCTCCCCATTACGCTGAAGAACCACAAAAAAAAAAACGCTCTGTCACCAATAAAGTGAACACATAAATGGATCAGTGAATTTGAAGATTAAAAGGTACAGAAAAGGATGATCCAGAGAAGATTTTTTTTTTCCTTCATGAAAAATGAACAAAAGTACTTGTTTCATTAGATTAGAAAAGTGAAGGATGAGGAGGAATAGGATTGCTGTCTTTAGAACACAACAAGGAAATGAACACAAGGGAGAGAAAAAACCCATTTGAGCTAAAGGAGTACTTTGGCACAAGAACAAATATACATAAGCTGAACATGAATAAATTTAGATTTAATTTAGAAATGGGCTCTGAGACTTCCTGCCTATCAGATTTGGAAAAGAACTTTCATTGAAAATAATACAGACAAAAAGACCTTGAATACTTATAAGAAAAATGAGTAAGTTTTTAAGAGTTGAATAGCATAGTGCTGCAAGAGATTGATTTCAAAACCTAGATGCTTCTTCCCCAGCTTGTGTTCTTGTTTCTTCTGCTTTTTCTACTCACTGTGGAGACCTCACAAAATGGACATATAAACCCAGAAAGCAAAATACTTCCCAAACAACTAGGACTTAGTGAGACACACCTAGTTATGAGGGATAGTGGCACCACATTTGCTATAAAAGTGCTATGAATTAATAACATATCAACTTGACCTGAATATAATACTGAGAGAAAGAAAGAAAGAAGAAAGAAAGAAAGAAAAAAAAAAAAAAAAAAAAAAAAAAAAACCCAAAAAACAAAAACCAAAACCAAAACCAAACCAAACCAACCAACCAACCAACCAAACAAACAAACAAACAAAAAACAACCACCACCCACATAAATTGTGTATATCTTGGTAATTCTCTTAGTAACAATTGGCAGTATCTCATTCTCAGGCCATGACAAACATTGTCCTGCTAACTGAAAAAATTACTTTCAGGGTCAGTAGGATCTGGCCCAGTGCTTACTAAAACAGCAAGTGCATCTCTTAATACATTTAAAAGCAGATCAAAAGAAGTAGGGCATTTTGTTGGCAGTAGTTCCACTTACTGGATGTCATCAAATTGCTGATATTTACCATTTAAAAGACATGAAAATAATGATAAGAGTTAAGTGTTCTCTAAGTACTTAGTGTTAGCTTTATGCTATAGCTGCTTGAAAAGACACAAATACCATTAAAACCCACCAACCGAACCTTTATAAATTACTGCTAAGTGTAGAAGTTAATTGACTTTGCATTTTCAGCAAGCTCTTTGCCAAGTAATTATTATTTATCTAACAATGGTTTCAATGCAAATTTATGATGCATATTTGCTATTAATCTGAAGTTGTTGCAAAATACAAACAACAATTACTTTCTGAAATTACCACAGAAAACAGAGAGAAAATAGTTTTGTCACTGGTTTACACATTTAATTTATAAAAAGAGAAACAAACAAACAACCCTAAATATTACTGTTTCTCAGCCTTCAGTGCCAAATTGCTATGTTGAAAAATAATGAAGCCAAGGCAAAGAAAAAAACATTTATTTGTGTACCTTGCCACCAAAGCAGATTCATCAAGGATCCGTATGTGCTACAGTATCTTAGTTTTCCCTCATGCTTCTCAGCAATAATCCTGGGAAAGCTGCCATATCTCAGAGTGTTGTACTTCCTAGACAAGGGGATCAGCAGACCATGGAACATCAAACCTTATTTAGAGGAGACAAATACATTTAGAATATTAATTGTCTCTCTATAGAGGGGAACATTCGGGGGAAAGATTTAAAATACTATTGGGAATGATTGTTTCATATAACGGATTTTTTTCCTGGGAGACTACACTCCATAACCAGCACTTATCTCATTGGGTATAATCTTTCAACAGCATTGAAGCTGTTATATAGAGATGTAGCTCTTTGTCTCCACCCTTTGAGCTACTCCAGCTTTACAAATTACACTGATCCCCACCAAACTCAGCTGTGATACATACTAGCCAGGAATGAAATTCCAGTCAGAATTTAGATGGGGAGGGAATAATGACTTGGGACCAAAATTAATGGTAAGGAGAGAAAGCTCGTCCTTAAAACAATGGTGTAGGTAAATAACTTCAATATATTGTAAAGGTAAGAAGACACATTCCGTAACATTTTTAGCAGATCAGTGACCTAAACAGAAATCCTTAGAGTTCGTTTTGGTCGAACCTACAATACGGGAGCAGGAGGGTCAATGTTTGAACTCACACTGCTGTAAATACAACCACAGGGA
Organism: Hirundo rustica; assembly: GCF_015227805.2. NCBI lineage: Eukaryota > Metazoa > Chordata > Aves > Passeriformes > Hirundinidae > Hirundo > Hirundo rustica. The sequence continues at coordinate 10,435,033 of NC_053451.1, read as the reverse complement.
CTCAAAGGCAATACCCAGATTCACCTCGGTACTGTGGGAGCATCCCTCTGGGGGCTGTGTTCCTACACACTTGAGGCTGGTGCACATACCTGCTCATGCTGGCAGGAGCAGACGCACACTGACCCATTCACCTGCATGATTCTCTTTCAGCCAGGCCAGGAACTCTGCCTTAAGAAAATTCAGGGAATTACCCCAGTGAAAAGCTTTTCTTCATTATTTATTTATTCATTTTCTGCTTAGATATCAGCTGTCTCCCTTCTCAGTGCACCTGCTCTGACCTCACTATAGATACACCAGACACTACAAATCTTCTTGGATAACATAAGTGAAAATTCCATCTTGCTGTTTCTTGGAATTATTAAACAACTTATTTTGCCACTTAAAAGACTTTGTTACATTTGAAAAATTTCTAACTTACCTTAGCTATTACATGCAAAAGAAAATTAAAAAAAAAAATCTATCTTATTATCTCATTTCTGTCAGCCTCTTTGCAATTCCAATTTGTCTGATCAAATAACTACCTTTTCAATGGGCTGTAGTACCCTAAGTGATACCTTCATGTTACCTAGTCAGCAAAAAGACAGATTAATTTTACAATGCAGCAATCATCTCTAAAACAATATCTGAAAAGTTAAATTCTTGAGGGATGGATAACTCAAGATACATAGCAAAATCTAACCCAGGGATTTCAGTGTACTAGGTAAATCTATTGAAGAAGGGAAAAAAAGGCTGCATAAAGTCTTGAATAGTCATATTTCTATCAATATATCCATAATGTAATATTTATTAGTGGCACAATTCATGTCTGACATTACATCATTGAAGTAGCTTTGAATTTGACTTTTATATACAAATATACAGTTATACGCAATTGTACACAAACCAGTGAATTCACCACTCCATGCAAAATAATAAGCACATAGACTAGGTGTGCAAACTGAAACATTTTTGTGAGATAAACGCATTCAGCCACAGGAAACTAAAACTCCCTGTTTGGGGGCATTCCTAGTGCTTCACTCTTTGGTATGAGAAGATACATTCTACCAGCATCGGTCGCACTGCTTTGCCAGATGAAATCCAACCATTCTCTGAAAAAAAAAACCCCAAGTAGAACACAGAGCATGGCATGCAAGATAATAATGTAGTATGTGAATTCTTTGAGAGTTTTAGCTGGCATTGGAGACAAGATATTGATTAAACTTCTGTTTTCTCCCTGAAACAACAACAGGACATATCTCAGTATTGGTAATTCATTAACATTTCTGATGAGTTGGCTAATTGAACAACAAGAGGGGACAAGAGGAGGCTTCCCTCACTTTCTCTTGCATCTATACATGCAGGGCTGGATGCAGGCTGTGAAAATTCTGTTTTAAATAACGCTTCCACAAGCTGGAAATATTTTTTCTCTTCTTGGCTTTACATAATGTGAAGTATTTAATAACTTCATCCTGGAAAAATGTTGCTCTCATCTGGAAACCTTCAGACAAGTGTGCTTTGGTTCCTCAGCCAAACTCACTGCGTGAAAAGCTTGGAAGAGAAGTTTGTTTTCTTCTACAAGTTTATTTGTTTTTATTTCCTGAATAGCAAATACATAGTACTAACAAGGAGTGCTGGACAATCTCCCTGGCATTAATATATGTAGTGCCTATTCACCTGCATGTTAACTAAAATATTGAGTCCAGGTTAACTTCTACTTTGCAGACCCTGGATGTATTTAAACAATGTGAAAGGAATTCTGATGTACACTATGGCCCATTAGAGGCTGTAGGTGTTATAAATCATATCATATGAAAAAACCTCAATATTTTTCACTGTTACAAGGACTAAAAGATGAATGTAAATCTTCCTTCTGCACTGAAATTAGGTTTTTTTTGGTCATAAAATATTATGTGAGTTATTTTAGAAAAATAATGGTATTAGATATAAATATACACAGTAATTTAAGCATTGTCTAAATCCCTATAAGCTTAAAAAAATCAGCAATACGCTCACAGTACTGGGATTTGACTTGGCCAGTGCTGTAACTAGGACTAATTTTTAATCATAACATAATTGATGCCATGTTTCTGGGGTGATTTAATTCAATGTCAGCATTATAGAGAGAGATGATTTGAACATCAAATTTTTTCAGGCTGCTCTTAGGAAGGTCTGAAAGACTGAGGACAAAAAAGAATGAGATCATCTGAACATATGTTTGCATTCTGTTTAGGGGGGGTCTTGCACCATTTCTAAAATATTTGAATAGAGAGCACAATGGTGTAAGGCAGAAGCAGAATGCTGAGCTAATATTTTGAATAACCCACTGACTTTTCTGTCAGTGTTTCAGCTTAACTCCCCTGAAGCACAGGCCAGGTTTCTGATTTGTTAATAGCAGAATTAAACCACAGGGATACTGTTTGTAAAACAGGTGTTCAGATGTCCTTCTAAACTCCCAGAAAGAGGGTACCATTCAATTTCTTAGAAATTACATAGTTCCAGTGCATAGCTGCTGTTGAAGCAAACTCTGTAGTGCACAAGTATAAATAGTGTATTTCTCCTGAGCTTGTGATGAGCTGATTGATCATCAGCAGTTTGTGAAACAGAAATCTCTGGACTGTACCCAAAGAAAGCCAAATCCTGTGCCTTGCTTCTAGCAGCAATTTTTTTATTACTATTTTTCCTGAAGATATTATTTGGCAAATCCACAAATCTAAAATTAAATCTTATTTTTGCAAGTAGACCTACTTAATGCTAAAATAAGCTGAAATTATGTTAGGTGATTATCCCTGGGTTTGTTTGGTTTTTTTGTATGCCTGTGAAATGCAGCACTGGTTTAATACATTGCCATTCCTTCATTCTCAGGATGTGGTAAATAGTGATGGGCCAGCTGGCTTACCCTCAGTGAAAAATTTCTGTACAGATTCAGAACTAAGGCCCATTTTAACAGCTCCCATACTGCTTCTACCAGTTTTAGAGGTTTCCACCAAGTCTTTCTCACCAGGATACCCTTCCGCATGCTCTACACATCTTTGCAAAAGATGTACACATTTGCAAAAAATTGGACCAATATCTAGACCCAGATACTCCTGGCTCCTGGTTTAGCACATCATCTCTCACATCAGGTTTTCCTGGAGTAAACACCTATGTCTGAGGGGAGCTATGGCAGATAGCCATAAACTCCTCTAAAGGAATAATGAGAAATGAGGACTGTGTGTCTTATAAAGCTCAGCATGATAACTCTGGGCAGATCTCATGTACTCCAAAAAAAAGTCATCCTCACCCCATGTTTCTTTTCTTTTTGGGCCAGAGGCATTAAATGGAGAAATGTAACTCGTACATATTTTTCTGACAGGGAAAGTTTGTGAAGAGCTTGTATTATGGTCCAAAACCCTATAAATCATATTAACACTGAGACTGACATATGGCATAAGGCATTTATATTTATGTGTTGGCTTCTTTTTCTTTAGAGATGTTTATTGTTAACTGAAACCCAACTAGAAAAGGTACTATTCCTTTTGGGATGATATCTACTAGTTCCAGAAAAATATGACTGCAACATGCAGGATGTGTGTTTCAATATGTTTTATGTTGTCATGGTATGCTTTTATATCTGCATGTATATATATATGTGTGTGTATATATATATTTATATTTATTTATTTATGAAAGGAGAAAACCATATAGGGTTTCCAAGAAACCCTCTTCTTTTTTTGACTTTTTTCCCTCTGAAAAAAATCTAAGGGCAGAGAAACATGGCCAGGATTTAATCAAATTTGGGACCTGCAGGAGGAATGAATGCAGGAAAACTAAAACCTTAAGAACCATTGTGATTACAGGAGGTTGGAAGTGTGAGTGCCCTTGATGAGCTCAGCTATCGTGATGCTACATGATGACTTTCAACATAACCAGCTTTTTCTAGAAAGCAATTTAGTTGTTTCTGCACAAAAATCAAGCTGCTTGCTGGGTTCAGATTTCATGATGGGTTCTCACCAAGACAAGTAAAGTGGACCAACCCTAAGTGCTTTTTGCCATCATGAAGAAATACTGCACACTCAAGAAGACTATTTGTTGCTTGGATTTTTTTTTTTTTTCCTCAGAAAGTCACTCCACAAAGCAGATGTTCTGATGATCTAAACATCTTCAGCTGTTAAAAGTAATTCATGAAGACTTAAATTACAATGGCACAATTTGTATCCCTTTCCTTGCATGGTGGCAAGTGGTGTATCTATAATAACTCTAATTCAACCTGTCACACAACTGCTTAACTTCATCTGGATTTTATATCCTGCACATTAAAAGAATGATCCCATTCCTTTAATAACTTTAAGATGTAAAAGATAAAATCAGATATACCCGATTTGTGATCCTTTGTAACACAGTGTCCCTGGAAGTTTAGAAATCAGCCAGACTGGTGCTCAGTTTTCAGTCTTGTTTTATTCTACTTTGTTCACTGTCCCTTCTTTGAGTTTTGAGTGATATGTGAAAGCCCATAAAACTGGACGAAAGATACACGTAAGTGGTATTTGGGTTTCATTTCTAAATGCGGACTTTGCCCTTCTGTGGATCTGACAAATGTACCTCTCTCTCTGCCAGCCATTTCCTCTGGTAAAGCTTTTAAAAGGGCTTTTACCAATCACTGCTGGCATTCCTAGAAAAAAAAGCCTCTGTGCAGCATGAAGGGAAGCACCTGAGTGTTTCAGTAGCATCTGCCTGAAGGGATATGTCAAAGAAGAAATGTTCAAACAACAAGATTTATTAAAGTAAATGTCCAATATCTACCACAGAAAGCTTGACATCGCTTACCCACAAAGCATTTGGGAATATTTCCTTATTCTCTTTCTCACTCTTTTCTCAAAATTTGGATTTATATGTAGAAGGAAGGGATGATGACTGAGGTCTGATATGACATTTATCTTCACAAGGGAGAAGACTAATAAATCATCAATGACATTACCACAAGTGAGTTCTGAGGTCTGCTCACAAGTGAAGATAAATGACATAACAGACCTAAGTCAGCATATATTACATGAAATGTCTAATAAGTCTCACCTTCAACATGGCTGGATTTGATGAAGATGACTGAACTTATGTTGCATTTCAAATCCACCATCTAAGGAAGAAGAAATTAAATTTGCCAGCTGAATAAAATCACCACTGAAACAACCTTAGTATACATTCCAGCCTCTTGCCATGCTACCATGCTATTGCTCTGCAGATCTACAAGGAGCCATGTGGTAGTAAAAATCAATTTAAAATGCCATTACAAAACAGTGTCAACTCACTCTTCAGCATATGAAACATACCTGACTTTCATGACTTAGGCAATGTCACATGCTTACAAAGCCATGTCTGCATGTTCCTGAAATATGTACCAGTAACTTTTATTTTAGGCTTTGCAAAGGATGGCTTATTTTCACAACAGCTTGTGTCCTTCTGTAGGGTCAGTGGTAGCAGCATGGTTGAAAAGCTGAGAGGTTTTAGAATTTCTAATTAGTTAAAAGCTACAATAGTCATTCTAGAAAATGAGATCTACAACTGAGATATGCCAAAAGCGTGTCTAAACCAGGCACTGACAGTGGATCTTTAGGCAGTGCGCCATAATAAACTGGGCAAAGAGATTAATGTTTCTTCTGGGTTTTGAGCAAGTGATGACTGAGAGGGTTCCTGAGCTGGACATAGCATCTGGGCCATCATGTTGAGGAAGTAGATGTTTAATTTGTCTTACAGTATTTAAAAACCAAAGTTGGATACTAACCTTAGCTTATTCTGGTCATCCTACCAAAATTCTGCAGTGGAAGAGGCTCATTTGCAGATGAAATTTGTCTTGTGTGGAATTTGCTGGTCTCAAAACTAGTTTCTGTCAATTTGAGAGTAACACAGTTGAAGGTCTTTGAAGAGTAATGTTGCAAAAATGTACATCTGAAATTTTGTCCAGATGCATAAATCATCATGCCATTACCCTTCCTCACACAGTCTTGTCCAGTTTACAGATATTAAAATGTCTCTAAGTTTATTGTCAGGTTTTAATCTAAAAATCTCCTGGAGTTATATTCCACTGAGAAATTATTTCCCCGCAATATTGTATTTCACATTAATTCAATGTACTTGTAATCAAGTGCCCTCAGAGTAGAAGATGGTCTGAGTGGCATAAAAACGAAAGAAAACAGTGCTTTTCTCGTAATGTATTACATTGTGGCCATATTCAAAATTAGCAAGAATTCAGGCAAGTGCTAATCAAGGTATTCAGCAGCCTGCAAGGATAAGAACAACAGAAAGTAAATAGTCTCATGAGCGTAAAAGTGCCATGTTTATGAGTCTACAATTTAGTTTTGGTAAAGGTAATCGGAAAATAATATTAATGAAAACATTTCTAATTTGCTTTCCCAAAGCAATTGTGGAAAACTGAGTAAATGGGGTAAAAAATTGAAACAATTTTTAGACCAGTTGCAAACAACCTTAGAAGAGATTAACCTGTTTTCATTACCAAGGTTAAGACATTAAATTATCTGGGAAAGCAGAAACTAGCTGAGAATTTAAAGTAAACATTTTTATTGATATTCCTGATTTCTAATGTTATTAAGAATTTTTAAATTAAACTTTTCCTTTTGAGAGCATTTGAATAGTAGTACAGAAGTTCTTTCAGAGAGAAAGGGGAAAAACAATTTGTTGGTAAATTGGTTTGTGAAATCCTATGTAGCTTAGGCCAATGTCTTGGTTTAGGGACAAATTCGGGAGAAAACCCCTGAATAGGATCCCTCCGGGGAGCAAACCCAAATGGCCCCTCCCTCCAACTGGTCTGGAAAACACTTCCTTGGAGAAAGTGGAAAAAACTATTTTACTTAACAAACAAAGTGCGTACAAGTATAAAGAATGAATAATATGAAACAATAAAACCTCTCCTTCTGAAGTGAGATGGCAAATTGAGAAAGTCCTTGCCGTGGGTGGAGCTCGGCTCTCTCTCAGTCTCTCCTCAGTCCCAGTCTCTCCGGCGCTGCTGGAAAATGCCGAGGTCCAGGCCCCGGTGGGCCGCAGGTGCAGCCCCCAGTGCTCCCCTGGGTTTTCTGTCCAGAGCAGGTTTAAACAGTTCCAAGAAACAAACAAACAAACAAACAAACAAACAAACAAAAACACAAAAAAACCACAACAGTCCAGGGAACTTGTCTGCCCTAGCTAGCTGAAACTAACTAAAAGCAAAAAGAAGATCTCTGTCCTGCAGTCTCTCCAAGCCTCTGCCGAACACGCTGTCCGCAGAAGAATGTGGAGGAGTCAGGCAGTTTTCTCAAAACAAACTCCGCGCTTCTCCTTGCTCTTAGAACCAGTCTTAAAGGCACAGGACTCAATATACAGCACAAACAGAACAGACGATTGGGGATACAAGCATCATGAAGTCACCCTAGGACAGCCAAGCATTAAAAATAAACTAAATCAATCAATACTTACATATCTAGATTTTTTTTTTTTTCTTTCATACTCTTTAAGGCCTTCAGTTGTGTTTTGATTCTGGATTAGCACTTGAATGTTTTAAATAAATTTGACAGCAAGATATGCATATGGGAACCAATTCATTGAAAGACAAGCAAGATCAAGAAAATTCTTGCTTAAAAATAAACAATGAGCAATATTCAAAATTTAACTGGAAAATTGCTAATTTTTTTTCAGCTGAGATTTTATCTGTATGTATAAAGATGTGAATTAGCACATATTAGCACATATTACTGTTTCTGTAATTGAAAGTTTTTTTCTAAATTTTCTGTTCCTGTTATGAAGACAACCTAGTTGATAAATAGCTCCTAGGGTTTCTCTGGAGGAGCTGCAAGAAAAGAAGAGGGTGCTCTGAAAATTGCAGTAGTTTTGAATGATAAAAGAACAGGCCCTGTGAGAATTTTCAATATTTAAATAGCAATTTATTTCATCCTTCATCTTCTGGTAAAAGTAAAGAGCATTAAAAGTGCTACTAAATTTTTTTCCACCCCTCCTGACTTCTGGGATTGTGGCAATCATGGAATTCACAATACAGGAAAATAATGTTCTTAGGAAAATATATTAGATAGTTTCCCTGACATGTTTAATGAAGTAATTAATTATAGATCTACAGAATATTCTGAGTTGGAAGGCACCACAAGGATCATCGAGTCCAACTCCTGTCCCTGTGCAGGGCACCCCAACAGTCCCACCACGTCCCTAAGAGCACTGTCCAAACACTCCTTTAGCTCTGTCAGCCTTGGTGCTGTGATCACATCCCTAGGGAGCCTGCTCCAGTGCCCAACTAACCTCTGGGTGAAGAAGTTTTTCCTGATATCCAGCCTAAACCTCCCCTGACACAGCTTCAGGCCATTCCCTTGGGTCCTGTCACTGTCACCACAGAGCAGAGATTGGTGCCAGCCCCTCTTCTGCCCCTCAGGAGGAAGTTATGACTGCAATGAGGTCTCCCCTCAGACTCCTCCAGGCTGAACAGATCAAGTGCCCTTAGTTGCTCCTCATACAGCTTCACCTCACAGCCCTTCACCATCCTCGTTGCCCTCCTTTAGACCCTCTCTAGTAGCTTAATGCCTTTCTTATACTGTGGCACCAAAACCTTCACACAGTACTTGAAGTGAAGGGGAGCAGCTTATTGATACTCATCTAACAATTCAACAGAGTGCCCTTGGAACTGAAGCTCACAGTTTCCAGAGGGAAGATGAAATACAAACTAAACTTTTACTTTTTTTAATACTGACATATTTCCTGCAATTTTCATAAAACTCATTTATTTGGCTTTTGACTCTACCAGTAATGCGGCTTCCCAGAAAAATATTTTAAAAATGAAAGGGGAAAAAAAAAAATAGGAAACTCACAAATTCTGTTTTGCTGTTAATGATTTGAAACTGAGATCACTTCTTTTATACAGCTGTAATATCTATGTATTTCACTAATTAGGATTATATTTAACCTCCCTAAAGATATTTCTTGCACATTACACTATTTCTCACTCTCTCTCCATCCCATTATTCTTTGTCATAACTTTCTTTTATGGTGCAATAGTTTGTTAAACAGGTTATTGTTTAAGCCAAACTCCAGCTAATTACTTGTCTAAATAATGTGTATTAAACGGAGAACAGAAAAAGAAAACAAGCAAATAGCAACTATAAAAAATCCCAAAGAAATTCCTTTGAGAAAATGGAACTTAAATTAATTTCCTGCAGCATTTTTTTATTTGTTACTTCAGTCTTTCGTTGCATACATATAACTGCTTTCCTACTGGAAGACTGTATGGACCAGTTTTGGTTTCATACACAAACACACAGACATGGTTCTGAGGCTTGAGACTTTTCATTAATTTTACTCTTTAAAGAAGAATAATTTCAGTTGGAAAGCCATTCTAGTGAGTCACCTAGCTCAGCTCAGTGCTGCAGAGGTATAGATTTGGTGGCTTACACACATCCTGGGTGTGTGCTGTCTCGTCTAGCACTGATGACAACCCTCAAACATGCCTTGGCAAGCTGTTCAACTGCTTATCTATAGTCACAGCCAGAAGCTCTTTTCCCCTCCTCCTAAACTTTAATTTTCACATACTGAAAGGAATATTTATGCTTACATAAATTCAGTGGGATCTAATACTGAGTTAATACCATCAAGCAATTCCTTACAAGGGAACCTGCAAGAAAGATGGAGAGGGACTGATTCTTCTGTCATTCTTGTGCTTTCTACAAGAGCATGTAGTGGCAGGACAAAGGGGAAATTACTTCAAAGTAAGAGGGTGCTTAGATCAGATATTAGGAAAAAACTCTTTACTGTAAGTGTGGTGAGGCCCTGGAGCAGATTGCTCAGAGAAGCTGTCAATGCCCCATCCCTGAAGATGTTCAAGGCCAGGCTGGATGGGGATCTGAGCAACCTTGTCTGGTGGAATGTGTCCCTGCGCATAGCAGAGGGATTGGAACTAAATCATCCTTAAGGTCCCTTCCAACCCAGGGCATTCTGATTCTATATACTGATTCTAAAGGTATGGACATACCTGGGGGTTTTTTTGTTGTTGTTGTTTTTGTTTTTTGTTTTTGTTTTTTTTTTTTTCAAACTAATGACTTGTAATAAAGTAATTGAACAATGAGGCACCATACATGTATGTCCTAGGGTGACTGTGTATCCCCCAATTGTCTATTGGGTGCAAAGGGGAGGGGAAACGCCGTTTGGTTTTTTTTCCCCAGGAAAACTCTGCTCCTCGGAGTGACCTTGAAGCAGGGCAGTTGGAACACTGCAAGACGGAAGAAGCTCTGTTGGTTTTTTCCCCAGCAGTTAGTTAGTTTAGTGCTAGCGTAGTTAGATGCTGTAGAATAGCAGAAGCTTTTTTTTCCTTTTTTCTTTTCTTTCTTTCTTTCTTTCTTTCTTTCTTTCTTTCTTTCTTTCTTTCTTTCTTTCTTTCTTCTTTCTTCTTTCTTTCTTTCTTCTTGCTTTTCTTTCTTTCTTTCTTTCTTTCTTTCTTTCTTTCTCTTTTTCTTATTTTTTTTTCTTTTTTTTTTTAATTTTTTGCCCTCTCCTCGGAACTGTTCCAGCCTCTCTGGACTAAGGACCTGGGGGAAGCACGGGGGTCCTCCACAGGGGACCCACCCCACCAAGACCAGCCCTGCACATCTCCTTTTCTCCCAGCGTCAGCAGAGACGGAGAGGTGGAGCACAGTGACTCTCTTCAAGAGGAGACTTTCTTTCTTTAAGTTTGTTATCCCTCCATAAGTGGCACAAAGCTCTTGTCATCGGGTATTGTGCTGGGAGTGCTTTGCCTGTGTAATAAACAGGTTTTTTCCACTTCTCCCTGAGGAAGTATTTTCCTGAACTGGTTTGGGGAGGGGAGGGGGGCCCCGTGGGAGGGTTTCTCCCTAAATCTGCCTGAAACCACCACAATGTATTACGCCTGTAATTTTGAGACATATATTTACGTCAATTAACTAGAAGTTTTGACTAGTTTGTCATAATTCAATGATTCAGCTTTAATTCTCTTTCTTAGGGTTACTTTTAATATATGGACAAAAATTATCTTACACAAAAACATTTTGAAAGAGATGGATAGATAGATAGATAGATAGATAGATAGATAGAATTTAGAGTAAAATAGATGATCTTCTTATTAATAACCAAAACTATTTGGGTCTACACAGACCTAAACGTTAATGGGCTCACCACCACCAGTGAGACATCTGGTAAGCCTCTGCTGCCCAGGCTGATTTTGGTCAAGTGGGCAAGGGGCAACTTCAACTGTCCCTTGGAAAGGATTAGCTTTTGATGCTGCTACACATTAGTTGCCTGCACTTCTTGTCCCAACAGTTTATAAGTGGTTTCATGACAGTGGTTTTTTTCTTTCAAGCTACTGAGCTGCTAACTATTATTTTCTCAACTATCTGTCTAGGTTTTGACTTGCCTCATGTTGTTTGGCTTTGACATACCTCCCCTCCAACAACAGTTTCTTACTAAAACTGCACCAAGGTCACAGAGTTGTGCTGTGACAAATCAAACCCTGAATAGCAGGCAACTCAGTCCTTGGACTGAAGGTTATAGAGTTGTCAGCCTTTTAAAGCAGTTTGTTTCATTGTCTCATTCTATTACATTTACCATATGTAAAAAATAGCATGCCAGCACTTGTCATATCATGTATAGTCCCTAATATAATAAACTTCACAGGTTATGATTAACTTCTGTCTAGTGATTTCTCCTCTGTGAATTAGTTACATGATGCTTTTTGCTTTTGATACAAAACACATCACTGGGAGGCTAACTTTTACTTCATCAGATTATTGCTACATCCACTGCCTGCAGGTCATAGCCCATAACTTGGAAAACATTGCCTGCTGCCAGAACAGCCCATACTGTCATAAATTGTGTTAAAACAGAAAAAGAGACTAGACAAGATCAGGCCTCCAGAGTCCTACGAATGAATTAGATATTGAATCTGAAAAGTATTAGAAATTCAGTAAGGAAGCAGATATTTTCAAAGATCCATTGAAATTAAGCCATGAGCATGGAAATTTTTCACTAATTGTAGCTGGAAGGAAAGGTAGAGACATTTTTACACTTAACCTATATAAGTCTACTTGTGGCGAAGTGCTCAATTGAATTTCTTATTAACACAGTCTCTAGAAATCAATTAATCAGCATCAAAAACAACCTTATTGTCTAGAATAACTTCAATGCTTTCTGGAAAAAAAAATGCAGTTGCCTCTTACAAACTATATTTCTTGCAAGCTCCCTTTTGCCTTGAAAAAAATTCTACTCAGCATTTGAAATGTGGTGCTTTTAAGAAAAAAAAATCTTGGTGTTTGCAAATGAATACTGTTATTTAATATAATTGCTATATATTTGTTAGAATTTGGTAATTTCCTTTAAAAGATCACTTCTTCAGTTGCTTGTAATTTTGGCAAACCTACTTAAGCACATACCTTTTCTCCTACTGGATCTCATGCTCACACAGGTGTATCAGAAAATTTCACACAATGTGTTTAGCAATTGCATAGTGAAGAGGAACATGTTTCACCTTCCATCCTCTCTGCAGCAGATAGGTCTCCCGTGTTTCTTAGATTTGGCATAACAATTCCCAGTCTGTCAAGAATCCCATTTGAGCATTTGCTCTGTATTCCTGACTAGCCTGCAAGTCCCTGCTGGCGTCTCACACCTTGACCTCAGGGCACACCACACAGAAACAGATAAGGGCTGGGAGTTGGTGAGATCAGAAGGAGGGAAGGGGAGAGGAGGGAGAAAGTGGAAAGCTGGCTGAGACAGAAAACACAGGCTGAACTCCAACAATGATGTTTCCCTTTATCTGTAGTATTCTGGCCTTTTTAGTTACATAGTGGGTACCTGGAGATAATTCCAACATTTCTAAATTTACTCTTGTACTAAATTATGATGAAAATCACAACTCCACTATTGTGTGGTGTGAAATATTCAGAAGTATTTAGACTCGGAAAGTTATCCATAAAATGGAATTTTAATTCAAGCTAATAGCATTCTGTATTCACCTGAGTATATGCAAGTCATGCAGGAACAAAGTAAAACATTTTAATATTGCTGGAACTGCATTTTCAAACAAAAATTGTTGTTGAACTGATTTAATATGTCCCTATATAGAGGATTATTTTTTTTTTTTTTTATGAACAGTTTTCAAGTCTGCTTCCTTCAACCTATTGTATTTAATACAGCCTCTGGCTTCTTTCATTCAGGTTGAAAAGTCTTTCCTCTGGCAGAATTTCTCATTCATGTGCTATAAGGCGTTTTGCCAGCTGGATGTTAGCAGAGCACACAGAAAGGAACCAGCCAATTCCTTACAATATTTGCTCTAATCTTTATTCTCTCTTTCATATTACTTCTCTTCCTTCTGTTCTCTGCCTCCATGGAATTCTAAATCTTCATACAGGTCTCAGGTTGTTGATAATTGTGGAGTTATCATAAAGTATAAAATCCTCTTTTTCTAGCCTCACTCTCCAAAGGAAAAGACTGACTTTAAAACTCCTACACTTAAAAATCCCCAACCCAAATCCCAACCCCTCAAAAAAAACAAACAAAACCAACCTTAAACCAATAAATACACAAGAACTAGAGTTATATTTTGATAGTCTGGATACTTTTTTTTTTTTTTAAGATCTTAATTCAGTTTAAAAAATTTAGCAGTACCTAGAGAGTTCAGAAATTACTTCCTCTCTTTTTACTCTCACTTCATGACTCAAGTTTTAAAGAACAGTAGCTTAGGGGGAAAAACAACAGCATTGTTGTTTAAATAATTTAAATAATTTCATGTGTGTAATGTAATTTAAGTCATGAAAATGTATGAAAGCTCACAGGATTGATCCATTAACTGTATTTCATTTTTTGAAAACATCTATTTCTGTTGATGTTGTCACTATCAAATATTTAATACTTAGGTGGTGTCCTGCAAGCATTAGGAAGTTATTAACATATTTTTCTTATTAGAAGTAAGAAGAAGAAAATTGTCTGAACATGAGTTAGGAATGTGCCCAGGTGGCCAAGAAGGCCAATGGCATCTGGCCTGTATCAGCAACAGTGTGGCCAGGAGGAGCATGGATGTGATCATCCCCCTGTGCTGGGCACTGGTGAGGCCACAGCTCAAATCCTGTGTTCAGTTTGGGCCCCTCAAGACAGGAAGAACATTGAGGTGCTGGAACGTGTCCAGAGAAGGGTGATGGAGCTGGGGAAGGGTCTGGAGCACAAGGCTGATGGGAAGCAGCTGAGGGAGCTGGGGGGCTAAGCCTGAAGGAAATGAGGCTCAGGGGAGATCTGATCACCCTGTATAACCACCTGAAAGGAGGTTGTAGCCAGGTGGGGATTGATCTCTTATCCCACTTAACAAGGGACAGGACAAGAGGAAATGGCCTCAAATTATGCCACAGGAGATTTAGATTGTCTATTAGGAAACTGAAGAAGTTGTCAAACATTGGAACAGGATGTCCAGGGATGTGCTGGAGTCACCATTCCTGGGTGTGTTTCAAAGCCATGTAGATGTTGCACTGAGGGATGTGGTTTAGTGGTGGCCTCAGCAGTACTGTATTAATAATTGTACTCGACAATCATAAAGGTCTTTTCCAACCTAAATGTTTTTTCTGATTCTATAATTCTAAGAGATAATAGTTTATGAGGGCTGCAGCTGTGACCAGCAGTGCAGGTGAAACTACAAGAGGAATTCCTCGTTGCCTACTCAACCCCAGTGTGCTGGCTGGAGATATGGGCAGTGTCCTCCTCAGGGGTATGTCTCCAGCTTTGTGCCTATGCCTGGCACTGGAAACCCAACACCAGGCACATCTACCCACTAATCTGTAATAAGTGCCCTGGACATGCACAGGGAAGGACAGGTTGACCACACATAACCACAGAGCCCAATATTTCCACCTCTGATAGAGGCTGTTTCTTAATACACAGTACATCTGTCCTTCTTGCTCCTCCACACACAAATCTTCTTGCTTTCAATGTCCTCCGGTGAAACTTGTACAAAGTAATGATCATTGGAGGCCAGAATTTGCAGCCTTCAATGGGAAAGGTACCCACAGCACAGGCACTGTTTTCAAATGATCTCAACTGGATCCACCTGAAAGTTCAGCCCTAGCATATGTTGCTCTCTCAGCAGGATATAAGAAAGGTTTTAATACACTGGTTTGTACTGGATTATTTTTGTGTGACTGAAGGAGAGCAGTACTTTAAAGGAAAGAAGTTTGAGTGTCTGAGGAGCAAGGAGGGAGGTGAAGAGAAAGATGGTAGTGAATATTATCCTGAGGAACAGCATAGATAAGGTTTGTTTATATTTGAATGAGCATATCTGAGAATAATAATCTTTTTTTAAAAGTTGTTTTGGTTTTTTGTGGGTTTTTTAATAAAATATTGTTACAAAAATGTTTTAAGACTTATTAATGTCTTGAAGTTTTGGTGGTTGGTTTTTTTTTTTTTTAGTTTTGAGAAAGATTTAAGTGGTGGCATGAAGATGTTGTGAGTAGCTTCTCTTGCCTTTTGTTGAACTCTGGATACGGCAAAAAAAAAAGGTGGGATTTTTTTATTTGCTTTTAGACTTGTGATTGTCAATGTTTTATGATGCAGAAGCTATTCTGCATGACTTATTTAAAGTTATGAGAGGAGCCCTTGTCAGTTTTAGTTTTTCATATTAAGTACTGTTCCTCTCAGGTTGTTTTATCTGCCTACCCTTCAGGAAAAAGAAAGAGAGTATAAAAGTGAAAAATACCATCCAAAATCTTCAGAAAAATAATGCTGTTCTGTGTTCATTTATTTTTGAGTTGTTGGTTAACTGTAAGTGTAAATTCCATTAAAAGTGTGAAAATAGACTTTTTTTTCTTATGTAATGCTCTAAGCAGTAATTTTGCCTCCTTATTTTCCTCCATTTTCTAAGGCACCCTTTCAGACCTCTGAATGCTAGTTACTGTAAGATATTAAATTATAAGAGTACCTTTATTGATAAAAGAAACTATTGAAATATCTGAATTTGATATTTCATGGACAATAAGTAATTAAATAAGCAGATTGATAGTGAAAAAAGCAGGTAATGAGAGAAAGTTTATAAAGATGCATTTGCTGAAGCTAGTCACAAGTGGCTATTAGACTAAACAGTTCCCATCTGGCAGAGATTTTTAGGTATTGCAGGAGAGGTAGGTTTTAGAGAAGGATTCAAAGGAGGATAAAGTGATATGATCTCCAGGATTATCAGTGACAGATGAAATAAATGTGGATTAAAAGTGGAAGACAACTTTAGAGGTTTTTTTAAGTACTCTGTACATTTAAATCAAAGATTTAAATTGTGAGACAGCCAATTTGTCTTCTTTAGTAGTTTAAAAGGTTTTGCATGGGCAGTAGTAGGCTGGAGGGGGTTGGTGGGCTTGAGATGTAAATGAATGCTTTGTCTGTGTAACAGTTTCCTCTTTAGGTGAAAAATCAAATTTCTGAGCATTAACAGTACAAGTTCATGGTGAATACTTGCCAAGTAAGGCAAGCTCTTACTTCTGTGTAGGTAGCGGGAGTATTACAAATGAGTAGTTGGGATTGCTTAAAGAATCACCATCAACAGTATTGCCAAAGGCAGGTTTTGATAAAATTTGTGAAAGCGGCTCACTGTTTTACCTGCTGCATAGAGGAAACATACAAAGGAAAATGGGCTCAAATTCACTTTAGGATGATTTACATGGAGAATGAGGATGCAAAGGATAAGGGAAACTTTCCCACTGAGTCCTGAGGTTCAGAATAGATACACCCACCACCACTTGCTTTCTGAACTCTTGACAGTATCTGGATGTTGTTGGATCCAGTCTTAGTCCCAGACTTGGTCAACAGTTAAGTCTAAAGGACTTAACCAGCACTTAATCATTGATTAATTGAATGTTTAGAAAGTTACTCAATGGGATGTATTATAATTAAGTCACTGTACATTTGAAACAGCGATATTCATACTATTCTTCCGAGACAATACAAGGATCAATTCACACACACACATATATATATTAAAAATGTATGAATTTATCTGTCAAAAATTCTCCTTGGCTTCAGTGAAATACTTCCATTGAATGCCTTTGCATTTCTCAGTGGACAAAGGATTGAGCCTAGAGGAGTGAGGGGTGTTGGCCCAGATCTTATTGTCAGCTTTTGGTGATTTTTCTCCAAGTATTGCAGACTTGAGATCTGCTGACTTCTGACAAGTGTCACACTCCAAGGGCAATTCTGGCCCAGCCTCCTGCCATCCAGGAGAGTCTGAAGGGCCTCACCTAAGACTGCTGTTAAGAGAGTTCAAGATGATGGTCGAGTCATTGGTCAGTTTTCATCCAGGCCATAACCTGAGTTGGTAACCATTGCAGTTTTTCAGAAGTCTGGTAACAATGGCATTCCACTCAGGCTGTGATTAATGGAAGTGATGTACCAAGGCTGTCAGGCGTGGCTGATTATCTCTTGTTCCCCACCTTAGTCAGCCAATAGCTATCCTGCTATGAGCAATTCTTCTCGTACCTTAGCCATGTAAGGTATGGTCAAGGGACGCTTCACTACACAATTGGATCCATCTGCGAACTACCTTTACCAACTCTGCAAGAGCTCAGCTCTTGTTGGCTGGTATGTTTATCTGTTAAATCGTCATCGTACTTCCTAACATTTATAGCAAAATATCAACTATTTTGGCAAAGGAATGTTTCAACAGTGTTCTCTTCACTCTTGTTCATTTTTCCTTTCTACCTCTTTTAATTTATCCCCAGCTGGCAACCAAGCCCCACCCAAGACATTTTCTCAGCCCCCTGCATTGGGAAGGTAAAAGTGGGAAAACTTTGAGATCAAGACAGTTTAATAGCAAAAGCGAAAACTAGACATGAAAACAAACCAAAGCAAGGAAATCATTCGCTATTTCCCATGGGCAGGCAGGTGTTCAACCATCCCCAGGAGAGCAGGGCTCCATCACATGTAACGGTGACTTGGGAAGACAAATGTCATCCCTCTGAGTGTTCCACCTTTATTGTTCCTCTTTTCACAGCTGTGTATGCTGAGCATGACACCGTATATTATGGAATATCCCTTTGATCACTTGGGGTCAGCCGTCCCAACTGCATCTCCTCCCAGTTCCTTGTGCACTCCTAGCTGCCTCACTGGCAGAATAGTCTGAGAAGCAGAAAAGGCCTTTGTAAATAAGTACTGTTCAGAAATAATAAAAAATACTTCTAAGCACAAAGCCAAAACACAGCCCCCTACTAGATATGATGATGAAAATTAAATCTATCCCAGCCATATCCAGCATGATACTCAATTCTTCATTTAGAGTTGTAATTAATTATTCATCTAGACGGTGGATCTGAACAGAAATATTAGTGTCATAGAAAAGTCAGAAAATCCCCTCTAAGATGGTTTTGTTTGAAACCCTGTATGTCTGGATCCTGGTCTGATACACAGCTGTCTTTGCCATCTAATAACTAACATCTCATATTCATGCATAAATTTAAAATCGAGGTAACCTGGTTTGGTTTTTTTCATTGCCCTCCTTGAGAACACAGACAGTTCTTCTATAAGTGTCTTAGAGAGTTCAGTTTTCTCCAGAATTTGTTGCAGAACACTGTTTGTGGGAATGGCTTCTACAGAACTAGATTTTTGGATTAAAAAAAAAAAAAAGTGCAATAAAAGCATTCTTCAAAATGCTTAATTCTACAGAATTGAATGGTGTGCTTGAGGTGATACCATTAAAAAATCCAACATGCTAAGGAGATTTTTGAAAAAGGCTTAAGGGGGAAAATGTCTGCAATGAAAACCTGGATAATCCAAAAATATTCTGCTTTCTCCCTTTATGTGTATGAACTGCAACAATTAGTTTGCTTTGGGCTACTTATATGCAGAAGAAGAGGAAATTTCATAACCAGAGCTGCTGGAAGTAGAGAGGGAGCAGGGAGGGGTGGGCGGGTGGGTAAGGCAGCAAGAAAGCTATTTTTAAGAGGAAGCTGATATTTTCTAATAGTGGAACCCTGCCTGGCAGCACCTTGTTCACTGCTGTTCCCTTTGGCCTCCATTTTTAGTGGTTCTATATCTGTGGTGCCTCTCTTCTGCAGTTCTGCTATCTGCTCCTTTAAGCATCCTTGCAAGAAATTTCTGCAATTATCATGTTGTTGCGACCACTAAAGACAAGTTAAATACTAGAACAAGAGCAGGCAATGTATGTCCGTAACTTAGCTGAAATAAAGATCACAACTGGGGAAAGGCCATCATGAGTTTCTGACAATACACAAAATATTTCTGTATAGGAATTGCAAACCATCCTCTTTTGCACTCTAATCAAAGAAATTGCACTCCACAACTCTGTGCAACAGCTTTTGAAATTCTGCATCTTTTCAGTGAGTTTTAAGGGAATTACGCCTACTTAGTCAAGACAAAGTAGTGAATGAAGCTAAATATCAGTAACCTTTTGTTGTATGTGTTGGGAAGTAAAACTGGTACTAACTGTAGCTATGCAACACATGTGCTATGTGTACATATAACCAGGTCTGGGTGTGTTATAAAAATACCCATTAAGTAGCCTATTAAACTAAACTCTTTTAAGTGGGTGGACAACCAAGACTCCCTTATTAAGGGGCCTTGACATTCACCGAAACAGCTGGAATAATTTCATTCACTAACTGGGATCCCAGATTATCTCTAAGTAGAAGGGACTTCAAAAGATCCTCTTGAGAGGAATGACAAGATTTGTCTTTACAAACAAGCCCTGGGTCTGCTGGTAGATAAAACTAGCACTGAGGGATAAGTGAAACAATGGGAAGGATTCTATTGACTGATGAATGGAAAAGAAGATACTTGCCTTTACAAACAAACCATGGGTTTTCTTGTAAATGAAATTGAATATTGAAAGATGAAAGCAACAATGGGGGAAAAACCATAAATCCCATAAAAATTAAAAATTAGGGGGGTTATACATTAAAAGGGGAATCTTAGGCATTTTGGGAAGTCTGTACCTCTTGAGTACCTTAGCCAATGGGGAAAGAGAGAGGGGAATGGGGCCGGGAAATTAGGATAAAAAGGAGGCTGCATCCTCTGAAAAACTGAGACACCCCAGGGGAAATGCCCCATGGCCTCTCCCTTTATTTGAATAAAATAAAAGGACTTCTCTGTCTCCTTTTTGGACATAAACCTCTGGTGTTCATGGATTAATTTTCCTAACAATCTGAACCAAACTTCTGTGGGAAAGGGAGCCTATATTAGATTATCTAGCACCTTGTCCAGTCATATCTTGAAAAACATACAGTGATGACACTCTGCTATATCCCAGGGGAGCTTATTCCAGTGGCTGAGTGTTCTTTCTTTTTAAAAAAAAAAAAAAAAAAAAACCAAAAACAAAAAAAAAAAACAACAAAAAAAAACAAACAAACAAACAAACAAAAAAAAACACCACCATAAAAACTCTCTTATTCTGAGATGAAATCTCCTCTTGTATTTGTTGTCCCTTGTTTTTCCATGTAGGTCCCTGTGAAGAGAAAGCCTCTGTCCTTTTTGTAGCTTCCTTTTAAGTACTGAAATACTGTGTTTAAGTTTTTCTTCTGCCTCAGCTTTTCTTCTCCAGGGAGGGAAGACTTAACTCCTTCAGCCTTTACTTAAAGGGACTGCTCTTAGACCTTTGAACATCAAAAGAATGCTTGACTGGAATGGAATTATTGACAATACTCAAAATTGCTACTTTAAAAATGAAGATCATGGTAAAATAAAATCCCCAAAAATTTAAAAATGCAAACCTACTGCAAGTTCAGGCTTACTTTTAGACTCTTGAACTTCTACACTTCATGTTTTTAACCTTGTTTACACGCAGCATATGTCTGAAATTTCCCCTTTTGAAAAGGGATTTTCTGGGTTACTTGTGTGATAGCAGAAACTTTGGCTATAAGAAATATCAGAGGAGCAATAATTCCATTACAGATAGAGTAAATACTAGGGATTTAGCACAGAATAAAATAGGAAAAGTTTTAATTTCAATCTTGAAGTTGGTTTGTATAAACTGAGTCTTATTACTTTCTAGAATCTCCTCTTCTGTCTGTATGGTGTCTCTTTTCTTGTAAATGTAGTGATTTGAAGTACTGAACTTGTACTAACAAGATAAATTTTGAACAGTAGCTCCTCCTGTGAAAATTAACAGGGTTTAAAGTCTTGTCAGATGGATAAGAGCCTCTCAAGCTTTTGAATGTCATCAGTCTTAAAGCTTCAGGCATCAACTGTGTCCTTCTCATCCTAAACAGCTTTAATTTTTTAGCCTGGTTTTCTTGAGAAAAGAAGTCTCTAATCAAACAGTCTGTCTTTCTGGCTGTGAATCATTCTTGAGATACTTTTGACGGAGCTAGCAAATTCCAAACAAATTTGACAGGAGGGTGGAAGCATCAAGTACTCTTCTCTAAATTTTCTGTCAAGAGGTGAACAGATGGTAGAAAGATTACCTGTTTAGTACTGTCAAGGAGGAGACAGTTATAACCTGAAGTTTGTGCTTTACTAAATATTGTGGAATACGAAGTGATGATCAGCTTTCTCTCTTTTTTCTAGTTTCACCACTAACTAGAAATCATGAAACAAAGAATTTTTTCTTTGGGTTTTGTGTGTATGGGTCGGGGGGGTGATGGGTTTCGTTGGTTGGCTGTTTGGATTTTTTTGTGGCTTTTTTGTTTGGTTGGTTTTTTGGGTTTTTTTTTGGGGGGGGGGGGGGTGGTGGGTGGTGGGTGTTGGGTTTTTTGGTTTTTTTTTTCTTTTTTTTTTTTTTTTCCCTTTGAAGCACTTGTATATGGTCTTTGTCAGATGCACATTCTAGAGAAGTGGTGGACAGGTTTTCCCAGGTTGTTTTCCTCTGGTAAAGTGTGTAAAATAAGATGAGGAGACTTGCTCAGGATCAGGTGTGATATGTGCTGTTTTATGCAGTCCTACTCTTCCAGTTGCCCCACCTCTGGATTCTGTTGCAGTACACAGCAGAGCTCCAGCTTTCTTTAAAGGAAATCAAATCACATTAGGAAAGGTGAACTCCCAGATTTAGTACTGCATGTTTGGTTTGGAAGGGCAGCCAGGCTTTCATAGCTCTATTGTAATGAAAGTGGAATCAAAATAAGCCTGAAATATTGATAGTTATGTGATAATATAAATTACTTATGAGACAAATAGCCCAGATATCTGAAAAATAGATGACTGCTCCAAGTTGTTCTGAGCTTCCCTTAGATCTCCCTACAGAAAAGGAAGATAATCAGCTCAAGCCAAGGAGGAACCTAAGCAACCTTCTTCAAATAAATATTTTTTTTTCTAACTACCCATTAATTTTGACAGCTAATTCTAGGAGATTTAAGTCTCTTCCTGCTTGTCTGACAATTTTACTGAAGGTTTAGCAGGTATTTTTTAAACCCCTGAAATATCTACTTGGAAAAAAACTCCAACAGTCTGTGGAAGCCTTTCAAGGACACCGCTCTAAAGAAATATAGCTGAAACATGTAGGGCTTGAAGGCTGTTTCTGTGTTGTGCAGGCATAATCATAGTTCAGTGTTGGATTGCCTTTAAGCTGTGTGCCTAGAGTGGAGCTCCGAAAGGTGATGAGGTGAGAAGCTGGCTTTTTGTTCTCTTGCTATAGTGCTCTGCTCATTATCAGTCTCCAACTTCTTTGTGTACCTGTGTTAGCTCTTTTCAGAGTTCATTTGCAGTGACTATCCTCTTGGGGAAAGTAGTGCTCGCTGCCCAGCTTTTGTGTTTCAGCACAAGCTGCTGCAGTGCATGTTTGTACTGGTGACTGCGTAGTGACTGGAGTTGCCAAGGTGAGGAAAGGCACTTTGTGGTATAAATCCTTTAGTTCTAATCCTTCCTAAATTCTTTTTCCTTGAAAAATTGCACATAAAACTTAAAAAGGGTTTGAAGTCTACTGCATCCTTTCCAGTCTCTGGATGGAAACACCAGGATATCTAACAGGGTTAATAGAAGTGAGGATACCTCATTACTCACTGAGTGAGCACCATGGTCTCTGCTCTCTTCAGAAGCAACTTGCTTCTTATTCTGCTCATGGGATCTAAAGTTGGAAACAGTAGAAGCCAAAGAACATTTCTGACTCTAGGGATTTTTCAGGCAAGGCACTGGGGTTATATAGGAACACTGAATCTGAGGGTTTTCTGCTTTGAAGTGTTCTGTCCTTAGTGCCACATGAGGTTCCAGTGAGGATCTGAACTGTTCCTGGCATCTTTTTTTTAAGGGGGGATGGGAAGTGCATCTATGTACTTTGTCATTGCAGTGTGGCTCATTGCTTTTTCATGGAGGCAGAGGCAGACAGAGGTGAAGAAAGCTGCAGAATCGTTGTGTCTGCTGAAAATCTGCAGGTGAGACAGCAGGTGATCCCTTAAAAGCAACATATTTCTGTGTTCTATTGCTGATCTGGTATTTTATGTAGTAGAGGTAAGAAAGCAGTAGCTAACAAGGATAGATGTGCAGTCTAAGGTAGACATCTGCAATGCTTCACCTTCAGCTCTGCATTCCCACAGCACTCAGCTGTCATCAAGAGATTCTTTTCACCAGAGTGCAGCTTCCTGTTGGATAGCGAATCTGAGAGTTAGTAGAGAGGAGTGTGGAGGTCTGAGGAGAAAGGAATAGGACCTCTGTCTCTGCAAAAGAAGCAAAGAAAATGGAAAATGTAGTCACTGAAAAAATCAAAAGGAAGGGGAAGTGAGAATCTGTCGCCTTGAGTCACACATAGAATAAAGCTCTGAGAGGTCCAGCAGTGAAGAATATCTCTCCTCAAAGAGCAGTGAACTACAACCTTAAGATCTGTGATAAGAGTAATACAAGATTTGTAAAACTCTTTACATGCATGAATGAAATCTGTGGTCATCTGCATAATGTCAGTAAGAATTCTAGAATAAAGCCTTAAATACAAGTATCTAACTTGGAGGAAAATTAAGTGTTTGAAACCACAGTGCAACAGCTTTAGCAGCAGTACTTGCATTGC
Organism: Hirundo rustica; assembly: GCF_015227805.2. Classification (NCBI taxonomy): domain Eukaryota; kingdom Metazoa; phylum Chordata; class Aves; order Passeriformes; family Hirundinidae; genus Hirundo; species Hirundo rustica. The sequence continues at coordinate 10,411,123 of NC_053451.1, read as the reverse complement.
AGGATTTTTTATTACTGTAATTTTAATAGTTTGGGATTTAGATGGGTGACATTCTCTTGTTGTTCCAAGGCCTACATATCATTGCCTCTTTCCACTGTCAGTTCTAAGGCAGGATTTTTTTATTTCCAGAATAAAGAGTTAAAGGAACAGGAATAACCTCCACACTTGCCAGCAACCTAATAAAATATTGAGTAGAGAAGGAAGTGGTGGAAACAGTAAAAGACCTGTGGGAGCAAAACTACATAAAAGGACCTCAAATTTACCTCAAAGCACACTTCACTGGAGAGTGGATTTTCAGAAGAATATAAAATTAGCCTGTACAGTTAGCTTCTGGAGAAGACTGCTTAGCTACAGAGCTCAATTCTAATGCACAGTAGAGTGGAGGGGAAGAGGACAAAGACCTCAAGCAGAGGGCCAGAAGAAGGATAAGCTGATGAGAGAATATTGCTTTGAAGATGTAGGTTAGCAAAAGGACATTGTCAACCTTTCAGTATGCTACAATTTCACTGCATTTCACACCCTGCATGCAGATTGTGCTACAGCCTTTACAGAAATAGAAATCTGAAGCATGTCCTGTCTCCTGCACCTTACTCTTCTGTGGGAAGTGTGACTTGGGGTCACAGTCCTTGCTGGCATCAGCAGATTCAGCTTGCCTGGAGCCAGTGGAGCTGAACATCTACTCTTGGCAGTAGTAGTTTGTCCTTGTAGTTTTTGGGGGTTTTTCTGTTTTTTTTTGTTTTTTTTTTCAAAGCAGAAAAACAACAATTTTGCTACTATTGATAATATATATTCAATAAAGTTGATAATACATGTAACAATCTAGATGTGTTATCCACTTATCTCTGTTATGTAGATTATCTTTATCATCTGAGATGGAGAAATATACTTTCTCCGTCTCAGAGAAAAAGACAAAGAAAGGTACTTTTTTTTTTTTTTTTTTTTTTTTTTCCCTCTCAGAGAATAATTTTGTAAATGCACTGGAAGAAGAGGTGTGCTTTCCTTCTCAGTAGAATAAACTTTTTTTTCCACTGAATGAATAATTTTCATCTTCCTGTTACTGTGATTTCAGCTCTGCAGAAGCACGATTCCTGTGGATGGTAACAGGGATTATCTAGTGATTATTGCACAGAGGTGCATGCACAGAATATTTCAATGCTATTATGTTAAGCACAGATACTGCAGAAGCACAGCTTCTTGCCTTATTATTTTTCTTCTTCCTTTTCTTTCTTAATTCCAAGCTATTGTCTGTGTAGGGCTTGCTAGTGACTGTATCCAGAGTAGGTTGGGGGCTGGGGAGCAGCCACAGAGAATAAAATTCTAAAGGAGCTAAGACATAATCACCTCTGATATCTAATGTTCACTGTCACAGGCCTTTGATGACTGTACCACCAATGGCAAACCTGGACGATTCTAAAATGTTTGGGGCTGTCTTGAGTTTAGAATATAGGTATGTGGATCTTTGCAATAGGTAACAGAGGGATGTATTTCTTGGAAAACAGTGCTTCTGACACTCTCTTCTGTGATACGGCTCTGAACAAATATTACTGTGTTAATTTAAAGACAGGTGGCACTATCTTAACCTTGGTCTCAGAGATGCTGTTGACTTATTACATCTTGGCAGTACAGTCAATGCTGATATGTCTCAAGGATAGAACAAAACCCAATTTTGTAAAAACAAGAAAATAAGTTCTGGGAACAGGGAGGAGGTGGGACAGGGTCTTTGGGCCACAAGGAAGAAGAGACAGATGTCTAGGAGGGAATTGTGACACAAGGGTAGCTGGAATTCTGGAGGCTGTGCATTGAAAATAAAGCAGGAAGGAGCTAATGGAGATGTCACTATAAAGGGAGAAAAAAGGGGAAGAGGGATGAGTGAAGTTTGATATGGGCAAAGAGACTTTAGGGTAGAGAAATGAGCAGTTCTGACTGCACAGTCTTTAGAGGAGCAGGCTCCTGGATTTCTTCCCCATTCTGGACAGTTGTCTGCTTATCCTGGGTCCTGCTCTGTGACAGCAGCAACACAGACACAAACCTGTGGTACAAGATCTGTGAAATTTATCATAATGAACTGCAGATCTCTTGAAGGTACCACAAGAAGATTTGACTAACTGGAACATCTGAAGCTTATGTTGAATTACACTCTAAAAAATAAAAACCCTGCACGAGGGGAATTCGTCAATAGATACCACAATTTAGAACAGATAATATGGAGGATGTATGTTCTAAAATGGGTATTTATCTAGTTCTTAAGACTATCGGCAAGGGGAGGGAGGGTGCAGGGAAGGAGGGTATCAAAAAAGATATAACCTGTCTGGGTTCAATAAGTCAAGAAAAGAAAACAACCCAATTTTTTTTCCCTTGCTTTCTCTGCTATCTATAGACTGAAAGTGTGTTTTCCTTCTAAAAGAGAAGGTGAGATGTAAACAAAATGTCTTAATAAAATGATGTGCAAGTAGAAATAGAACATAAAAATTCAAATAATAAAAATATATTTTGGTAAAATGTTCTGTTGGAGAACTAGACACTTATTACTCCAAAATTTACTTAAATGCCTGAATTCATCAAATACTCACTTTCTTGTCTATCAGGATAATTAAAATATTTGGTGTACACAAAAATACATACACTTCCTCTCATCTCATATTTTTGACAAAGCAGTCATTTTCAGAGAGGAAAAAAAATATGGATGGTTTTCATGTTGTGGCACCTGCAAGTGCAGTAGCATGATCTTTTTTTCCACAAGTGGCAAATATACAATGTGTTCCAATTATAAAAATTCTACTCTATAATTGTGCTGGGCAAGCTAAGAAAATTCTGAGCAATTTGCCTTGATTTCTGATTAAGTAAGCTAACTGAAACAAATAATTAAAATCTGCATCACAGTGAGGTCTGGCAGACAGAGATAGGCACTTGACTTAAAGTTAGAAAAAGAAGCTGAAGTTCCAGTGCTGAGCTGCCAAGTCTCAGATTAAGTCATAGCTCCTTCTAGCAACTTGACTTCTGGGAAGGTGGAGGCAAGGATTTGTTCTGACCTCTCTGGCTGTAAAATACAAAGGATGTCTCAGTCTGTTTGAGCTATGATGGGTCCCTGTTGTGGTCAGTGAACAGGCCTTCAAGGATAGGCTTATCTTAGCCTCTTTCAGTATCTTCTTCTGAAAACATGTGAGTCATGCCCATGATACTCCTGTTTCTCTTCCCTGGCTATAAACCCTGTCGGACTGCACCACAGATCTCTAGGTGTGAGTAAAGGTACTGTCAGGCAGAGAATTTACCTGTCATGGTCAAACTGGGCATCAGAAACTGACTTGCCTGAGATTTGGCAGCATGTCAAAACTGGAGCTGCTGATGCTGCTTAGGTTAGTGTGTTTATTGTCTATAAATGATGGTGGATAAATCCCTCAATGACATGAGTATGGGTGAATTATCCCCTTCTTGAATGATGTTTGGTGCATAAACAGTGGTTTTTATGTGCCACTGTAAAGCCTTTATTTTTCTGTCAAGTAATTGCCATAGATTTATAAAGAATGGACTGGTTTAAAAAGCCCTGCAAACAGCAAAACACCCCCCCAAGTGAACACAACAAACTGTAGTATTTCCTGAACAAACAACAAAGTGCAGAATTTTCCACAGCAGATATAATAAGCCATATTTTCAAAGTTATGTTGATGGAGTCGAAGTGTCCTTAACACGTAACACCACTGATGTGCACATGTACAGTAAACACTTGCATTTTTAAACTAAACTTCCATAACTATCATCATAATATTTGAATATCTAGACAAAATATCTTTCCATTTTGTTTGATTTTTTTAATTAATCCATTTGGGAAAGTGTAGGGATCATCCTCTTAAGCTTTAACACAAGTTCTTCTAGAATGATGATCTCTATTAGGACTGTCCGAAAAAGTAAACAGTGGGTTCAAGTACCCGTATCAAAGTGGAAGGACTTAACAAGTGTTCTTTTGGGGCTTTCTTCCAAGTTATGTAAATGACAGTTAAGATTTATTTACTTCAGTAGGATACAATTAGTCATTTGCATATCATCATCACTATTGCTGTGGAAGTGGGAGGGGGATATGGTGTTAATGACATTCACAGCTTGTCATAAATTGAAAAGATTTGGTAGTGGAAACTCAGAAGATAACAAAGAAGCAAACAGAAATACAAGCCAAGGCACTTAAATGTAGACTAAAAGGAGGCAAGAGATTAAAAATGTGCTCTAATAGAGATGCAGACTGGTGGTGGACAGTGAAGTTGGATGAATACTGAAAGCACTAATTCTTAAATAATTATCCCCTATGGAAATGTCAGCACTTGCAGCTGGTAAAATATTTAGACGATTCAAGCAAGGAATAGATTAGAAATGCATTTGTCTTACGCTGTAGCCACAAAAAATGGACTTCAGTCTCGACAGGGACACTGCAGGTATCTGTAACAGAACAGGTCTGTCTTTCCAGAGCTCAGGTATACTGGGCACTGTAATACCTACCAATTAATGGGAGAGGTGAAAAATCCTTGTAAAGTTGGAGAGATTTCTCAACATAGATTGAGGAGTAAGACTCAATCCAGTCACTCCTTTGATATCCGGAGCTCCCAGCAATTTACTGAATGATGAAACTATTTCCAACTCCTCAAAGAAATTGCTGTGGTTTACTGTCTAGTCCATAGAAGGGGTGCTGTAATTAGGAAAGGGGATGCCTTAGTTCATATGGCAGCAAAACCTGCATCTTGCCAGCTTGTGGTAACGATCACAGCAATTGCTTTAGATAATAACTTGAGGTCCAGTGTTGGCCATCCAGGAAAACTGTGAACTCTATTGATCAAACATGACCAGCAAAGAACGTTGGAGAAAATGGGAAACAGTAGAAGAAGAAGGCAATATGGAAAATGGGAGGGAAAATCTGTCTTACTGAAATAATTACTGTAACCAAGTGGTTCCATGGTAAGGCTCACGGAGGACTGGAAGCAGTGGCTATCCAAGTGCTACAAGTATGGGTGGACCTGAGTGTCTATGCAGACACTAAAATAATTATTAATGCTTGTCCTATCTGTAAGAAATTCTCAAATTTGAAGCCTATGGAAAGCAGCCATTTTTTCCCATTCTGAAGACTTCATGTAGACAATGATGTTATGGCCACAAAATGTGGTGCTATAGGTCAGTGCAGTTTAGTTTTTTAGTCATAGAAGAATGTAGAATGATTTTCTGAGTCAGGACCTGGGAATTGCTTTAGAAAGGACAGGGACCTATCAGAGGTTCAGTTAGAATATAAGCATCTGTTTTGACCACTGAAAATTGTCAGCTACAGCTTTGGGAAGTTCCATATAAAACCCCTTAATTTCCTGTAAGTGGGCCTTTTCCTTTTTTCCTTTGGCCAGAGAGACATGTAGCATTGAGTTGTGCCTGCTGCTCCCCCTGTTTGGGGGGAGCTGGCCTGAGGCCTGTCCAGATTCCATTGGCTCCCTGGTTGGGGTGGGGAGGCAAGGAGAGGTTGCTGTTTTACAACAACTACTTTCTCCAAACTTCCCTGGAGCAGGGAGAGATATCTGTTGTGCCCCTAATAAGAGCTATGGACACCATTTACGCTAAGACCGCCCCAATTTACACCAAGGGGTGGGCCAAAAAAACATTAATGATCCTGCCTAGTTTTTTGTAATTCCAGACTGCCCAAGTGGTCTAATCTCTGATGTTTCTGTGCGAGTTCTTCCTCCCTCACCATTGCGGCCTTGAACATCCAATACCACGAGCTACCGCAGAAAAGAAAAGACTCTGGGCAGATTTAAACCTTTCCTGGCAACATAAAGCTTCCAGAGCTTAACCCTTCTCTGAGAGAGAAAAGAAAAGGACAGAGTAAACATTAAGAAGGAACAGCATGAAGTCAATAAAGCGAGAGTGAAAATACTATTAGAACATAAAGCTGAAGAGTTAGTTGTTCCATTCTTATTTGAGCCATGGAAATGAACTCTATATTTAAATTATTCCTTTAAATCATGGGAAAAATATGCATTTAGGGAAATAATTGTTTAGATTTGTGTGTGGATTTGAGCAAAGGTGTTTGTGATAGACTAAGTAATATTAATCCTATAAGATGCTTGAACAGAGATAGAGATGAGAAGCCCTCTGCACCAGTGAAGAAGTGAGAAGATATCTCTGTACTTTAAGATGAAGAATCTTTTGCCTTTAGTTATTCATCTTTAAAAGTTGATGCCCCAGTATAAAAAAGTCTAAGACCCATGTCCCATAAGCAGCTTGGGAACCTGCTAATGGGAGGGGTCACAAAGGCAGGTTTCTCCAGGCAACTGTTTTTGTAACAGTTAAAAAAAACCACAAGAGAACTGTTTTAAGTTGTCAGTAGAATCCATGACTCTAAGAGAGACTCTTCTCCTAAAGAATTAATGAAAAGCTATTATCAGATAGTGAAACTGACTGAAAATTGCAAGTTTTGTCCGTTTATGTCATTCTGCAAAAAAATTAACAATTTGTAAGGAGAGGGAAGAGTGTTTTCAGAGTTTCATTCTGTTTTGTTTTAGTTTTTTTTCCCAACTGTCTTTTTCCATTCTTTTAGTGTGTATTAATAAAACTATTTGTTCATTTTTAAGGTTGAGCCTGCTTTGTTTTTCTCCTAGTCTTTCTCCCACAGAAAAAAGTGAGTACTAAAACCAGAATTTAGTGAACCTAAAACCACTACATTAATTAGTGTTTCTGCCCAGTTTTCAAAAATAAAGCCATTACATGTTGTTATAAATATTTGCTAGTTATAGGAGACGAAGTATCAGTATGGGTGGAGACTTTCCCAATTAAAAAACAGACACTGGAAGAGTAATAAAAGCTCCCCTTAAAGAAATTATTCCTAGGTATGGAATACAGGAATCTGAATCAGAAGAAGGTCAAGTTTCACAGCAAGAACAATCAATTGATCTTATAAAAGGTTAGGAATTAAAAAGATGGCAGACCCTTATTCTCCTCAAGCATCTGGATACGTAGAAAGGATGAATTAGCTATTAAGGAGAGAACAGCTAAAATTTGCACATATATGGGGTTTAAATGGCCTGAAGCACTAATTTTAACCTTATGGGACAATAGAAATGCCCCAAGAAAATACTTTGGACTATTGCTTAATGAAGTTCTTTTTGGGAGACACTTGTCTGTACTGGGAACTTATATCCCAGCCCAAAATAGCTTCTTGAATGCAGATGAGCATTCAACCACTAAGTCCTAAACTTACAGGAAAGTTAAAAAAATTAAAAGGGATCATGATTAGTGGTACTAACCCAGATCTCTTGAGGTACAGGCACATGATTTGTAGCCAGGAGATAAAATTTTATTAAAAGTGTTTTCCCATAAATCTGAATTGGAATGTGGGAGTGGCTGCAGACAGTCTTATTAAATTCTTACTTTGCTGTAAAAGTTAGAGGACAAGAAACTTGGATCCATCGCTTGCATGTTAAGTGGTTGTCAAAAGGTCATTCAGTGGATGAACAAGTGCGGGAAGAATCCAACATGGTCACTGTTTTAAAAACTGAAATAGGGTTTTGGTTTTTTCAGACCTACTTGGATGTTAGACTTTCAAGTGCTTGAGGAAATTATGGAAATTCTGCATGTAAAGTTAGTAGCCTTTGCCGTGTTTTTTTTACATGAGATAGTATCTGAATTTATACAGCCTTGTAACAGGGAAGGAAATTTTTTATTTCAACAGATCAAAAACCATAGTCCAAATTACTGATAAAATTCACTATTGGATATGTCCTTTCCTTCCAAGCCACTTGGCTTTGAGCACTCCTCTGTTAGGGATCCCTGTACCAAATAATGTCTTATGGACTAGGTTGTGTTCAGATATTTCTTTCCAAGACCACACACACTCACAACAGTGAGAGGTGGCAGTCCCAGAAGCAAACAAATGTACAGCGTGTAAAACATAAAACCTGCCTCATTCAACTTATGCTCCTATAGTAATACTGTACCTGTGAGCAACCTTGATGATTCTAACAATAGGCATATAAATAAAAAGAATAGTTGGGGACTCCTCCATGCACTTCGCCTGTACCTTAGGGCAAAGTGTGGTCTGGGATATTAGTAAGGGAGCTTACAAAAAAGTGCCAGGAGAGTGGTCAGGAATTTTTTTATTTTTTTATTTTTTTCCTTAGGAGCCTCAACTGCTAATATTTTTGTTCTCAAATTTAGCTGTGATATCAGGATCATGGTACAAATATTTCTTCATAGGAACAAATGTAGTAATTTATTAGTAGAAAGTCCAACTGCATTCCACTTCTTATACTTTTTTATCTGAATGGGAGTGAGTGAATTAGAAAAGGACTTTGCTAACATTTCAGTGGCAATAGAAACTTTAGGCAGTAATACTGCTGATGCAATTGTAACATTCAAAAAAAAAGGTTTCACAACTCTCTGAAATTTCACTGAAAAATAGAATGCCAGCAGACACTTTCTTAGCTTCACAAGATGGAACATGTACAATTATTAATACTAGTTGTTGCATGTTTGTTGACCAGAGTGGGAGGATTTCAGCTGCTGTCTGGAAGTTGTGGTAGCAAGTAAAATTAGTGCATAAAATACAACTGGATAATACTTCAACAGGCTTACAAGAAGTATGGTCTTGGCTCACCTCCTGGATATCAGATTTAAGAGCCTGGGCAAAATGAATTCTTTATGGGTTATTGATTTTTATAATAATATGGCATGCTGTTTGTATTTAACATTGTAACACTTGGTGTACTCAACTGTGCTTACACCTCAGAGGCTACAATATTCTATTATATGCTCCCATATAATAAAAACCATGAATATTAATATTTTTATAAGGTAGGACTGTTCTGGAGAGGGCCATTATATAATTAAGACTTAGCAGTAGTAAATTGCATGATAGTAGATTGCACAGATTGTGATACATGAACTATAACAACCATATTGCAGCTGCTGAAAAGATAACCACAGAAGCCATTCAAACCAGCCTAAGAGGAAACAGGAGAGAGAAACACTGTATCTTGCAGAAAAATATATCTTCCCCAATCAAACAACAAACAAATCAAACCAAAAAGGTGTAAGGATGTGGGAGATTAGGGACAGGCGATTGGAAGATATCGTGCTGTACGGGTAGACAGAACCCCTCCCTCAACACTTAGTTGTTTAGTGTCCTTGATAAGCTAAGCAACACGTAACTTGTAACGTAAGCAGACGGATGTGATGTAGCAAACAGAGGTTTTGTAACTCCATGTAATCAGTTAATAAACTGCCATTAGCCGTCCATCACATTGGCGTCTGTGAGCTGGTGGTCCGAGCAGCCTGGGTGTGGCTGCCGTGTCGTTCCTGAACCAGGTCGCTATGCCTCAGCGGAGGCAGCAAGTGGTGCCGAAGCCCCGGGATTTGCCCGGGAGATCGGGAGTCGCCTGGACGGGTGAACGATGGCCGAGCGGCTGGGCCAGCTCAGCGAGGGGTATGCCCCAGGACCCGTGAGGAGGATGGAAGCCCTCATGAAGGTCGTATCTCAGATTCATAAACAGTGGGGAATTGATTGTAAAGCAAAAGATTTTACCCTCGCAGTGACGAGGCTTTTGCAACTTAGTATCATTGATCGTCCGGTGGAAATTCTTCACCCAGATATTTGGGATCAATGCACAAAAGTTCTTGCCGAGGAAACTATGTCTTCTGGGTCGGCAAAGTATCTTAAGTCATGGGGGAGGGTTGTGCAAGCTTGAAAAAGCGCTTTGCCGGAACAAGAGACATGGAAAGCCGCAGAAAATTGTCTAAAATTTACGCCGCAGCTCGGTGTAGGAGCTGTGACGCAAACTGTTTTAGAATAAACTTTTTCAGAGGAAACTTTTAAAGGGGATTATCAGACCGTAGAAAAATGCGATCTGACTGTCAGTGACTGTGTTCAGGCTGCTGATAAAGTTGGTTCTGCCGACTGCAGAAACTTGGAGGAGCAAAATCTCCCTCCAAAGGCTTCAAGTCCAGAGTTAGCTGCTGAAGAAAAAAATCAGGCAAAATTGTTTTATGATTGATTAACTGAGGAAAAGCCAGGAATATTGCCAAAAATTCTGCCGGGGTTTCGCTGGTAGAAGGGGCTGAGGGGGGACCTCCACCCTATATGGCAAGAGATTGCAGTGAATCGCTGGGAGAGAACAAGAAGGTGTCCAGATTGGAATGTTTGGCAGATAGCCAAGAAGCAGCAAACAAAGAAGGTCTTTTGCATAGTGTGCCTGTTGTTAACAGAAACAAAGATAGCGTGGGCACACGCAAACAGAAGAAAGAGGGAATTAAAGCTAGTCAGAACGCTTACCAAAAAGCACATTCTTTTAAAGAACGCAGTTTAAAAGGGGGAAGAAAGGGGCGGCTCAGCCCTGAGAGAAAGGGGCGGGGGCCCAGGGGGAAGGAGAGGCCCAGCCCTGAGGGAAAGGGGTGGGGTCGGAGCCTGACCAAAAGGGTCCAGAGCCCGGAAGCAGCCAGTCAGTCGACTTCCAACTCTGAATCGGACGGCCCGTCCTCTGCTGCCGGCTCTGGCTCCGGCTCGGACAAAGACGAAGTAACAGTATATAAAATCAGTAACAGCAATGTTTCTACTCAGGTTGAGGGGAAATCAGAAAAAGAACGAACTCCTCTCACAGACTGGCGGAAGATAAAAATGGCATGCGCCGACTGGAGTCCATCGGCCACACTGGCTTTTCCAGTCCGAGTGGGGGGGCCAGGTGGAAACCAGAGAACGTACTCACCGGTAAATCCTAAGGATGTACAAGCAATTGTTAAAGCAATCACTGACAGAGGGATCAATTCAGCTATGGTTTCTACTCTCATTGATAGTGTTTTTGGAGGGGATGACATGCTCCCATTTGACATAAAGCAAACGTGCAGATTGATTTTTGATGGGGCAGGGATGATAGTTTTTAAACAAGAGTGGGAGGACAATTGTGCAAAGCAACTAGCTCTGGTCACTGGTCCAGATCATCCTCTATACGGCTCCAGCCTGCAGCGGCTCATGGGCACAGACCCAACCATGATCACCCCCCAGGCACAAGCCAAGGGCCTACGGGCCCACGAGGTCATGACAACTACCTAAACTAGTCCTTTAGCTATCTACTAAAAACCTAAGTCAGCTCCTTACAATACATTTCTTAGTGTGTTAAATGGTACCTTTTTGTCGTTGAACCAATCCAATCCAAACTTTACAAAATCATGCTGGCTATGTTATAATGCAGAACCTCCTTTTTATGAGGGTGTCGCTCTTGATGTTCCTTTCTAATATTCTGCAGCAGATAATCCACACAACTGTAAGTGGGACACCCCCCGGAGGGAAATTACCCTGAGTCAAGTCACAGGCCGAGGCAAGTGCTTTGGCAATGTAACCTTAGCAAAGCAGATGGGAAATATCTGTGCTGAGTTCATCCAACCTAGTCAAAAGACTGATAAGTGGGCAGTCCCATTCGTACCAGGAATGTGGGTCTGTCAACAATCTGGAATAACCCCCTGTGTGTACCTTGGTAAATTTGATAATGTTACTGACTTTTGTGTCCAAGTTCTGATTGTTCCTAGAGTCCTGTATCACCAAGAAGAAGAAATGTATCGCTTTTTAGAAGAAACCATCCAGCTTCACAAAAGAGAAGTAATAACAGGTATAACCATTGCAATGCTCCTTGGCCTAGGAGCTGCTGGTACAGCCACAGGTGTTTCAGCTCTCGTGACTCAACATCAAAGACTTCCTCAGCTGCAAATGACAATTGACGAGGACTTATTAAGAATTGAAAAATCCATCTCCTCTCTGGAGGAATCTATCTCCTCGCTTTCAGAAGTCATCCTGCAGAACAGGCGAGGACTGGACCTCTTGCTCATGCAGCAAGGAGGCCTGTATGCCGCCTTGAGAGAAGAATGCTGTTTTTATGGAGACCATACTGGAGTCGTGCGAGACTCCATGGCTGAACTGAGAGAAAGACTAGCCCAGAGAAAGAGAGAGAGAGAGGCCCAACAAGGATGGTTTGAGTCATGGTTCAAACAGTCCCCATGGCTGGCCATCCTTGTTTCCACCTTAATAGGCCCTCTCACTGTGATACTCTTGGTATTGATTTTTGGGCCTTGCATTTTGAACAAGTTAGTGTCATTTGTTAGAAGCCGTTTAGAGAAAGTCGACATCCAATTTGTCGAATGCCTGCAGTTACCATGAAGTGCACTTATTACTAACATGTTATATCACTTTGTATCCTATTATACTAACTTTAACAGCTTTTGCATTTTTTATAACACTTATACTTTTATAGGTTTTTTACTTAATCATGAGAGGCGGGGGAGATGTGGGAGATTAGGGACAGGCGATCGGAAGATATCGCGTTGTACGGGTAGACAGAACCCCTCCCTCAACACTTAGTTGTTTAGTGTCCTTGATAAGCTAAGCAACACGTAACTTGTAACGTAAGCAGACGGATGTGATGTAGCAAACAGAGGTTTTGTAACTCCATGTAATCAGTTAATAAATGCCATTTGCTGTCCACCACACTGGTGTCTGTGAGCTGGTGGTCCGAGCAGCCTGGGTGTGGCTGCCATGTCGTTCCCGAATCAGGTCGCTACGCCTCAGCGGAGGCAGCATAAGGCCACAGATCTTAATGTAACTATTGGTCCAAACTATTGCTTTAGGGACAGGAAACTTGGATTATAGCAGCACAAATATACAGGGATTTCTTTGTTCAGGTTTCCTCTTTGGAGGCACTCACCTCAAGATGCAGCACTATTAATAAAGTGAATTTTATTAAAAAACCCCTCTTCTTGCCTTCCTGACTCAGTGGGATTCTGGAGTATAATCCTGTTATGGTGGCTGGCATGTAAAATTTCCATATCATCAGGTCAGTTTCATGATATCTAATGGGCATGTAGACAGGTCAAGTGTCAAAAGGATTTTGCACACACAAGTAGTGGAACTAAGAAAGGAGAACTGTTAAATTAGCTTTTTTTTCTTTTTTTTTTCCCCATAATATGTTCCTAAATGGAAAAAAAATTAAGGATAATTCCAAAGTACTTGATTTAAAGAATCTCTCCTTTTCATTTAACTTATTAGTCATGCTTTAGAAAAGTGAATTGTCCACACAGAAAAACAAGATTTTTGTTTTTAGTTATATATTCCAGTGTGCTAAATCCCAGTTACAGATTCAATCGATAACTTGATTAGATAGAAAACTAGAAAGCCTGCACGTTCAACATGGGAAATCAGACTTTCTCAGTTTATTTTCTGTGTGTTAGTAATAAGTTTCTTGTTTGTGGTTTAGAGGAAGGAAGTTTGGGGGGCAGGGGAGAGGGGGGTCTTGTGATTTTTTTTGTTGTTATTTGGGTTGGGGTTTTTTTTGTTTTGTTGTTTTTCACTGTTGTTTTGTTTGGGTTTTTTTCTGTTATGGTTGTTGTTCTTTTGGAGCTCATTAAATGAGTTGTCTTTGCAGTTATAATTTACACTGTTGGTATTTGAAGGTGATTAACTGGATCAAAATGTCCAATAGGACACCACAGTTTAGATACATAGTTGAAATTCTAAATATAAAAACAACAACAAAAAAATAAAAATTGTGTGACACTGTTATGTAATCCAGGAATTCCGATTCTTCTTTAGTCATAAAAAAAAAAAAGTATGTGTCTTTAAGATAGATTATCCTTACATAAGCACTTACACTCAAAGTTTGTTTAGAGAATTCATGAAACTACACATGTAGAAAATACATCTGTACAAATACACGTGGAAGGCAAATTATTAGCATGCACTCTCTAATCCACTATGTAGCTGTATTCGAGTAAGGATCCAATTTCCCTGGCCATTTGAAAGCAGAATTCTTATTTTCCCAGGGTTTGATTCTCCTGTGAATTTTAAGAGCTGCAGATTCTGTATCCAGGCTGACCCCTGATCTTGGATCTGAGATGTTATTCTGCACTAGAGTGGTGGTGGTGTAGGAAATCCAGAATTTGTCTATTAGCATTTTCTTCCTAAGTTAGCTCAGTACAACATTTCTCATACCTCCAAGCAGTGTTCTGTCCTTTATGAGTGAATAACTTATTAAAATTTTTTCCCTAACACAAGTTGTGCTTTTCCCCCCTTCCATGGAGAAACTTCCCTGAATTTATGATTTTTTAAGAACATAATAGACAGAGGTAAGTCAACTGATGAATATATACGTCATGCATAGCAGTGACAGTGCATATGGAAACAATCTGAAGTGACCAGGTATTTATCTTTTCCTATACCAGCAACTTGTCTGAACATGATGCACTTAAAATCTTGTAGGTATTCCCTACCTGTACATGCACCTTCTATCTTTGCAAGCACAACTGTGAATTTTTCAGAGCTAGAAAAAATATCTTCTGTTTTTCTGTTTACACAAGTTCGGAAACAGTACACACATTCACAAAGTTTATCTCAAGGATGATGTCTACAGCTTGCTGTAGGCAGTGAGGGGAGGTGCCCAATGCAAGTTTCAGTTTCTGCTCAACTGCTTTCAATGTCTGGGTAAAACCAAGAAGTAAGATGGGGAACATAATCTACTAAATAAACTGACTTCAACCTTCAGAGTTAGAGAAGGTTGGGTGGAGACATCACAGTAACCTTCCAGTATCTGAAGGGAGTGTGCAAGGAAGCCAGAGGGAACTTCCTCAGGGACTGTAGTGAAGGGCAAGGAATTAGGAAAGAGGGAGAATTTAGGTTACACATACAGAAGAAGTTTTTTTACTATGAGAATGATGAAATAATCGAAACATGTTGCTCAAAGAATCTGGGGTTGACTCATTTCTGGAAGTGTTAAGAGCCAGGTTGGATTGGGCTCTGAGAAAACTGGTCTGATGAAAATGTCCCTGACCATGGCAAGGGTTTGGAACTAAGTTAACTCTAAGGTCCCTTCCAACACAGGCCATTCTATGATTCTAGAGCCTGTACTCTACAGGAAGCATTTCATGTTCTTACACACTGCTTGAATTTTGCCGTTAACAGTTAAAAAGCAGAATTTTACAGGCCATTAGTCTATAAGTGAATGATGGCCCCTGGGTGTTGTAGAAATGAAAAACATTGTTTCATTTTTGAAATGCTCTTTTCTTTGCAATTAAAATTTCATTATGATATTTAGACACATCAGTGTAAAACATGTGCCTAGTAACTGAATCAGCATTAAAAGCTTTTATTATTGCCTTTGGAACCGTTAGTCTCAGTATTTATGATCCACAAAAGGAAAGAATTTAGACAAAGGGTAGAATCTACTATTGTCCGTAGTAGAAAATGATTTTATATAATTGTTAAGTTTATCAAAATATGTACACCAAAGAGCCCAGAAGACTGTTTAAATCATATGTTGCAAAACTGATGTTAGCCAGTTACGCTGTAAACATTTTAAAAAATCCTCAGAATGAATTCAGCTATTGTGAATCATTCATCTGTCTGCCATCCGGGGAGGCTAGAAAGGTTTCCCAACCTTTGGAGACTGTGTAAGGTACAATTTATATATTAAAACTGGACAAAAGAGAAAGCCACACTCGGAGCATACAAACAAAGCAAACCACAAAAGCCAGAGCTTTCAAATTTAAATAAGTAATTTAAAAAATGCTCTTGCTTTTGAATTTTCAGGGGTTTGTCAGCATACAACTGAGCCATAATACTATTAAATACAGGTTTTTGTCTACATCAGCTTTCTGATTGAAACAAGATAAAAAGCTGCTTGAATTCATTGTTCAGGTGTATTTGCAGAACAAAAGCCTGTCCCACACAAGTGTCAAGACAGATTTTTTTTCCCTTCTATTTGATTCATGAGACACAGGGATTGAGATTCCTTTTACGTTTAAGACAGAGAGAATTTTTTTTGCATTTAAAAATGACATTGTAGATATATCTCTTTCCTAGCAGCCACTTAATAGCATGTTCCTTACTCTTCTTTCATAATATAGAGTTCTTTCTAGAAGGTTTATTAAAGACAAGTATAGTAGAACTATCACCACCATTAAAATTGTATGATGAAGTGCTATTATGTAAACACACAAACAGAAAAGTTTCTAAAGAGATCAATCCTTAACACATCAGTTGAGGCTTATCCAGCAAGTAATTTCTGCTTGTTGTATATGTTAATGCTGAAGAACTATTAAAAGTAATGAAGTCTAGTTTGGGAATCTAGTCTTTAAATCCAGTTGCTTCAGTATCATTTCAGACTGCCTCACAAACTGGACAAGCATTGTCTATTTCCTTTCTTCAAAACACAATCTGTTATTGCAAAATACCAACTCTCCCTTTTTCTTTTCTTTAGCCCTTTGAATTCAGTGCTTAAAGCATTTGCTGAAGCTACTTTGCAGCTTCCATTCAACGTATCTTTTCCCATATCCATTGCAAAACACTAACAGCTTATCCCAAAGCTTGTGCTACACTATAGCCACACCTTTTCTGCTTGTGCAGAAATATCAGATTCCGTAAACTTACAGTGTCAGCACTTTCTGATTACTTTTTTAACTTTCTGTCTACTCTCCTTCAACTTCTCTAATAATCTTTTTTTTTTTTTTTCCTATGTAGGTTCTTGTGAATTGTAAGGTTTCAGGTTCATGATTCTTCTTTAATAACCTTTGTAGGATATTTCATGTCCACATGTGTATTGCTACCTGAATCTCAGTCAATAACTTAATGCTATATTCTGACCTCTGTCTCATTTCTTCAGTCCTAAATCTCCTGTATCCTGTATGTTAGTCCCGTGTAACTGACTGCCAGACTAAACTTACCAAAGGTAAAAGAAATGTACGTATCTCTCTGGAGTTGTTCACCTCTTTATCTGTTCTGATTTCCTCTTACACTGGGAAATAATGTGTGATTAAGGGGTATGGGAGGTTGTGAATTGGTTTTGTGGCTTTTTAGTTTGTTTTTCAAGCAGTGTCATGGGCTACTTGACAGCTGTGAAGACCACTTCTCACCTCTTGTCCAAACACACCATTGTATTTACCAAGTAATCTACATATTTTAAAATCCACGGCAAAATCAAACCGTGTACTTGTTCAGCTGAAACCTTGCAAGATAGATGAATGCTCCCCACTCCCAAATGCACACAATTACGCTAGGTGAAAAAGTACATTTTTCTTCTCCTTTTACCCTGTTTCACCCTGGAAATAGGAGCTTGAACCCAGTGAAAGTCTTTTACATTTAGGTACTGCTCAATGAGGTGCATTAAACTACAGCCCTATAAGAACTATGTGGACTTTTAATCCAAGAAATCTCAAGAGCAACCACAGCAACCACATGACAGAGAAGACTTAGATTGGTTTTGGTATCATGATGTCTTGTTTTCTTTTAATAAAGGGAACTGATAGTCCTTTGAAATGTCATGAGACTTATTTAAAACTTAAAGTAGATTCAAAAAAATTGCCTTTTGAAGTGTGTAGAAGTAAACATGGCACTCCTATAGAATGAGTTGCATCTACAGATGCTTAACCATTTCTCCGATGGACTTCCAATCACTACAGGATGGTGACTTTAAAGCATTGCATCCAATGCTCTCCTCTGGATTAACAAAAGATGGTAACATATGCACAGAGAATAAATAAATTGAGGAGACAAAAGCCTTTTCCATTATCTTTCCTGCTGATTTTTGGTTTAGGGAGTTAGGATGGTAGTTGCTAAATATGGAGCAGGAAATACTATTTGGCAGATGAGTACCTCATATGCAGTGCTTTTATTCCTTAATGGTTTGTTCTGTGGTGGACTAAATTTAGCTTAATTTGCTTTGCTTTTGATTCCTTTGTGTTACCAATACAATCACATTGTATTGTATTGGCTGTGTGGAGGTTTGACAGCCAGTCAAGGTCAACCCACCCCAGTGAGAAAGCTTTGCTCAATGAACCTGGGGGGAGATCAACATAAAGGCTACATCAGAAGCCATGAAAGAGGCGTAACTAGGACAGCTGTTCTAATAAATTAAACTTTTCCCTAGGCACTTTCACAGTCTTTTTTTCATAATATGTCAGTCACACCTTCCAGATGTGTCTCTTTTAGCTCTCCTCCCCCTGGGATAAAGGACAAACAGTATAGCAGCAATATTATGTTGCTCCCTGTGTAGCTGTAAATGTCCTCAACAGCCTGGGGGAAGAAAAGAAAGGTTTGTGTAAGTAAACAGAATGACATCCAGAACTTTAGCTCACATTATCAGGCCTGATACTTGAATATCATCAGAAGCACTTAACTGGCTGAATACATATAGTGATGGCACTCTATATGATTTTTAAAATAACTTGATGAAAACTGGCTGGGATTTTTTTAAGAAGGTGGTAGTATTTGTTTGGTTTTTAACTTGGATGTAATGCTGAGGGAGTGAGACCAAAACCAGACTTTCTACATTATGATTTTCGCCAACCCTCTGTCATTAGGCCAAGAGTTACACTGTCTTCAGTACATGTACTGCCACCTGTGAGCTTGAGGCAATTCCTTTTAAAGGTATTTTTTTTTCTTTTTCTTTTTCCCTTTCACCTCTGTTTATCTGATAAGGTTGCAGTTAGATCATGATGTTCCAAAATATGTAACAGCTATAGCTGTCACTGGGCTGGTCTTTATCTGCTGGCTCCCTTGTCTGCCAGCCTGCTGAGCTATCGATCAAGCTTTTGCTATGAAGATTCTGAAATGATACACTTTTGACAATAGAAGAACACTTTATTCCCATTACATGTAGCCTTAAGTATACACATTACTCATACCAATACTGTCATTTATTGACAGTGTTGAACTGTCAGTGATCTAGTTAGCACAGTTTGGTGCTGCAGCTTCAGTTGCTAGACAGAATGACATTTTGCTCAAAGAGCTTGTTATTACATTTTGATTTTATACAGGGGATTAAAGCCAAAACACAGGCTGGTTTACAAGGGAAAAAGAAATACAGCCAGGAATGGTTTACTGTTTGCACAGTTTTTCACAGAATTTGGATATAAATCTCAGCTTGTAACAAACTGAGGAGCTGAATTCTGTGGGTTGGAGTTTTTATTCTTTTACATAGTTAGGCTTATATCTATAAATGTGAAACTGTTGAATATTGATGAACTTGAAACTAATAGAAATATTAGCTTCAAATTACATTATTGAAGAGCCCTATGCTAGAATAGAAACAAGAGATTCATAAGAAGAACCGTCATTTGAATACAGTGAATTCTGTAGAGCTTTGTAAAAAAATACAAGGAATAGGTATGAAAAAATTACAAAAGGGAACATGCAAATATGTATTTAACAGGGGTTAAGACTTGCTTGTGTTGGTAGTGGAGAATTCCAGGATAGTGTTCCCAGCAGTAAAATGTAGAAATGTTTTCTGTATTAAGGTAAGAAAGTTTTCACCTTGGTAGGACCACATTATGGGTGATTTGCCAGCAGTAAAGAAATTCACAAAATGTGGTGAGGACCTGACAGCTCTTTTTTTTCTTTTCCTTCTATGTTACATGGTTGGACCTGGCCAGGCATTCTGCTACATTTTTTGG
The DNA here is from genome assembly GCF_015227805.2 of Hirundo rustica. Lineage (NCBI taxonomy): Eukaryota > Metazoa > Chordata > Aves > Passeriformes > Hirundinidae > Hirundo > Hirundo rustica. The sequence continues at coordinate 10,391,683 of NC_053451.1, read as the reverse complement.
TGCTTGTAAGTGCTAAAGGCCATCTTGGTTAAAGATGAAAACACAAGAAACCCTTCCCATTTATAAGGCTCTGCACTAAATTTTTGCCATTCAAAACTTTTAGTATCTTGATGCTCCAGAAAGACATATTTGCCAGCTGAATTTAAGAAATCACATCAATTTTAGAAACTGTCAGTAAATCTCACATGACTTTTAACATACTTTTTAGGTTCTTTGGCCAGCTTGCAATTAGACTAAGGTAACAAGTAAATATGTTCAGTGTGTAGGATCCTAATCTTACAGTATTTTACTCATGTATTGTTTTTAATGCATATTTATTAACAAATGGGAGGAATGTGCCTTCTAAAATGAATTCTGACCTAAAATGATGTTATGCTATATTAATTTGACATATGCTGAGTCTAGGCAATTTGATTTGTACTGTGTACTTTTACCAGTGGCCTATATAGCACCCATTATTTCCCACCTCAGAAGTTCAAATATTTTAGGTGAAGTCTCTAAACATGCATTTGATTTTTAAAAGCAGCGGTCATTTTGTTAATTGACTGGTTCCAGAGTGTTTAAAATATCCTTGGATCATGATTTTGTCACATTTGGTACACCACTGGTTAGCAAAGTGCAATGGATTTTTTCGGTCTAAAATACAAGTTCTTAAGGGAAACTCAAATGCTGAAAGAACAATTGTACTTTCATGTAGGAGGGTAAAGAAGAGATGATTCTAGGTGCTATAGAATAGTCACTTTGAGCCTCTTGTTGCATTATTGAGACTTGTGGCTTAGTCCATGAATAGAAGTTAAACACAATTTTGTTTAAATGCCATTGTAATGACTTCTTACGTTTGAAAAAATCTGCATTTAGGCCTCTCTTTTTCAATAAATTTAGGTGAGTTGGAATAGTACAGCCTTTGTTTTCCAGGATGCTCTTGATTTCTACTGAGTAGTGCACATCCAAGAATTTTCATGACCAGTGGGAAGGGACCTGACCACACACCCACAGTTCTCTCACATGTGCACGTATTTGAACAAGAAGAAATTCCCATGTTTGTCATAGCAAATCATAAAAGTTGAATACACTTGCCCTTCTTTTCACTGCACTTCAAAAAATTACACAACTGCAAGGGACAAAGGATTTACCGCAATTTACATAAGGGCAGTGAGAAACCTGCGTAGTCTAATAAATATATCTGCCTGTCAGATCACCTTCATTTGTACGCATCCTATTTCTTCAGTGTGGATACATATATAATTTAGGAGCAGGCACATCAAGTAGGATACCAAACTGGTGTTGTTTCAGCCTGTTCTTGGTACCACTTGTGCAGGCGTCTGTGTTCCAGACGCTGCTTTTTCAGCACAGGAGAAAGACTCTCACAACAGACAGCACTGCCCTAGCTGTGCAAGGGTGGGAGTAGGTAGAATTTAAATCTTTTTCTAGGGACACTGTCTTGGATCTCCACTACCTTTAACCATAATTTCTTTTTCCATAGTGAAGCAGCAAGCTTCATCTTTCTCTTCTCAAAACTGCCTGTTCTTCACTATCAATAATATACATTGAAAACAAGAGTCAAAAAACCCCACAAACAAACTAAAGAACTCTATGAAACTCTATGAGAATTTTTTGAGAAACTAGATAGAAAAAACTAATTAAGGAAGGGGAGAGAGAGAACAAGAATAAGGTAGTAATCAATAAATTTTAGGCTCTAGTCAGGTCATGTTATTTAATATTCCTTTTACTACATTTCCATGGAGATAGTGCCCACTGTATAGTATCAGGACCTTTAAAGCACTAAGAAATGTAAAGATATTGAGAAGCACAACAGACTGTTTTTGGCAGTTTCAATGTCATAGTGCCCTTGGACATCAAACACTTCTGTTCCTTCCAGTTTTATAATGTGTTAAGGGATTTGTGCAAACTGTGTCTTTCTTATAGAGCTCCAGAACATCTAATAACAAACCTCTCATATTTTCCTAAGTCTCTTTTCTGTGCTAGAGTACGTTTTGTGGTTTGGAAAGTATCTTCTAATGACGCAGTCAACTTTTATAGGAATGTTTCTTGGCATCCATTTCCATCCAAAGCTGTCCCTTTAAACATGTCAAAGTTAAGAAATTACAGCCATGAATTAGCCATCTGGTAGCTGATGATTCATCTCTGTCCCTTAGAGATAAAAATTTTTCTTTGCTTTTCCACAAAACTTGGGTTTGTATGTTCTCACAAGAGAATAAACTTCCAGGGTATTCACTGTGTTCAGGACTACTGTCTTCCTCACCATACTCTTCTGAGAAAGCACTGGTAATGACAGGTGATTCTAGGGCCAAATAATTTCCATGTGAGAGCAAAACCACAGTGGTTTCCAGGAGGCATAGATTTCAGAGCATTCAGGGTCATCCCCTTGATGTTAAATTGCACTGAAACAGAGCTGCAAAGATTTCCCCTACCTGTCTGTACACACTTTCAAACACCCTGCTGGTCAGTGATACTAACTATTCCATTATTTCTCAGCATTCCTTAATGATTAGAGGGGAAATTTAAGATATTGGTTGAAAGGGCTTCACTTACTCTCTTGCCCTGTCCTGCCTGTTAGTCATTAAAAAAATGAAATACAAATGAAGGAGGACTGATAGAAGATAATTTCTCAATTTCTAGAAGTCTTTAGTTTAAGGAGAAATGACCCCTTGTTATTTTAGTACTGTTAGTACCCTTAAAAAATAATAATAAAAAATTACATAAACATTCTATTTCTGCATTTACAGAGGAATGTGATATTTGTATACTAAAAGGTGATAACTACTGAAGTTATAATTAGAATGGCAAGAAGGAGGAAATGGTATAGTAATTAAGGTTGAGCTGTACTTTAAATTCATCTCCATAACATTTAAATGCATTCATTAACTCAATGCATAATTGGGAGACATGCCATTAATGCAACAGTTCTAAATGTTTATCAAATTACTTCAACTCATCGGTTTATCTTGACACCTGGCAATCCAGTGTATGGACATCAATAAAATACTAATTATGAAATACTAATTGTAATCACTCTGTAAGGTCTAAAAAGTAGCATTGTTGTTTAAATTAAATTAAGTTAATTTTATTGACTTAATTATTGAAGGATGAGCTGTTCCAACCTGTAAAATTCTGAACTGACATTTCAAATTACTTCCATAGTTATAATTAATGCCAATTCTTCTAAAAGCAAAGACCACAAACAAATAGATGGCAGAGATAATAGGTCATGCAAATTAGCACATGCTGCCTCACTGACTGCTGAAAAACAGTTTATCTGAAAATGCGTTATACAATATTTTTTTCTTTTTGGTAGAGACATAAAACCCACAGAAGATCTATAATCTTAAACTTAAGTAATCCTCTCTGTTTGTCATGTAGTTAGATAAACTACAATTGCGATAAGAAGTGTTGGTTAACAGCTCAGCAAAATATGAACATAACTCACAACTCAATCTGCTTTTTGTTTTGTTTGGGTTTGTTTGTTTTGGTTTGGTTTGGTTTGGTTTTTTTTTCCCTCCTTCCCTCTTTGCAATCTTATTTCCCTATGTCTGGGCTCACAGCTAACCTGAAGGCAATGCACTTGATCATTACTCTTTTTATTCACAAAGTCTATTGCACTAATAATATAATGAACAACGTGTGTAGAAGGAAAATGTTGGTATCCAAAGCTTACAGCTATTTAAATAATCCTAGATCTGTTTTCCACTGTGTTAGGTTGTGTTTAACCCCTGTTTGGCTTTCACTTCTAATAATGGAATAATTAAGTATAAGCACACTCTAAACTTTATCAGGAGTTATTCACAGTGAAATTATTAGTTTGTAAAATGATTATGCGAAGATACAATTTTATATTCAGAACTTTGTTTTGTGTCATACAACAAAGAGTAAAAAGGCAGTTTGGAGGGAATAAGGTAATGCTGCTTTTGGCTGGGGTAGAGTTAATCTTCTTCACAGAGTCTAGTATGGAGCTGTGTTTCAGATTTGTGCCAGAAACGCTGTTGATGAGACAGGGATATTTTGGATAATGGTGAGCATCACTTTCACACCACCCCACCCGTGGAGTGCCACCACTAGGAGTGGCACTCCAGCTAGGAAAGCGCGACACATTGGGAGGGGGCGCAGCCAAGGTAGCTGACCCCAAGTGATCAAAGGGATATTCCGTACTGTAAGGCACTATGGTCAGTATATATGGCTGAGGGGAGAAGAATAATGAAGAGGAGAGTTGATGACATGCTTGGACTGATGGTGTTTGTCTTTCCAAGACACCATTCCATGTTATGGATCCCAGCTCTCCTGGGGATGTTGAACACCTGCCTGACCAAAAGAAGCAGTGAATTAATTCCTTGTTTTGCTTTGATTTGTGCAGTTCTTGCTTTCCTATTAAACTTTATCTCAACCCACAAGTTTTCTACCTTTTTCCCGTCTGATTTTCTCCCCCACCCGAGTGTGGTCAATAGCTGGATGGCTGTGTGGAGTTTACTTGTTGGCTGTGGTTAAACCATTACAGATCGTTATGGAAGGCACTGCTTTGCAGATGTGCTGGAGCTGTGGCAAGGTTTTGGTGCTGCAGAGAATTTAAAGGATGTTTGCTCTCTGCAGGGTATTTAAAAGGCATAATGTTGGATTTCTTTCTGCTGCCACAAATACTGCGTTAATGCATATGAAAATTATCTGTTTTACAGGTCAGTTCTTTAGCACATAATTGAAAGTTAAGCTTTATTCTTAAAGATAAACTAGCTGGGACAAATGGGGCAGAGCTAAGGCATCTTAGATATGCAAAAATCTTGGATATGGCAGAATGTGTGCTGAGATTAACTAAAACTGTATCTGTTGTGTAGTATCTCACAACTTAGTGTATAGCTTGAATTGGATATCTCCAAATAGTCTCAGACATCCTTAAATTTGTATAAAATGCATTTCAATTTTTCCAGATTTTCACGTATAAATATTAATAATGAATTGAAGCTGATGTGATTGAGTTTCCATTCAATTACATCATTGAAGTAATGAGTTGAAATTATGTTACGGGGATGTTTTCTAGGTGCAACTATTATAAATGTGAAAGGAAAGTCTTTTTTAATTCTTGGTATACTATCTTTTGCAGTGGATGACTTTGAAATTTGAAAGACCTTCAGTTATTCAAAGTCATCAGTAAAATATCAAAAGTATCAAAATCCTTTATTTTTCAAGGGAAATTACAGTTAATTATATTTACTGTAAAAGCTATTCTCATATGAGCACATCTTTATACAGAACCAGAGGTGTCTAGGTTCAAGCAAGCAGAATGAAATTTTTACAGCATTGTAAAAAATTAGAAGCTGCTTTCAGACAGGATCAAAAAGTTAGGTCAGTATCTGTTGAACTCAGCAGACTGAGCAAAGCTTTTACTTGACAAGTATAATACCTGAAAGGATAACCGCAAAATACATAATCATCACAAAAAGCAGAATTATTATTCCTGACTTACTATTGGTGGTATTTTATCGAAGTTAATTAGAAATTTTGCTCTTCTAGGTTTACAGGAAACTTCTTAGGCCAATATCCTCTGAGGTGTTGGCCTTTAGATTTCCCTGTTGTTATATTGTAATTATATAATACACCATTATTTCTGTAAAGATGGAGCAGTGTTTACTGCATTTATTTATTTAACATTGTTTTCACTACCTGATGTCTTTTTTACAAGTAGTTATTGAATACTAATGTTAGTAAATTGTGCTTATTTCCTTCCATGTGAAAAGAATACTTCCCTGATATGCTACATTTCTGTTGGATTATTTGCATTCCAAGACATACTACTGGTTAAGACTGGAAGGCTTCATCTGATGGGATCTAATCTCAGAATCTTAAAATACTTTTTTTTTTTGCCTTTTTTCCCCTTTTTCAGTTGTTTCCTTCATTTATTTTTGTAGCAATATTTTTGAATTGCCATTGAGCTGTTCCAACACATTGATGGAACATCTGATACAGGGCTGTTTGGTTCTTCTTGTTTTCTAAATGTGTAAAAAAATTTTCTTCTGTCAGCACAGGCACCTCTGTACTTGTCTTCAGCTGAAGTCTGAGAAATCTTCTCTGGAGAAATACTAATCCCAGTGAGCGATTTTGCAATTTTGTTGCACTCTGATAAATGGATTTTACTTTTTAAATTGTTTCACAAGGCACTCCACCCAGCCTGGTATCACCTAAAGTATAAGTAGAATCTCTATTCCATCATCCATGTTATCAATGACAAACGCTGGACATTTTCAAGGTCCCCCCTGGGGGCTTCTGTCAGACTGGCTGCAAAATGTGTGCAGATATCTTATCATAGAGTGGACTAAGTTGGAGAGACCTTAAAGATCATTGAGATCCAGCCTCTAGACCACGTTGCTCAGACTGCTATCCAACCAGGTCTTGGGCACTTCCAGGGATGAGGCACCCACAGCTTCTCTGGGAAACCTGTGCCAATGCCTCATCACCCTCATAGGGAAGAATTTCTCCTGAATATCTTGTCTAAACCTACACTCTGTCAGCTTGAAGCAATTTCCCCTTGTCCTGTCACTCCAGGCCCTTGCAAATTGTCCCTCTCCATTTTTCCTATAGGCTCCCTTCAGGCACTGGAGGGCCACTGAATGCCACAGGAACGACTGGCACAATGTAGCATGTGTAAATCAAGTGGGAAAAGGGAAGACAGGTGCAGTCATGTAGAAAGCAACACCACCTAAAAAGATCTTGGGGCTATCACAAAACTGCAAGATACTTATGTTTGGAATGGGGCTGGCACTGGAAGTAAGAAGACATTTGGTCATAAGGCCAGAAATGTTCAGAGAGGTATTTATGGTATTCTCTTATGGTGTAACAGTGGGAGTTGGGGAGGAGGAGGGTGTGTCTTTGTACTTGAAATTTTGGGATAGACAAAGATCTAAGGAACCTAGAAAAGCATGAGGATGAAAATAATGCCTTTAGGTGTTTATTGGTGACTTTGCAAGACCGTAGTTCTTGGTAAGGACACTTTGGTGAGCTCGTATGGCAATTCCCCAGCTCTGTACCCCTGTGAAGGCTATTTCTTCAGCATATCTCAATGTTGTTTCTTATGCATTCTCTACTGTGAGAGTTTCACTAGCGCTGATATATCGTGGCCTAGAGGAAAATCATAAGTGGAAGGTTTTCAGAAGATAGCAGCTGATTTTGCTAATGAAAAATTGAAACTTAGTTCTCAGTGACTTCTGAATACAAGGTTAATTTATCATAGTCCTTTTCTTTTGTCCAATTTAGTTTGTCTGAGTATCGTCATTTAATGAAATATTTTACTGAACATTTGGATAGAGAAAAGGCTTATTTTGCCATAGTCAAAGTAGCTCTAAAACCACAGTAGAGTATATTTGGAAGACTGAGAGGGAAATAGAAACCTAAACGGCTGTGAATATGCTGAGCAATATCTCCCTGGCAGCTTACCGTAAAGCTTATCGTATTTTGTACAGTGTTGCATATTGTACTGTACATGAGCTGCAGAGATCTTGTCATGTTAGACTTTTCCTCTTAAAACACTAGACAGTTTCAAATACTTTCTCTTTAATCCTCTATGACAGCATGTGAACAATTTTTAATGAAACCTCATTCTCCTCTTGCAAAAATTACTGTTTTAGAAAACAGTGGAGGTACTAATGATATTAGACGTATAAACTGTCAGTCAGAAGAAGAAAAGGCAAAACAAGCCAAACTTTGGATTGACACACTATAAACAAAAAAGGCTTTTCAAATTTTATAGCAGGGAGAGGCATTCATGCAAAATTACATCTTGAAAAACAGGAAGCTGAAGACTTAAACCGACAGAAATTATTCCTTGCCTAGTGGAAATGTGTCTGAAGAACAGGGAGCTTCAGAACTCATCATTTTCCTAATTCCAGGTCATGAACCAGGCTTCTGGTCAAAAGCCTGTGGAGGGAGCTCTTGCTTTCAGAAAGCAGAGCACACTGTGGGATGAAGGGTAACACTGGATTCTGACAATACTAGTGGCTGTGATGCTTGTAAAAAATATTTATTTAGCATTCTTCAGCAAAATTATTGTCTTGGGATAGCTTTTGCATGCTCCCTGTCCTTCTCTCATGTCAGTTGACTGTCTCCCCACAGCAAGACTCTTCCTTTCTCTTTCTTAGGCATAAGACTGGGAGGTTGAACACTGAGGCTGACTGAACACTATTCTGACTAAACCAAGAGGCTTTTGGCCTTGGCTGTTAGCAAGATCCAGCTTTATGCTCTTAGGATACTTGATGAAATTGAAAAGCTTGTTATTGCACCTATTTCAGTTTCCATGGGAACACTGATAAAACATTTCACTTATTCTCTAATCTCTTCTCATTATCTTCCAGAACATAATTCATCTGCTACCTAATTTTCTAATGTCAAGTAATTTTTTTTTTTATTTTTTTTTTTAATAAAGTTTTGGAGCAGCCTGTGTGCCACTCCCAGAGTTTCACCACAATGGAATTTGCATGTCACTAGTAAGAGCAAATGGTTGACAGAAATTGTGGTTTGTGGGTAGAAATGGTGAGATAAGGAAAAGTAGGATACGATTAGGAACTAGAATCATAGAGTCATTTAGGCTGGAAAATACCTTTGAAAGATTTAACAGGTTGGTATTCTACCTGCACTAGACTGAGAAGCACTTCCATCAGAGATGTGATAAAAGCAGCTGAAAGGAAGGGGTTGTTCACTCATTCAAAAGAGAGAGAAGTGACACCGAGGTCATGGGAATATGTTGTCATGGTATGTCCTGGAATCCTATGGGATCTCCAAGATCCCAAGAGTTGTAATGGAGTATGAAATGTCACTCAATTCTGTGTCAGTTCTGTTTTATGTGACCACAAAAGTTCTGCAGTGACAGTCCTGTATCTTAGAAACTGCTCATCTTAATAAATTCTTATTACGCAAGTATCCGAGAACCTTGATGCCCTGTTTTTTCTGAGAGCAGCACTGAACCAAGGAATTGACAAGAATGAGAATTAGAATTTCTGGAAATACATTGACAGCTAAAGTAACTTCTATGTTGCTCTATTTTTATTTTTACATGAGATTTTTTTCTGAGTTGTAACCATCCAAACCCAGCTTTGTTTCTCCAGAGGTAGCTGGCAACATAGGGAGAAACCATAATTGGATGTATTTGGTCTATATGGTGCATCAGCTCTGGCTGAGACCATAGGAGACCTCACAGGTCTGTGCTTTGCACTGGTATCTAGGAAGAAAGATTTGTTCTGGTTCTGCTGGGCAGTGCTCCCACAGAACCAGGGCTATCCTTCCAATATACCAGCAAGGCTACCCTCCCCCAGTAAGATGGGAGTGGCTAAGATCTTGGGAAGGGTCACAGCCAGGACAGATGCCCCAAGCTGACCAAAGGGATATTCCATATCACACAGCATTTGCTCAGACATAAAAGCTTAGAGAGAGGAGAAACAGGGAGGAAAAATATTATTATGATATTTGGCTTCCAGAGAAACCACCATCTGTGCTGAAATCTTGCTTCCTGGACCTTGTCTGATGACAGGAATTAGAGAAAAAAAATCTTCTGTATTCCTTTTCTTTCACATTCAGCCTTTTCTTTGTCTTGTTAAATTGCCTTTGTCTCATTCCTTGGGTTTTTTTTCTATCTTTTTTTCTCCCCTCCTGTCCTGTTAAGGAAGGGAGTCATGGAGTATCTTGGTAAGCAACTGGCATCCAGGCAAGTTAAGTGCCCCACAGTCCTTTTTTGGCATCCAACAGCTGGCATTAAAAATTCAAGCAAAGATAGTAATTGGGAAATGTAATCAGCAAAATATCAGACTGAACAATATTAGAGAGACAAAAGATCCTAGAGAACTTTCAGTTGTCATAATTGTGACAAAAAGATGAGGTTTGCGTGTAAATTGTCCACTTCTGTTCGGTGTTATGATGATGACTTTGGAGCATAGAATTATTTTTTGTTGATATGACTGAAGTTTGTGAAGAATAGGTGAGGACTGTGGATTTTAAAGATTATTCTTAAATACCTAATTCCCAGATAAGGGGGATGGATGGATGGATGGTTTATGTGGCAAAGTTTTGGTAGCAGGGGGCTACTGTGAGAAGTAGCGGCTTCTGTGAGAAGGTGGCAGAAGCTTCCCCCATGTCCAAGAGAACCATTGCCAGTTGGCTCCAATAGACACCGGTCCCTAGCCAAGGCCAAGTCAATCAGCAACAGGGATAGTGCCTCAGAAACGACATTATTTAGGAATAGGAGAAAAATTACTACCCAATGGCAATAAAATTCCCTAATGAAAGTATTTTCCCTTACTGGAGCATGTCTTAAAAAACTGCAGCCTGTAGGAAGGACCCATATTGGTGGTCATTGTGAGAGACTAGATGTCATGTTAAAGACGCTGCATTGGAGCAGGGGAAGAGCATCAGAGCAAGAGAGATTAAGTGTTAGGAAATTATCACAGCCCCCATCTTCCTACTCCCTGTGTCACTTGTGAGGATGCAGGGCAAAGAGTCAGGGTTGTACTTGATCCTGGGAAGAATGGGCTGGGGATAAGGTGGTTTTAGCTTTGTATTTATTTCTCACTGTTCTACTCTCTTATTAGTTGGCAGTACATTGAATTAATTTCCCCCAAGCTGGGTCTCTTTTGCCCATGATAGTAATCAATAAGTGATGTCCCTGTCCTTACCTGAACCTTCAAGCATTTCCATTGTGCTTTCTTCCCCTGCCCTGCTGAAGAAAGAAGAGTGATAGAGCATTTGGTCGGCACCTGGTGGGCACTCAGGGTCAGACCATGACAGTGACCCAGCAACAAGATATATTGGGCATGGACGCTGGCCTGCTGAACCATAAAGAACTGCCTAAAGCTCAGAGTTCTCTTTTCTCTTTTTCTGTGTTAGGATTGACATCCTTTAGCATGATTGTCATTCTGACCACATAGACAAAGCATTCAGAGTTTGAAGTCAGTCTCCAGATATGATCCCTATCACATATATAGCATATCAATGCCTTATTTTATCTGTCGTTAAATATCAATTTAAAAAATCTAATTTCCTTCTGACTTTCCCATAACACAGGGTTATAGTCATCTTGGCTATCTGCTACCCATCTGCCCTAGGTAGTGTTGAATAAAAGAACTGCCTAAGGAACTGCCTAAGGAACTGCCTAAGGAACTGCCTAAGGAACTGCCTGAGGAACTGGGGGCCCTGCCAGCCTCCACTCCAGGTGCTATCTTGCCAAAAGTTCCCTGATGGTCTCTGGAAAAAGAATGCATCCAGCTTCCCCCTATAGTGCAGCTATCTGGAGTGCTGTCAGAGAGAAATAAGAGGAAAAAACGGGATCAAACTCCATCTGAGGTTCTTGCTTTTGCTTGAATACACACAAGAGTGAACTTTTCTTCCATATTTGCTGCCCTGGTCTTTCTTACTGCAGTGGCTGTGGTTCTGGGAGAGTGTATTTATCTTTTCCCAGTGCATACTATATTTTTAAGTGTGTGTCTCTTGGAAGGTTGTTGGGGGTTAAGTTTTCCTGTGGAATTCCCCCCCCCCCCCCCCCCCCAATAAGTTGCTAGGAGACTAAATACTGATAGTCAAAGGGTGCTCAACCCAGACAAAGGAAGTTGATCACTTAGTTTTGGGGGAGGGAAAAGGCTCCCGGGAGCTGAGGGTGGTGGACTCACTGCTCTCGGTTTTCCAGGGAGGACGGTCGGACGACTAGTAGCTGCGTGGAGTCCACGGTTAATGGAGGAGTCTGGTCCTGGGAATTCTATCATCTGTTGGAGTGCCCAGGAATTCGGAGTTTCTTCGCTGCTCTGCTGGATTTTAGGTAAGCCTGGGTCCAGCCGCTGCGGCTTCTCCAGCACTGCCCACTTCGTCTGCCAGGACACCCCCCTGCCTGCCGAGGACAATCCACCTCTTCCAGCCATCAGCACCGGAGTTTCCACTGTTTGCCCCTTGGGGTTCTTGGTTCTGTTTTACTGTTATTATAATTGCTGTTGTTGTTTGTCTGTCCTGTTATATTTACTAGTAAAGGACTGTTATTCCTTTTCCCCATAGCTCTGACTGAAAAGTTTTTTTTTTTTAATCTTCCAAATTATAATAACATGGAGGGAAGGGTTTGAATTCCTCATTCCTAGAGAGGCCTGCCTCTCCTTAGCAGACACCTGTCTTTTCAAACTAAGACAAAGGTGCAAAGGCAAGGGGTCCACAATCAGCTTTATTCAGTCAATTCTAGAGCAGAAGAGTTACATTAAAAATGTTGGAATAATTTAGGCAATGCAGGAAAGTAGTTGGAAGACTGCCAACCTAATACAAAGACTGTGCATGAACCTCACTCATAGTGAAATAATAGAAAGAATTTAACTCATTATAAAGGCCCGTTTGAGAATTTGCACCAAGAGGCTAGTTAACTCTAAGTAACCACTGTGTTATATGATCACAGGGTAATATTATTTGGAAGAAAACCCCCCAAAGTTTTTTTTTGCTTTCCTATACACAAATGTATAAGTACCATACTGTCTGCTATTCTTTCTGTTTTAACATTTTCTCCCCTCTTTTTTGCTGTTTATAACTCACAATGTGCACACAAGTCTATGCAATTCACCCTTTGTCTATTTCTTTAAAATCATTAGCATTAGAAAATGCAGTGTTCCCTCCCTAATAGTCTTCTCTGGCAGGAATTCCTAGAGCACTTTTAGGCAATAGTTCCATCCTCACCTGGTGTCAAAGGGTCACTTTAGTGCCCTGGATCCGAGGACATCCACTTCTCTCTATTGATTACTTACCAAAAAAAAAAAGAGTAATATTAATAGAAAAACCCCTGCCTTTCACCCTAAAGTGTATATAAGGTGTATTTAATTGCCAAAGGTGAGTGCCATAAAAAGAGCTGTGATTTCAACTACATGGATATGGAGCCAAAGGATTATGCCCTTGTCTCACTCCATAAAATTCTTTAAGTTAGGTCATGTAATGCCTGGGATCAATTCACATGGCTTCTTCCATTTTTTCAAGAGCTTAAATCCACTCCATGGAGAAGGAGTTGAATACATGCTTGGCTTCATATTGCTCTGGAGTGAGGTCAAACACATTGCAGTTGTTCCATCTGGGAGGGCAGGTGGTCACTGAGCCTGAAAGAGCTCTCAAAGGATTCAGCAGAAAAACTCCATTTACACTCTTTCAGTGTTGCCTAGTCCTTGGTTTCTGTTACCCATTTATTGTTGACAGCCACAAGAATAATAAGGAATTGAAACTGGAAGCAGAGCTGAGTGAAGTGTGACACTGCCAGTGGACTAGGAGCTGCTGACAGGGAAGGAACAAAGGTAGAGGTACACTTTATTGACATTAGTCTCTCTGAAAGGTGTCATTATATTAATGGAAGCCACAAAAGGACCTTAATTTCACGTACCTTTCAGCTTTCTTTAATTTAAGAAAGTGGCTTACAGTCTGATAGCGTGTAGAAATGTAACTTTTTTTTTTTTTAAATAACAATTTTATATTAACATGACAGAGTATATCAATTATCATTCATTTCGACTAGTGGCAGCATTTAATTACTGTTAGATTGTTAAATCAAAACTCTAATTAAACCTCATATCTTAGACAATTTATAGTTCTTTGTGATAAAAATGTGTTCTGGGTTTGGAAGGGGAGGATTGCTACTAAGAAATAAGGGCTGGCTTTTTCATTTATTTTTTTGTGTCTGTAGCAGACAACAATAACTTCATTTGTGGAGCTACAGTTCAGAGTTAGATGTTATTTACCTTTAAAAAAAAAATTCAAGCATACCAGTAAAATCAGGCAAGTGGAGGAAAAAATAAATTCTACTATTAAATGCTACCCTTAACCTTCAGATGAAAATTGAAGGCAAGCTGAGTTCTGCTTTCTGCAATAATAGGTTTAATTTTGCCATCCTAACTCAGATGCAGATAAAATATCTACATATGCTGTTGCATGTTGAGATTCTTATAAGTTGTGGTTCAAGACACTCAGGACTTATATTGAGCAGGCAATAAATCTGCACAGCATCACAAGGTCTTAAGTCACACCCTGCCTGATCTATGCAAATTTTTTGTCAGTTTTTATTCATGAAAACCTACATGAGAACCACCCCTTCCCTTCCATGAGTGAAAAGCAGGCTTCCCTCAAGTGCCACCTCCTTTTCAAATTATACAGGGAATGTGAGGCATAAGGAGGAGTCACGGCTTTGACTGCGGCAACTTCCTCAAGCTAAGAGACCCATTTGTTCAGGGCTGTTTTGCCAAGGCATGGAGTGGGACTCCTTTGACCAAAAGCAGCCTGGCTCCTCACAATCTTGGTGTAGGTGAGTTGATGCAGCCAACTTTTTATTGATGCTGTTCCACAGGGCCCAGAAATGTCACTGATCTTCCTGTACTGAAGGACTCACATGCTGCAAATTCCATTTGGCTTTTGTGAGAAAAGGCATAATGTGTGCAGAGCTGAACTTGAACTTTTATGTTCTACAATATGCAAAAACCCACAAAACTAAACAAACAAAACCCAAAAACCAACCAAACAAAAAACCCACAAAAACAAAACAAAATATCAGGATTTTCTTGGTTTCTTTTTATTTTTTTTTCTTTTTTTTCTTTTTTTTCTTTTTTTCTTTTTTTTTTTTTTAGGTAGTGTATTGAGTGTTTGACTATTTAACACATCATTCACTTCTGGCAACAAAATTTATTTTTATGTATGCTTTGCCATTTGTTGAATGACAAAGTGACAGCAAAATATTTCTATTTCAGCAGAGATGAGGTATCTGTGCCCCAAACAATTTGTAGAACAGACAACACTAGATCCTCTCTGACGCTATACAAACAGCAAGACTGATCTTTCTGGGTAATGTGCTACTTTGCCTTTTTGATTGTACATACTATCTGTTATTATGGTCTATTTGGTGTTGTAATGTTTCTAGAAGCTACTGCTCTTTAGAAACAAGATGTTATCTGGGGTCAAAGATTTATAAATCTAACAGAAAATGTGTAGATAAAAGATTTTAAACAGCAAAGTTCACAGCAATGTTGACATACTCTTTCTAAATTGATACAGAACACATTTGGCAAAGGTATTGAACCTCAATCCAGCAAACACTAGATGCAACCACACATGCAGGAAAGATTGTCTTGCTTATGCTATGTAGTTTAACCTAATGTCCAGAAGCTGCATACAGCTCAGTCCTCCAAATTGCAATCAATTTTTTCTTGGCAACTCTCCAAGAGCCCAACAGACACCAGCATTCATTAGGATGCATTGTTCACATGAGTTTTAATTGCCTTTCCTGAGGGTTTGATACATGGATGTATCCTTCCTCATAAACTAGCAGCAATTTATCCCTGCTTTTTTACTAGAATGTCAGTTCACATGAAACACACACCTGTTACACGCTTGATTCAGGGGTAGAAGGTGCCTGAATTGCTCAGGTCTGAGCCCCACAGCTGCTCCATGGAGGAGCGAGGGATGGCAGTGGGAGACTCCTTCCAGAGAGGGATGAAGGTCTCTGTCTGCTGATGTAACCCTCTGTTCGGGAAGATTTTCTGCTTGCCAGGGACTCAGAGAGATCATGATGTGGCTGCTGAAGCTCCTTTGGCTCTTAGATGGTCCTTATGAATATTTTGGAAATCCACAAGGATAATGGAGGGGGCTACGGCACCTCTCATATAAGGAACAACTGACAGAGATGGGACTGCTCAGTCTGGGGAAGTGGAGTCTCAGGGGGGCTCTCACTAATGTGTATAAATACTGAAAGGAAGGATGCCAGGAGGATGGATGCTGTTTCAGTGGTGCCCAGTGGCAGGACAAGAGGCAATGGGCCCAAACTGAAAGGCAGAAGGTTCCCTCTGAAAGCTTTTTTACCATGTGGAGGAGCAAGCCCTAGAGCAGGTTGCCTGGTTGGGGTGGTAGAGTCTTCATCCCTGGCAATATTCTAAAGCTATCTGCACACTGCCTTGGGCAATGGGATTTAAATGACCCTGTTTGAGCAGAGGGTGAGTGACTGAGAGACCAAGAGCAGAGAGACCAAGTGACTTTCAGAAGTGCCTTCCAACCTCAACCATTTTATGAGTTCTCTTACATGGCATAGTCAAGTAGATCCATTGACTATAAGGCACCAAAGTTACGGTACTGTGACTGAGTAAATCTCTGAATATAAATACTTTGTGCTTTATTTTTTAGAGTAAGCATAACTTCTCTTGAAGTTGGTAATTTTTCCTTCCTAACCTTCCCTCGCAGATTTAAAGAAAAAACATTATTCTAAAAGTGCTTGTAATTTGGCAACGGCCAGATTTGAGAAAACATCCTGATCATTTAGATGATCATAGTAGATCATTTAAGCAAATAAAAAAAAATTAAGCAAGCATGATAGGCATGTGATTTGAATGTTCATAGTCAAATGTCAGAAAATTAGTGATTTTGGAAGGTGTAGGCATGGAAAAATGCATAACCTTGCAATCACGATCATGTCAGGAGTGTACCTGCAGGGAAATTGCTCTCAAATATACTATCAGGGAACCTGGATGTAGAATTGTGTTTAGAAAAATACAAGGGAGCTGGGGGGAAGGAGTATATTCTTATCATGGGTTGGCACAATTTTGTTTTCTGGTTATAGAGAAATGTGAAATGTTTTTCCCTGCCATAACCACAGAGTGGTTTTGGGCAGGGGGAGAACAAGGACCTATCAAAAAGCTGTCCGGGATATTGGCAGCTAAGTTGACCAATGGGAAATGTCAGTGAGACTTTGGAGGGGACATTTAAAACTAATCTGCGGCAGATCGGTCTCTCTTGCTTCTGAATCAGCCATGAGGTAACATCACAGGTGACGGGCAGGCCTGGGCCGGGCCCGGCTGAGCCTCTGAGAGCTGCTGCCCGCATGGGAGCAGCCTGGGTGAAGCCCTTTTACAGCTTTGCAGTAGCTCTGAACCGGGCTGCCCTGGATGAGACCAAGGGGTGGAAAAAAAGGACATCTACCAGCTTCCTCCATCAGCACAGCTTTGTGTTTTCTTCAGCTTCATGCAGCCCGTCGTGTGCACATCACCCTTGCAGGCCTAGTCAAATTTAACTCTTTCCTAGCAACACGGAACTTTTAAAGCACAACTCTTCCTTGATAGAAAGAAGAAAGAAAACAGAGGGTACATAGAACAGACACCAAATGAAGTCAGTTAGATTAGAAGTGAAAGAACTAATAATACTGGAATAGGATTGAAGAAGTGGACATTTTTAACCGGACTTCTCTAAGGTAAACTATAGAGAAATGGACTGGTTTTTGTAACATCTTAGTGTCATTGGGTAGAATGCTATTCTAATCAAAACTGACGACTGATGTAATTGAGATTTGAGAACTTTAAAGCTCCCACTCCTGGGTTAAAAGGAGGTCTCAGCCTTTGAGACAAAGATGATTTTAGACTAGAAGAAATACTCATAAATAGTACCCCAGATACAATGAGAAGCTTTGCTGATAGAACATCACAGTCTGTGAAAACTCCGGGCAGCAGCAGATGTGTGACATTGGGAGCACTGGACTATTTTGTCTTGTGGCAAACGTCTTCAAGAAAAGACCTTAGAGAGACTCTTCTCCTAAAGTAATGAGTGATTATGTCTTAATAGTGAAACTGACTGAAAATCTTAAATTGTGTCTTTCTATGTTGTTTAATGAGAAAGTTAATAGTTTGTAAGAGAGAAGAGCGTTTTAAAGTGTCATTCTGTTTTAATTTAGGTTTTCTTTTTCTCAACTTGTTTTTCATTCTTTTAGTGTATGTTAATAAAACTATTTTTGTTAATTTTTAAGCTTAAACCTGCTTTGTTTTTTCTCCTAATCTCTCCCTCCCACAGAAAAAGAATAAATACTGAAACCCTTACATTAATTGGTGTTTCCGCCCGGTTTTATTAAATTAAGACTGTTACAATTTCGTGGTATTTTTGTTTGTTTGTTTGTTTGTTTAAGGTGACCAATAGAAAGATACTAGAGCAGCTGTGTTTTAAATTGAAGGGTTATTTCAGCTAAGGCTAACATATTGTTCTGAAAAATTGGCATACTTGAGATTATTTTTCCTTTGGTACTAGCAATATGCTTGGAGTACACTTATAATGTATCGTATGTGATGCAAGTTTTCTTTATATAATTATCCATGTACACTGTACAATCATGAAATTTCAGGAATATGTCTCATCATTCTCATCTCAGAACAGCAGATGTTGTTTGCTATTGGGTTACCCCAGAGAACTCTTCTTTTTTTTTTTTTTTTTTTTTTTTTCCCCCTAAGCTTGAGTTTATATTTGAATGTATACATAAATTCCATTATTCAATTTATATAAGCCTGCAAAGCATAAACCTGATAATAGCATTGACCTGTAAATAACATGTTGCTTTAATAGTCTTAAATGCTGTTACTCCAATCAAGATTTCCTGCATCAAAAGTGAAGGGTAGAGGTGAGGTGTTGAGCTGGAGGGGGCAGTTAAGTGAAAAAATATTTTCTGTCAGAGGAGTGGGATTACAATTAAAAATGCCATGGAGAAAATTAAAAATATGTTTTGGAGGCCAGATTGCACGTGCTCCTGGGGGAAGTACAGAGGCAGTGCCTCTGCTCCAGCTGTCCCTCACTGGCAACACAGGAGAGACTAACATCAGTACAGGCTCTATTTCCATATTAATTGCCTACTTCTACATCCCAGGGGCCCTTGCGGTGATTATTTTTAGGGCTAAAATTTCATCGCTTCTATTGGAGAGGGATAAATGCTTCAAGAGTTGCCAACACTTGTCCCATTCTAAGGTTAATCCTCACTGTATAAAACTCTCTTAGATGTCAATAACAAAGTAAACCCAACTCCCAGATAACACTCAGCTACATTTCCTAGAGGAACTATCATACAGTTTAATAGTGACTAAGTTAATAATTCTGATATCATGGAAAATGAAAGAAATTGATTAATACTGCAAGAAGTGAAGAAACTAATTTTGAAAAAAAAATATTGCCTCAGAAGCTATTCAGAGAAGTACAAATATATCTGAAATTCATATTCAGATTACTATGTAAATTATTACTCTTTTCCTGATGCCTTTTACCTTTTTCCCATTGCCAGCTTTTCTCCTCTTCTCTCCTCCTTTTCCTTATCCTTATATATGAAAATTTAATAGATGCTTTTGAATAATTCTGAAATGAATAAAAAGTCCATATTTTTAAAAAATTAAGCACAGTAGAACATACAAGACTTTGCTTTTTTTTTTTTTTTTAATGGGAAATCAGTGTTAATGTGTTAAAAATGAGTAATACTAGTGGCTTAGCTTAACGAGTATTTTGTCATTGGTAGTATGGTCTTTCTCCTTTTATTTGTGAAATAGATGTTTTAATGGGACATGTCACCAATCTTGAATTTTGAATTATTGTAATTACCTGCATATATAAGAAATCAATGTGAAGATGTATGCTGGCATAGCTTATTGTATTTTTCTTTAAAAAGATTGTAAAACTCCCAAGCATACTTGTTGGTATTTTCTTGTAAAAATTGCCAATGAATCTGTCCTTCTCTTACTACTCTTGTTATCTTGGTCTGCAGAGATTATCAATTATAGTCTATGTGGGAATGAATTTGCAATATGTTATTACTGAAAATACAGTGCTTTTAATATTCTTTCAAATATTTGTTATCATTTTACTATATGCACCCTCCACCTCTCTGCTGTTTCCTACTTGCCACTAGTGGGTTGAGCAGGGTGTACGACAATACATTAGCTTTGATCCTGGTTTTTGTCCGTCTCAAAGTACCAAGGTAAACGTGTGGCTTATGCCTTACCTTTGCCTCATGCACAAAAAGCAGTGCAGAGTGCAGACCCCACTCCCAAATCAAGTTGCTTATGAAGAAGTTGGGTGGGGTCTTTTTGTTTTTGGGGTTTTTTTTTCCTGTTTTTTTTTTTTTTTTTTTTTTTTTTTTTTTTTTTTTTTTTTTTTTTTTTAAGTATTCTGCCATCTGCGAGTTGTTTCTTCCCTGTAATATGCTTGGGGTGAAAATCCCCAGCAAATTTTGGGAAAAGGAAAAACTTCTCTGTACTTAATTCTGTGTTCTGTGTAGTCAGTCAATACATTACAATGGAAGTGCATGATACCACCAATTCCTCCAGTATAGTCGCATGTTTAAAAGGAAAGTGTAAGACATACCAAACTGAAAGGAAAAATAGTAGTATGTATATGTATAGGTATAGGTATATTTAAGCCTGCAACAAAAAGATTTGAACTGGGATACACCTGTCAAAGTCAAAATGTGGCCATGAAATACTTTCTTCTGGCTAGCCTTTGAATGGACTTAATTAGATTACATGACTCATGCAGCACAGTAGCTGCGTTTGTTAGTTGCTTCTCTTATTGCCTGTGAACTCAAAAGAAAAGTATCACAATGACTGATCATCCACATATTTCATTTAAATAGAAGGAAAAGCTTCATTAATGAGTATTTTCTTCCCCTTCATGACATGGCATGATCCTGTTGGTTACTAGGGAATTAACCCACTCCAAGCAGTCTTAGAAATGGTCTTCATCTAGGATAATATCTGATAATAACTTGGACTGTTCTTAAAATCAATTTTAAAGAAAGACAAAACTCAATAGTAATTATGTTCTTTTTATTCAAGTATTCACTTAGAAGCTTATTTTCTTGTTCCAGTAAGATTTACAATGGCATCTGTATTTGAACATTTTAAACATTGCAGAAGTAGATTCCAGTATATGACATCCTGTTCTAGCAGAAGGGAAGGCAAAAAAAAAAAAAAAAATCCTCTGCATGTAGAATTTGAATGGGAATTCTAAAGCCAAAAATTTATCATTTTAAGTGCCGGTCTTGTAACACTTAATATAAATATACTTTTTTTTTTTAATTGTTTAACTTAATAAACAAAAACATTATAGTATATGTATTCTCCCTGCAAGAGACATCTCTGGTACATAACATTTTAAAAGGGACCTATTTGCTTTTCAAGGTGAATTGCCTGTGGGGGAAAAAAATGTTTTCTTTAATTGGTCTGTACATTTGAAACAGAACAATATTAGATCAGTTCATCATCTTTTTTTTCTTGGTATTTGTTCATAAAAACAGATCCCTGTTGCAAAGTCTTTCTCTGGGAGCGGTAGGTGTCTTTCAATTATTTCCAATCATTCCTGTTTAGAAAACAAGTCCAAACCTAAAAGTAAAGTAGATATTATTGAATAAGAAGACATAGGGTGAAAATTTACATAAATTTATTTTTCTATAAGCTTTTATAGATGTTTCCAGGAAAATATTAAAGGCTAGATATAATAACCTTCGGTGTTACTCTTATCCACGTTAGTGCCAGCTAGGGTATGGGAATATATTGCTGAAGAGGGGTTTGAGGTGGGAGTATGTTGCTGAACTTGTGAGAATATTCCTTACCAATTTAGTGCCATGGGCAGGGACAAACAGACCACGTTGCTCAGAGCTCCATCCAGCCTGGCCTTGAACACTTCTAGGGATGGAGCATCCACGGTTTCTCTGGACAACCTGTGCCAGTGCCCCACCCCCCTCAGAGTAAAGGCTTTCCTCCTAATACCTGATCTAAATCTGCTCTCTTTCAGTTTTAATCCATTCCCCCTTATTCTGCCACTACATATCATTGTGAAAAGACCCTCTTTTCTGGGTCCTGTTAGGTGTTGATATAAGGCTGATATAAGGTGGCCCTGGAGCCTTCTCTTCTCCAGGCTGCAGAACCCCAGCTGGTCTTCATATACTACTGCATGTAGTGCATATTTCACCTGAGTCTGGTTTTCCCTCAGATTTCAAAATCTCCACCTCCTCTTGACTTCAACTGAGTTGAAAAGATCTAGCATATCTGGAAATCATGGCTGTAAATACTTCTGTAGTGAAAACATAGATGTGGAAATCTCTTATGTGATAAAAATATCAATTTATCTGCACCATTCAACAATCCTCAGAATTACCAAAGTATTTTTTTCTCTGAACTCAGAAATCAGAAAAAGGGAAGAATATTTTTCTCTCCTTTCAGAGTCATCAATCAGGAATATACCAATCTTGTTGATTTTTGGAAGAGACAAACCTAATCTAATTTCTGTATTATAGCAAACCTTGGTCACACCAGTAAAAATGGGAAGACAGCAGATACCAGTAATATCAAATTTATTATCCAGCATGCTGAACAAAATGTTAGTATTTCAATAGGCTGTGTATTTACATTACTTTCATAGTAAAAAGAAATGTTAAAAACATTAACCATAGAAAGATATGCCATGGCTGTAATTTCAGTTATAGAGCCAATAAAAATAGGTTTTAATAAAAACTCTCACAATAAATAAATGTGGCTAATTAGAATCATGAGTCAATTTCTTTGGGCTCTAAAGTAAACAACAGGTTGGTTGTGGTTTTTTTGTGTTGTTTTGTTTGTTTGTTTGTTTGTTTGTTTTGGTTTTTTACCAATCCTGTTGTTTCTTCTCCAGAATTGTAATTACGTAAAATGCAGAAGAAAGCTTTATCTGCAAAACTCTTAAACAGTAAATTTCTGGAAATGAAAATAAAGTGATGTAAAGGAATTATTTTTCATCCAGCACGATGCTGTGAGATGTTTTTCTGTATGTGTTGTATATGCCACTTAAATATGTTCTCAAGCAAACTTGTATCACCCCTGATAGTGACAAAAGAAACTTTCTTTTTACATTTTTCATTCTCCTAAGCTGCAATAAATATCTGTACTATAAATGACCTTTGAAATAAAACTTCAAGAGCAGTGTTCCATAGCTCTCATAAACTCTAATTAGTTTGATTTTTTTTTCTTTTTTTTTTTTTGTTTTTTTCTTTTTTTTTTTTTTTTTTCCGGGAGGAATGTGCAAAAGGGAACAGTAAGTAGAATTGTACTGCTACTCTTTATACTTATTAAGTATCTAATGTTTAATTCATAAGTCTAGGTTTTCAAACCCACAAAAAGGGAAGAGAATATGTCACCCTGTATGTGCAGTTCAGCCGTTTCTGGGTTTGAGAGTTACGGTAAAAGTTTGATTGAAGCTCATTTTGTTTGCATACATCTTCTGGAACAGTATAGCCTGCAGTATTTGTAATTAGGCAAAATAGAAAATCCTGCCATATACCCCAGGGAAGAACTGAAGTGCCTGAGGTGTGTGGCCTAGGCAGCCTTTGTCCTTTCGAACAGGCTAATTATTTGTAGCCATGGAGCTACAGTCTGCGATTGCATCACAGTTCTCGGTGTCTTTTCAGCAGCAGAGATTTCGGGAGCACCGGCAAGGCACACCCCTTGCACACCTGGTGAGCCACTCTGAGGGAGCCAGGAACAGATACACAGATAAAATTATTACCTAATCCTCTCTAGTGGCGTTTTCAAATTTATCTTTATTCTGAAAGTTGGTATTGGTTTTGCTTCTATCTCTCCTGTTCTAAGCTTTCTCTCAAGGCTTTCACTCCTAAACCTTCATTAACTACAGAAGGGGCAAAATAATACAGATGGTTATATGGAAAGACACATGTAGATGTTGCATTTGATAGGGGCTACCAGCATAGAGCAGTAGCACTGGATTTCTGACAGAACTTGATTTAGGCTGGTCAGAGTTTAATGGCTTAGGATTTCTTTGGGGTTGACTTTGTTAGGGTTTTGCAGAGTTGTTTTACCATAGTTGTTCAAGGACACCTTATACTTTGAAGCACTTTTCCTAAAAAGATACCTTGGGTAAACAGAGAAGAGCAAACAGTAGAATGTTTGTGTGGTAAAAGTACTTTTAATTTTACTTCTGAATTACAAGATAAAATACACTGAGCATCACCCATCCTTATTCTGGTAAGGGAGTTCTTGGTAAAAGACCTCTCAGGGCAACATGATGCCACCAGTGGTTGGGGTATTAATTTAAGTTTCACCTGTATTTCTTTATTTCTCTACTTCTGTTTATGCACACCAGAGCCTGTTTTCATGTAAACGTGCAAGAAAGTTTGAAGAACAAACATATATGTGTGGTTTTGATGTGGTCTCTAACTTCTCAGAAATTAACTTTACAAAATGATTATTTTTTAAAGAGATTATTTCTTAGCCTTCCAGATATATTTCAAATAGTTTTCTTTGAGATTTCTGGGATGGGAATAAGTCTGCTTTAATAGAAAAATTAACTCTCCCTTCTTTCACTTTGTTTTTAAAACTGGTCTAATTGATATAAAAGGAACCTTTTCATCATTATGCAGGAGACTATTTTCTGAAGAAGGAAAAGAACTGAACTTTTCATAAAGATTAGTCTATATGTCACTGTAGTGATAGCTCACAACAAAAGGTGCTGCAAGTAGTGTATTTCTGCTGTAAGTAGTATATTAAGTAGTGTATTATGGGACTAATTTTTAGCTTTCTTCTCAAGTTGCAAGTTTATTTTCCTGTGAAATCTAGGTATGCCAAACATTTTTTCCAGTCCCACAGGGATACAGTTTTGGGGACAGAATTTGAACATGAATATTTGATGTCTTAAATGAGGGGTTTTGATTGCTATAGTCTCAATCTCTACTTTTGAAAAAAAAAAAAAAAACAAGAGAGATTCAAATTCATGAGAGAGTAATAAATTAGCCAGTAGTTTCTGAGTTTCTTCCTCTCTTGTTTTCCCCTTGCTCTTCTTGATCAGAGATTACATCCTTGTCAAGAGACATCTCCCAGTTCAAAAATTTTGATGAAACGAATATGTTTTCAAAGAAAAAAAGACTGACATAATTGTCAAAATGTTTCTAGAGAGCAGTGTTTCTAAAAGTTTAATAAACTCTTATTTTTTAAAGTCTGAGATTGGTAAAAGAAGTGAAATTATATAAAACTTCTCAAAGCTAAGAAAATTCATGCAACATCCTCCATATACAGGAGCGTACATTGAAATTCTGAATCTAATAAGAGGAAATAGTTTCTACATATTTTTCCATGAAGCCAAGATTTTGTCCTCTTATAATTTTTTTTGAGCAGAGATGCAGCACAATTATATGTACATAAACCCAAGAATTTATTGTTAATACAATGGAAATTTTAATTATTACTAATCCAGATGGAATTGTTACAGAAAGAAAAATAATGCAGTTAAAATTTTTAAAAGTACATGCCCTGTCTCCTGGGGGAATGTTCACTTTCCCTCTGCTCCTCTGGTTCCCGGGGTCAGGTCTTTCGTGGTGGTGCTGAGAGGGGGAGGTGTGCTGTGGGAGTCCTCAATACCTGAAGTCTTTTACTGACAGGAGTAGGATGCTGATTTGGATTGCTGCCTCTCTGTTGGTCTACAATCCACTTTGGATTAATTTTATAACAAGGTTGTTATAAATTATTTTTTCCCTGTTTCCCTGCACTGTGTCTGTGTTTGTTGTAGATATTCTACTCTGCACAAAGCACTTTTTGCCGTAAAAACTGCACTTGTATCACACAAGACAGTGAAAAGAAACTGCATGCAGGTCAAGAAAAGCTTGCACAGCACCAGAGTCGCAAGCCTTACTGCTGAGGCCTTGCAGACTCGGTACACTGTTTATGGAAGTGGCAATGCCATAGTGCAGGATTGCAACCCTTTGTGATAAGGAAAGCATGGGCTGTAACTACCTGGAGAGGGGACTGCCCTGCTAATCTGCTGCACTGTTTTCTGTGGTACTGGTAGAAATCAAGCAAGGATGAGCTCAGGACACCTAATAGCCCATACAGTGCACAGATCCTAGGCCTTATAAATGGATAGCCATTTTGATTAATATAAAGGACTTATTCCATAGTAAAAATACAATTGTAAAAAGCCACAAGCAAAAATCAGTTTGGAACTGTGCCAGGCAAACAGTACCAGGTGAGACAGGGGGGAGCTCTCTGGCACTGCTTCACCGTGCTTCACGAAATGCTGCTATCACAGAGTCCTTTTTATATGCTCTCAGGCTTTTCGGGGGTCCTCTTCTTCTTCTGTTGGTCTTGCCTTCTCTTACATGTTGGGACATGTTTCTCTCTTTTTCACAGCCCTCAACAAATCTTTTGGAATCCAGATGGATAGTCGTGATGGTTTCAGTAAAAAACCCCTGGAATACACATCTCCCAGATGAATATCCATGCTGGTTTTGCTGTAATCTTGCTGGATGAAAATCCTCTGGAATATGCATCTCCCTGACAAATATTTATGCTGGTTTTCCTTTTTTCAGATGAGATTACTTTAGTTTCAGCACGAATTTATTATATCATGTATTACATAGGGATACTGTGTTGTGAGAACTGATTTTCAGGAAACTGCAATGTGAAGCAGAAGCCAATAATTTTTTCCTCACGTCTAATGCTTTCCTTGCCTAGTCACCTTTTAATTACCAGTGGCCTGGACACAATTTTCAAAAACCGCAAGGCGACTACAGACCCCAAGGCTTGCAGACTCTTCCGGAAGAATTTTTTAATCTTGCAGGGTTGGAGAAGTAGTTAAAAGCAGTTGACAGACTCAAATTTTGATTAATCAACACTTACATTCTTGATCCTTTTCCAGGTGAAAGATCACTAAGTACCTGCTCTGTCTTACAATTGAAATAACAGTTGCCATACCTTGAGGGTGAAGGATGCTAAAGGCGAAAGCAATTAAATCCTTGTTATGCTCTGCCTGTTGGCAAAGCTGATAATTCACAGGTATTTTGCTACCTGCAGCTTGAATAACGAGGTGTACAACATTTACAAGTCAGGGCAGTAAAATGGACATTGCAGTATTCAGCTGCTCTGCCTGAAGAGAAGAGATTTTATTAAAACAGTGACATATATAGTGCTACAACCATGGAAAAAACATGTGAATCACTGAAACTATTGTATGGAATTACAAAGATGTCTGTAAAAGCATTTACATTTTGCAGTTAAGAGAAAATTTAGTTTTGTTTTATTTATAGGTCTATGTGAATTTTTGGGGTATTTCTCTTCCCATTTCCCCTGTGTTTTCTTCAGACCTCAAAATAATAATCAAAAAAATAATGAGCAGTGCATAAAACTATTCAAAATAAATTTCACAGAGCTAATATGCACATATATGACATTATTAAGTACTGTATACAAAGAACACAATCAATATCAAGTTATCATAATAATTGCTACTGTTACAGTTCCTGGCAGGTCCTCAAAGAAAGAAACCCAGTCATTCCTCAACTTCTATACAGCTCCTGGTGTCAATAGAAATTCTTATCTTTCAGGGAAAATGATGGACCCAGTTTTGTCCGGAATATTATTTCTTGATAAAAACAATGTCTTTTTTTTCTAACAAGCATAGGTGAAGCTGTGTTGTAAGAGAGAAACAGATGTCTTACAGAATTAATATGTCAATTTTATCTTATTGGTATTTTCTGAAGTACTTTGACATTACTTTGTAATTTCACATTTCATAGATCATTATTTTATTTTTTTCAACCCAAATATAGTCCTAAATAATCTTTGTTCTTAACCTTCTTTTATTACTTATGTTACAGAACTTATTTTTCTGAATTTCCTTCAACAGTGGCTGCTCAGTCCTTCCTCTAAAAAAAAGAACATTGTAAGTCACTGAAAACCGATATAGTCACGGACAAAGACCGTCTAACTAATTAAAGTTAGAAAGTGGTATGTTTATTCACCGGCAGGCGGCATGGGAGTCATCTCCGAAAGGCGTGGCCGCCCCGAACAAGGCTCTTTGCTCTCTATTTATTTTCCAAGATCTTACATACAATACATATGCATAACCCCAGCACCTCCCATCCCCACTCTGTATTAAAATGAGGCTATCAGTCCTTCACGCGTGTGCAGTTCTTCTCTTGAATTGGGTCGGTGGTCTCGAATTGGGTCAGTGGTCTCAAAGGATGAAGTCAGGAGAGTCTTCATCAGGTCTCTGTGACCCTCTGGCACTGTCCAAGGTCCCCTGCTTCATGATTGATTGATACCAAGTCCAGGTGCTGGCCATTGTTCTTACTGATTTCAATCTGCTCTTATAAGAGTTCACTTACTCCACTTTCTTCTAAAAATATACTCAAAATATAACAGTTAGCTCTATCTTAGGCATCTAATAATCATTAACCTACCATTTACTAATTTAACTTACATCTTGATCAATATAAATTGCTTCTAACCCTTAGCTAAAATCTTAACGCTTTAAAATCATGATTCAATTGGAAGCCTGAAGACTCAGCTTCCTACAGCAACAGCTTCTACGCAACTCTCTTGTCCAAAGGCTCCCAGAAAAGTAAAACAATTAAAATATAATATCAGAGTAGTAATAAGAGGCTGGACAGTAGGATGGACTGAATAAGCCTTCCTCAGGGTAGATTGCCAGTGTGAGGGAGCCCATAAACTCCCCACTTATTCCCTTGGAGAATTTACAGTGCCATTGGTATCTTTGAGCAGACCAAAAATGATTCTTGCTTATATTTATTTAATGAGTTTCAGGCAAATCATGTCAGGAAAACTGTCAACCTGTTTTCTACAGTGTATCCTGAGGCCAGCAACAATGTTGGTTGCTCTGGGCTCCAGCGCAAATGAGTTTTCTCAGCGCAGACATGATATTGAGTAATTTTTGCTAGGAATGCTTTATCCTGAGACTACATGGTCTGAAGTAAAAATTTAGTACTGGGTATAGAAAAGTATAATATTGGTATAGCTGACAATATTAGGCTTATAAAATTTTTACATCTGTATTCAGATTGTCATAGTGTCTCTTGCCAGACCAAAATCATAATCGAAAATTTACAGCTGACCTATTTTTAATATTGTAAGACTTATGTTAGAATGGCCTTAAGCACTTTTCTTCTAGATTCAGATTGCTATCAACTAGACAGGCACCCAGCAACATGTCATATGAAGGAAGTGATGATTCATTGTCAGAATCCAACAAAATAGGATAACTCTTCTTGAACTACCCAGCCAATGTTTTTTTAGGTTGCATAATGCATTATGCATTATTAAATTCTTACTAAGTCAGCTGATGGAAATTCAGTTTCTGATGAGTGCATGACTATCAGCTGCCTGAAATAGTATTTCTCAGACAGAATCTGGTGATATTCAGGACAAGTTATTGCCCAGCATCTTACTGGCATTTTGTCAGATCAGATTTCTAACTGGAATATGCACAGGTGTTTCTGATTTCCTTGCAATTTGTAACAACAACAACAACAATGACAAAATAAAAGTCCAGACACTTTGTAGAGGCCAGGCTTTTTAAGAAAAGATAAAAAGAAAATGATCTCTAGAACCGCAAGATCTAAAGGGAGTCTTTTGGCTAAGTAAAACTCAACTGTATTGGATTTAATTGTTTCCCTTTTTTTCTGTCCTTTCACTACTTTCTAACGGAAAAATATCCCTCCCTCAAAGGAAGAAAGAGAAAACTACTTGGGCTTTTCTGTGGTATAATTTAGTGGCTTTGAGATCCCTATGTCCTTAAATTTTTAAGTGTTGAGAAGGAGTAACGAATGAGCTTTGAGTCATTAGCCTATGACTTACTGTAGCCATCTCTACCCAAAGAGTTATGATGGCAGCTATCTAATGCTGTTATGCCTAAGATCCTCTCAACACTGTCACTGTAAACCCTATTTGACTACTCTTTGGAACTTAGCCATAAAAAAAGTGCTTCAAATTGAACTTTGCTGTACATGGCTATAGACTAACAACTTTTCTTTTTTCTTCATACATATTTTAAATTAATGGGTTTTCAAGTAAACAGGAATAAAAGAAAACAATACTTGAGAAAATAAGAGTTTTCATGTTAGATCATTCATTTTTTCTTTATTGCTCAGTTGCTAAAGAAATTTATGAGATAAAAGCATTAATTTTATTTCTTTCCTATCATGTTTCTCACTCATGTGGATTTATCACTACAATCCTTCAGTCTTGTGGCATCTGTCCTTCACTTTCCTACCTCCTGTGTGTTTCTTCTACATTTTCAGTTTGTTTCATTTTTGCCACATTTTCTCAAGTCTTTCTAGGGTCTTCCAAATGTCTTCCTGCTTATATTCTTTTACAGTTGTACAGCTGTTGCAATGGAAGGCCTCTGACAGGCCTTTAACTGCAGCAACCACCCCTTTTCTTTCTTACCTGTATTTTCTTTATTCCTGCAGCATTTCTCACTTAATCCGACTTTTACATTATCACCTTTTTACTTTTCATTATCATTGCTAAGCCTGTTGATTGAAACATAAATGAGAAAAGTTGGCATTTTCACATATTTACTTATCTATTTTTTGTCTTTCTGTCTGCTTCTACCTTTTTGTGAGATGTAGATTAGCAGTGATCAAATTAAAGGCGTTCCTCTCTGGTTTGTTTGTTTGTTTGTTTTTTCCTGGAGTATTGGTGTTTTTGTTGTTTTTTTTTTTTTTTTCCCCCAACTTGTTCTGTCCTATCTTTGTCTACACTATCTTGTTCTGTCCAAGTCTAGTTCTGCACTGGAAGGAACCAAAACATTCCAAACTACAAGAATTAGCAGTATCTTTTCCTCATTTCTCCCATTAAAAGATGTGGATCTCAAGGAGGTTTAAACATATTTTTAAGAACCTATCCTAAAGGCTTCATTACTGGCCGAACACACATCACATAGACAACACATTAAAGAAGAAAATCTATAATTTTTTTACCAATAATAATAAAAACAAAAAGTAACAGCAAAATTTAAAATGACAATGTAAAATCCATTCATAAGTGAGGTAAAATTCTCAGGCAATGACACAGCAAAAAATACCATAACACAGAAAAATTGCTTTTGATTAAGAATTCTTCCATTTTACACAGGAATTATATGGAAAAGTGTTTCAAAGCTGAGACATTTTTAGTCAAATTAGGACTGATTAGTCACAGTATGCACTAGCACTGAGGTCTTTCATATCTTGTGTATTCTGCAGAGGGAAAACAAGTAACCACACAAATATGTCCAGAGTGGAAATGATTGAATATTACCATATTAGCATTGTGATATCAGAGAAGTCTCTGTGACTTATCAGTGAACTTTACTGACTATAATGAAATGGTTTACTCACATTTTTGCTTCTGGGAAGGGAGTGGAAAAATAGAAAAAAAAATTATAATAATAAAAAGTTAAATCTAAAGCTCTGTAATTTAATAATATAACTGTTCAAGGAAATAGGAAAAAATATTAAATTGAGTTGAGTTCTCTTCATTTACTGCATGCATTTGAACAACATAATATTCGATATGGGTAAGTAATAAAACATTCTTAGGCCGTTCCAGTATGTTAAAGTGTAATTTATTCTTCAAACCCAGTTGTAAAAGAGTATATTTTTGCTCCCTGTATTAATTAATATTCAGATTTTTGTAAGAAGGTATTACATGGAAATCCAACCCTACAATGATTTTCTTAGTTGTCAGATGTTATTTTTATCACATTTATTTTATAAAAGATAGAAAGCTGAAGATACTTGCTGACTTGCCATTTACACTGATTGTCCACAGTGTATTATCTTTATTGTTTTTCCATATAAATATACTGGATTAATAACTGTTAGATATTATTATTCAATCTGAAAAGTTTTGTCTTGTTTTGTTTTGTTTCTTTCTTACAATTATACCTCTAAAATGTAGTAATTCTGATGACAGACAGGACTAGAAAACTGATTTTTCAGGCAGTGTATCTTATTTAAAATTCTTCCCTAAGTGAGCTTTATTTCAGTGATCATAATCCTGGCGTCTATGATTTACCTAATGCATTTCACTAGCCAACAGCTCTAATTCTAGGGTCAATTTTGAGTAAGAGTATAGTATAATTTCCCCACAAATTAATACCATCTGTCAAAATTATAAGTATCAAGCTGGCTTTTCAAACAATCAGCTTTTCTCTCATTAAAATATCTGCAGAGAATAAGCTTTCTCAAAATGAAAGGAAGGGGCTAGTCTTAAAATCAGATTTATCACCATATTATGAATAAAAATGGTAGAAGAGGATTCTAACCCCAGAAGATAACACAGTAGTCTAAATAAAATAATGTGCTATGTCTTCCTCTATGATTTTTTTTTCCCTTTTAAAAAACCCCTGTTGCTTACAAGGGCGACAAAGACTTTGTGTTTAATAAAGGTCACTTGTGCACCAGTTGAATTTCCTATGTTCTTTGATGGTCTTTTCTATGGTCTTTAATCATCTTTCAATTGTTGCACTTGTTTTTTTTTTTTTCCAATTTTGTCTAAAAACAGGGGGGAAACTACCTATTGGTAAACATCTGGGTTATCTATTGCTATGCCTTACCAGAGCAGTGATTTTTCTCAGCAGTGAGGATGTAAAGAGGCATCAGCAGGTATCTCCCTTTCAGCATGTGTGCTACGTTCTGCTCTGGCAAATGTTGAATGGAAGAAGATAAAAGGGGGATATTTAGGTCTGAACCTTCCACTGTGCAGGTGTTTCTTTTCACTGTCTCTATTCTATTGAATCCAATATTCATTACTCAGATGATAAAAGTAACAAGTAAGAACTTTAATCCTATCCTGGTTTACGGCAAATTTGGGAGGAAACCTCCAAATGGGATCCCTCTAGAAAGATTAAAGTGGCCCCTCCTCCAACAGTTTGGGACAAGATTTCCTTGGAGAAAAGTGGAAGAAACTGTTTATTTAACAAGCAAAGAATTCACAAGCATAAAAAAAAAAAATTACTAATATTAAACAATAAAACCTCTTGCTGTTCTGAAGAGATAACAAATTCAGAAAGTACTTGTCCTGGGATGTGGCTTGTCTCGCTCAGTCTCTTATCAGTCCCTCTTTTGCTGGAAAATGCTGTCCTGGGCCCCGGTGAGCCACAGGCATGAGCTCCAGGAGTTTTTTCTGGGTTCTCAGTCCATAGCAGGTTTAAACAGCTCCAAAAAAAAGAAAAGCCAAAGTCAGAGGAACTTCGTTGCCTCAGCTAGCTAAAAAATAACTAAAAAGCAAAGAAGATCTCTGTCCCATTGTCTGTGCTGCAGACAACACTGTGAGAAGGAAAAGCTCTTATCTCTACGTTTCTGAATATAACTGCCTCAGACATTCCATTGCTTGTCCTTCTCCCCCACCTTCACTCTCAGATCTAGTTCAGATCTAGTTTAAAAGGTGCAAAACTTATTTCTGGGCTAAACAGATGAATGGGTATACAATTCAGCATGATAAAGTCACCCTAGGACAAATCCCTGCCTGCAACTATGGTGGATAACTCCTTTGTCCTGTGACATCAGGTTCAAACAGACTAGCAGGAACAAAAATTAAGTCATTGTGCTTGAGAACCAAGCCAAGAACTCTTAAGTCATCCTTGTCCTCTACATTTGAACAAACATCTGAACTTTACATTTTTCAGTTAAGGCTGGGGTAAAGCCCTAAAGTTGCTATATGATGTTGTGTTGAATATTGTTTCTAAGTAATAAAAAATATCAAATTCTCCTGACATGCTTTATTATCACTGTACTGTCTTAAGTAAACATACTTCAAAGAAAATTATTCTGAGTTTTTTCCCAAGAACATGGTAATGATTAGAAAAGTTCAATTATACCTTGTTTTGGCTGGTTGGTAAGGGCAATCAAAGTAGCACTTATCTCCAGGTGGTGATAGAAAGCAAAAAAAATTAAGAACTAGGAGAAAGAAGCAGATATCTTCAAAGTTCTGTACTTGACTCATAGGGACAAACTAGTATAGAAGAATAAGTGTTGTAGCATTCTTATCACAAGGCCGCATTTTGCATGTCTTTGTAATGTGAACGAGGTTTTTTCCCTCTTATTTGAAGGGAGAATGTTGCCTAAAAAGGTACTGTAAAATTAATTGAGTACAATATTTGCCAGTTGTGATGCCCAGAGAGACCTCCAAAATTTATTTTAAAAAATTATCAAGGTCCCAAAATGGTTTTCTTCTTAACCTCATAAGCAATTGTCATCTCATGTCTTATTTTTTAGCTACAGTTTGCTATTTCATAGAGGAAATGATTAGTGATATCATGCATCATTAACTGTGTGGCTAAAGTTTAAGCCTCAGACATAGTGAGCCAAATTAATTTTTAGTGTAGAACTACAGACTCCAGCATTTTACTTGTGGAGCCAGCAGAGTCTGAAATCACACAGAAAGTATTGATTTTAGATCCCCCAAGAATGGTGTGTCTCATGTAATTCTACCGTTATCTCCTGCTGATTCATCAGAAATGGCTTTCAAGGAGTTCAGCCTTTTTGGCAGGAGACAGTTTTTTGATTTAGTGGTAATAATATGCATAGGTATTTATAATATCCCCAGAACCATATTATCTTAATGCTTGAATAAATCACTAGTTAGAATTTTCTCTTTCTTTTCTATTTTGTAATACAAAGCAAATTAAGATACTTGGGTGTAATGTCTATGATAGCAATCAAGATAAGTATTATGCTAATACTGGGCAAAAAGAATTTGTGATCTTTTTTAATACACATTTTTCTAATCTGAAATGTGCGGATATCCTGCCAAAGGACAATGAATCTTCAAAATACTTTGGATTTGTCATTGTTCCAATTTTTCTGCTCTTCTTTGAACTCCTATTTTAAATTAAAAACTTAAAACTGACTTGTTAGGTCACTGTTGTTGAACCACAGTATTTATTATTGAGTGGAGTCAGATGGACACAATGACCTGGATATTTGATAGTTCCTGACTTTTCAGTAAAAAATCCTCAGACTCTTGAAACTCTGTGTGAAAGCCAGCTTCTGTGAATTTTTCATTAGACTTATGTTTATAGTGTAGAGAATCAGGGAAAACAGTTTGAATCATTAATATGTGTGACCACCATTTCATTTTTCTTTTTGGCTGGACCCATTATTACTCATTCCTATAAATTAACTTAGGGGACAGACACAAAGCTGACTTCTTTTCTTTGAACAAAACCCCTTTAAGCTCCTTGACACTCATTGATGAAATAGCTAACTCTCTGCCATAATGTCCTTGATTTTAATGATACATTAATGGTACTTTCTCATTAATGATCCCTCTATTACACCTCTCCATACTTTCTCTTTATTATTTTGTTATCCCCTTAAGTCACAGCCAAAGTTGAGATAAGATCCCAAGGCTTCAATTGGAATAATATCTCTAAAGACAGTTTCAGGAGCCCCAGATAAGTCAGAAGACTTTCACTCAATGAGTTTGGCATTTTAAAGGAAATTGGTATTTATTGATTTAGCAATTAAATATAGAGATTAAAATATAAGTAAAGGAAAGATGCAGCTTAAAAGAAAATTGACTTAAATAAAACAAAGCATGTCAGTGTTATTTTATTAAGAGTCCAATGATTCAGTTTGTCTTCTTATAAGTGTCAACCTTACCATGGAACTTTCTGATAAGCTACACTCTGGTTACATTACTGGCAAAACAAGTATTAAATTGATAACAAATTTTTAAGTTGATATTCAAGTTTTACACTTAATACTATTAAATATTTCATTCAAATATTATTAGAATGGAACAGAATTAAATATTTTTAAATTAAATTCCATCTTTTATTTTTTATCCTCAATGTACTCACTTACTAAATTTTTTCAGCGGTCATTAGCTCAATAGTTGCTTTCTTCCTATAACTTAATTTATGGTTTCCTATACAGATATAAACATTCAAAATGTTTATACACTTTCTGTGAATTCTCTTTACATAAAAAAATGAATTAACGGCACACATTGATGTTTCTATTAATGAAGTACAAAACCCAAGTAGAATCAGAAATTTTTGTTATCAAAAAAAAATGCATGCAATTTTACTCTCATCATTATTACATCAACTATTACTTACATGGTACTTTCTGTTTAATAGCACCCAAAACATCTTCAGTATTTTTCAAGATCCAAACAAATGTCCTTATGCAGCAGAGCCTATAACCAGGAACAAATTTGAACAGCCCCAAGTGTGGGGTGATGGCAGGTTGAGATGTAGACATGAAGGGAGATGGCGTTGTCTCCCAGCTCCTCAGCCTAACTGTAAATTCTTTTTGTACTCATTTTCCAAACCAAAGCATGAGTTATCATTCATAACATCCTGGGTCATGGATGTTTAAGAAAAAAAGCAATTAATTGAATCAGAGAGAGAGATGAATTCAGGACAAACTGGGGAGTGGATTTTTAACCATTGAGAAAGCAAGGATGAAGAAGGAGGAAAACTGGTGATTCATTAGCTAACACTTAAAAATAGCTTTCAGTTCACTAACATTTTGTTTTCACAGGGGTGATAATATATTAAAATATTGTTTTGGTAGGCCTAATATTTGAGAACCTTTATATAATTCACATGTTTTGGAATGATATGAGGATACAGAGGTGTAAAGGGACTTCAGGAAGTGTGACACATGCTACCTTTGAATCTCTGCGTCTGCCACCGAGGATTAATCCCAACCTTACACATCTGCCAGGGTCACACATCTCTAACATCTTCTGGGCCCGCTCCATGTGCCCCATATCCCCTTGTTTTGGCAGTGGAAACCAGTCTAACCACTATTTGCATAAAGAAGAAGAGACTCTATAAATGTAATTGAGATTTTAATAGGCCGGGGAAAAACCTGAGCAGAGGTGACAAGTTTAATCTTAACATAGTTGAAAGGGTTCGGTTGTGGAAGCTCCTCACACATGCCCTGTGGATTCTGCAGCTGATGAGATTTATGTATTTGAACTTGCTGAAAGAATATCTACCAGTATTCAACAGGATTCTTCACTTATTCCCTATAAATCTTCCTAGTAGATTTTAGCCTCTTGGGGAGCATTAAGGACTGATGTTTGAAGATGGAAATGAAGACTTTCAAATATAAAAGTCTATGGTTTATATTTGAAATGGAAATGGAAATGTGTTTTCCATGTCTGATTTTGTGCCATTATGCTCGTGCATGCAACTAGAGTTTTTGACTGGAATAAGTACATTTTCTCAAAAAACTTTCCTGAAAAGTTTAATTCCTGTTCACTGGAAGTTATCACCACACTTGTTAATAAATTGATATGGTAAGTTCAGGGAAAAAGAAAACATGATGTAGAGAAAAATAACCCGAATCTGAAAGTCTCAAAAGCTCTTCCACTATGAAAAGCCCTCCGATACAAATATTTTGAAGATATTTGGGAAATATCTGCAAACAGTTGCAGCGTAAAAGCTGAAGTTGTCACCTATTTACCCAAATCTGTATAACCTTAAGAGCCAACTTCTGAATAAGAGCATCTAAGGAAAGACTATGCTCAAAACTGTCACATCATAAATATTTGGTTTTCAAACTCAGTCTATTCTCCTTACAGAGTTGCTCATGTCATGTGAATATTCAAGTTCCATTTAACAATGGTCCATGATGATTTTTGCATCTACCTGCTAGCGTGACATTGTGTTTTTAGGTGCCTCTAGCAGCTGAGAAAAAAAAACCAAACGACAACCTTAAAAGCTCAAGACAAACCTCTAAGCATAAAACATGTCCATAATGAATCCAGTAAAGTATTTCTGAAGGGATGTCTCTGTTTCCTTAGGTTAAAAATTATTAAAAATTCAGTTAGAGCCCAACAAAATCTGTGTAGCACAGGCTTTGAGCCCAGGTAGATATTATCGTAAGCAGTAACTACAACAACAACAACAACAACAACAACAAAATTAAATAATCATTTCCATGTAGGCTTCTAAATCCTGCTTTTTGGTGCTTTTCCTTGTGTCTTACCACACCCGCCCAGAGACCACAGTTTATCTGGTCATTTTCTGGAGAAGGAAGAGACTGGGGGTAGTTGGGAACCAACATCTTCCTTCTCCATTGCTCCTTCCCACAGTTACACCTGAGGTGAATTGGTCCAAAAGAGAAAAACAGGCCTTCCATCACATAGTCATTGTAACCTGAATGAATTCTCACAATAAAGAAATTCCTTTTCCTTTCTCATATGATGACTTTCTTTCAGTCTTGCTCATTTACTTTTATGCATCTCTCATCAAGCTATTAAACACCATAATAAATTTTCTTGTACGGTGAAGGTGTATTACTAAATCTGGAGAGGAAGAGAATCCCTCTTTTCTAATTGATGCTGTAAAATATAGTAAACAGGATGATGTATTAAACTTCTTTGTTGTTGTTGTTTTTGTGAGAGAAAGACCCTCTTTATGAATAATGCGTTATGCTTTAGTTAAAGCATATGGATTTTATTTGCTTTTTATTAACTTACTACATTTGACACTGCTTCTGCATTTCCACACCCCTTCTCCCCCTGGGAAAGTCTCCTAATAAGGCATTTCATAAAATCTATGATTTCTCTCTTTTTTTTCCCCCCTTAAGAAGCTCTAGATGCAAGGCAAATACTTTGTTATTGCAGGAGTAGCTTGTTTACATCCCCTGGGTGGGAACTGCTTGCCATGTAACATTTTAAATTCATTTGCATCTATATCAAAGATCACCTCATTGTTAAAGCTTTGTGCCTAACTTCTAAAAATTATTCCTGCTCATAATATTTGCTGGTTTATGGCACCCCTCTAGAGTTTTTAAGGTGTATATGACCTTTTATGCACACAACTGTAATAAAAGGGGCATGAGGGGGTAGGGGGTGGTTCTGTCACACATGAGCCTTTGAATATAGCTCTCTCTTTATATATATATATATATTCCCCCCCCCCAGTAGTGCACTGCTGTACTTGAGCCTTTGACACTATTGAGGTTGCTGCTTTTAGGCCTGTCTGTGCTTCCATCATAGAATGGCCTGGTTTGGAAGGGACCTTAAAGATCTTAAATTCATTAGAACCCCTGCCATGGGTAGGGGCACTTTTCATTAGACAGGGTTGTTCAAAGCCCCATCCAACATGGCCTTGAAAATTTCCAGGGTTAGGGCATCCACAGCTTCTCTGGGCAACCTGTTCCAGGGCCTCACTGGCCTCACAATAAAGCATTTCTTCCTAATATCCAATCTAAATCTACTCTGTAAGAGTTTGAAGCCATTCTCCCTTGTCCTGTCGCTCCAGGCGCTTGTAAATAGGCTGTCTTCAGGAAGATTGCAATTTTCTTCAGGCTAAATGATCTCAATTCTCTCAGCCATTTGTCTGTTTGTTACTCTCTGAGCAGTTCAGTCATTGCTGGATTTTACTGTCCCTATCTGAAGTGAAGGTGGGATATGCTCCCTCCACTTTACAGATATAACTTTTTATGAAGGTTACAGAGGCATGTGATTGAGACAGACATTGAAACCCCTCTCAGAAATTTCCAAATCTGCAATGGTGGCAGAATGACCTCCATTTAAGTATATGAACAATCTTTGTTATGATATATCATAAGAATATATGGTATCTGTACAAGGCATAGGAAGCTTGCTTCTGTTTATTTAATGGAATTTAATTCTTGGAATGAGCAAACCTGCCACCTGTCAAATAGTTGTCATGTTTAGGAATGGTCTTATTTCAAAGTGTTATTGCTTGTTAGACTGAGATTGTCACCCTTCTGACTTTCTCCATCAAAATATTCCTCCTTTAGCATCTGCAGTCTACCTGACCACTTCAGCTGTTCCTAAAAAAAGAGAACCCAAGTGTCCCAATAATGGCCATGGAACCAGCTGTAACTGTTTACCAATGTTTCAGACTTTTATTGTCAATGTATAGGACTGATCATGTGTTCATCTATTCTGTCAAATACCAGTTACATAGTTCTATGACAAAGTTAATTTTTTAAAATTCCTCAGTATCTGTATTTTTTCATGTGTTTTTTTGCCACGTATTTTCATCACCAGCCCTGTAATGAAGATGTGAATGTGGCAAATAAACAAGCAAAATTTAATGAGAAAACAGGAAAATCAAAACCCTAGGTCAAGAAACAGATGTAGCAATAAATATTAACTTCACCAATTTCAATAACATATTTCAGTGATTAGTAGTGATTAGTACAGTACTTGGGTGCAGTTTTTTCATGGGAGGCTCGTATTAGGTCTGACATTTCAGCTTTTGGCATGAACAATTAAAAAAACATAGCTCATCACAATTGTATAGCATACCCCTTACAGCTCAGAAGCATTGGTTGTTACAGGGGTTGAAAGATCCAAGTGCATTGAAAATGTGTTTCTGTGTTTTGCACTGGCTTCCCAATTGGCATACAACCCAGCTGACCTAAAGAAACTGACAAACACCTGTCTCTGAAACAAGTTGCCTTTGGTGTTCTTATGCCCATGAAGTAAACCTGCACTTCTGGGATACAACAGATGTACCATTCTCTAAGAGTGATTCCATTACTCCACTGTTTGTTAAGGCAGCATTATGGTCATTAGTTCAGATATTGATGTTGTAGAAGCCTAAAACAGATGGAACTAATGTGCATGTCTGAAATACAGATAGCTGTGGAGCCAACCATGGATTGCTGATAACAGCCAAGGATTGTTGGTGACAACACACTGTGAGAAAGGATGTGGCTGGAACAGGGACCATATGGAGGTAGGGCTGCACTTTTCTGGACAAACATCCTTATTCTTGCTCCTGGAGATAAGCACAACGCAGCACAGCCCAGGAGTGAGGTTGAGAGGTGTGTATGTGTTGCAGCTGACCTCACATTAGGGGTAGAAATGAGCCAAGACACACACTCCTGTTTATCAGTGTGAAAAAGGGTCCTGGTTTATTCTTCGCCACTCAGCCATCCTGACTCCAACTACTCTAACTCCCACTACAGCAAACTCCCACTGTAGGCTTCTCTTGCAGACTCTGACTGCAGGCTGTAACAAAGCAAGCTACAACTGCAGACCCAGACTGACCAGGAGCAATTCTCTCCCATTTCATCAGTCCTCTTGTCCCTATGGATTGTACATCAGTTCCTTCTTCCTCAGCATCCTCCCCTGATTAGGAATGCATCCTTTTATCACACTTATCCTTATTGGACACCTCAGGGGTGAGGTTGCTTTTGGATAATTAACACAGGGGCAAGGTCGACTGTAATCCCTTCTCCTTCATGCATGCACTGTAGGGGGTGAACAAGATCACCAAAGACCCTGAAACTTCCAAAGATGTTCCAGAAAGTTCTGCAAGAATAGACTGTGTGTGAGAACTAATTTGCATTGAAAGTGAGAACCTTATCTCCAGAGTGGGAAGGATTTATCTATAAAAAGATATCCCACCAAACCCAGTGTACTTGCCCTGTGCATGTCCCAGGACCCTGGACCTCCCAGCTGGACCAACACAGGAGACAGAACTGGTGCTCTCTCCCTCTGTTTCTTTGTCTATTTCTCCCTCTCTCCCCCCTTTAATTAATCTCTCTCTTTCTCCCTGTCCTGACATCGAACCCACTACCCAAACTCACTACTGTGTGTTTATATGGGTGGTCAGGGACTAACATTCCTATTTCCATGCCAAATGTATAATTTACTGGTAAAATTTTGTAAGCTTTTGACACTAAAAGACACTGACTTTTGTTGTTCCTTTTGACCACAAGCACCCACAAATCTTGGATGCTCCCCATTAAGGATGGGACATTGCAGATGTCTGCTTGGTCCATCGATCTTGGCATCCGTGTGTGTCAGGCTGATAAAGAGCTGACTATGTTTAAGTAGAGCAGCTCCTTAAAAGTACAACTTGGCAAACCCTATCTGCTCTTGTGAAAAGCTAATTACCTGCCAAAGCATTGTTTCTTGGGTGGGATCAGCACATCCTCTTAAAAAAGGGCTGGCAAAATTGATTATATTTATTTGTTTACTTTTGAATTAATATTTATTTGCTTATATTTTAATTCAAATTATTTGAAATACCAATTTTAATTTAATAAGGAAAAGATATATTGTATGGAGCCATCTTCCTGCTGTTGTGTTCCTGCTAATTTCTATTTACTCGCAGTGGCTTTTTCACCTATCTATAAGCTTCATATCTGTCTCTCTTTGATTTCGAATACCTTACTTTATGTTTTCTTCTGTATTTTTGACATTTTGGGAAAGATTGGGCCCTTACGTACATCAATTCAATAAGCAGGATTGTAACCCTGGAGAAAACAAGAATATTGGATACTCAGTTTCTAAAATCAAAACGTGAGAAAAAAGACAACCCTGAATTTTAGTTTAAAGGTCTGGGGTTTCTTATTCATTCCTATTTTCCTATCTTATAGAGCAGAGGGAGAAGAGAGAAAAGGAGGGAGAAAGGAGAAGGTGAAAAAGAGCAAGTAGGGTCAGGGGGAGAGGGTCTGTTTCCAGATCCCCCAGTCAGTGGGATGTTTCCTCCTAAATTCATGTAGCTCTCTGATGACTATGCGACAGTTAGCCATGCTTACCCATTATGTCTCAATAATCCCAGTTGGAGACAAACTGGCTGAACTTCATTTTCAAATCCCTGATTTGATTAAGGTGTTTAACTTGGTTGGTTTTGGTTTTGTTTTGTTTTTTTTTTTTCCTTAAAATCCAGAAATAGCAGGAGTTATGCATTTAATTCCCTAAATGCAGTCATTAGAGTGTATCTTAGGAAACGTATGCTTTATATAATATATTTGCAAGAAAGCTGTCATTGCAAAGATGAATTTGTTTTAGTTTTCATCACTGCAGAACATAGATGCTTTGTGCATCTGTGCCCAAAGTTCATAGACACAGCAACACCTTACACACTGGTTATATTAAACACAATAATATTCTGACACACAGCACTCAATAAAAAGAGAAGTCATTAACCTTGCAGTGATACTTGGAAAAAGATAATACTTCTTTGTCTAACATTTGATAATATAAAAACATTTCTGATTCTATTTTTAGAGGACCATTAGTGCTAAAAAACTTGTTTATATAGTGATTTGCACACATAGGCTTGCTCTCAGCCGTGTATTTTAGAGTCAAATCCACAATCAGAAAAACCCTGAAAGGTTTATAATTGTACCTATCTGAAAACATATGAACTGAGAACATAACACAGAAAGGTTATGACATGCCCAAGATTATGCAAGTCAGTCTGAAGAGCAGGAACAGAACTCAACTAGTAACACAGTCAGCCCTGTCTCTCATTTTCTTCCCTGCTGTGTCCCAGCTGTCCATATATTTTAGCTAAATTGGCTCCTGGAAGAAACCCAGGGAGCTCAAACTGAATATAAGTTCTGGTGGATATAGAGAAGGCAACTAGTGTGAGGACCAAGCTGAAATTATGTCTTTATTTAAAACAGAGGACAGTCACCTGCTGAAAAATAAAATGTCTTTATTTTTCTTTGCTGCTTTAGAAAGCAAAACAAAGCATCCATACTCCTCTCAATTCTCAGTGAATTGATGGAGCTTTGTTTGCTTTGTTTATCTGATAAGTCCATGACTGGAGCAGCACCAAAAATGTACCCAAAATAAGCAAGAAAGGCAAAATCCCTCTCTCTTGTGTCACACTCCCTCTTCTCAAAAGACAGAGTTCTGTAGTCATGCTGGCAGTAAGGCCTGAGAAAACGGATGTTCCAATGCAGCATCACAGGAAAGCTGTTATCATCTCCAGGAGCAGCCATGGATCCCAGCACTCCTGCTTCTGGTAGGTTCCCTGGGAGACAGGGTCTGAAAAGTTTTCTCTTCTGTAGGGGCAGTTGTTATTCGCTTGTCTAAAACTACCTTCCCACCACTTTCTATCTTTGAGGGAAACAAAGTGAGTTTGTTTATCCCAGTTCTGTCTGGGATCTCTGCAGCTGGAGATTTGCCCAAGTTAGTGTCCATCAGCGCAGATTCTGAGCATTTACTTTTTTAAAAAAGCTAACCTATGCTTACCAAGGTTATCAGGAATTTTGCAGTGAGCTTCACATGGACCAACACCTGGTTTCCAGCCCAAAAGGGATGTGAGGCAGGAGTGCTCTCTAATGGATCCACCCAGCAGTCTTGCTTCCAGAGGCCGCTAATCAATCTTTGCAGGAGTCTGCAGTTTGTCTCCAACTTAAAGACTGGGGAGAAAAAGGAGGATAGGGTGTGGTCCTCTGGCAGGATATAGTAAGGACACACTTTGGTATGTGCATGGACTCAGCAAGTGTTCCCATGTGCGGCAGTTTAGGAGTAAAACTAGTGAATAATCTAAAGGGAAAAAATACAGAGAAAAATCTATAGACTGAATTTATCGGATGAAAAATTTATTACTTAAGATGTGGGTATGAATTTTGAACACTGCAGAGTAGCTTTTCATCCCTTTTTCTGTATCTATGAGGCCGCCTTCTTACACGCTATGACTTTCTGTTGAAAAGATAAGATTAAATTAGTAGTCCTTGCTAGCGGTGAGTAAGAAAATGATTCTTAGGCCCAAAATCAGACTTCATTTGATAATTTTGTAATTTAGATAATTTGATAAAATTCTGAATGCTGAAACTGGCAAAAAAAAAAAAAAAAAAAAAAAAAAAAAGGAGTGTTATACTGGTGATGAATTAGAAGTAATTTAGTCTTCTCCAAAGGTAAGAGGTTGTAATGAAAATGAAGTAGTACGAACTGGCACGGTAGGGTTAAAATAGCATTAATAAGTATTAAATAGAATATTTAATATTTATATTAAATAGTTTGACTATTATAGTTTTATACTAGAGATATTATAGTTTGACTACAACAGCAAGGACAGTACTATAAATAGAGAAAGCCAAGAAGTCAAAATGCTGATAATATATCAGAACTATATAAATAGTTCTATTAAATAATTGATTAACTAAATATAATACTATTATTGTATCATCCCTGCTTCATCTTCGATATCTCTTCTTCCCTCTTAGAAATTAATTGCTATCTTGGATTAAGGTTTTAGGCATCATTGGCAAATGTAAATTGTCATTGCAAAGACTGAGGAGGTCTAGTAAGAGGTTTCTTAAGAAAGGTTTTCCTTTTATTGGTGCAAAAAAATCTTTCACAACCATTTTTTGTGAAGGGCCATGAGCTTTTCATACAACTTTGATGACTACAAAATTATTGCTTTGAAGCTCCTGTCATGC
Organism: Hirundo rustica; assembly: GCF_015227805.2. Classification (NCBI taxonomy): domain Eukaryota; kingdom Metazoa; phylum Chordata; class Aves; order Passeriformes; family Hirundinidae; genus Hirundo; species Hirundo rustica. The sequence goes on along the minus strand of NC_053451.1, from coordinate 10,346,958 downwards.
TGGAAAATAATTATGCATGAAGTAAGCAAAGATCTGTAGGCTGCAGACAAAGACTGGTGATCTGCAGGTAATGACAATGTTAAGCAGTTGCACTATCCTGTCAAATAGAGTTGTGCAACTGCAATTATTCTTGAAGTCATGCTGGGATATGCATTCATTGCATGGTTATAATATGTGTTTGACATCCATAAAAGGACTGTATTTGTGCTCTTCGAGTGCTACTGAAAACAAACCAGAATGTAATAAACTGTGGGCAGTAGAATTAAATCTTCAGAGAGGAGGAGAAGGAGGTTCATCATCATTTCTGTTCATTTAACTGGCAGCTAGGACAAAGAAAACAGATCAAACGCTCTAAGAAGCTATAACTACATGAGGCAATGTAGCTGCAGCTAGAAATTCAAGAGGAAGCTTTCTTGGTTTTCCCATAAAGATGGGTGGGGCAGGAGGTTACTGTTTGTTGGTTTTGTTGGTTTGGTTTTGTTTATTTTCTATTTGTCAACTGGAAAAAGTTCTGGCAGTTTTGTTTTCCATTCCAAGGCAGAATGAGTGACTTAAACAATCTGATCTGAATTCCATTTTCCACTTAACAACAAAAAAAACAACAAAAAACACTTAAAATCATTGAGGTCTTCCTCAAGACAAATCAATTTTCTGTTGTTATATTACACTCCCACTAAAACTATAAGAGTTAAGTAAATCCTATAACTTGCATAGATTTAATTGGCAAATCAAACCAGGCTGTACAGATTGTCACATTAAGTTATATTCTGGATTAACATTCCCTTGCATAATGGGACATTTGTATGTTTGACATTTTTAAGGCTGAGTTTTTATAGAAGTCTACACTTTTTTGGCATCTGAGTGGGCGGTGAGGTTTCACGAGGGACCTGGAATATACTCACTGAAATGAACTCAGTAAAGCATTGAAATCACAGGTTTTATTTGAGAGTGGTGAGGCAATTTCAGTAATAGAAATAACAAAGGAAATACGTGTGGTTTTCTGGCTCAGAACCTTATTAATAATAACAAATAATATATTATTTTACTGCTTTGTGCCTATATAAAAATAGATGTGCCTAGTTTTTCAGACACAGGGGGCTTGAAACACCGAGAAAACCTTCTCAATATGAATGCAATACAGGAAGTTAATATTACATATTTGGGTAAATATAATATTTTAAAATATTTGCAGAAAGTTTTATCAAGTATTGAAGCTAAAGAACAAGGCATGAGCTAAGAATAGACCTTGTGTTTTATGACCAAATGTGCAATTAATACAGTTCACTCCTCCTTTGCCATAAGGTTCGAAGTACTTTAAGTTTCTAGTGGAAGGTACCATGACCTGATGATAACAGCAATTTAGTAGAACTGGCCATAATGACCATTTAGTAGCAATGTAAGCAGACTTTGCAGTCACAAACCATTTATAAAGAGTGTAATGATTTCAGAACTGTCAACCTGAGTGGAGTGTGGCTGAGGGAGGAGGTGATGAGCTGTCATTTGGCTTTTCAGGGTTTGCTATTGGCACATCATTATGTACTGCCAGTCACCTAACCCTCATGTCATTGTTCTGCTCGATAAATTATTGAGGTAAGAAGGTTTGCAACTAGTGCAAGATGAGGACTTTTAATGCCAAAGGGATGGTATGTCCTACGTGGTAGTATGGGTACTTTTACTAAACAGCAGGCTTTTTTATTAAAACCTGGTGCAAGAACTAATCCATTTGCTCAAATGTTTTCAAAATAGCAAGGGAAAAAAAGGTCATAAATGAATCAAATTTTGTGGCTAACAAAGGTGTTTTATTTTCAGTGTTCTTCTCTTCATAAAGCTTGTTAATCCAGATTTTGTAATTTATTTGTCTCCTATTGCTGATAAACTGTTTATGACTGAAATTTCGGAAGGGCTGTGCAAACCAGGTCGTATTGACTCAGGAAGTTGCATACACCCAGCTCTCCTGAGCCTCCCCTATACCTGTGTCTGTAAAATGAAGGTAATAATTCCTAGCTTTCCAGAGACTGACATAATGAATAAGCTATTAATATAAGATGCAGATATGAGAATGTGTAAAACTGCTTAGATACCAGATTTTGCTAAGGGAAGGAATAAAAAGTCTTCAATCTGGTATCTCTTTAAATGCACCTTCTTGGTTTAGTAGATAAGGCACTGTACAAAGTATTTCAGAGATACAGTAGAATAATAGAGGTGCAGAAGTTAAGTACTTTTGTTCTGATATGCTGAAAGGGCTCCAAATAGTGATAGTAATGCTTTTGCTTGTCCCTTTTACTCTCTGTGCACACTGTCAAAAGCTGAAGATTATTGTTTTCTTATGACAGAGAATTGGATAAAGCTGAGCCAAATACAGTTTCTATACAGAATATTTTTCGTGGTCTTTACTGTGTCTCTGGCTTCTAGTTCATGCTGTACTTGCAGAAGTGTTACTAAGACTATTTCACTTGCAGATGAATAATTTTCCTCTATTTCTTTAATTCATTTCTCAAATCATTCTCCAAGCACTGTTCAGAACTAGCACTGTCTATAGAAACACTCAGCCCGCAAAGATGAACAGATTAAAACTCAAAAGTATAGATTAATTCAGTGGTGTAGCACAGTGTTATTAAGCACTTATTGTATTTTCTACTTTATTATTATTAATTATTAATAATAATTATAAGAATCATTATAAATTATTATTATTATTAATAATAATAATAATAGTTGTATTAATATTGATTCATCACAGAAAGCTGAATCACTCATCCTAAATGGTGCTGGAGACTTCTGTGGAGAGTCTGTGTTTTTTTAGTAGAGCTAAATCAAAGACCAAAGATACACAGAGAATCAGAGAATTGCAGCAGAGTTTGGGTTGGAAGGGACCTTAAAAATGCTCTTGTTCTAACCCCTTTCCCTTGGTAGGGACACCTTCTAGTAGACTGAGTTGCTCAGAGCTATATCCAAACTGGCCTGGACATGTACCTAAGTTTCACTGTCCTAAATTCACACTGGATATAGGCTTCCATATGGAATTTTTTTCCCTATGAACAGTCATGTTGACTTGTTGATAAATTCTTGAATATAACAGACCAAAATTTTAGCTCCTTACAAACAACCCAACTACTTTCTGTAGGGAAGAAGACATTAGTTACAGATCTCAGTAACTATATAACTCCTGAATTCCAGTTGCCCATTCTATAAATGAGCAAACTTACCTCTTGAAAGCTGTTGTTTGAAAAAGTTACTTGATATATTTTTTTACTTATAAGAAGGTGATATATAAGTAAGCCCAAGTCTGTATGTTTCCTTGGTCTGATTTTGGTAAGATGAGCACTTCTGGCAAGTTTTGTCATGAGCAAGAGAACAAGGAGCTCACAATGGAATCTAGCCCTGTCTTCTTGGTTGCCTCTGTGATTTATCCCCTCCTGAGATCCATGGGATACAACTGCAGACATTGCTGATGCTGCACTCTCTTAGGGACCTGATCACTTCATGTCACCTAGAAACAGACCTTGTAATCATGTCTTCTAACATTTTCCTGCTGAAAATCAATCAACTGTTTCCTAAGCTTCACACCATAAACTCTATTACAGCTGGAATGACAGACGACTTCGCATTACACAGACAATTAAATATTTTATCCCAAGGCAAATCTTTGTGTCATTTTTCTTCTACAATTCAAGGTGTTTTTGTGACCTTTATAGCTCTAAATAGACACCAGACCTTTTACTGCAGCTGAGATAAGCTGAAAGAAAACTCAGCTCTCTGTCTCTGTTTGAGTGTGCCATTCTGAGGACCATCTCTGGAATCTTCCTCCACTGTCAATAAAACAGAACTCAATTCTAATGGTGTTTAGATTAAAAAAAAAAAAAAAAAAAAAAAAGCTAAATATTAAAAAGAAAACAGATGTATCTGCTGCTTCTTCAGATGTTTTCCTGCTCAATTCTTGACTGCTATAAAAAAGGCCAGAGCTGACATTCATGTAAATACAAAGGGCCTTCTCCTTTTTTGCATTATTTCTATTGCATGTATTTTCAAAACTTAACCTGTTTCAACAGAAGACAATAACACAAACCCTTCTAGTTTATCTACACAAGATAATGTTAATTGACTTGTTTTCCCGGCAGCTTTGTATTTTCTTTTCAGTGGTTGAATATGTTTTTTCTCCTGTTTTCTGACATTAGCATGTATATTTTTATATATTGTATTATTAATGCAAGTCAGAATGTCTGTCTTAAAAAGCACTAGAGAGGATGTGGTCCTGGTTTCCCTGAGATTGGATTAGTGAATACTGCATGTCAATAACTAATGAATGATCGAGTTACTTCATTACTTCTAAGAATTTTTACTATTTTGTTTGTATTTTTAACTCTGAGTTTATAACATGAGTTGCAAGAACTTCAGTAGTCAAAAAAGTTTAAACATCATAGAAAAAAAAAAAAAAAGAGACTATCACAGCGAAGTTTACAGTAAATATTTGTAACATAGGTACTTTAGAAGACATACATCAAGATGAGATAATGTCGTGTAAGTCTGGGGACCCAAATGAGCTCTAATTCAAACTGTTAAACTGTCAACTGCTTTCTGGCCTGAAGTTTGTATGCATGAAATGTTTTAAGGCTATTGGAAAAGGTCACAGTCCTTTAAAAAGAAAACACAAACTAAACATCAGATTTATCTCCTTCTTAGAAAAGTAAAAGGATGATAAAGGAGGATGTCTTCTGTCCTTGGAGCTTTGGAACAACTCTAAGGATACAGCACATTTAGATTAATAAGATCCTGAAGCTTTTATACAGTCAGATCACCTCTTGCCTTTGACAATGGTCCCTGAAAAGCTGCTTCAGCTTCCTCTGAGTCAGTGGAAAACCTTCTAGTGATTTCAAGAGAATTGGATGAGCTTTTAAATGCAGTTATCCAGCTGCACAATTAACAGCCAGAAAAGCACATTCTATAAATTATTTCGCTATTTAGGGATACATTTAGCATGTCCTAGCAATATCAATTAACCAGGAGAAGAATGACTCATCCAAGCCTTCTCCAAATCCATTAAGTCAATATCTGACTCACTTTTTGTGGTATGAAAAATGGTCTCTTCGCTAAATCCACTCTCGATTTTCATCAGATCATCCCAACTGTATTAAACTGAACTGCAATCAAGGCAAAAATATTGTGGCCAGAAAGTGCCAATTTACAGTAGAAAAATAACAGGGGTTTATCTGCCATGCTGATAGGTTTTGCCATTTGGCTGAAGGTGCCTTGGCCCTAAGTGGTGTGGGAGCTTTAGAAGTCTTTTTGTTGGTGGTGGTGTTTTTGTGTGGTTTTTTTTTTTTTTTTTTTTTTTTTTTTTTAATGGATGTGAAGAATCAACTGCTCCCCTGTGGAAGCAATCTTTGCAGATCTGAAAACAGACATGATTTTTTTTTTTTTTTTTTTTTTTTTTTCTTTTCCCTCTCCCTCCTGTTAACTAAAGAACTCCTTTCAGGCATTATTTTTTTAGTAATACCCTTCCTGGTTTCCTTTGAATAAATTCTAATTGGTGTACTTTTCCTCACCCTCTGGAGCCCAAAAACCTAAAATGCTTTTATCTACTCCAATTCTACTTTATGCTCTGGAATTCTATCAATACAAAATAAAGGAGTATTAATAAAAATTTACATGTCTGATAGGCTGTGCTTTTTTTTTTTTATTGTTCCTAGTGTCTTTTCCCAAGCATCCTGAGACTGCTGATGATTAATTGCAACCATAAATCCTTAGCTTCTCTCCTAGAAAGCAGACAGCTGACACCTCACACTCAAGTACCATATTCTTTCAGCCAAAAACAACTTTGTTTTTATTTAAATAAACTTTCCTTTTATTTTCTTTACAGAACTCTTCTTCAGTTTGCCAAAATCATCTGGAATTCCAATCCCAATCTCAAAAGTGTGCAACATCTGTGGTGGCGTGAGCTCTTCCACACACCTACCAGAAGACCTGGTAACTTGAGATAAGATGCATTCCACCTTGGTATGGAAAGCAGTGTCCTCTTGAAATGGCACAGAATGTCCTGCAATTGAGGCCATGGTTTGTATAACATGAAGATGAGGAAATTCATTCTTTGCCTTCAGGCAGTGCAATTTTCAGCCTGTCTGTCTAGCAGCCACAGCATTATTCTCAATCTGGCCATTAGCTGTACTTTAATAACGTGTGGTTCTGTAGGCACTTCATTTCCATCAGAAGCAGAACAGGTATGTGTAGAGCATTATGGATTTTTTATGTATTTTAATATATTTATACAACTGTATTAATACACAGATTGGTCTCCTGCCATGCATCAGATGCTCCCAGTCCTGTCCAGCTCATTAAAACTCCATAGAAGCCTGCAGCAAAGCGTTTTCCTGGGAGCCGGAATGAAGGTGGCACACATCTCAGTCTGGCTACCACTTTATTATTTGGCAAGCAGAGAAACATGAATATGAGCCATAAATTGGTCTGCTATCACTTCTACGAAAATAACCTCCAACTGCTCTGAAACAGATTCTGTTTGTAAACAGGACTTGCTACTATTTGGATGCCGATTATTTCTGGTGTATCCACTGTTCCCCTTTTTATCTGAGCTGCATTTCATTGGTAAAGAACTGTGACTGCTGAAACCCACAATCTACTTTGGCAATATTTAAGTGCCAGCCTTTCTGTGTGTGATATGTTTGTCCTTATATAAATACAAACTATTAACACATAAAATTCACTACTGAACCAGATATATTGGCCTCTAGGTTTATAATACTTATAGAGGAATGCATTAAAACAAAATGAACTAATGACCAAAATGAACAAATTAATAAAATTTGCTACCCTTAATATTCTATATTCAAAGAAAAGACCATTAACTCCTGACTCCTCAGTATAAGTCACGTTATAAACATACTGTCTTCTTTGCCTTGCCAGGATTAAACGTTAACATTCCCACTTTGAATCAAAGGATTAAAAGAAAACTTTAATACCTAAATTGAAAAAACTATCAGAATTTGAAGGGTTTGTTTTTGTTTTAATAATAAAAATTGAAAATATTTCCATTTGAGTAAATAAAGAACAAGAGAATAGATCTCTTTCCCTTAATCATCCTTGATTTCTAAGTGAGCTTTAAAGATTTCTGGAAAATAATATAGTAGTTTCCTTTTCTTTTTCCTTTTTTCTGTGGTTTTTGTTTGTTTGTTTGTTTGTTTGTTTTTGTTTTGTTTTTGTTTATGGTTTTGGGTTTTTTCAGTATTGTAATTATTATATATAAGGACATAAAAACTTCTTGGGAAAATGTCTCCAGCAAAGCAAAGATTTTTCAATCCAGATGGCAGAGAAAGCTGGTGTTATGCTTAAAGAATGAGTTTCTTGAAAGAAAGTAGAATTGGACCTCTGTGATTAATGTTTGTTCTGCCCCCTTGTGGTTGTGGAGTCCAGTAGGGCTTAGGTAGGACTGTCTGGGTTTAAATATTCATGACTAATTAAATATAAGCTTTCTGTATATTTCAAGTGATACACTTTTCCCAGGATATGTATAGACCAAAAACCCAAGGAAAAAATATATGACTCCTCAAATATGAATAATGGACAGATTAATGTTTAATATTTAAAGTATTTTTCCAAAATAGTATGTTTCTACATTGTGAAAAGAAGCTCAGAAATTTTAATATAAAAATTAATTTATTTAGAAAGTAATAAAGGATAATTTCAACTTCGAGCACAGCTTTTCATTGTGGTTTTACTGATGCCACTCAGTATCAGTGATGCTTTTCTTCCCACAAGTTAAAACAATTATGGTTGCAGCTTAATTCACCTAAAGTCAAATTTCATAATGTGATACAGTTATGTTTGTAATGTGCTTCTACATGCTAAGTTTTCATTTATTTAGACAGATTATGGAATTACTTCACTTAATTTTAAGAAGGTCTTAGAGTTAGTCACAGATTAATTTCTAGATAGCAGGTTAGATTTTTAAATCAGAGATCATATAGTACACAAATTCACCATCTTTACTGTAAATAAAGATTATTATCATTTAAAGAATAAGGATTTGTTTGTTTTAAAGACAAATTTTCTTAGCCTTTTCTGGGTTTTGCTGCAGAGAAAATAAGCTTATATTACTATTTGACTTATTTTTCAGATTTTCACTAGAAAATATGTTAAAGTGATTTTATGTTATTGGGTACTAATTGTTCAATTCCAGCTTACAGAAGCTATCATTAAATAATTTTCTTTAAATTATGCTGAAGGAAATAGAGTAAATATTTTTATTAGTCTTCAATATTTCCCAAAAAATTCTGCCCCATTTCCCCAGAATCCATATTTTGTTTCAATACAGCTTCAAAATAACTAAGTTTGGGGTCTTTTATATGATTCTATTTAAAAGGAATTTCAGTATAAACAGAAAGTTAAACCAAGCCTTTTTTCATCTGTATCCACACATCCACAGGGCATCCTGTATTAAAATTTATTTTTTCTAATGAGACATATATGTCTCTGTGTATTTTTTAGTCCAAATCAGGTCCTGATCTGTAGAACTATAAAAAGTGCTGTAACAACAGGACATTATAAAAAGCACTGGATGGACATCACTAGAGTCTGTAACCTGACTAAGCTCAAACACAATACAAAGTCTGAGAAAGCCATAATATTTCAGCTGGATCGTCAAGACAAACTTGTTCTTTAGGACCAAACTCTTTCTCTCTTGTGCCCCCTTCAACCCAAGTTACAAACATATTGGCTCAATACATCCAAAACCAGGTTTTTTGGAGCAAACAGTTTGAAATATAATCAAACGGGTTAAAAAAAAAAAAAAATCTGACTAAAGGAGAGTTTTCTGTTGGTGTCATAATGATAAGAAGAGTTACTACATAATCTAGAAAGTCATGAGACTGGTTAGTCAAAGTCTTTCTCAGAATGGATAAGGATGTGAGATGCTGAGCTTTTATCACAGAATATTTCCCTGATCTTGTGTATGGAACAGGCCTCTCCAAAGTTCTTACTCCAGAAATGGCTTCATGTGGTGATATTACCTTTGAAAAGACTGATTTTCCAAAAGGGCCACTCCAAAACCCATGAAGGGATCTTATGTCATTGTGAGGCATTAAGGAGACTCAGAAATATATTTCTACCATATTTCTATCTTCTTCTAATGATTTTTAATAAGCTATTTAATACTAGTGTGTTTTCATAAAAACAGGTAGGGGCCAGCAGGATAAACACAACTGGAAGAGTCACAAGTTCACTGTTAATAGCTTTTATTAGCCCAAATGCTAACAAGATTTTTTACATAACATCAAAGGAAGTCTGCTACTAATGGAAATAGCACTCATTTTGGCACCAAAGTACCCTGTGGGAGGTTATAAAGTACATGCAGAAACAGCAGAAAATGTTAGACTGCCCAGATAGAAAGTGAAATGTTTAGGAAATGAAGAAATGAGACCTCAACAGTTCTGTATCTCATGGAAACTCTGATTTCGTATCATAGTATAACAGAATGTTTCAGGTCAGAAGAGACCACAGTGCTCAGGACTATCCAGACATATCCATCATCTGCATCTCACATAACTCATGCCTGTTAAAATAAAGGCCCTAGGAATAACTGCAGATAAAACACATTGTTGTGTGACTGACGTAAGGAGACTGGAGACTTGTTCAAATAAGTGGGGTCTAGAAAAATTTGAGTAACACAAATACATTTATAATAAGATGATTTGTGTATCGGGGTATACATGTTAAAGATGGTATCTTTCTCACAGAAAGTGAGTTGAGGTCATGATGTTTCATTGCCACTGCAGCTACTGGGCTTCTGTGAGGGTTATGACACAGCTGTATGCTTTCTTTTTTACCTGCTCATCTGCCACCATAGAGACAATAGTGCCAGCTTTTTACAGAGCATGTAGTTATTTGTACGGTTTTGTATTCATATAATCTAATGCATTTCTAATGAACTCTTCACTGTAAAATTGGTACTTTCTTGAATATGAAAAGAATAAATCCTTGGAACCCCTGCCTGCTTTTCAGACTAAATGATTATACACTTGTATTCATGAGTATTTAAACATATTTGTCCTTGTATTGATTTTGTGTGATGCCTTTGGGTGTTCCCTAGCAGGACTCCCTATGTAAACCTAAGCGAGTGACTTACGGGGGGGTAGGGCTGGAGAAATCCATAAATATGTATTTAAATAAGTAAAGGGTATAGTCAGTGTGTCAGCATTTAATTTCTTTGCCATGCTTTCATTCTGCTTCAAAATCTGAATGTTAACCAAATACCAGAGTTCTCTTTTCCATATTGGACAGTCTGATCTACTCATAAAGATATTTAATGTTCTACACTGCATAAAATGCACATTCTTCTTACTATTTTAAATCCTATTTTCCCAGGCTATGCAATAGTTTTTTGCCTTTTTTTTCCCTTATTCACTCATCTCTTATTTTTATTAAACATTATTCTTGTAAGAAGTTCTAACAACCCTCTGTAGAATAGCAGGCACAATAGATTCTCGATTTTCTTGGCTAGAATGATGGATTGAGGAGCAGTTTCTTCCACTACATTACTGAGAAAAAGTTATGTAGCTAGCTATGTGTTATGCTTTCACTTGGACTGTTATCTTAGATTCGTATCTTTGTCATTACATAAGATAATCCAATATATCCCTATTTGTGAAAAATATTGTTGAAACATACAATATCAGAATATAGGTGTGAGATCACAGGATATTCTGGGCCCTTCACGTTGTTTGAATACTAGCAGTGAACTGATATATGATAATTTTGTTTCCTTTGGTAACACAGAGCCTCCAATGATGTGATGGGTGGATTCAGCAAATCATTTTAACAGATGTTAAAAGGGAAGTTTGTGCCCTGGTGTCCCAGTATGTGATAAGCGCTCAGCTGTGTCTCAGTATCATAATTACAGATGCTCTAGAAACACCTGGCAAGAAAAAGCTATTGAAACAAAGAAACACTGCAATGTTATATAGCACCTTCTTGGTTAGTAGGGGCCATAAGTACACAGTAACGCCATGAGGACCAGGGTAGTGACTGCCCCCCTGCACTCAGCACTGGTGAGGCCACAGCTCAAATCCAGATCTGTGCCACTCACTGCAAGAAGGACACTGAGGTGCTGGAGCATGTCTAGAGAAGGGCAATGCAGCTGGGGAAGGGTCTGGAGCACAAGGCTGATTAGGAGCAGCTGAGGGAGCTGGGGGGACTCAGCCTGGAGAAAAGGAGGCTCAGGGGGGATCTTACCACTCTCTACAATTCCCTGACAGGAGGGTAGTGCCAGGTGGGAGTCCAGCTCTTCTCCAGCTCCAAGACAAGTGGGAATGGCCTCCAGTGCACCAGGGGAGGTTCAGGTTGGACATCAGGAGGAGTTTCTTCAACAAACAAGCAGTTAGGCATTGGAGCAGACTGCCCAGGGAGGTGGTCAAATCACCACCCTTGGAAGTATTCAATGAATTACTAGATGTGGCACTCAGTGCTCTGGTCTGGTTGACAAGGCGATTGGTCAAAGGTTGGACTTGATGATCCCAGAGGTATTTTCCAACATAATTTGTCCAGCGATTTCTAGCAGATGGATTTAAGCACACCGTTCCAAAGTCTCTGCAGAACAAATTCAGATGAGACTCAAGGGCGATAATTCATCCATCTTCACTGTTGGATAACAAAGTGATGGAAATTAATTTTAGATGTTTGAGCTGTGATAGGTTGGTGAAGTGGTGTCACCAGCTACAATATACACAATATCTTCTCAAGAAGCATACCTGAAAATTTCTGAATTCAACATTCTCTGCAAAGTTGTCCTGTGCTGCCTTACTTGCTGCAAAGATAACAGCTTACTTTTTCTTCTTGGTATGAAAGATAATAGTCTTCACTGATGATGGAAAATATAGATATTTGGAAAAACATAGGATTGCCCACTTTATGCATCTTGCCTGAACTAAAATTACTGAGATAGTTTTTCAATTACGTGTTCAAAAGAAAGACAAAGAGAATCAGAATCACTCTAAACACTGAGGAAATCTGTTGAACTCTTTTTCCTAGAATAATCTGTTGACAAATATCACATGAGCTTTTCTACAAGGAATAGAAAACGATTCAGTACAAGTCACGTGAGTTTGAACAATAATAACTAAAAAACTGTCTTTATTCCCAAATTCTTTCAGACCTTTCCTTATCCTTGAAATTTGTGTTTTCTAATTATAGTTTTGACAAGCAGAATTTGGTATTACAGTATTTCTGTTGAAAACAATTACTGAATTTCCTGGGCCTAGTGTTGTATTTGTGTCTAATATTTGATGATGCAACTGTAGTGAAGTTCTAATTTTCTTAGGTAGCCATAAGAACCACATCCCTTGTCTAAAATATTTTTTTTTTTCCTGTGTTTGGTTTGGAATGAGTTATCTTTGGACTTCCACTTCACATTATGCTGCTTCTAAAAAGTTAATCAAGAGCCACAGCTTATGCCTTACACCCACCACCTCTCCTCAGACTCAACTATGATCCCTGAACATGCACTCAGCTCCTGAACTGTGGTGATTTCCAAGTATGAGGCTAAACACAGCAGCAAAGCATCTGGTGGCTATTTTAATCCTACATATAGCTAGCAAAAAAATTTTCCTTACCTCCTTAGATGCCCATCATCTCTACCATTTACTTAATGAAATTTCATTACAGAATTTGAGTCATTCCTTTCTTATTTCTTTTTCTTTCTTGTTTCCCTCATGATAGACTGAAAACTGCCCTTACTCAGACTGTGAATATATTATCATTTACTGCATTTTATTATCAAAACTGCATTCCAATGTTTAAACTGTAAACTCCTCATAAAAGCTGGGAAGAATGTTTCCTATGTATTTTGTGCAGCACTTAATCCAGTGGGCACAGATTGTCATCAGCTGATATTCGTGAATTACTTGGTACATAAAAACTGTCTCAGCGCATAACATTCGAAAAGTCAGGGCCTTACATCTGAAAGGCTCACGCAGATGTAGAATTGTGAAACTCCACTCATTAGTTTCCTGAGAGGTTGAAATATGTTCACTTTTTACAGTGTATTTTAAACTCCATTAAAAATCAAGAGTTTGTGAGCAATAGCCTAGGAAGTACTCCTGCCTTGGCAAGCAGACTAGGAAAATAATCTAATAGGCTTTCTTCCTCAGTAATTTCGGTGATTCTGTTAACTGTGATAATGTGGCTAATTATATAATTTTAAATTAATTAAACCTGTAAACATTCCCTCTCAAAGTACTTATGTACTCTCTCACAAACAGTCTACTGATAATAGAAAATTAAGTGACTGCTTAAATAAAATCTATTTTTATATGTTTTGTTCAACCATTTTATCAACATTTATCAGAATCAGATGAAAATTAACATTATATTTTCAGGTTTTGAAAAGAAAAATACCTTTTTTTTTCTGTTTATGAAGACTGGGAAGGGTTTGCTTTAGGAGAGGTATTGATGCCTTTGGAAAAAAAAAGTTAGGCTTTTAGGTTAGATGTGTAGTGGTTTCACATTCTCTGAATTTTGGTTTTGGTACTTACTCTTTCTGTGGGAGAGAGACTAGGAGAAAAACAAAGCAGGCTTAACTTTAAAATTAACAAACAGTTTTATTAACATACACTAAAAGAATAGAAAAAAAGAAAGTTGGAAAAAAAAAACTAAAACAGAATGAAACTTTAAAACACTTTTCTCTCCCCTTACAAACTGTTCACTTTCTTACAAAACAACATAAAGAGACAAAATTTGTAATTTTCAGTCAGTTTCACTATTTGACAATAGTCTTTCATCAATTCATTAGGAGAAGAGCATCTTTTAGAGTCATGGATCCTACTGACAACTTAGAACAGTTCTCTTGTGGGTTTTAAACTGTCACAAAAACAGCTACCTGAAGAAACCTGCCTTTGTGACCATCCCAGGAACAGTTTCCCAAGCTGCTTATGGGTCATGGGTCGTAGACTTTTGCGTACTGGGGTGTCACCTTTTAAAGGTAACTCCAAAGCAAAGGATTCTTTACCTTAAGGTACAGAGATATCTTCTCACTTCTTCACTGGTGCAGGGGGCTTCTCATCTTTATCTCTGTTCAAGCATCTTATAGGATATTACTTAGTTCATTACAAACACCTTTGCTTAAATCTACACACAAATTAAAACAATCATCTCCTCAAATGCATATCTTTCCCATAATTTAAAGGAATGACCTAAATATAGAGTTCATTTCCATGGCTCAAGTAAGAATAGAACAACCAACTCTTCAACTCTTTGTTTCAATAGTCTTTTCATTCTTGCTTTACTGACTTTATCTTGTTGTTCTTTATGTTTACTCTGTCTTTCTTTACTCTCTCAGAGAAGGGCTAAGCTCTGGAAGCTTCATGTTGCTAAGAGTTAAATCTGCTTGGAGTCTTTGTCTCTCTCTCTCTTTGTAGCTCGTGGTGTTAGATGTTCAAGGCTGAGATGATGAGGGAGGAAGAACTCACAGAAACATCAGAGATTGGAGCACCAAGGCAGTCTGGAATCACAAAAAAAAACCTAGGCAGGATCATAAATGCCTTCTCAGCCCAGCCCTTGGTGTAAATCGGGGTGGCTTCGGCCCAAATGGTGCCCATAGCTCTTATCAGGGCCCAGCAGAGATCTCTCCCTGCTCCAGAGAAGTCCGAAGAAAGTAGCTGTTACAAAACAGCAACCTCTCCTCTCCCCGCTTCACCCGGGAGCTGATGGAATCCGGCCAGGCCTCAGGCCAGATCCCACCAAAAAAGGGGAGCAGCACGCCCAACTCGATGTTACCTGTCTCTCTGGCCAAAGGAAGAAGAAAAAAGACCGACCTACAGGAAATTCACAGGGTTTTATATGGTACTTCCCAAAGTTGCAGCTAACAATTTCAGTGGTCAGAGTAGATGCCAATATTCCAACTAACTCTCTGATAGGTCCCCGTCTCTTCTAAAGCAACTCCCAGGTCCTGACCTGGAGAATTATTGTACGTTCTTCTATAACTAAAAAACTAAACTGTACTAACCCATAACAAGATGTTAGTACCTCAAAATCTAACACAATATAACATAATCTACAGAATTGAGCAGATAATTTCCCTAAGAATCACAAATAGATAGAAAGCAAAGTTCCTTCCTAGAGAGAGAATTGAAAGTGAAGCCTGAGATGGATTTAAAAATAACATTATTACCCAGAAAATTCCTGTCTTTAGTTCCTTAGAAAGAAATACCTCCTCATATCTTCCCATAGCCTTCTCACTGTTGAAAGAGACAGAGAATAAATGGGGTGCTTTAAGAAGCCCATACCATTATCTTTACCATTTATGCTGCCTTCAAGACACCTTTAATTTTGTTTAAAATATGATGAGAGTTGAAATCCAGATGGTTTGTTTGTAGGAAAGCCTGTTTCATGCAGCTGACTGTATTTTAGATATTCATTTATAACTTGTACTTTAGTTTGCCTGCTTATTTATTGTTCATTTTTGTTCATTATTGATACTTATATTGATTAAAGGTGATTTTATCTTTTAAAACTATTCAAATTGGTACTTTTTGTATAAACATGTTAAATAGTTCTTAATCTTTCCAATTTAATCTACAAGATTTATCTTCCAAAGTTAATTTATTATTTTATTTTACAATAAAATTTTAAGGAAATTTATATTCACTCTAACTTTGTGCAGAGTAACATACCTCTTGATATTGAATATCATGCATCTGATTATTTTAAAATTTCAAAGGCTTCACAATGACTGTCAGTATTGAACATTTTATATACAGAATCACAGAATGGTGAGGCAGGAAGACATCTTCAACCCCATGTTCAGAGCAGGGGCAGCCAGAGCAGGTTGCCTGCGATTGTGTCCAGTCAGGTTGTGAATGCAAATGGATGGAGAGTCAAAAATTATTCTGGGGACCCAGATACTCCCATCAGACCATTTCTACAGCCTGTCAAAATCCCTCTGAACTACAATACAACCTTTTTTTGTACCTACCATTCTTTCCAGTTTTATATGATCTGAAAAACTGCTGAGTACAGACTCCCATCATCCTGGTTAATGAAGGTGTTAAACAGGATTAAGCCCAGTATAAACCGCTTGGGTATGTTACTAGGGACCATCTTCCAGCTTCTCTTTGAGCTACTTATCACAGGCAATTTTCAATCCACCTTGCTGTCCACTTCTCTAGCCCATGCTTCATCAGCTTGTCTGTGAGGGTATTACAGAAGACAATATCAAAAGCCTTACCAAGGTGAAAATAAATAACACTCATTTCTCCCCCCTCATGCACCAAACCAGTCGTCTCATTATAGAAACCGATCAGTTTTTTCATGCATGATTTTCCCTTCATAAATCCAATCTGACTACTCCCAGTCACCTTCTGGTCCTTTGTGTGTTTACAAATGGTTACCAGGATTATTTGCTACAACCTCACCTGAGGACTGAGGTGAGGTTGATTTGCCTGCAGTTCCCTGGCCCTGCCCTTGAAGACGGAGGGGCCAGAGAACTGCAGGCATATCAACCTGCAGTTGATTAAAAAAGAAAAGAAAAAAAGAAAAAAAAAGAAAAAAAGAAAAAAAAAAGTTTTTCTGTCTTCTGGTCTTCATCAACTTTCCTGGATTGCCATAGTCTTCCACATATAGCTGTGGGCGGCCTCAGTGTCATTGCCATCAGCACTTGTGCTGACATCCCAATAGGTTTGAGAAACTCAGGTATGTTCAGTCAGATTAAATGGTCCCTAATTTCATCCTCCTCCACAGATAGCAAGCAGACCTTCGTTGTTATGCATTATTTGGGTTTATATTAGATTATATTATATTAGATTTCATTTTTATACTGGGTTTTGTAATGGTTTCTTCTGTACTCCTCCTGTTCCCCTGGAAAATGTAACATCATGAGGTGATGAGCAGGTGTCCCTGCTCCTTTTCCCCTCCCATTCTCCCACACTGGAATGTAATCCAACTCTGTTCCGCTCCCACCTTATCCCTGATTGGGTAGTGGCTTGTCCCTGCCTCTAGCCCCTTCCCCCTGGATAAAAGCCAGGAGACCACATTAAGTTTCCTCTTGGCTTGGGGGACGGGGACCAGAACAGAGCTCCGGACCCTGTTGGGGCAAGACCACAAGAATAAAGCCGTGATTCCTCCTGGACCAAGGGCAGACTCTTTCCTTTTGACATTGACGGACGCCTTCTCTCTCTAAAGGAAGGTTCCAGCCTCTCTGGGATATTTAAGGCCCTGAGGAAAAAATCCTTCCAGCTGTGGTTTCTCTCTCAAGCTAGCCAAGGCAAAAACGGAGCCAGGGCTCCGAGAGAGAGAGAGAGAGAGACAGAGAGAGAGACAGCAGACCTTGCTCCAGACTTTACTGTGAGTCTCAAGGCCTGGGATTCCGTAATAAATTATTGAGTGGCACAGCCTTCTCCATGTCTTTTGTCACCAGGAGACTGCCCCATTCATTTGAGTCCTTTTCTTGCCGTTGTACTGTTGTACCTTCAGAGCACGATTCAGAGGAGACAGATAACAAAACAATAGCCAGGGGCTGATTTGAGCTATGTGCACATCAACCCCAGTGCTGGTGAAGGTCTGACCAAAGTCATGTTTGGGAGACACTGACAGCTGTAGTCAGGATGCAGGTATGACCATGAGCCCATTTCCTCACTCCATAAACAGTAGAGAGCCCAGGGCACACTGAGCTATCCTGTGTGGGATTTACAGCAGGATCTGTCCTGGAGTAGGGACATCTCAAAAGGTTGCTGCTCAAAAGCTGTTGAAGGTTTTGAGATTCCTTATCTAATCAGACACCCAGTAAGTGACTTGGGAATGAGCACACTAAACTTTGAAATCTTTACTAAGTAATATAAGGGCTTGATTGTGCACATACAGTTCTTTAGACATAAGCCATTGATCAAGTCCGGGAGATAATCTGGATCCAGCTACAACTAAACTCCCCTCTGAGAAGATTAGAATGCACTTTGTGACTCTGAAGGAGTCTCCCTTACAGTTTTGTCTGACTTTGTCCTCTCTGCAGCAAATAAAATTTACCTTGTCATCAGAACTTGTTAAAGCCCTGTCACATTTACCATCAACTTTGTTAAATTTCTGTTTTATATCAATAAACATATTCCTGTTTGTCTCTTACCAGTGTAGTGCATCACTCCATCCAAGACACTCCCACAGTCCCAAGCCTGCAGGATGTATACTCTGTCAGAGCTGGGTTGAGGCCTGTCCCCAAACATGTCGGTTTACAACTGGCTCCCTCTGTTAGGAACACAAAGCATTTTAATGAACTTGTTTAAAGTATGGTTTGCTTGGATGTAGTGTAAAAAGCTACTTCAGGTGTTAGGTCTTAAACAAAACCAAAAAAACAACAAGAAATTTACTTTTTCATACCAGTTCAAGCTACCTTGGATTCTGTTTTAGCCATACTTTTATAAGGCTTCAGCAATGTAGCTTTACAACCACCTGCCATTTTCATTCTAGTTCTCCACTAACTTTTTTTTTTTTTTTTTTAATATTTCAAAAGTAGTAGCAGAAAGAGGTCAGGACCCATTATTTTTTCTATAATGATGTTATGACAGAAAGGGAATCTGAGAGTCTCTTATTAAAGCAGAAATTAAAACAAAAATCAAAGAAAAACAAAATCAGGACTAATCCAAGTGTGCCACAGAATTGCATATATATCCAATTTACATGTGTTTCTGGAAGAAAATAATTCCTTTATTGAACAGTTTGAACTTGACAAAATTATGTCTGATTCCGAAAATAGAGGAGAAATACAAAATAAAAAGTAGGGTGTCTGCTTGCTATTCCCCTTTTGTGTGACTGTAATTGAACCTTATGACATGTTGCAGCACACTTCTACTCCTAAGCAATATTTGCAAAGTACAAATATTCTAATAAGGGAAAAATCTACAATACCACATTATTAAAGATAAGGGGAAAATACTTTCAAATTACTAGATTCTCAAGCTCTTTTTTTTTTTTCTTTCCACTTATAATACTAAATATAACTTTGCCATAATCACTTGTTATAACATATCAAGGGAAGGCTTACTTTCTACCTTTGTAAAATACCAGGAAGCTGCAATAATTGTCAACTTGAAGTTGAAATTGTATTGCATTAGCAAAATGGTCAGTGTTTTGGACCAAAATGCAATCTTTATTATAAAAGTTACAGTATTTGCTCATGAATTTTCCAGTAGATAACTTTTCTTGTCCTGAAATAAGTTATCTTTATATAATAATTTCTTTTACTATTTACACATTCTGATTTAATCTTTTGATCATGCATGAAATTACTTTGTCCTCACTGCTAAAAAGAGTATAATACCCAAAGTACTGTAAGCCTCAAAGAAGATTACTTTTTTTTTTTTTAATTTGGATTTAAGATTTTATTTTGATACTTGTTTTTCATGTTTGTTGGTGAACTACATTTTAATAGCATTTTCTGACTAGCACTGGGATTTTAAAAGTGCATTTTAATTGCATTTAAGTTGTTTAACTATTCAGGCTATTTTAAGTATAACTGCTTTGTAAGCTTTTTTAATTCCTGTCTTCCGCCACTATTCATTTTACTTCCTTTTAATATTCTGTGACTAAATAGAACATCCTTCTCTTGCCAAGAACACTGAAAACAGCAGGAACCTATGCTGGTGTTTGCTGTATCGCATGTGGCACATACATCCATTTTTGCTTGTTTTTTTCCACGTTATTTTTCTTTATTCTTCCAGATAGCTCTTTATCCTCCTAAACTGCATATATCTCCTGCAGGACCAAATGGCCTTCATGAAAGTAATCTTTGGGTTGTCAAGTAATAAGAGAGATTTTATAACGTTTCTTTGAAGGCTGTACATTCTTTCCAGAATTTCTCTGACAAATCCTATGTATCACTTGCTCATATATAACTGTTCATTCTTCTGCGTTTTTCTTTACTCAGCATTATCTTTCTTTCCTTTCATGATTGCAGGCTTGGATGTGTGTTGTTTGAGGCTCTTCTCGTGATTATGTCATATTAGGAAAGTTCACACCTTGTGCATTGGGTTTCTCCTGTCCTACACTGGGCCCTGTTGATTTTAGTGTCTTTTGTGGATATGTTTCCTTTTTCAAATTGTCCTGTTCTTTTTCTCATGTAGTGCTGTGTTCCTTCAGGCTTTTGCTATTGTTCTGATTTGTAAGTATTTCCCTGGTGTTAGTTCTCTCTTCAGCCTTTTTTCCTCCTTTGAGAATGCTCAAGGAAGAGTTCCTATAAATAGCCTGTGGTGGTGGCAAGCACCTCTACCAAAAAATTATCCCTAATTTCTCTTAAAGGGTTATCCACTACTAGAGACTACCTTCCTCCTTAATATTTTTGCAGCAATAATATTTCATTTTTGGCTTCACATTTCCCTAAAATTATTTTTTCATTCCTTTAGCCTCATTCTATAAACTCCCCATCCTTTTCTGCACTTGAAGCATTTTGTGTTTTATGTTTCACACTTTATTCTTTTTATATTAAAATGGTACCCTTGCACTTCAGTAATACCTTTTATGTGAAGACCTATATGCTTTATAATAACTAATGAGTTAAGCTCTGTTATGGAAATTGCACATGCCAGCTATTTGAATAGGGTTTGTCTCCACATTTCTGCATAAGTCAAAAGACAGATTCTTTTAGGAAAGTGCTTTCTATTAATAGCTCTACAGCTCAAGCTGGGTGCTTCCACAGAGGGACCCTATACAAAAAACTCCCTGGGCAATTACATCCCCGCTATCTGAGTTCTCCACTCCAAATGTAAAAATTTGTACCAATAATAATAGTAAGGTCCAGGGTCCCCTTGGTTTTCATTTTTGGTGTTTTTTGTTGTGGTTGTTGTTGTTCAGTGTTTTTTGTTTGTTTGTTTGTTTTGGTTTGTTTTGGCTTGGGTGTTGTTGGTTTTTTTTTTTTTTTTTTTTTTTTTTTTCATCTGATTTGTTTTCTGTTTGTTTACTAAGCAGTTGCTAAGTGGTTGTCTCCTAATACAATATCACATCCCCTCAGGTCAGTTTCTCTAGCTGGTTATTCAGCATGTTGGAATACTGCTGTTACAGTTCATATACCACAATCTACAAGCTCTCCCTACTCTAGCTATTGATGTTTAAGCTGCTGGCTTTGTCTGCTCTGGCTATTATTAATCTTTAAGCTGCTAGCTCTGAGTTTCAATTAACTTTTTTCTACAAAAGCTCTCAATACATTCTAAGTAATGCCTGTAATTTTTATATTAAAGGAAACTGAGGCACTGGAGCAAGCCAACTCACTTCTTGGAGATAAATATGAAGTCTTTGTCAAACTGTAAGAAATGTAATTTTGTTCCCTGGGATTTTTGGGGGGAGTTGATTTCTTGGTAATTTTTACTGGTCTGCTTATCACAACATGCTTCTCCTACAAATAAGGTTTGAATGTAATAATTATTTTCTCTTCATTAACTGATAGTAGTCCCTATCAATGAACTAGTCCCTAATAAATGTTTTGCCTTTTACCCTTGCAAACCTATAAAAAAAGAAGGAGAACACATACATAAAAGCTCTTTCAAGCTCTTCATATTATGACCTTCCTCATACTCAGTATAACACATCTAATACGAGATAGTCTTCTGGGTGTATGTTGTGTTTATATATTTTTTCATAAATTAAAACCTCAAAATCTAGAAATAATAATTGATATAACATTCCCTTCTGTGCATGTTAGTTACATTAGAATTTCTAATTTTTTGATGACAATTACATTTCAAGGCTGTATTGTAGGCATATGCAACACTGTCAGATTGACATTCTGCTAGTTACCCCTTAAAATGCTTGTTTGGGTGATATCTGTATTACAGAAGTTTCTGAGTAGAGACCACCTTACTAAAATATTAATCAAATTTACAACCTTACACTAATATGTATGTTTTAGACTTGCAGTAATATATAGGTCTTTTGGTTTCAAAATTTTTAATGGCTATGTTCAATGTTTTGTAATGCAATTTTGTGCTTCTTTTGATGGGGATAGAGATATTTTTTTCCCAATTAGCTTTTATGATTTGGATTGTGCTCAAAACTGTTGGCACAGGGTTGTTTAGCTACAGTTGAGCAATGTTTGCACAGCCCCCAAGGCTGGGGGCACACTAGAAGTTGAGAGGGGACACAACCAAGACAGTTGACCCTAGTCACCAGTGGGATATCCCAGACCATACAATGTCCCGCCCAGCATATAAAGTTAGGGAAAGATGGAGAAAGAGTGGCATTTATTCTCCCAAGTCACCATTAGGTATGATAGGAGCATACTCTCCTGGGGATGACTGAACACCTGCCTGCCCATGGGAAGTGGGAATTAATTCCTTGTTTTGCTTTGCTTGTAAGCATGACTTTTCCTTTCCCCATCACACCAACTTTTTCTCAAGCCACGAGTTTTCTCACTTTTGCTCTACAGATTCTGCCCCATCTTTCCACCACGGGGAAATTGTACAGATGACTGTGCGGGGTGTAGTTGCTGTCTCGGGTTAAAGACCATCCTTTTTTGGCAAAAAACATGAAGCTCAAAGATTTCAAGATAACAACAGATTTGATTGAAATGTGCCAGATCAAATGCAGAGCTGTCATTGCTGCTTAGGTTTTAATTGACAAGCTCCTTTGCCTGCCATGGGGCTTGCTCAACTTGCTGTATATTCCAGTCTAGTGCTCATTAGTGGCTCTGCTCTTATTTTGCTGCTTGCTGTAGTGCTCTGCTGCTTCTTATTTCACTCTGGGAACATTTTGGTAGCAGCAGTGGCCAGGCATCTGGCTGGCACATGGCCAGGGCAGCACAACTGCTGCTGCGCTGCTGCACTGGGCAGACTGGAACTCCAGTGTGAACTCGAGTCAAGAGCATGGTGACCTGATGAACAGGACACCTTGAAACATCTGTGGCTGTGAATAGGAACACAATAAAGTGGGTGTATCTCCAAGTGTCTGTGCCAGTTACAGCTCTGCAGAGCAGCTACAGCTCTGGAGAGACTGGCTCGCAGATAAGGCTCCACTTGGAGTGAGTACACCCTTAAAGGACTGCAGTCTCCAGATAAGTCCAAGATGAAGTGGGGGGAAAGGGAATGTTAAAACCTATGGTCTGGTCCAAAGGGGAGGGACAGGGGTGGAGATGGTACTGAAAATGCCTCTAAATTGTTGCAATCCAGGTTTTGAGTTGCATGTTATGGAAATTACACTTATGCAGGAACCCCTTGTCGCTAGGAAAGCATTGCAATGTTAAACACTATAACCCAGCTCAAAAGAACCAGAGGTGGAGATTGTAATGGAGATACCTTTAAATTGTCGGAAACCATGATTTGAGTTGCTTGTTATAAGAATTATTATAGGAGAGACCACCTAAACTAGTGGAGAACAAGTCTTATAAGAAGCAGTGCAAGTGCAGTGCACCTGACCTGACCTGACTTTTGTGCCCAAAGGTGTCTTATAGCAAAAAGACTCTTTAGGTATCTACAGCAAATTTGAATCAATACCCCGCTCTTCTTATTATCACTTATTTACCAATGGAGATTCTACCCAATATGTAAGATCCTTCAGATCTCTGTGTGCATTCACAAATGCCAATTCTACCCAATTATGAAACATGATTCTGTTTCCTGCCAATTCAGTGATGTCTTTGGAGAGCCATACTTCCCTGCTGTAATGGAATCAATGCCGGCTTCCACATCAGAAGCAGTATAAGTAGCAAATATGAAGTACTGCATTTACAAATCTAAACTGCTTTTCTCAGTTATATAGATTTTTCTTTTTTTTTTTTTTTTCCTGAGAAAAATGGCCTTAATTTTTCATAATAAATACTGCTCTCTCAAAATTGTTTATATTAAACGTGTCCTTTAGAGAAGCAAGTACGAAGGAAAGACAAAAAACAAGTTATGTTAATGTTTGTGTGAATTCTCCCAGCCAAACCTCACTATGGCACATCATGACATAGAAGACCAAGCAAAGGAACAAGCTCTGACACAAGGTGTTTATGCTTAGCAAATATCATAGAGGCTTGATTTTGTCATCCTAATGGATTGAGTCTAATCAAAACCCATGTAAGTATAACTTTACCTCAGGATGAATCAGAGCAGAAAAATGTAACTCAGCTCTTTCATTTTCAGACAAAGACCTTTTGAAAAGATGACAAGGAAAGGAGAAACAAATGATCTCATGAAGAGATATCTAATTTTAGTGGTGTATCTGACTTAATAATCATTTCTAACTACTAACTGAATATTTGGATTCAGCTGAAGTAGTAGGAACTGAGGTTCTCAATGCAGGATTGTGGTATACCCAGCTGTAGATATATACATAGGATGTGAATTGCACACAGATAATAAATTTTATTGGTGTATACTTATATAGCACACAAATACATTAAAAATTGAATGTGAAGTCTGCAAAAAGAAGGGGAAAAACAGAATTTGCAAGGCTTATTCCTCATATTCCCATCGATATTAGCTTGCTATGTTCCCCTAAGCTTGAAAGGTAAATCGTAATAAAAAGTATCTGCTATAAAACCAAAGAAAAATACAAGATCCTATGGAACAGAAAAAGAAATATGAACTGTAAAAGATAAAAGGACTTATCCATGTTTAATCATGTCCATTCTGAAAGAGTCAATGCTTCCATATGCTGGAGTCTTCCCCTTGTTCACTAAACCTATTAACAAGTTTTTGAGGACAGCATAAATCAAAACACGGCTAACCCATGTAATCCACAGCTAAGTTTTAGTATGAGTATAGACTTTATATACTAAGCATAGATCTGATTATCATCTTTGTTGTAGAAAATTGTTCAGGTTCTCTTATTGTGCCTGAGTTTGTTTCTTGAGCAGGAATCTAACACGATGAAATTCCCTGGCAGACCAGGGCAGGCATTCCCCAAGACCACTGATTTTGATGAGGTTTTCCCATTCTTGAATTAGGAATTAGGAATGGGTTTTTTTTACACTGTGTCTCTTCAAGGATGGATCTTAATATCTGATAGATTTAAAGGTACAGACACATTATTATAATTTTTTTCCAGCTAGTTTGCACCAGTGTCTCTCCTGTTATGATTATCTTTCCTGATTTAAGAAAACAAAAAAAGGGAGGGCTTAATCCCCAATCTATGTGCATCTTTGATCAAAACTGTTTAGTGAGGGTACACTAGTCTTAGTAAAAATGCTTGATTTATGTTCTTCCTTTGGAATTAAGGAAATTCTTCTGTTGCAACATGTACTCAGAATGAATCATTCTGTCCTGTATCAGACACAAAAGAGTATCTAAATGCATTGCCTTCTCCTTACTACTCTAACAAGTTTTTCTGACACCAGCTTCCGGTCAGGTATTTTACTGCCAAAAAGAAATTTAAAAAAACTATGATCTTTGTGGAGTGTAAGTTCTCTTTCAGTCAGTGAACTCTTTGCTGCTTTTAATATTTTCAAGCCTTTGGCAACCACCTGCTTTGTTTGTGTTTTAAAGCCTAAGATAATTGTGAGAAATAAACAATCAGCACATAGTTCAGGGGATTCAACAGATCATTCCTATAACCGATACTCAAAGTGTCCTTAAAACAAGATGCGAAAATATTTGTGATGGAAAAAAATATTGGAGTGATTGACGAGGGAACCTTCCTGGAAATGACCCCAGCAGTCAGAGGTCTGCTTTTCCTATTTGGACATTTAATACCAAATATCTTGCAGCAGTTTATTTTTCTCCTTCTCTCCTCCACTAATCTGGGATTGGATTAAATTTATTGCTTTATGTTTCATTACTCTCCTGGACTAGAGGAATATAGCAGAGCAGTAGAGTTACTCACATATGTGCTGGTATGGGTAGTTAGCTTCAATTAAAGGGCATGCAGTTCCTGAGGAGCAGGCCAGGCACAAACAGAGGAATTTGGGTTTAATGGGCAATTTTATGTTTTCTTCTTGTTTCTTTCCCTTCAGAGAATAAAACTATCCTTGAAAATTCAACTACTATCTCTAGGCTGGGAGTTGAAGCAAAAAAGAACTACTTTTATTGGAGTATTCCTCAGCAGAAAGATACTAAGGGACAAATTACAAAACACAACAGGCAAACAGAATTCTCCTAAACTTGTTAATTGCATAAATATGTATTTTTTTTTTTTATCAAAACATCTTTTTTTTTTTTTTTTTCCATTTATATTAATTTATATTCTGTGAACTTAGATAAGCACCCATTTGCACAAATCTCAGTAGGTTAATGGACCATTTGACAAGTCAGACACAAGCATTTAGGGTTGATTCCAGGTTTTCCGTTCGCCAATATGAATTTTTTTGGCCTATGTGTGTATATAATAATTTTTTTACAGTTGTAAGGCTTCTAATGGATATTGTTAACTGAAATTAACTGTTTTTATTTCAATTTTATGTCTTTTATAGTGAAACATCATTCTTAAGTCAATGTTTTGGGCAAAGCTAATCACAAGTAAAAGGTTTGCTAATTGTTTTACTTACCCCCTCTTTAATTTATCAGTTACCAAAAATGTTTTTCTCCTTTAAAGAATAAAAAATAGCCTCAGACTAAGTTGAAATTGGATTAAAAAATCAGACACTCATTGTATAATTGAAAAAAGCAATTTGCTGTGATGGTAGATATTCATATCAGTAAAGAACTCATTCATAAAGGTACCAAAAACTGATTATGAAAAAAGTAGCTATACTTTTATGAGACACAAATAAAACAATACTTTTAAAATGGCAGCAAGAATCAGAAACTTACAGATGAAGACAGACATGATGTTTAAGATGTAAAATTATGAGAAAATAATAAATAGAACAGATTGATAATAATATACCACTACCTCAAATATGTCAAATTTCATCCAGTTGAGCTACTGTCAAGATATCCTTTGATCTCAAGAGTTCCTCTCTGTGGATATGAATGTGGATGTTACCGCATGGATGTCCCGTGAAAGTCTTTATTCCTTTTTTGTTTTTCATCAGAAATACTGTCCAGTGTCCTTGTGCAGTATATGAAAGCAGAAACATACTATAACAAATGATTTCACCTTATGATATGTGAAACCTAGGAGAATGCTATGTTCTAGCACTCAATAAGACAAGAACTCCTTGTGCTTAGTCTTAGACAACACCAGAACTCTGGCGTGCTTAATCATTCTGGTTTTTAAACTATTACTCCCCTAGGTAACCTCTAAGTAATCCTTACTTAATAATTAGGTAATCACTGCTTAACATAATGCTCTTTGGTTTAGATAGGACTATTTTATCAATAAACATACTTTTAATTTTTCATAGACCAGTTTACAGTTGCAGATACTTTTGGACAACAGAAAGCATACTGTCGTGGTATTGTGTAATACACACATTTTGAAGGAAGTCAGCATAAATGACATTATGATAACTTTTGAATGTTGTAGAATAATGAATGATAAAGATAATTCTTTCTTGCACAATTTTCTAAAACTAGTTGTCATAAAGTTTTGCTAAAGATGAAAATTTAAAATTTTTTAAATTAATGAATCTTTTGTGTAAACCAATATATCTGCAATTATCAGGTTGGGTGGGGTTTTTTGGTTTTTTTTTATATTAGATGTCTGTCAGATTATCTACTGCTGGTTTGGAGGTTTTTTGAGTCATTCATTTAGTTGGACATTGGTTCATAAATAGAAGAATTAAAGGGAAAATTTTCTGTTCTGCTGTAAAAATTCCAATGTTCCTACATCAAACAAAATTTTTGATGTTTCTAAATTCACTATTTTTTGAAAGAATTAGGAAAAAAAACAACAAAACCTTTAAAATGCTTCCACCAAAAGCAGAGCACAGCAGCTGTTACTCATTCTATACTGAATAAAATTTAGTGAACCACTTCCTTGTATCTGCTACTCAGGTATATGGCAGGTTTTCTGTAGCCTTCATAAAGCTCTGAGTAATCCAGTTTAATTTTGAAACTGTCCCTTTTTAAGCAGAAAATGGAACACAACACAACCTCCAGAAGTCCCTCACAACCTACTTGGTTTATGACTTCCAGTATCTGCAACTGCATTTCCAGTATCTGCAACTGCACTTCAAGCAAATCCCAATGCCATTGTCCAAGATAGAAACAATTTAAAAAAACCTCAACCAACCAACAACAACAACAAAAAAAAACAGTAAGGGGAATTATCTGATGAACAAGATCTCGACTATGGCACTCTGTGTTCCAGGACTAAAACTCATAAAACAGTCAACAACAATTAGAATCAAATGCAAAACTGATTTCCTTGGTTAGATGTTCAAGGATATCTCCTTTCTAAGTATGAACATGCATATCTGTCTGTTAGTCTTCAAGGAGAAGTGAATCTCCTCATCTCCTCTCCTGGCAGAGGCTTTTCAAACACCAGGACAGTGAGTATTTATACTCAGTCATTGAAGAGTCATTGGCCTCTCAGTGTATAACTGGTAGAATACACAGGAAAGTAAAAGAATTGCTTTAATTAACTTGTAGTCCCTTAAGTGAAAATACTGCAGGTGTTCTGAACATATATAAAACCTTAGTTTGCTAAAGATCTTGACTCTCTATTTACTTTCATATTTTTGTGAAAATACTCTGTTTTCTAGATTAGTAGTTTTTCTCTTTTCAAATGCTGATACTATGTCATTTTGGTGTTTAAGGCGGTATAGCTATAAAACTATAGATGTACAACTTCACACTTCAACTGATTACATAAATAATTTTCAACACTAAAGTGAAAAGACAAAAAAAGGAGAGTATCTGCTTGGATTTTTCTCTCTTTGTCTTCAAAAGGGTCTTAAGGGTTGAAGAACCCTCATAGAATGACTGCTCTGTTAACTTTCAGAGAATGGGTTATCTAGGAAATGGCATCTTCTTAACTGTGCAAATCAGTTTTGAGAATATAGAATAGGAAAAATGTTCAAAATCACATTGAACAACTACAGGAGGTTTTATTTGATCACAGAAAGAAAAATCCAGATCTGTATTTTCAAATGCCATTTAGACAACAATCAAAACACTGATCCAAAATAATTCCATCAAGTAGTGACAAAACAAAGGGAAATAGTTTCAAAATTAAATAGAGTAGACTTAGACTAGACATTTAAAAAGAAAAAATACAAGGAAGAGTGGTGAGACACTGGAAGAGGTTTTCTAGAGAAGCTGTGGATGCCCCATCCTTGGAAAGGTCCCAGCACAGATTGCATGGAGCTCTCAGCAACCTGGTCTAGTGAGTGGTGTCCCTATCCATGACAGGGAAATGAGATGTGGAAATGAGATGATTTTTAATGTTCCTTTCCAACCCCAGTCATTCTGTGATTCTATGTTTCAAGGACTCCCAAGCAGAAATGCTGAAATGAAAGGCAATGAAATATTCAGGAAGGGTTCAGTGTCACTGTACCATATATTACTGTCAGGTTTGTAATTTTTGAGACAATATAAATAAATCTCATGTGAGAAATAGAAAGTTTGGCTTGAAGTCGTATGTAATATTAACAAGCCTTTGGCAAATAAAGTTGAAGTATTTATTGAAACACCTCAAAAAATGTTAACATTGTGGCCAATTAAGTTTTCTAGAACTCTTTCTTTCTTTTTTTGTACTAAAGAACTGTCGTAGCATGTGAACTGGAGACGTACTGTGCATCACCACAACACCTTCTACACATGCCAGTTCCATGAGCTGCCTGTCTGCTCTTGTAACGGAGAATAAGCACAAACTTCTTGCATCCTCAGGCCATCAGAAAGATTTTTAAAAGAGCATACTCCAGTTCTGTAACCATGTTAGCACAGTGAATGATAACTTGAGGCAGAAAAATATTTTGAGTACACAGCTAATGCAAAAGCCTGGCCTAAATATAATCTGCAGTAGTATAAAAATAGAGAGCAAACATAGTCCACACTCATATATAGTAGATAAATTATCTTTTTATGAGTATCTAAGGATGTTAAGGCAACAGAATTATAATAGGGACTATCAAGGAAAATACCAAGAGAACAACAAGCAAATTTTACTTAAAAAAAAAAAAAAAAAAAAAAAAAAAAAAAAAAAAGAAAAAGAGAGAGAGAGAAACTGGAAGAATAATGCATTAAGGAAAATAGGAAAAGGTATGAATATCAAGGGTCAAACCAGAGAGTGTCTATTAGCTCTTACTAAAGGATCACCCTGAAAAGAAATTTTTTTGTGCAGTAATATATGTAACACAGATAAGGCTGATGACCCCACCCTTAAAAATCAGATGACCAACTACTTTGGTTAGAAACATCTCAGAAGAGCAAACAAAATTTATTGGATAGAGGTTCTGATATCTCATAATCTTCCACAAGGCTCTCACAAACTTATTTTACTGCTGGAGCTATAGAAGTCTGAGTTGAGGGTGGATTCTTTTAAGTGACATTTCAAATACTCAGTATGATTTGCTTACATCAGAGTAATTTGTTCTTCTTTACCAGTCTTTTTCTTCTTTTTTTTAGTAATTTCAAGTTTTCCTGGAGCTTATTAATAATTACTATTATTATTTAAATTCACCATACATAAAAAAATGCAATTCAAGGGTTCATAGTGATCATTTTTTATGACTGTTTGAAATTTCACAACAAGGATGCTATTAGGAAGTAAAAAAGGGAATAAATACTTCAATGTTTCCCTTGCTTGAATGTTTTCAAGTAGAAATTTAGTTGGCAATTAACATAAATGAAAAACCAGAACACCTCTTAACACCCTCTCTGGCTGCTATCTCTGGCACCATGGAAGTCACTCAACAGGAGGAAAAGTCCTTGAGGCAACCAGGATGTTGAGAGAAAGGAAAATACAATGGAAAGATTTAAAGGATTCTTATTGTCTTTTGCCCTGTTACTGGACAGTGATGAGAAGAGTCTGGCTTCATCTTCTTTCCTGTCCTCCATTACATATTTTTACACACTGATAAAATCACCTATGAACATTCTCTTTCCAGGCTGAATCCTCACAGTTTTCTCATCCTCCCCTTGTATATCAGATGCTCCAAGGACTTAATTACCCTTGTTGCCCTGTGCTGGACTTACTCGAGCCCCTCTCTCTTTCTTTTGTACTGGGGAACCCAGTGCTCCAAATGTCTCCTTTACCATCTTTTCCTCCAACATGGATACTCCCAAGACATGCATCATTTTACTTCAGTAATCACCCTGCGTCCAAAGTGGACAATGCCACAGAGATTCTACTCTGTGTTTCCAAACCTCCTCAATACATCTTGATCCACCATAACTCTGTGAGCAGAGGGAGCAATCCAGTCCTAAATCAGTTTTTTTGGTTATGTTCTGCTGAATTCCTAAATGTAAGAAACAAACAGAAAATCCTCAAGAAAAAAATAGTATTTTTATTAGTCCCTTTTGTAATATTTTCCTTCATAACTCTCCTTCTAAAAAATATTGATCCTTCCCAACTCTCCACCCTTTCTTTTTCCTATGAAAAGCAGCACAGCACTACATTCAGTACACTGATTTCTCTTGCTTGTCAAAAATATAACGGATGATTTCATCAGTGCTATTGGCACAGTTGTTGCAGAAAAAGGATCTCTTAGCTTGTTTTCCCTGATAATCTTGCTTCTTCTGCAGTAATGCAAATATTCTGTGGCATCGTGCTTTGTCCTTGGCAAATGTGAGATTTTTAAAATGTTCTTTTTTCTTGTTTTCAAAGAGCGTATCTAGAACTCAGAGGCCTTTACTCATAAAGCTGTAAGAGAGAGATAATTTTGAAAATATTGTTAAATGCTGGGTCTAAAGAAATTGCTGGAAGGATTACCTGAAATCATGTTTGAGAATTGATCTCATTTTCTGTGCTTCCAGCTTTTCTGGGGTATAACTACCACTGTGGAATTGTCCAAGTTTAAAGAGCTTGAATACATGCATGGTCATCATGTGTGCCTGAGAACAGGAACTGAATGACCTGGAAAATGTCTTTGAGGACAATTTACTACTTCAGTAGAAAGAGATCTGTATGCTTTCTCAGCCTCTGAGAAGGTGAGGTTTGCTTCCATAAAATTTAGGAAACGTTATGCCTTCATATATTTTAATGACTATTTTCCAGATAGATTTTCTCAAGTTTTCAGCTTGTTACTGTAATGGTTTTAATTTAATAAAACCAGGTGGAAACACCAATTAATGTAGGGGTTTTAGTATTAATTTTCTTTTTGTGGGAGGGAGAGATTAGGAGGAAAAAAAAAAAAAAAAAAAAGCAGGCTTAAGCTTAAAAATGAACAAAAATAGTTTTATTAACATATATTAAAAGAATGAGAAAAAAAAAAAGGTTGAGAAAAAGAAAACAAACTAAAACAGAATGATACCTTAAAACACGCTTCTTTCCTCTTACAAACTATTAACTTTCTTATTAAACAACATAGAAAGACACAACTTGTGATTTTCAGTCAGTTTCACTATTTAGACATAATCACTCATTACTTTAGAAGAGTCTTTCTAAGATCTTTGATGAAGATGTTTGCCACAAGACAAAATAGTCCAGTGCTCTCAATGTCACACATCTGCTGCCGCCCGGAGTTTTCGCAGACTGTGATGTTCTATCAGCAAAGCTTCTCAGTGTATCTGGAGTACTATTTACGAACACTTTTTCTAGTCTAAAATCATCTTTGTCTCAAAGGCTGAGACCTCCTTTAACCCAGGAGCGGGGATTTCAAAGTCCCCAAATAAATCTCAATTACATCAGTCCTTAATTTTGATTAGAATAGCATTCTACCCAAATAATACTAAGATGCTGCAAAGAACAGTTCATTTCTCCATAATTTACCTTAGAAAAGTCTGGTTTAAAATGTCCACTTCTTCCATCCTATTCCAGTATTATTAGTTCTTTCACTTCTAATCTAACTGACTTCATGAAGTGTCTATTTCTATGTAGTTTCTGGTTTTCTTTCTTCTTTCTCTCAAGGAAGAAGTGTGCTTTAAAAGTTCCATGTTGCTAGAAAGGGGTTAAATCTGTTGGGGCTTGCAAAAACAGCGCGAGGTTGCATGAGCTGAAGAAAATACAAAGCTGTGCTGATGGAGGAAGCTGGTAGATGTCCTTTTTTCCACCCCTCGGTCTCATCCAGGGCGGCTCACCTCAGAGTTGTTATGGAGCTACAGGTTTTCTTTCTCTGCGGCCAGTGGTGATTAAGCTGGGCCATGGTTTGGCCCCTTCTGCCGCGGTCAGAGCACGCCCTCAGGCACCCCGCCAGGCCCGGCCTGGCCACCCAAAAGGGCAGCGGGACTGGACCCGGGGCCGCCCACCACCCCCGATGTTACCTCATTGCTGATCCTAAAGCAAGAGAAAAGGCTGATCCCCAGCAATTAGTTTTAAATGTCCCCTCCAAAGTCACATCGACATTTCCCATTGGTTAATTTAGCTGCCAATATCCCAGCCAGCTTTTTGATAGGTCCCTGTTCTCCTCCCCAAACTACTCCACGGTTAGGGCAGGGAAAAAAAAAATCTCACATTTTTCTATAACTAAAGAACAAAATTTTGCCAACCCCTGATAGTTACACATAGATCTATTGAAAAGGTTTCTTTGTGCAATAAGTATCCTAAATAGCACTACTCCCAAACAAACATTTTAAATAAATTATTCATACAATTTTTAAAATGTGTTCAAATTTTACTTCTGTTAAAGCTGGTGTAAAAATTCCCTTTCAAAATGTATTTTTCACCCCTTGTTAATTAACTATAACTACATCTACATGGAAGAAATTTAATAAAAAAGGCAAGTGTGTTGCAAACATAATCATTATTATTATAGATAAGTGTGATTTTAGTACATTTCTTAGCAATCTGTGTAAGTACTGCTGGTTGTTTTCTTCCCTGTTTTAAATTAGATATCTTTTTAAGTGAGCTTTTCCTTGAGCAAAAAATTTTTAGTGCCCTACAAGATTTACTGCACCATAACTACTGTTCTTGGTATACCAGACTCTGTAATGTAGGTAATAAAAAAATTTAAATCTTGAATAGCTGAAAAAGTCTCGAAAATGTATGTATCTCCTAAGAAAAAAAATCCTATTTTATGTATCTATGTACATATTTTCCCCTCCTTTTAAGAAAAATTTCTTAACACCCTGACATTTGCCAACTCAGTTGTTATTTATTAAAAAACACTTACTAGTTCCTTTGAAAATCTGAACAAGCAAGCAATGAAAAAGGAGTTTTCTGTTCTACTTAAGGATGTTGTAAGCTTTAAATTTTTACACAAAGAAAATTTATATTTTTTCTTAAGTCATGCAAGACGTGGTATTGCAATCTGGTTTTCAAGTGCGTTGAAAGGTGCCTATGGCACTTCTTAAAAAAAAAAAATACCTCCAGTTGTAAAAATAAATGACTATAAATCAGAAGTTCATTCTCATGTGTAGTAGTGTACTTAAGTCCTCACCTTGCTAAGATTTATGACAGATATAGAAGGAGAATGAAAAAAAGTATTACAAAGACAGGAAGAAAAGCAGGTGAGAACAGTAAATTGGGATCACCTAATTTAGAAAAGATACGAGAGAATGCTTATTCTTGAAATACAGCATGTAGAGAAAGAAAACGGAGCACTCTAATCTTTCAAAACTCATCAGATGTAAAACTAATGAAAGAAAATGTTGTGTAACCAACACAGTTAACCTTTGAAACCACTTGCTGTATCAATATGCTTGAATATGTCAAGAGCTCAGAATATCTCATTAAAGCAGCAGATGTCTCCTCATGAATAAGAGCTTCTGAAGTTGTAGGTCTGAAATTGAATTAAAAGATAAGTGTGGGTATAAATTATGGGGTTTATATCACATGCTTTCATAAAAGTCTTGTGCTAAACCCCATATTTTCTTTGATTTTTGGTCATTATTTATTGGTTGATCTCTTCTTGAAATTACAGCTAAGCACTTTCACCATGACCATTTTGAGAAATGGAGATGTGGGCAATTGGATGGTTCTTTTATCACTTGGACAAATGAATAAACTCAAAATTATGTGTTCCCTTTCTCCCAGGCTTATT
The DNA here is from genome assembly GCF_015227805.2 of Hirundo rustica. Taxonomy (NCBI): domain Eukaryota; kingdom Metazoa; phylum Chordata; class Aves; order Passeriformes; family Hirundinidae; genus Hirundo; species Hirundo rustica. The sequence continues at coordinate 10,312,043 of NC_053451.1, read as the reverse complement.
AATGTATATAAGTAAAGATGTATTGCTAAGTCCTCCATAAAGGTTTCACTGACTGTTGGCAGTCCTTGAACACCTGAATCACATATAAGTCAGCAATTACCCAACTCCAGTGAAAATGGGAACAGTGAGGTTTGGTAGTGAAATGGCTCTGAATCCCAGATAATCTAATCTGGGCAGTACTTAAAATGTACAGCATATTTCATAGAATCACACAGTCATACTCATAGAATGGCCTAGGTTGGAAGGGACCTTAAAGATCACTCATTCCAGCCTCCTGCTATGGGCAGGGACACCTACTAGACCGGGTTGCTCAGAGCCACATCCCACTAGATCTCTGACACTTCAAGGGTGGGACCTATTAGTGTGCCACACCGCCCTCACAGTCAAGAATTTCTTCCTATTATGTAATCTAAACCTGCTTTCTTCTAGTTTGAAGCAATTCCACCTTGTTCTGTCACTCCAGACCCATGTAATTAGCCTCCATCTTTCCTGTGGGCTCCTTTCAGGTCCTGTAAGGCCAAAATTTGCTCACCCCAAAGCCTTCTCTTTTCCAGGCTGAAGAATCCCAATCCTCTCAGTCTTTCCTCACAGCAGAGCTGCTCCATCCCTCTGATCACCTTGGTGCCTCCTCTGGCCTGGCTCCAGCAGCTCCCTGTCCTTCCTGTGATGGGAGCCCAGAGCTGGATGCAGCCCTGCAGGTGGGGTCTCAGCAGGGCGGGCAGAGGGGCAGAATCCCCTCCCTGCCCTGCTGCCCACGGGGCTTTGGATGAGCCCAGCAAAAGGCAGGTTATGGATTTCAAACACACTTTGCCAGCTCATGTCTGGTTTCTAGTCCACCTGCAACATGATAGAGAGCTGTAACCCAAAGGTATCCATAAAATTTTTCCCTTTATATCTTATTTTACATTCTATAGCTCACCTTTCTTTGGTCTGCAATTTTGTATGGGTTTAGTCTTTGCTCTTAATGAAAGCATGGATGGCTCAATAAGGGTGATTTAAATTTTGTTCTGCATGTCTCTGACATTCATCATGATTCAAAGCACTGCAGGAAACAAGTTTCACATTCACAGAACAGCAGCTGAGAAGGGTTTGTGTTTTGCACACACAACCACTTTAAAAACAACTGCTCTTCAAATTCTCACTATGTAGCAACCATTCTTTGCTATTCCACATGCTGAAATAACTTCGGCACATCTGGGCTCGGGCCAGAAAATGTTGTTGTCTCTTCTTTAAAGCTTCAGTAGTAAAATATTCTTGAAAATATTCTTCAATTAAATTAACTGATATTGCACTAAACCAGATATTATTACTTGCAGGATCTGGTAATTTGGTTCATAGAGGAATAATTTTCATTGAAGAGATGGCAACAAATGGCTAGTGGGACTTCAGTAACTATAAGCAGGTTTTTATACTTGTCAGGAATGAAGGTGAAAGTTCTAATGAGTTAAGAAAATGCAGTAATTTGTGAGACATTTTTTGGTAGTATTTATAATATTCCCAAGTTGGGGGGGGGGGGAAGCGCATCTTTGCTCTGGATATTGTATGAAATGATCCACTGCTAACTGATAGGAAAGAAGGGAACTACCATGAAAAAGTCTGTTTGTAAGTATCCATAAAAGAGAAAAAGTACACAACTGCCATGTTGCTGAATATGTAGGCAATTAAATTAGAGCCAGCTGGAGCATCTTAGCACTGGCAGTCTCATTCTCAGGTAAAATAATAAACATGTCCATAATCCTGCCCAAATATCTGTACCTGATAGTGATGGGGTAATAACTGTTGCTGGTTTATGTTTTTTGAGCGACTGATCTCAGAAGAGGAATAAAGTCACACATATAGAAATGTGGGAACATGGAACATATGGAAATCTGCCTCCAGAGTCCGGAGAAGTTAACTTTTCTCATCTGTCAAGTGCTACTATTGCTGCACCAGACACAGAAGTGTACGATGCTTCTTTCAGACATATAAATTCAGCATATTGATTTCTTCGTCAGCACAATGTTTTATATTGTAACCAAATTAGCACACTGTACTTCAAGCAACCTTGCTATCTTCAAATATTAGGCAGCCACCTTTACCTGGACAAATATTATTTTACATTTGTCCTTGTCATTATTCAATTCCAGAAATGATACAGAGACTCATCCTCGCTACACAAAATCTGTGAATCTCTTCTTAGTATCTGAATAATTTCAGGTTTGTTTTAAGTTTCTCTAGCAGAGAGGAGAGTTTTTAAGTGACTTGAAACAGAGTGGAAACAGTGGGTTTGTGTCTTTCTCATAAAATGTTTATGCAAAATGATAGTAATTTTAAATCTTTATGAAAGTTATATCTTTATGAAAGTCCCTATAAGATGATAAGAACTTGAAACATAAATGTGGTGTAAACATTTATGAAACCCTTTTGTTTATTGTGCATCATTTCCTCACCACAATAATGCCGCTGTTCACTGTTGTATGATTTATCTTAGTGCCACTTCAATTGTGTTTGCAGTTTTCATAGGAAAGCATCCTAGGTGGGATAATTATTCACTCTGGAGACAATCAGCAATTTGGTTCATAAGCGCCTCTGAAAATTACCCTATTGGCAGAAGGCATTTTCCTGCAAGGGCAACATATTGTGCTGCTAAGAAGGGATATTTTGTCTTTTCTCTTTTCCTTTTTTTTTCACTCCTTTCCTGTCCCCCAAAATATATGACAATTGTTCACAAGATGTGCCAATTTCCTTACAACTCCTCACCAGTTATTTTCAGATATACGATCCCTCTGTGCTTTTTATTTGTAACTGTGCCATTGCCATACGTTCCCCTAAAATTCTCAGCTAATTTTAAGGTGCTCCCTTAACATTTTAGTTTTGAAGATATGTAAGCAAATCCAGCTGGATCTCCTGGCAACTTAGATGTCCACTGGGGAACATGTATTTCAGTAAAAATATTCATTATCAAATCATCACCAAGATTTCAGTTTCTATATTTAATTACATCTGCATGCAATCATCAATCAACTTAAAAATAAAATAATCCTTGTAAAAACACCATGGAGATGTTTCTTGACAAGTTCAGTGGCAGCAAGTTTACAGATCCTCCGTTCTTGTAAACTGACTCTAGTGTAGCGATGAGAGCTTGAAATGTTTCTGTTGCCAGAGCCTAAATCTGCTGCTTTTATTCATATGGGAGGATAGACTCCTGTATAAATAATCTCACTGAGCAAAACAAGTAAGCAATATGGGGGAAAATTAATTCTTGCTGTCTTTTTGTAAACTTCACAGCTAGTAAATCTTTGTGGGAGAAAAGCTGCACGTGATAGCACAGTTGTGAAAGCTGGAGGCTACTGTGTGAAAGACAGGGAACTTGGAGATATATCCAATTCTGAGTGTGATATCCCAAAACATCTAAGGTACCAATCAAACATGTATGTAACATTAGGTAATGCTTTCCCTTCTTTTCCCCTGAGATTTTTCTGGCAAGACTTTCCAGTCACTGGAGTTGCATTTTAATTGCTTTGATAACCTATCAAAGTCATCTTCCTCACCTTTGAAACAACTGCCCCAGCAGAATGATCATTATACTTCTTGGTGCTGCTCCTCTTAGCAGTTCATGTGGGGTAATACTCACTGTAGTTTATTTCTGCTCTTGATTTTAAAACTTACCTAGCATGAAGATATGTTTGTTTCCTGCCAGTATATTTGTTATACATGCAGTATTATCCAAAAATCATGTTTTCTAATGTCCTAGTTTAAGCAAAGCCATAAAACTTCATGTCAGCCTTCCCCCAGAAAACAACACACTCTAAGGAATAATGCTATAAGCCAAAGCATGGGAAATAATACAGGTCTCTCGTTACTGGTACCAATTAATGTTTTACAGCACTTTGAAGTTCTCATCTTTTGGTTCATTTAATGTATTGTCGTGAGCACCAAGAGTCATATAGTTTCAGATGGCAGAAAATTTGAGCTTTATTTCTGCATCTCTCTAATTCCCATTTGCGTGACCTCAGTGTGATTTGCTGTTGTAGTTCTCTATGAGACACATTTCTCATAGATCTTTATTTTCTAACTAATGAGTTGTTCCATAAGCAGCAGGAACAATGAAACCCTGCACACTTATGTACTTTGTCCCCTCCTCCTCTCCTCTCTCTGTCCCTCCATTGTTTAGGAGGCACCTAAATATACCCTAATATACCTTTTATATAGGATATGTGACAGAGTACTTTGAGCTGCGTGCTTACTCATGGGCAAATCAGCTGCTTATTCTTCAGTGAGGCCTCTGTATTTCACAGTGGTATTACAAGAACGTGATTATCTTTGAGATTTATACTCATCTTTTGTTGTTTTACTCCATTGCTTCAGAGCAGGGAAAAGCATGTTCTCCTTTCCTTGAAAAGCTGGACTGACAAGAGATTTTTCCAAATGCTGTACCAATGTGTCGTGGACAGCCTACATGGTGTGCTCTGGTGGCTGCTGCAGACAAATAATTAGGCAGAGCTCTCAGGACAAGAAGTCCTGTTTGGAAGAAGAACATCCTTCTCCAATATCAAAGGAGCAAGAAATAGCCACACAGATCTGACACTGGTGAAATTCTCATCATAGTGATAATTTAAAATAAGCAAACTTGGGACAGCAGCATTCCTGTGGGCCAAGAAACCTACTACTTGCTTCTGTATTGTGTTGTTCTGGGGCATGTGTACCTGGATTTCATTCCTTGATCCTGTGCAGATCAAGGTGTTTCTGACCCTCAATTAAAGTAAGCTATAATGGAAGTTCAGGTATTATGGTTATTTAGTTATTATTAAGTGAAGTTATTTAGTTTTATTTATTAACGCTCCTTTTATTTTCTCTAATTATTCCACTGTTTTTGGATGGAAATGCCCCAAAATATTAGATAAATTTGATAAAACTGGCATCCTACCTGCTTAATAGTGAGGGTTGCTTGCTTTTTGCCAAGCAAGTTTTATTTTTAAGGTTTTTATCTAATATTTTTTTTCAATGCGATTCTACATTAATTTATTAATGATGTCTATTTGGGTACTAGGGCTAATGGAACCTTCCTTCCTGGGAAAATTTTACCAAAAATTTCCTCTGCTGTGCTTTCCTGAACCTACACTAAAGGCTCCTGCCAAAAGTTCCTGCAATTATGCATCTTTCACAACATTCATGAGCAGAGCACCTCCTAAATATAAATCCCATTCTGACCCGTGAGTCTTTGCTGAGGCTGCCATATTTTGGATTTCCAAAACTCAGTGAAGAATATCAGTTCACTTCTACTTAAACATATATGAATCTTGTTCTTTTATACTATATTACAAAATCTTTATCTTAAGAGCAAGATTGTGAGGTGTGGAGCTGAGCAATATGGTTCTGATTTACATGGCGTAGATCAACCAACTGATGGCACAAAGCCCTCACATTCCCCTCTATCATCATTTTCTGTTCATGTTCCCAAGTGTCCTAAAACCTACCTCTGGGAAAGAATTTGGACTTTATCCCCTATTTTGTTCTTCCCAGAAAAATATTTCTTCCTCATATATTCCATAATTTTGTAGACTACTGTGCAGCAGGAGCCAAGGTGAAGATACTGATCATGTTGTTCATATCAGTTTGCCGGAGAGGGACTTCTTGTCTCCCTCCTCCTCCCCAAATCCTCTTGAAAAGGGCAAAGGAAGGGTTGGAAAAAAAATATTAGGGATGTGTTAATTTGGATTAATCCTTTATTATCTACAATCATTGCTTCACATTAATATAAATCTATTTCTATCTCCTTCCATATATCATACAGGTGGTAAGGTGACAAATTTATGGAAGATGCTTTGGAGCCTATAGCTTAATTAACCCCCTAAAAAAAGAATTACCTCTTCAAAGTCAAGCTGGACAAAACCCCACCCCTTTATGCAGGTTGCGGGTTTTTTCCTTACAAAGCATGATTCCCCAGCCAGACAACACCAAAGCATCCAAACGGCAAGCAATTTATTTTTTATCGGGTTTATTTCACGCAGCCGTGAATAGCAGAGGTATGTTTCCCCTCTGGACTAATAACCGAAGTCAAACCAAGTGAATTCCTAGACAGCCGAATGAACACAAACCCGACGGGATTAGTTACAGACGCAGCCTCACGCGAGGCTCGCGGGGTCCCGCTTTCCGCGGGCGCAGCAGCGCGTTCCGGCCCGCGGGCGGAGCGGGGGACCCGCCGAGCCCCGCGCAGCCCCCGCGCAGCCCCCGCCGGCCGCTCCCGGGGGGAAAGAGGATGCCAGGGCCACTCCAGCCCCGGGGCGCCTCCCCGCCCGCGAGCAGCCGGAGCGCCGCTCCCGCGCACTCCCGGGATGCTGGGGGCTTCCCAGTGGGATTCTCCACCAAGCCGCCGCCCCTTCGTTTTAGGCTGTGTCCCCTCCGTCAGCGGCGGGGGGAGCGGGCTCCGGAGGGGCAGCGGGGAGAGGGGAGCTGCATCAGCCCCCCGGGAGGCTGCCGGCAGGCGGGCATGCGGGGAAAGACGGACGAGGGGATAAGGAAAGGGACCCAGGAGGGGATGCACGGAGGGATGAAGGATGGGATGCTCCGGTCCTGCTGCCACCTCTCAGAGCGGCGGAGGAATCTGCGGGCTCTGGTGCTCGTCGTTGTGGCGGGTGCGTGTGCGGCGGAGGGATCGGCCGGTCCGCCGTGTGCCCGCCCCCTGCGCGGCGGCGCGGCCCCGCAGATATAGCGCGGCGCGGGGAGGCGCGGCCGTCACTTGGCGAGCGGCGCTCCGCGGGTGCGGGGCTGCGCGGGCAGGAGCGCCGGCGGCCGAAGCAGCAGCAGCAGCGGCGGGATTTGCCTAGGCTGGCCGAGCATCCTCCAACTTGGAACTGTCCACCGGCGTGAGCTCCTGAACATGAGCCTCCTGCCTCTCTACCTGCTCGGATTGCTCCTCAGTAGCGGGCAAGGTAGGAACGCGGGCGCCTTTTTCCCCTTTTTTTTTTTTTTTTATCTTCCCTCCTAATTACTATTCTTGCCTGTGCTGTCCACTCGGTCAAATTAACGGAATAGAAACGGAAAAAAAAGAAAAAAAAAAAAAAGAAAAAAAAAAAAAGCAATGTATAATGTATTATCCTGGAACCAAATTAAGAAGGACCTAAAACTTGCTTCATCGCCCACCTTTTCTTTTTTTTTTTTTTTTCTTTTTTTCTTTTTTTTTTTTTTTTTTTTTCCCCTCAGTCTTCAAGTAGTGTCATTTCTGAGGAAAAAAAAAATATGGAAGGAAAAAAGAAAAAGCAGGACAGTGCTAAGTGCACTTAGCGGCTTTGCATAGGGTTTTGCTTTTTTTTTTTTTTTTTTTTTTTTTTTAATTTGCGCCAGGTAAATCTGTGAGAGAGATGAAGCGATTACACAAAATCTGCCGAGCACTGGTCTTTACAGCCCGCGTCTGCCCGCGGCGAAGACAGTACGGGCTTCGTTCTTAGGAGCAGGGAGAACTACTGGCGGCAGAGTCCGTGAGAAACCTGACCTGAAGTCTCCCAGTCAGGGTTTTTCCTCTCCGGAAGATCCTTCCCCGCGCCCTGCCGGGACACCGAGCCCCGGCCCGGGGGTGGCGCGGAGGAGAGGGCGCTGTCGGGGCCGCGGAGCCGCGTTAGGGTGCGGAGCCCTTGTGACACGGAATATCACCGCGGGGGCAGGTGTGTGCGGGGGGGCGCGGCGCGCCGGGCTGGCTCCTTCGGGCGCTCTTCGTCCTTCGTAGATGCATTTGCGCATATATATATAGAGAGAGAAGCATGTACATACGTACGGTGCGTCGAGAAAGGCGGACTCGGGGGCTGTGGTGCGGCCGCGGGGTTTGGTTTGTTTTCTGGGGCTGACATATCTGTACAGTTATTTATTTGTTTATTTTTGAATGTGGCCTGAGTGGTTACTTGAGGATTTGTGCTCCTGGAAGGGACCGGGCGGACGGGCCGCCGGGAGGGGCGCAGCCGCTGGGTCAGGGATAACCACGGCGGTGTTTGGAAACTGTTCGGGCAAGTTCCCGGCGTCCGGCCGGGGCGCTGAGCGGCGTGGGGCTGTCCTGCCCCCCTGCCCTGTGCGAGGCTACGTTCCCTGCAGCTGAAGGAACGGGCGGCGGCCCCACTTCCTACGGAGGTTTTAGGGGAGAAATAAACCCCACCCAGCCCAAACGCCCCAGCGGGGTGTCAGCGGCAGCGGCGGGGGCCGGCCCCGGGCCGCGCTGCCGCCGCCGGGCACCAGGGGGCGGCCGAGCTCCACGGTGACGCCGGGCAGCGGCCGGGACGGGGCGGCCTCGCCCCCGCCGCTCCCGGGCTGGGCAGGGCCGGGTGTGTCACCCACGGTGTCCTGTGCGGGGCTGGCAAGGGCCGGGTGTGTCACCCACGGTGTCCTGTGCGGGGCTGGCAAGGGCCGGGTGTGTCACCCACGGTGTCCTGTGCGGGGCTGGCAAGGGCCGGGTGTGTCACCCACGGTGTCCTGTGCGGGGCTGGCAAGGGCCGGGTGTGTCACCCACGGTGTCCTGTGCGGGGCTGGCAAGGGCCGGGTGTGTCACCCACGGTGTCCTGTGCGGGGCTGGCAAGGGCCGGGTGTGTCACCCACGGTGTCCTGTGAGGGGGCAGCGACATTTGTTGCGCTTAAGGAAGTGCCGGGGTGGTCAAGCGTGATGCTTTGTGGTATCAAGAACCGCCGCTGCCAAGGTCTCCTTCCATGCATCTGTGGCTAAACCTCTTACCTTCAGGCGTTATCTTTCGGCGACAACTAGCAGGAAGCCACCAGGTGCTCTCAATTCCTATGGAAAAAGCTTCCCTGCTTTTGCCACTTTGGGGTGAGCTGGGGAGCTCCCCTGAGGAGCAGCGATTCGGGAACACTCCGGAGGCTTTTCGGTACAGCCGGCACTGGGATGGCAAAGGAGGAGGAGAACGGGAAAGCTTCCTTCAGGATTTGCATTGATCTACCTGGGTGTAATAATGTGCGTAGAGATATGGAATGTGCCTCCTCCAACAGAGGAAGGGTAGAAAGCGACTTTGTGAAGTGCGATTTCTGCAGCGTAGGAGGATTGCATAGTTTAGGTATCTCACTATTACAAATGTCAGGAGATAAATAATGGAGTGAAATTACAGATTCTATTAAGCCGAGTTTTAAAAATTATAGGATACACATGAGGGAGGGATGGAAAGAAGAGGAGGAAAGCTGAATAAACCTAATACTGATAGTAAGTTATTTCCCTCAATTTAAAGAAACAGCTTCATTTTATTCTTTTTAATAAAGGAAGGGAATTGCATTGGCAGAGGAAGAGTATGATTTTTTTTAACTGACTGTAGAAATAACAGCAATGTGCAGCCTCAATCCACACCAGGGTATAGTAAATGGGAATGGGAGAAAATCTGCATGTGGAAAATATACCCATTTAGGTTGCTAGGGGAGAGGCATTTTCTACAGTGGTGTTTGGGGGAGGAGTTTATTTTTTTTAATTTTAATGAGCATTTTTGAGGTGAGGAATTTATTGTACTTCTTTTTTTTATTTTTTTAACAACACCTTAAAGTAATCTTGAGAATTTCTTGAAGTGAATCAAGTCATTTGAGAGGCTATTCTAAAAACTCTTGGGATTTAGCACCGTTGTTTTTTGTTTTTTGGGTTTTTTTTAGGAGTACAGTGGTGGTGAACACTTACATCATCAAATGAAGATTGTGGTACTTGTGAGGGTTACTTTTTTGTCTTGCTTTTAAGAAAAGCATTATTATGTGAATATTAAATGATTATGACTTTTTAGATAGTTTGGATGGCTAAGAAAAAAGTCAGTAACTACACTGGGATCATCTGCTTTGGGAATATTGAAAGTCCTAGGTTCAAGATTTATATTTTGAAGGATATAAGAAAGACTGAAGCCTTTTCTTTGAGAAGTGCTGGTGTTTAAGATTGGAGAGAGGGAACTGTGCTGTATTTGTTCTGTTCCAGAAAATCAGAGCAGTTTGAGAACAAGTAGCAGACAGCCATCCCCTCCCCCAGCCCTGTACGTCAAGAGCTTATGAATGTCATAATTATCTACTAGGGCCAAGTAGTCCCGCTCCTAATTTCATCACAAGGGAGGAGCTTAACTGGCAGTGTTATTATGCTAAAACAAAAGGATTTTTTTCTTAACTTTTCAAAGCTGTCCAGACAATTTATCCAGCTTGAATTAGCTTTTCTTTAATAAAAATTGAAACAAAATGGAACAACACACACACACAGACTCCCCACCATACCACAAACCAAATAAAAGAGCATACTGCTCTCTGTAAATCTGCCTTTCAAGATATGTAGGGATTAAAAAAAGTTTCCTTGGTTTTACCAGTGTATGGGGACACTGACTTGAAGTGGATGAAATGGACATCTTCCCAAATTGTACAATTGTTTGTTTTACCACTCTTCATAATACACACTTTAGTTTAGCAATTTTTTAAAGTTGCAGTGGAAAATACCTTGCTTGTAGAATTTAATCTATTTTGTGTTCATACAAGAGATTTCATAGGAGTGTGTAGGTTATGCTTCAAGTTTCTTCTTTTCACTGCTTTGATACAGAGTTTCTTCTTGTTTTTCCTGAAAAGCTTCTCTTTACAAGTGCTTTAAAGGGACTTCTTGTTAATAAGGAACCTCCCCGGAGGGAGATGCCACATAAGATGTGCATCTTATTCACCACCAGTCTGGAATCCTGCCTCTTTCTGCTTTTTGTGTAGTGAACCCATGACATTTGGAATTTTTGAAATCAGTGATTTTGCTTAATGGATTAAGTGGAACTACTGTTTTACTCTGATTGTACACTGAAATCTGGAGCAGATCCTGAGACTTGAACCAGACATTGTTTTCTAATACTAGTTGATTTGTACAACTGCATTAAGATTGAAATACAGCTGTTATCTTTCCTTCTTGTTTTCACTGTTCTAAAACAAAAATATGACAAAATCATGTTTGATTTTTCTATTTTAGGCTACGTTCTCCTCTTCAAGTAAATATGTGAATCAAAATATCTGCCTGAAAAGAAACCTGAACTGCTGAGGAGTTCTGAAACATTGACTTAAAATCAGTAGATGAGAAATATGTAGGGAGCTTTATTTCATGCACTCCCATACAAATGAAACATATGAGTGACAAAGTCATAGACACAGAGCTTTACAGTCTTGTCTAAGTGGTTGAATAGCATCATTTGGACTTTTCCTCTTACAACACATTTATTTAGATAACTCATTATTTTTATCTATGGAAATGCTGCTGGATTATTAAGACTATTTTTTATTAGCCTTTCATGGCCACCTTTTTCAACAAATATTTTTAGAACAAATGCAGTATTTGTTTGCCCTTTCACTGACCTTTTCATTGAGGTGCCTTTCACAAGTGGTTCATGTTTACTTACTGATTTTTCTTTCAATTTACTCCAGTAATTCCAGAGTTACATTCAGCACATGCCATTTGATTCCAGTACAATTGAGTCAAGTTAATATGACATTTTGGGAAACACATGTTTTAACTTCACTGTAATTTGTGTCTGTGAGTCGAAAATCTACTATTGAAAGAGTAGGATATGGACTTCTCCAGGTAAAGAATCAGGATAATAACTGCTGTTCAGATTTTAAGCTGTTTACATCAAATAATTCATGACAGATGTTTTGTTTGTTCATTAGTTGTTTTTGCATTTTGGGGTTTGTGGGGTTTTTTTTTTTTTTTAGTATACACATTTGCCTTATGAAATAAGGGCATTATAATAAATGAAGTGTATCTTGAAGTTCTACAGGTCATTTGAATCTCATTTTCAATGTCCCTTGAAATGCAGAAATAGGAGAGACTGGAGGAAAAACTTACCGATAACCTGAGGTATTCAAATCTGGAGGCCTGTTGGAGTCTCATAGACTAGATCTAGGCCTATTGGTAACTTATATCTTAACACCAGTTTTTATTTTGACCTAAGCAACTAATCATGACCTAATTCTGACCTAGTGTCATGGTTTCCCCCTTGGTGTTTGGGTATATATAAAATATGCTTCTTAGTTTAGGTATTTGACCAGAATACTCAGTTTTTGTTAACTAGTTTAAAACTCAGAATAATTTTTTTAGCATTAAATCGGGCATTCAGAGCACTACTTGCTGTTACTTCAAGAATTTGAGGATGTCCATCTTCAGTGATGTAATTCTGCATCTTAAACAAAATATTTTTATTGCATTTTTAACTCAGTTCCTCTTAAAACTGTGTTTGAATGGATTTGTATATTTTTAAAGGATATCAGGAAACAAAAGAGTTAACTCTAAGAAGGCAAGAGGCTCTTCAGATGCCTTGAGTTATGCCATAGCATCTTTAATGCGGTATCTTCAAAAATAACAGTATGAAGGTTCTTAGTTTTATTATGTGCCTAACTTTTTCATTATTTGTTATTGATTGATTGATGATATCATTAATTGGAGAAGACATTTTCTGATTTATTTTACTGTAGATGAACAGAGAATCTACCTTTTAATTTATTGAATAGGAAGAAGAAAAATAGGGAGAGTTGTTTATCTGGTTACAGCTATTTGTGGTGACATCTTACGATATTAAAATCCTTGTGTACTGGAAAATAAATCCATGTAAATGTTAATAAGTTATGTGAAAAGGACACAAAGAATACAGGTACCAACAATGTCAGAAATCCTTGTGTTCACAAGACTGCCAAGCCTTTGAGTGTCCTGCATTTGAGTGGCTCCATGGAAGCTCATGGAAACCAGAGGCTCATTCTTAGCAGGAATCCATTGACTCCAGTGGGTTCACTGCAGTATGTGAAAGTGTCTCTTGAAATGGCGGGAGGTAACCAGCTTTTATTCTTGAAATAGCTTCAGATAGGCAATGCTGTCCATTTATGCTGCTGTTATGATTTAAGAAATCATGATTAACAGAAAATGTCTCTCTTTGCATTTGTGCATTAGCAACTGTATCATTAATGAATGCATGGGAGTAATTGCCTGAACTACAGGTCTAATGATCTACTACAGAAGGAGATATTTAGTACTTAGATATTAAAATAACTAAATATTGTCATTTGGGAGGCATTAGAACAGGATTCACATAGAAATTGTGGATGACCCATCCCTTGAATTAGTCAAATCCAGGTTGGGTGGAGCTTTGAACAACCTGGTCTAGTGGGAAGCATCCCTGCCCACGACTGGAATGAGATGATCTTTCAAGTCCCTTCCAATCTGAGCCATTCTATGATCTTAGCCAAACTCTACTAGTCCTAGTTGTATGAGAATGTCCATTGACTTAAGTTTGTGCTTGCGTGTGAGACAAGAAGGACCAGTTCTTTAAAAGCATTTATTTTACTGTCTCAAGTAGGTTAATCTGGGAAGGAAGGAGACAGTCAAGTGTATCAGCTAAAATTTTGTTGCACAGTTTCTGCCTATTTAAGAACAATGCTAAGAAATTGCAGCCAAACAGCTGCTGAAATATTTTACCTGCTTCCTGCATCTTCTGGAAAAGAAAAAAATGTAGTTCTTTGGTTTCACCTGCTCTTTAATATGGTGCATAAAGATAATTGCAAATATGATGAAGAGAACAAGTCTTTCAGAAAGCTATTTGGTAAGCCTGGAGATCTACTAACCAAGAGTATAATCTCTTACCAGTTTCCACGGTCCAAGCATAATGTTGTCTGAAATACCCAGTTTCTGGATGGATAACATCCAGATAAAATTGAGAAGCAGCATGTAGTACTATGGAGGTTTTGTCAGCCTCTTTAGTAGTCCTGCCTATCATTACTGAAATAAATTTCCTCTTACCTATACAAGTTCCTTCAAGAACTAGCTTTCAATAAAAAGCATAGATCTTTGATATGTTAATTTATGTTCATTTAAGATGTAGTGGCTCTCAGTTTAAAAAAAAAAAAATAAAAAGGAGGGAAATACAAGTGGCTCATTTTCATCTTACGGAGTTAAGTTTTTCCTCCTATCAAAATTTATATAGTGACTTTAGAAGTCTGCACTGGTTTTTATTTAATGTTCTAATTACCTGAGTAGTATTGCTAAACAGTTGACAAATGTTGATGGATAAACTCATAATTCAGCAACAGTCAGAGCTGTAGCATATGAATAACTCATAAGGATACAAATCAAACTTTTCAAGATTTTTTTTTCCCCTTAGCTAATACTAAACTGATTGTTTGCATTGCAGTCGTAGTCTAAGGAACAATATGATCCAAAATTCATACTTGGAAATCACACAAGAAGTCAGTGTCCTGTCCACTTTGCCCAAGAGGTGCCATTTGGAGCGTAGTATGAATTCATATTAAAAACACTCATTGCCAGCAATTTTCTTGCTACTAAAAGATGTTGCACCAGATTCAGTCAAGCTGCAAGTAATTTCAAACCCATTAACTTTGTAGACCTTTGTACTGCAGGTGAATTTGGCTTGCATGAACTCAGATCCATGGTTAAAATAATAAAATATTTAAAAACAGAAACACAGAGAGATGTGATACAGATAGATACAAATAGGAGAGAAGAGGTAATCTTGCCTCTTATTATGAATAGTTTCTTGAACTGATGATACAATTATTTTATTGTAATAGGAAATATGTAATCAAAATGCAATGGTATTGTGTTAATATTATGACATTGTTATTTTAATTAGTCAAAGCAGAATAAACTACAGATCCAGTGTAGTTTATTTATGGGGAAGAGGATAGCAACCGAGGATATATTAAATGTACTGGAGACCAGTTGTCTGGAGTATCATAATACAGCATTTTTGAAGAAGTTCTTGAAGATAACATACCCATAAACTAATGTGCTTACTGTATCAGAAAAAAGATTGATGTACTTCAGTGATCTCAACAGAGACTCAAAGAGGGAGTCATAAAGGAACAAGTAAGTACAGAACAGTAAGAGTGTAATACTTCTGTCAGTTCACCTACAATGTTCAGGGATATATCTGGTGATATGTCAAGTTATATCTGTGTGATCTTCCTTAATAATCTTGGCAGACCTTTGTTGCATGAATTTGTTCTTAAATCTGCCAGTACTTTGATCTGCTTGGTTCACTGTGTCAACAACTTACACAAGAGAAAAAGAAGTCTGAAAAAATAATGTTCAGTCCTCTAATTATGGTATTGTAAGTAGTCAAGTCATACCAGTTCTTTACTTGAGTTTTCTGTGGCATTTATATTTGCACATAACAGAGTAGCTGCCCATGCTAATGTGATGGACTCAGAGCTACATGTTATATTCATGGACTTTCCAGTGAATTAAAGACTTTTTTTTTTTTTTTTTCCCTTAGTAATCAGTTTCCTAATTTTTAAAAAGCGTTTTATTTTCCTACCCTTTTGGTAATAGTTATTTTAATTTAACAAATGGTGATGTGAAGTACTGAATTTTAAGCTCATCTGCATCAGACCAATTGTAAAAAATCTTCTTGATTTCTAAGTATCTCTTTTGCACTATAGTCAGTGTGGCAAGTTGTGCCTTACGAGGGGGTGAGGACTAACACTGGTCCAGCAGTAATCCTGGTGAAATAAATGCTGAGAGATTTGATTGCTAGAAAGATCATTCACAGGGATGGGTATATGGAAAGAGCAGAGATACTTTAAAAGAAAACTTGGTACACAAGTAAATGGATATAGACTGAATAAAAAACCAACCAAACAAAAAAACCTAACAACAACAACAAAAAAGGCAGCCCTTCAGGATGAAAATTAATTTCTGACCAAAAAAAGCATGGACTATGGAGCATATACGAACAAGAGGAAAGAGGTATTGTTAGTCTTAAGATGGTTCAAAGTCATAGAATGTCCTGAGTTTCCAGGGGCTCACTACGATCATGGTATCCAACTCCTGGCCCTGTGCAGGAGACCCCAAGACTCCCACCATGTGCCAAAGAGCATTGTCCAAATGCTCCTTGAGTTCTGTCACATTTGCTGCTGTGGCCACTTCCCAGGGAAGCCTGTTCAAGTGTCCAATCACCCTCTGGATGAAAAACCATTTCCTGATATCCAACCTAAACCTCCCCTGACACAGCTTCAGGCCTTTCCCTTGGGTCCTGTCACTGTCACCACAGAGAAGAGATCAATGCCTGCCCCTCCTCTGCCCCTCAGGAGGAAGTTATAGCTGCAATGAGGTCTCCTCTCCTCCAGGCTGAACAGACCAAGTGACATAAAATTCTCCTCATACAGCTTCTCCTCCTGACCCTTCACCATCCTTGTTGCCCTCTATTGGATGTTCTCTAATGTAATGGAATTCCTATATTGAGGTAGCCTAAACTGCATGCAGTACTTAAAGTGAGGCTGCACCAGTTCTTTCTTACAAAGTGCAGCCTTAAATTCTCTGCATTTTTGATTTTTTTAAATTTTATTTTAGCAATAACAAAGAATTACAAAGACAACATTGCTCAACATTTACACATGGTTTTTGCTAATCACCTGAATGATGCGGTATGAGGAATCTCTATTTTGCAATAGAATCTTTGGTTTTGCTGCTTTCTGTTTGTTTTTTTTGTTTCTGAATTCTAATTTTGTAAATCATGTCTTACCCATCTTGGAATTTAAGATGAGTTATATCCAGCTGGGCATTGCTGCCTGTAATAAACAATGCAGCAATTCACGTACTCCTGTGCTTTCCCTGTTGGGTAACAGTACCCAAATTCAGAGTTAAGCAAAAACTAATGCTGACTTTTCTCAGTGGAAACTGTCCAGACTTTTATTTTCTTCCATTTTAAGAAAACAATGTAACATGAGATGAGTTCTGCTAACAGAATTGTGCACACCCTGCAGCCACGGAACTCCCACTGAAGTCGAGTGTTTCAGTGGTTGTACTGATTGCACTTTTCAGGATCTAATGGAAGCTTTCAGGAGTTGTATAAATCTCATATGAGTATGTGGGAATTTTGATTCAGTAAAGAATAGAAAAATCAAGCTCTAACTTGATGTATACTTAAGTAGTGGGCATGTTTATAAGTAGTGCTGAAAAAATGTGGGGCTAATCCAAGAACACAGAAGAACTGGAAATTAGAAGGATGTTCTGCTGTGCCAGATTCTGTTCAAGAGATAAAGTGCAGGAGACAAAAAGGATATTTTTCTCTGTGCTTTTCAATAATAAATCCAAAGATACATTGTAAATATTGTAAACTACTGATTTCATTCTCTCCCTTTGGGAACTCATGCAAAAATTGCAATTAATCATCGTGATCACTTAGCTGCAACCCAGGCTATAACTCTTGGGAAGTTTATCATTCAGTATGAAAATTCATCACTAAATTCATCAGTAGGTTTTGCTTGAGTGTTTGAGGGTTTTGATTTACTTGTTTGTTTTGGTCTGTGGCTTTGTGACACTGGTCAAAATTGTTCTTTAGCAGTTCAGTATTCAGGTCATGCCTGCAGGTCTGTAAGTGCCACCCTCTGAGTGATCACATCTATGGACTAGTGACAGTTTATGGTAATTCCACACATCGTGTTTAACAGCTTTTAGCATTTAGTCAAAATACTGTTTTCCAGCACCTATGCATTGCTTTTCTGTGAATTATAATTCTGTTTTTGGATTATACAGCTTGTGTACATATAAAATTTATGTTGCTGGGTTTGAGAACTCTCTCAGAGGTGGGGTTTTCTATACTGTTCTCCCAAATTTATGGTAGACTTACTCTGATTTTACATTTATACAGAAAATTTATAGGATTCTGTTTACTGTCATGATAGTGATTTTCATTTCTGTGATTGCATGATACAGTTCTGAGTGCATGGTTTTTGTAGGTGCTGCTAATTTTAAAACTAATTTTGATCTTACATTCACATTTCTATATAGTTTACAAACATTAGTTTAAATCAAAAGATTCTTAGCTGCATTCTGAAATCTCAGGAATTGCCTATTTCACTCTGTGCAGCCCTTTGTGCCACACTGACAGCTTTTATTTTTTTGTGGTCCTAGGTACCCGAATAAACACCTTATCTTTGCAAAGAAGAGCAGATATGGCTGGAGAAACCATTTAATAAATACTAAAAATGGTGATGAAAAGAAATAGACTTCTCTGTGAATCGTGTATTTTGCATTTTTAATTGCATATGATCTGATTTAGGAAAAAACAAGCACAACTAAGCAAACCCAGAAAGCACCCCTTTCAAGGGAAAAGCCCTTCTGTTGTTAGATGGAGTTCTGATTTGTGTTCCTCTGTGCTCATTTTAAAACAGGATAGATAATTGCAGCTAGTGAGTGTACCAGAAAATAAAGAAATTACATCATCATATAAATACTATAAAATATATTCTAAAGAAAACTTACTTTAAGTGCAATTTGTGAATGTTGCTGTTGATGTTGTACCTTAAATATGTTTGTGACTGTCTTCCAGACTGTGAATCTCACTGAAGAGTGTTATCAAAGGTTTTTAGATACTCTTGGTCTTCAGCCATGTAAGTCAATGCAAGGGAGCATGGCAGAAAAACCATTTCTGTTCGTAACTCTGTTTCCTGTGACCTGCAGATATTAAATAAGTAACATCCCTATCTGTCTTCCTGTAGAAAATCCTATTTCTGCAGTGATGGTCTGTTTTTGCCTATGAAAATGACTGAATTATCTAACTACTTTTATGAATGTTTGATCAAAATACCCCAGTGTTGTAACAGGAGGGAGATGGGAAACTCAAGCAGTAGGGAAGGAGGAGCCCTGAGTGTTTATTGAAGGTTTGTGTTGTCTAACAAGAGATGTTTCTTGGTCAGTGTGATGGATTTAGTACAGTTTAGTTTTTCAGTCATAGAGGAATGTGGAATAATTTTCAAGGTCAAGACCTAGGAATTGCTTTAGAAAAGACAGGGACCTATCAGAGGGTTAGTTAGAATGTTAGCATCTGTTTTGACCTCTGAAAATTGTCAGCTACGACTTTGGGAAGTACCATATAAAACCCCTTCATTTCCTACGGGTCAGCCCTTTTCCTTTCTTCCTTTGGCCAGAGAGACAGGTAACATCAAGTTGGGCTTGCTGCTCCCCGCTTTTGGAGGGGAGCTGGCCTGAGGCCTGGCTGGATTCCATCGGCTCCCGGGTGGGGGGTAGGGGGGAAAAGAGAAGCTGCTTTACAACAACTACTTTCTCCAAACTTCCCTAGAGCAGGGAAAGATCTCTGCCAGGCACCTAATAAGATCTATAAGCACCATTTAAGCTGAGGCTGCCCCAATTTGCATTGAGGCATAGGCCAAAAGGGCATTTATGATCCTGCCTAGTTTTTGGGGTTTTTTTTTTTGTAATTCCGGACTGCTCAGGTGCTCTGATCTCTGATGTTTCTGCGTGAATTCTTCCTCCCTCACCAGCTCGGCTTGGCCTTTAACATCCAATACCACAAGCTACCAAGGAAGAAAAGAGACTCTGGGCAGATTTAACCCTTTCCTAGCAACATGAAGCTTCCAGAGCTTAGCCCTTCTCTGAGAGAGAAAAGAAAAAGACAGAGTAAACATAAAGAAGAAACAGCATGAAGTCAGTATAGCGAGAGTGAAAAGACTGTTGGGACAAAGGGTTTGAGTTGGTTGTTCCATTCTTACTTGAGCCATGGAAATGAACTCTATATTTAGATCATTCCTTTAAATCATGGAAAAGATATGCATTTAGGGAGATAACTGTTTAGATTTATGTGTGGATTTGAGCAAAGGTGTTTGTGATGGACTAAGTAATATTAATCCTATAAAATGCTTGAACAGAGATAAAGATGAGAAGCCCTCTGCACCAGTGAAGAAGTAAAAAGATATCTCTGTTCCTTGAGATGAAGAACCCTTTGGTTTTAGAGTTATTCATCTTTAAAAGGTGACACCCCAGTATGCAAAAGTCTAAGACCCATGACCCATAAGCAGCTTGGGAACCTGCTAATGGGAGGGGTCACAAAGGCAGGTTTCTCCGGGCGGTTGTTTTTGTGACAGTTTAAAACCCACAAGAGAACTGTTCTAAGTTGTCAGAGGGATCCATGACTCTAAGAGAGACTCTTCCCCTTAAGAATTGATGAAAGACTATTGTCAAGTAGTGAAACTAACAGGAAATTGCAAGTTTTGTCTCTTTATATTGTTTTGTAAGAAAGTAAACAGTTTGTAAGGGGAGGGAAGAGTGTTTTTGGAGTTGCATTCTGTTTTGTTTTTGGTTTTTTTCCCCAGCTTTCTTTTTCCATTCTTTTAGTGTGTGTTAATAAAACTATTTGTTCATTTGTAAAGTTAAGCCTGCTTTGTATTTCTCCTAGTCTCTTTCCCACAGAAAAAGAGTGAGTACTAAGACCAGAATTTAGTAAACATAAAACCACTACATTAATTAGTGTTTCTACCCGATTGTCAAAATTAAAACTACTACAGTCAGTGATGGGGATTTGTTGTTGTTGTTGTTGTTGTTGTTGTTGGTTGGTTTTTGGGTTTTGTTTGTCTGTCTTTGGTTGGTTGGGTTTTGTTTATTTGTTTGTTTGTGTGTTTGGGTTTTTTGATGTGCTTTTTCACTGTTTGGGTTTGTTGTTTTATTTTTTAAGGGCAGGGCTGCTAAAACAAAATGTTTTTGGGGTTTTTTGTAGTCCAGAGGTGTTTTTATAGAATCACAGGATTGTTAAAGTTGTCAAAGACCTTTATGTTTATCAGCCATCAACTCAGATTCACCACTACTTTCTCCACTAAACTGTGTTCTCTGCCATATTCACACATTTTTCGAATGCTTCCAGAAATGGTGACTCCACCACTTTCCTGGGAAGTCTGTTTCAGTGCTTTACAGCCCTTTCCATGATTATTTTTTTCCCCCCTAACAAAAGCATCACACAAAGTTTCGCATAGCACTCATAAGACTGGAAGACAATCCCTGGTCTTAAAATTCTGTTACCTGATGCTTTTCTGCAATTCAATCTTAAAAATAGCTGCACGTGTCTGTGACAAAGAATTACTAAAACAGCAGAAATGAGAATATAAGCTTTTCTAAGCAGCTGGTAGGAAGAAAACTGCACAGTGAAGCAAAAACTAGTTTTCAACGTAAACTTTTATACAAAAAAAAAAGTTTTGTCAGTATGAGTTTAATTTTTCATGAAATAACTTTGTGAAAGGTTTAATTCCCACCTAAATAAATATTTGGTTGTTTTGTTTGGGTTTTGGTTTTTTGTTGGGATGGGGTTTTTGGGGTGTTTTGGAGTGGTTTTTCTTTTATCTTGCCTTTAAATTGTAAAAATACTTTCCCTCCTGTTGTTCAGGAATTAAAGTATGAGTGAAGTCATGTCCTTATGGATATATTCTCTCTTAATTGATGTGAAATGAAGCATAAAGAAAAAGTCAGAGTCCATCATGAATTCAGAACTGAACTGGCTATTTTGATTTCATTTCAATGCTTTTAACAGTCATCTTGCTTTTATTTTATGATTTGATACAGAGTCCAAACTGACATGAAAATACATGCTGACTGTAAACTGGTTTCACTGTTGTTCTTTGGTGCTGTGCATGTTGATTACAGGAGCTCTGTCTCAAATGGGCCTAAGCTGAGGCTGGAATGTTTGGTAGGCTTGATTTGGAATTTCTTTAGAATCCTAAGGCGTATCCCTCAGTATTTAAATCTGCAGATTAGTGAGGGGAATGCTCACTGATTCTTTTTAAGAAATCAGGGAATCAAAATAGAAATGTACTTTTTGGTGGGAAAATACATGGGGGGGGTGGGGCAGGATGGGAGAGGAATAGAAACAACAACAACAAAAACAACCCAAAAAAGGACAAAGCCATAAAAACACCCTACTGTGAGTGAAAACAACCAGTAAGACATGTATTTAAATGTTTATGTTCCCCTCTCACTATTCTGACACTGCATCAGAAATTACTTTTTTGTGGTTTTGAAATAAGAGTTGTCAGCATGTATCTCTTTGAAGAATTAAATAGAATAACCAAACTGGTTTACTTCTATGGCCATCCCAGGGTGTTTTGGTGTTCTAAGCTGCTTGTGAATGCTGGACTGGTGATGCATCAGGTACATGAAATTGGGTGAGAAATATGTTGCCAGTATTGATAAGTTCAGAGACTGACCAAGTTTTTTCTTCTTTCTTGCAAGCGCCATTTACTAAAATTGCCAGACCGGGTATCTGTAGTTGTGGGTTTGTATCTTTTGGGAGTGAAGGTGGACCTGCTTTTGTCTTCCTGAGTTTTGTTTCTGTTAAAACACAGGTGACCTGGTGTTACACAACTTACTTTGTATGATCCACAAACACATTGAAATACTAATGCAAAATTAATTACTGAATAATATTAGTTTCAAATATAGAAATACCTAAATAATTCTATGTATTTAATCATGTGATAATGTTCTAAAAAGGCAATATTGTTACTTATGCAGATGTTTTGAGCAAGCAGTTTACAGGGCACCAAATGCTGGTGCAACCCTGTGAAGTTTCTTTAATCCCCCACTAGAAATGATTGGGGGGGGGGGGCGGGGGTTGGGAGGGGCAGTGCACCTCTGGAATGCATGCTCCTTGATCCCTTAAAACAACTGAGAGAACAGAGTAATTAGAGAGGCAAAATTTATGTGTCCCCTTCACTGTTTGTACACACGAGAGTTTATCTATTGCCGTAACTTGGATTGGCTGTATAAACAGCGGCATAATTTATTTAGAGTTAGGTCTAAAAGACTTGGAAAAAAAATGGTGGAAGAACAAGAAGGGGATTGTAAAGAGAAGAGAGGTACAGAGAATGCAGCTGTACTTTTGTGCAAGTAACTGACGTAACTCATATATATTGACGTATTTAATTACAGCAGAATTTCTTTCTTTGTGTTTTAACCATTGGCAATGCAGAGAGGTGGGGATCCAACATTTCAGTAAAAGCTTTAAACCTGTATGTAAGGACTTTCAAAATGCATATTTTATATCTTAAACCAATAATATTTCATAAATGCATAAAATCAGCCCCCACTTCCTTCTGCTGCACTACGGATATTCATTCTTGCACTTCTTCCCCAGTCAACTTGGACAAATGACGATGTACCTTTGAAGTGGATATGTACAGTTGTTTCTTCAAAGTCAATAACATAACTTCTGTATAACTATTCTGGTGCTTGGATGCTGTTCACTGTACATTCACTTAGTTACTGAAAGGAATGTTTTGGGCAGCTTCCATGCTTGCAGCCGTGGTGATGGCATGAGAGGCACAGGCACGTGCCCCTGCACTGCTTCTGCAGAGGTCTGAGATGCACTGCTCCCCTCCTGGCTTCTGCAGCATTAAAATAAGAACACTCTTCTGTTTTTATGTAAGGCTTACTCAGATGAACAAAAGTATAGTTTGCACTAACACAAACAAATTATGATTAAAATTGATAGCATGTATCACTGGAGTAACTCAATGGAAAGGCAGTGCAACTTGCTCAGAAATACAAGCACTTTTGTGTCTATAGAATAGTTTTAATTTCCCTATTCAGTTGAATCTTTAATAAATATTTTTTTAGTTTCTCTTATCTTTAACTAACATTTAAATACTTCTTGGAAATTATGTGGGTATCTTAGTAAAACATATTCCTTTTATTACTTGAATGAAGATTTGGGGCTTTTTCTCCTATTTAAATAGGGTGCTTGAGAAGAACATTTATAATTTTATTAGAAGTTAGTTTGTTGCATGTAATATGTCCCTTAAATTTTTAATCTTGATTGTTGATTTTTACAGACCTCTTCTGTCACTTTGGTAAACAAGGTGTTTTATTTAATCTCCAGTCTTTAATGCAGCCTTCTGAAAGACAGACCTTTTTGAGTGCAAAGTTCGTTGTCATGTTGCTGGTGCGTGTTTCTGACCAGAATGCAAAGTAGCTTGAATCCATACATTCTTTTTTTCCTGTACTGGGATAGCTGCCAAATCTATGTCAGCGATTAACTTCTGAATGTGTCAGCTGTAACAAACACAGTTTGTTGTTTCTTGACTAGTTAACAGCTAGTTTAAAAGGCAGAAACAGCCTCAAATGAAAGGGAAGTACTGTACATTTTGTATCTAAAATCCTCAGGCTCTTAAAACCATTGAAAAAACCAAGAAAATATAAAATCAGTTCTAGGAGGAATTTTTAGATAGATGATTCTTAAAGTCAAAATATGCCAGATAACTGAATAATGGAGTTATCTGAAAAAATTATGGTCAGTTAGAGGTATTTTTCAATAAAGGGTTATATAATTTGATATCTGAGCTTCTGTTTCACTTGTGTGTAAAGCAAAACACCAACACCCCTTTTCCTCCTTCCCTCTCCCCCCCCAAAAAAAAATCCTCCAAGAAACCTCTCTTGAGCTGTTAGAATATATTTGAGATACTAGTTAGGAAAAAGATATCATAAGAAATAAAAAAACAAAAACAAACAAACAAAACTTATTCAGAAGACCTGAGAGTATGGGGATTATCTAAAATGAAATGCAAAATCAGTTTAGAGGAGTGTGATAATAATACTCGTCCTCCTCACAGGCATACGTGTTCTGATTATTAATGTTTGAGATTTCTTAGGTTTACAGGCTGTTTGCACAAAGTTACAATAATGTAATATTCATGTTTTGCCTATATAGTTTTTAGTTAATTTTCCTCTGCAGGTGGAATGTGAATAGTTTGCTGTGAACATTTAAAAGCCACTGTATCTTTAATTCGTTCTTTAAGTTTCATGTAGACCTCTTCTTTTCCAAATTTTAAAACAGTTATCCCAGCAGAAAAGTTTTGCTATTCAAACTGCAGTTTTAGTATTACGTATGGAATTTTTTGCTTTCATTTTCTCTTAAAGCTGTATTTTTGTATATTCTGTCTTGTTGAGCTCAGCATGAGCTGGTAGTAAATGAAGACAAAAGGGGTGGTTGCAACAGGTGTCATATTCAATTTCTTGCAAAAGAAGGAAGGTTCAGTTTTTTTCTTACAGTGGTGGTAGGTGACAAACCTTTACTGAGAATTATTTTCTTTTACTAGTTCATTTGGGCACTGTTATTTTTAGATTGCAGCAAGTGAAAGGTTTGGATGTCCTATTAGAGCAGAAAAGAGGAAGCCGGGGGAAGTCTATACTGTTACACATCTATAAAGTCTATACTGTACACATCTATAAAAACCCAGCCAAACAAAAACACCTCTGGAAAACACAAATTGAGATCATACTGAAGAGGTGGTTTGAGTAAGTGGTTATCAGCAAGCTAGACTGCTAGGTAAATTTCTAAATACAAGGAAAGTTGTGGAAGAGTCTACCATTTCTTAAATTCTGTACAATGTTATGTATGTTAAGAGAGAGAAGTAGGGAGAGAAATGCACTTTGCATAGCTAGAAATTCCAGACTTTCCCTATATATTTGTGGAATGAAATGTTAGCTCTCAACACACTGTCAGTGATGCAGCCTAGGCAGAGAGGATGTAATGTGCAGATTGTGAAACCCAGACCCTCAGCACTTGTTCCTCCTGCTCTCTGCCACCCCCATGCCCATTCCCACTGTGTAAGTTTGCTTCTTACACAGGAGTGATGTTTGATTTCAAAGGACTTCAGGCAGTGCATCCCCCTATGCACAAGTCAGAATGTTTTATCTTTGTAATACATAATTGTCTGTATCTGTAGAACAGTGGTTTTTATTCACTAGCAGGATTTGTTTGTTTGTCCTTAGTGCATGGTAGAAAACAGGAGTGGTACTCTGTCTCGCTCCCCCTACCCCCTCCTTTCTCTTTTCATTCTCGCTTCTGGTGGGAGACCTGTAAGTATTAGGAAAAAAGCTAATTTCAGATACCTAAATAAAAAAAGTCTAGTAATTCCCATCTGATGTGCAAACCATCTTTAACTCAAGTTATATACTTAAAGCTCAGATCTTTCTGAAATCTCAACCACTCCCACCATAATTTCCTGCTGCTACTTTTAGTAACCCTACTTGAGCTTGCTGGTGATGATAGAACACATTCTGAGTTTAACCTATGCATTCTTGAATCCAAGATCTTTTGAATTAATTATCATAATGCCAAGATTTTGTAAGGAGGGGAAGGAGGTATTAAAAAGGGCAAAGAAAAACTGATGGCAAAGAGTAATGGTAGGAAGGCTTTTGAATTGCAAGTCAAAGCCAAAATGAATGAGCAAGTAAATTTCCATCCCATGATCTTAAATGAAACTGAAGATTCACTGGCAAATTCTGAATTCTTGTTTAAAAGGTAAAAGTTTTCTTGCCAGTACAGGTTTGCTGCTCTTGGATAAGTAGTGTGCGAGGCTGTATGTGTAAATATAGCCAATAGTCTCATATATCTGAAAAATGTGAATAATTTTATTTAGTTATTTCGTTTATTTAGTCTTTTAATATTGTTTTCAATTCATTTTTAGGACTAAGTGTTCATGCAAGATCATAAAGGGTATCAGGACATGTGAGCAAATGGGTTTGTTTACTCCAGAGTGGAGAGGGATGTATTTGGAGTCTTTAACAATTCAAGAGTGGCAAGTGGAAGGAAAGAGAATTATTCATTAGTTCAAGTATATGCTTGGTGAAGAAAAAAAATAATTTGAGCTGACTAAACATCTTTAGTCTGAAAATATAAAGAATATTCTGCCAGTAAGAGTGAAAAAAATGGAACAGCCTTAAAAAAAAAATTGTAAAAAGCAAGAGATTTTAAGAGGATAAATGGATTTGAGAGTGATGTTGTAATGCTGTGCCTACAGAAGGGCAATAGGATCTTTTACTCCAAAAGTGCTGTTGGCCTGTTTTTTTAATTGTTATTTTTGGAATTTAAAAATTTCTTCTATAAATCTGTATTTGGTAAATTAAAAACTGCATTGAAATTAACTATTTCATACTTAAAATAATACTTTCTAAATATTAACATCTGTTCAAAAAATTTTCTAGAATTTCAGATTTGTAAAATCTATACAAGGATTTATCATGCAATGAGAATCATCTCAGTTTTCACTTATTTCATGTTCTCATTATGGATTAGTGATAATTAAGTCCAAAATTTGAGATAAAAAAGTAGGTAGCATTTCACAAGTGCTTTGAAATATGACTGTAGAGTCCACTCCTGTTCACCAAAATAAATGGTTGCTAAATGCTTTGACTTCTCAAAATAAGTAGGAATTCTCAAACAATGGAAGAAAATAGATACTATGGCCATTAGAAAATCAGAAGCATTAACTTCTTTGTGGAACTGACACAAACTATTTTGGATATGTTTAAAGAAGGATCTGATATTTAGAGAAGGCATAGTGTCTTGGTTTGAAAGACAGGTATCTGCTAGGGAGGGGCGGGGCCTCTCTAGGAATGGGGAAATTCCAATTCCTTCTCCTCCAGTTATTATAATTTAGAAAATTAAAGGAGTTTTTTCAGGCAGAGGTATGGGGAAAGGAATAACAGTTCTTTACTAGTAAATATAACAGGACAAACAACCAACAGAAACTACAGCAATAGTAATAATAAACAGAACCAAGAACCTTGAGGACCTTTGTTTCACAAGCCCTCCCCCAAACTTTGTGTGATCGTCTCCCTCCTGGCCACATCTTTTTGTGTTAGTCAAGTACCCTCTAAGTATCAGTACTTTGTTTCCTAGTAATTTATGGGGAAAAATTCTTTAGGACAAAAAGGAATAAATCTAATCCCCAACACATAGCCAAGTAAGTTTTGCCGAACTGTTGCTGAAAACGTGAAATTATCTGTATTTGTACTCTCTTCAGAGGAGACCTTAAAAAGTGACTCATCTTGAAGAGAAGAATTTTACTTGTGACTGACATGGCTCTCTCTCTCCCGGAGCCCCAGCTCAGTTTTTACTTTGGCTAGCTTGAGAGAGAAACCACAGCCAGAAGGATTTTGTCCCTCAGGGTCTTAAAGGTACCAGAGGCTGCAAACCTTTTCCTTTAGAGAGAGCATGTCCCCATCAATGTCAAAAGGAAAGAGTCTGCCTTTGGTCCAGGGGAAAATCAAGGGGTTTTGGGCCTGCCCCTGCAGGGTCGGGAGCCCGGTCCCATTGTGGTCCCAAGAGCCCAGCGAGAGATAAATGTGCACTCCTTGCTTTTATCCAGGGGGAAAGGGCTAGAGGCAGGGACAAGCCACTACCCAATCAGGGACAAGGTAGGTGTGGAACAGAGTTGGGTTACATTCCAGTGTGGGAGAAGGGGAGGGGAGAAGGAGCAGGGACAATCGTCATGGTACATTTTCTGTGGGAACAGGGGATATAGAAGAAACCATTAAAAAACCCAACATAAAATGAAATACAATATAAACACAAATAATGCACAACAATATGTGACTTTTGTATGTTTTTGAATAATTAATGGTATAACAAATTTCTGCCTTTTTCCTGTGGTTATGTAATTTATTTCTTCAATGTAGCTGTAGCTTTCCAGACAGCAGAGAAGGCTGGATACCCATAAGACAATGTTCTCCTAAATGTGCTTTATTTATTAATCGAATCAATGCTGTAGAAGCAACATTGCCTGAGGAAAAAAAAGAGAATCATGGTGCCAGCAAATAACTTACATTCAACATATCAAAGTCTAGTTCCACACATTCCTTGAAACAAAATGACAAATGGAAAGAGTCTGGAATGTTTCATATCCTCTTACGAAACAGCAGTATCCATGGCAGGATATACTTCCAAATTTTGGAGCTTAACAGACTTTTTTTCTTTTATTTTTAAGTACTCTGCCATGTAAGTCAAAGTTGTTTAGGCCTTACTTTACAATTATAGCACTCTATCATTTAGATTTTAATGTCTACCACAAAAAAAAAAAAAAAAGTGCAATATTGGTCACATTTTTCTGATTGGATACATCCGATGAGTATCAGTGTAATCTGTGGGGGAAAGAAATTTATACCACTACTAGTGTTCAGTTCATGTGATTTCAAAGTATATCAAAATATGTGTGTATATGTCAAAGTACATAATTTATTTGTAGTTATAGTTTGTGGAAGATAATATTTTCCAGTCATTTATTTCTAAATATGTTAAATCCTGTTTACCACCTAATTGTTTCTATGTGTTTTGTTTAGTCATGAACCTTGGACACTTGTATTCCATCAGGAGACACAGATGGCACTTTGTGAGGTACACAAGCTCACAAAGGTTTAGAGGATGCAAATTTCTTCCTGCTTCCATGTAACTGCCTTTGCAACCTTCTATAGATATTATTCTAGTATTTAATGCAGCCTGATTGTTCTCGGGTTTTTGGAAACACCTGGTTTTTATTTTTGGTCCATGTTCAAATGCTCTTCCCGTGTCTCATTAAATCATTAAATGGCATCATAACTCCGATTTAATGTATCCTTAGCTGAGACATCTTACCAACGAATCCATATTAGAACACAATCTTTAGCTTTTTGCAAAACATTAACCACAGAATTTCCACCTGTATTCCCTAAATAGGTTTGGCTAAATGAAATTCAGTGAGAGGCTTGTAATTTAGAAATAAAGCATTGCTTCTAAAAACACCTCTGAAACAATCTTCACTCTGCTACTTTATTTTTCATTTTTTGACATTATTATCTTGTGTCAGAAGATTATAAATGAATGAACTTGAAAAAGCTTAGAAAAAACTGCTGTGTTTTTTCTTTGCTTGTGATGTCTTAATCCTATGTTTTAAAAAAGGCACAAAGTATAATTAAAAAGACTTAATATCGCTCATAAGATCAATATATTTTAAGCTTTGCTGTCTAACTTGAGAAGAAATTCTGTGTAACAAATTGAACAAAATTCTATGTAAAATTCTGTGTAAAAATTCTGTAAAACAAATTAAAACAAAAAAAACCCTCTCAAATACATACTATGAAAAATTAAATTTAAAGCAAGTGTTTCTAAGTCAATTACATATGAAGAAAACATTATTTTTTTTTAACTACTGAAGAACTAAACCAAATCAAAAGTTTCGTGAAGAATAGGGAAGGGCATTCTTGATCTGAAGAAAATAATGCCTGCTTTTAGGTCTTGTGTAATATTAAATATGTGGAAAATTATGTAGGTCCACAGACAGATACATAAAATTAACAGGCCTTTTCCCCAGGAAACCAACTCCATCTTTGCTTTGAGATGTCATTTGTAGTAAAGCTAAATTGGAGGTTTGGTTCATGTGATTTTGTTTTGACATGTGGCCAATTATGAACTTCTCCACCAACTTAGATCCATATAATCTTCCTGACTGCAAGTCTCCTGGTGTCTGCCCTTGGAAGCAAGTGAACTTTACATGGAGGATGTGGTTTAAGTACTGCAGTGTCTTTGGCTGGAGGTGGCTGGAAGGTCAAATAATGGATGATACAGTACCTTCCTTGTTCTCAGCCTTCTTTTCTCCGTTATCTACATCCAGCAAGGACTTACGGGTGTAAGAATGCTTGCTCTTCCTATTGTCTAAAGCAGGATGGTGCTTATGAGTGGATTACACTGCTAGTGTAGAACACAAACAGGGCAGGATGACTCTACTACATCGTCCAAATACTGTATTTTCTTATATCTGTTTTATAAAGCTGTTTGTATTTCCCTTAAAATACTTACTGGGTTGTGAAGAAGCACAGTGCAAGTGGTGTGACAGACCCTAAAGGAAATAATGTTCCCATAATCTGTCTCTGTGAAGAGAGCAACCATGTATTGTCTTTGACTAAAAAGACACATTTTTTACTGCTATGACTTAACACATACATTTGTCTGGTATCTGTTGGATATATTCAAGAAGCAGCAGTTCTGTGTAACTGATCTCCTGACCCAGTTGCCTCAAATTACTTTATCTTTTGGGGTTTTTTAAGCAGTTTTTCATGTACACACACTGGTGAAAGAGTGTAATGCTGCAGGATTGTATTTGAACTGGTTCTCTGGTTGGATGACTGCTACTTCTGAAAAATATCTGAGGATTGGCAGAATATTTTTTATCAGGTTTTGACCTCTCTAAATGTTAGTGTTAGATACAAAGTATATGTTCCAATTCCATAGTTAATTTGGAGATTTTGTTTCCCCCCTTGATTGCTAATTTACTGTAACAATTTTATATTATGAAGTTCCTCCAACTGTCTCTGTACATAGATAGGTTTCTTATTAAATTATCTCCACCTGGTGGCAGCATGTCATAACTAGCAATGGAGTAACAAGCTGAACTGAAGCATTTTTTAATTTAACAGAAACATAACATCAAAGCTAGTTAAATCTGATGAGTCATTTATTGCTTAAAAATCCCTGTATAATGCATGAAATATTTTATAGCTGAATGTGGTGTCTTATATGTAATTGGATCTCTTAACTGATAAGTATCCCATGCCTTCAAAATACAAGTTGATTGCCATGAGTTCTGATGGCACAATTGTATTAATGTCTGCATTGCATCCCTTGAGAAGAACAATGCGGGTATTTTGATGGGGAAAGCCAACATTCAAGAGTGTTTAGTATATCTATTCTGCTTATTCTTGTAGTTATAAAATATGGATAAGGCTGTGCAGTGTTTGCATAATGTGTTTCCTTGGAGCATGTTTTTGTAGTCTGTTGCAAAGAAACGCTCTTTGCTGAAGTGCTGAATTGCCAGTTTTCCTCAATGAAGAAAGGAAACATTTTCAGAACAATAAGAGCAGTGTCAACAATATCTTATGAAAAGTCTTGAGGTAAGTTCTTAGAAATAGTTTTTTATGTCACAGTTGTCCAAACAAGTTTTACATATGAAGTATCCTGCAAGCACTTCCATATTTGAAATGGTGTAAGGTGGTCTGACCAGATTAAATCTTGTATGAAATATGCTTTTAATGTCAGGGAAGGTTTTTAAGGCAATGGTCATGTATTTTTTTTCTGTGGAAAATATTTAGATTTTGGGTAAAAAACAAAATAATAAACATGGGTTTAGTTACTATAGCCTGAAACAACAATGGCCATAAAAAGATTCACTTTGTTTTTTTTGTATTTTTTTTCCCCTAACTGAAAAATAAGTCATAATATTAATACAGTTCAGTAAGAGTCAATTAAGATCTGACAACTTGTAATAAGTCGTGGTTTTGATTTAAAGCTTACATTTATTTTATATAGTGTCATTTGACATATGTTATATTAACAAACTTTGAATCAAATACCCCAATTTTTAATATTTATTAGAGTTTTTTAATAGACCTCTGGGTTCATTTGAAAAGGAAAAAATATAGCCTTTTTATTGATGAGTTTAAATTTAGCATGTTACTTTGTTGAATAGTGAAATTATTTTGATACAAATATTTACAGCGTACACTGGTTTATGATGAGCTCTATAGTGGTTTAAACACAACTATAAAATAAAAGCTTGAGAACCTCCTGTGGAAAAGCTAAAAGCCGGTTTGGTTTCAGTTGCTCTTTTTCTTTGGCTGGGATTTTTAAGAGGAAAATTAAAAAAACAAAGTATAGGCCGACGCCAAACAAAAGGAAATTTGTATCTTTATGGCAGTATCCAAGCTTTGCTCTCAGATCTTTACTTGATGTGTGCTTGTCTGTATGTGGGGTCTTTTTTATAGTTAAAGCACTGCTCATATTTTCCTTCCAGGTGAGAACTACAGAATTTACCTTTGCTAAAGTTCTTTTAGGCTTAACGGGCCACAGAAATTGTTATCTGTAAGTACTAAATAGAAAAAAAAAACAATGGACACAAGGAGTTAATGCATCACTTCTGTTCATTGAATCTTAAAATTCTTCAGTCTTAAAACAGTTGTGCTCACCTTGTTTTTCTGTTGTGTGAGGTGCATAAAATAATAATTCATGGAAGGAAGGGAAGGAATTCCAACCAAGCAAATTATATTTACATAGCTGAGCAGCCAGTTTCTCTTATAAGCCATTAATATGGGAATATTACATTGATTTGTCATAGTGCATTAATCTAATAAAATTGGCTGAGGCAAATTTCCTATTAGGTTTTTTTTTCCTTTGTATATTGAGCTTTTATGTAGAAAAAGGATTCCACTTTTCTTTGATCCATCAAGGAGTTTCAAGCCTGAAAATATATTTCTGAATTTACTAACAAATTTCTAGTTATTTCTTAAGTGCTATAAAACTGAAATTCACCTAAAAAAAAAAAAAAAAAGATAGTAGATGCTAATTTAATCTTCTTTCTTTGTTTATTTTTTAGTATATTTCACCCTGCAGCTGTTGAGCTGACCAGCTCTGATGTGATTAGGTAGTATAGGCTGCAGGGCAACAAATATGAAAAAACTATGATTAAAGAAAGTGAAATTTATGCAGTGAAGATTTTCCTGCTTTACTGATTGAAAAAGCTAATAGTAGTGATTATTTTTTTTTAATTAAAAAAATGACAATCTTATAATATTGATATAATATTGAGAAACATTGAAGGCTTGGGGAAAGGTCTAATTTGCCTTACTGAACTCTAGCTGGAAATTTTGAGTCCAAACCAAGTACTAAGATGTTTTCATACTGCTTCAGAGATTCAGAGTGCAAGTTGCTGATTTTCTCTCAGAAGATTATGCCATTTGTAGGTTCGGTGTTTTTTTGTTGTCCTTCTGGGAAAGCCAAGAAAGCTTCTCCCATTGCTCCTTGCTCTTGTCCTTCACCTTGGGGTGAAGGGACATAGCCCAATGAAGCTGCCTTCTCTTTCATTGTGCATTAGCAGGAATAAGGACCCAGGACTAGGGAAGTGTGAACTTCCTGTTGGGGAAACCAGGGTCAAGCCCCTATCTGGTAAGAGCTGTGCCAGATTAGATGCTCCTGGAAATTTTATCCCTATTGGCATTTCTTTAACCAGACAGAAAGGGTGCAGTTTAGATGACGTTTTAAGCCTCCAGTGTGAATAGCAAACATGAATGTTTTGGTAAGTGTTTGAACTGACATAGGTGATTTCCAGATTTCAGGGAGAGGAGAATCATTCAGGATGGCCTGAACAAATGAGAAGAGGGTTATGTCCCTGAGGTATTTTAGAGGAATGGGACAGTGTGATAACTAGAACATTCATTTTGGAGTGGGCAGCTCACCCTATTGATTAGGCTGGGCTTTGGTATTGGCTTGGCCTGATGGGCACAGGCTGTATATGGTGGGAGCTGCCCTCAGTCTGTGCTGTCAGGGGATGCTCAGTGCCAAGGACTTGGATTATAAGAACATGTTCTTCCCCTGGAGGGTGGTCAGGCACTGGAGCAGACTCCGTAGGGAGTGGTCACAGCCCCACGGCTCCCAGAGTTCAAGGAACATTTGGACAACACTCTCAGAGTGGGATTGTTGGACTGTCCTGTGCAGGACCAGGAGATGGACTCAGTGATCCTTGGGGGTCCCTTCCAACACAGCATATTCTGTGATTTTTTTAAAGGAAGCCTGTGGCTGCCTGGTTTCTTCTGCACAGCTCCGTATCTTGAGCCACATTCATGGCTCGTTAGACTTTATTTTGGCAAAATCAGTGTTGTGTGGCACTGTTTGGTGTGCAGACTTTGGTTGGTTGGAGTTTTGGGGAGCATTTAATAGGATGTTTGTGTGTGTGTGAATTCACAGTACTGAGAGATACCAAGACTTCTTTGGATTTAATTTTGCTGCTTGCTATGTTGAAAAAAAAAACCAAGGAGATTTTGAAAGGACAGTTGTCAAAGTAGACTCAGTAATAGAATCAATAAGATATTTGAAAATTTTGGTAATGTAAGCCAAACAATTATTAGGTTAATAATTGGAAAAAAAAAAAAAAGTAGCAAATAAATACTTATTCTCTAGTACTTATAACTTATTCCTTCTTAAAAATTGACTAGAAGCACATTGTGCCAGTTGTTACATCTGAAATAGTTGAATAAAGAGTATTTAAATTCCTTTCTTTACCATAGATGTGAATACTTCAAACAGTGTGCATTTGAGAGCTTATGAAGTACTTATGAAACATTAAAAACAACAACAAAAAGAAGAAAAGAAAAAAAAGAAAACAAAACCAAAAAAGCCCCCACCCTTCTGGAACTGGCTTGGGAATCTCATTATGTAATACTTCAGCAGCTGTGTACTTTAATACTTTTGGCCACTTCTTTCTCTTTTGGCTCTTTTTATCTGCTATAAATTGTGCCAAATTTCATGCTCTTTTCTTAGCAATTTTTCTACTGTTTAGAGTGAAAGTGACTTTTTCAAAGTCTTTTTACACTGATTTGTTCTTGAAGTACCTTATTTTAATTTTTTTATTTTTCCCTTTCAAAAATTTTAATCTGAACTAATCTGTGAAAAAGGGGCAGTCTCTGAAAGCAAGGAATTTTTTAGGGTAAGAACAAAAAATGTAATCAAACAACTGTATTGCTTGAAGTCATGTTCTTGTTTCTCCTGTACAGGGAATTAGCATTTAACTGAGTTGGTAATGGAACTTATTGTATAAAATTTTAAGCCCCAAAAACATTTATTTAGATGTTTTAAGTAGGCTGTGAACTTACGGATACTCTTTGTAGAGGTCTATTTAGAATGGCTTTTAATAAATTTCATGTCACATCTATGATGTGACATGAAATTTTGTTTCTCCATATCGCCATTCATTTCAATATTGAAGAAATTCAAAGAATCCAAACAGCTGAGTGTTTATAAAGTGATATATCTTCACCTATGTACATACTGCTACCTGCAAAAAGAGTTATATAATCAAGTTTTGATCCCTGTTGATATTTAAGGAATTAATTCTACTTATACAGTAATTAAGGCTGATAAGTCTGTTACTAACAAAGGAACATACAAAATACAAGCGCAAGAACCAACCCCTCTTTTTATTCATTTATATTTCTTACCATGACATATCCTGTCTGGCAGTCTTTGTATCTATTCCAGTATTTAATAATTTCTTAGAGAGCAAAAATTTTATGGATAAATGTAATGCTTTTAGGATAACTGCAGTTATATAGCCCAAATTAAAAAATATATTGCATTTTTCCTATCTTTCTCTGGCCTCTAAGTCAAAACAGGAGAATGAGGTAAAATTTCACATTTGCATTCATTTACTGACAGACTAAAACTAGAACTGCTGGTTTGTTGCTGAGGTTGCTAGGACATTTTCATCTGGAGGGACTGAATCCATACTATGTCAAAAAGATAGATGAACTCTTAAACACTCAATTGCTTTTCTGGTGGTTCTCAATCTTGGAGTTCATCCAAGTGTATTTCATGGTGTGTCTCTCTGTAGTGCTGGCACTTGGGTGCTTTGAGTTGAAACAAAGTTTTCTTTACTCCCTGTAGTAACATCACTATTAGTGTGAAGCACTGGGGGTTTTGTTTCTAATGTTATATTCTTAAAAAGGTGTATAAACTTCCTTTTTGTCAGAGAAGTACAGTACTGAAATTTAATAGCTACATTATTTTAGAGAAGTAAGTGTGTACCCTTAATATGACTGAAATTTCAACTGCCTAAGCTACTATGCACTTCTGGAGAAGTTAAAAGCTGTTGCGTTTTTAACATGCAACTTCTCAATTTAAATGGATATTTTGGGAATTACACTGAATACATAAGACTCATGTTTGTGTTCAGTATTTGAAATCCCCTCTGTATTGCTTACATATATGAAGCTGCTGTTTGACTTCATTCCTGTTTTGCTTCTGTATACCAATTACAGTCATATTTGTGATGTAGTAAACCTAAGAATGGCTTAAAATTAAAGCTCATTGTGCACCATTGTATCAGTAATTGAAATTCTGTGTAATCTTGTGGGGAATGGGCTGTAGATTTGTGGGGTTTTTTTGTTTTTGGTTTTTTTTTGGTTTTTTTTTTTTTTAATTGGGGGAGGTGGTGGTCTTTTTAAAGTATATACAAGAGAATTCTTCTACATTGCAGTGATATGAAGGGTTTAGAAATGAAATAATTTGATTTTTGGATATTTTGATTCCAATGTGAATAATTTAGAAGTGAGATACTGGGATCATCTGGCAAGATTATTTTGTGCACATACTGTAATATTTAGGACTTCTTTCATAATATGATCATACCTACATCCAGTAAGTAAAGCATATGCTACTTTATACATCTGTGATCAATTTTAGGTAGTTATACTCTTGTTCATTCAGCAAAAAAGCTAAATTTCTGAGTTCCAGCTCCCTGTAAATTTTAACTGCATGCAGAGAAAGAAGAATTCTTATTTTTTTTCCAGTCACAGGAAATCATTGAACTTGTAGTGTTTGCATGATCAGTTTGAGGCTGAAAAATATCCATATACCCATTTCTAGTTTAGAAATGGGCAGTGGTCAGTTCAATATTTGAATAAGATCTTTCTTTAATGTACTGAAAATGTTTTAATCTTCCATCAGTCACAATAATGGAAAAATAGTCAAAGAGGAAATAATGGAAAAAGGTCTGAAAGTACAAAGTATAGTAGTTTTTTATATCTCTGGATAGATTGTAGGGCATATAGCTAAAAGATATTTCTAGATTCAACAGAAGCATTTTCAGCACAGAAAATAAGGTTTTTTTAGTATGTCACAAGTATAAAAATTAAATCACTACCTAGATTGTACTCAAATCCCCAGGGTTAAATACATTTTCTTTTAAAACGTGACCTTTGTTATCTTGTTCTTATAGGTTGGATGTTTTTGTTTTGGTTTGTTTGTTTCTTAATTACAAATATTTCCTTCCCATAACAGAACATACCACTGATTTTTATCATAAATTGTAATAATAATAATCATTTTTTAAATGCTCAGTTCCAAGACCCCACATATGGATGCTACTAGTGGCATCTCTAGAAGTGTTAGGACTATGCAGTGAAGATTCTTTGTTAGCATTTTTTAAATTATATAAAATTGGATATGTGTATGTCTGAGCAATAATAATCAGGAGAGGTACTAAGAAAAAGACATGTGTCACCATGTATTGCATTTATACAGTTCCTGTTTCGTTGTAAAGCATTCTTGCAGGTTTTAGATGGCTGTCCATACATACAGACATTTACGTAACTCTTAAATATTTTTATTTAGTTAGGTGAATTCTGTAATAAATAAAAATCCATATATTTATTCTGTAATAAATAATTGCTAAAGTAAAAACAATTTCTGAGAGTTTTAGTTTCTTAGACTGAATTCAGTAAATCAAACAAGCAACATATATTTTAAGTTTATATGTTTAATGGGCCAGCCCGTTTGATGAGAGAGTTTATCTTCTCAAGGAAGGGATTAAGATTTTTACTTTCTCATCCTCATATAGGTCAGGAAAATGCTTCTCTTAGTTTTTTTAGCTTCTAATTTCAACTGTGAGACACCAGCCACTTCCTAGAGTAATTCAGATAACTTGGACACGTCCTTGTTTTCTTATCTAGGAGGCATCTGCAGTGGTAGGAAAACAGCTTCCCTACATGTTATTCCTCTACCATTTCTCACCTAATCTGACTACAATTAAACAGCAGCTTGTATTTGGTGGTTTTGTTAGTGATATCATTTTAGGGAAAAGAGAGAAACATTCCCCAGCCTCAGGAACACTGTCAAATACTGAATTTGGTTCTGTGTGTGACTTTCTGTCTTGCTTTGCAATATGTAGCCAAAAATGTGTATTCTATTTGCCATCTGTTGAAACTGGTTGGAGATGTGTTTTCTTTATCTCTTGTATAATCCGTTCCTTGTAACTCCACAGGAAAGGGTGTGGGTGCCTTCTGATAATGGGCCAGCTGTTAAAACCAGGTGGAACAGTGTTCCTACCTTTTCCACAACCCATCCTCCCTCCAGGGGATATCTTTTGTTAATGGGCCATTAAGGCTCATCACATGACTGATAGAATTGCATCATCCCATTGTGAGATGCTCCAAGTGGGAGGAGCTAAGCATTCCTACCTGGATAAAAGCTGAGATTCAGACCAGCAGGACAGCCTGTTTTTCCACTGGATTTCTCAGAGGAAGACTGGACCCATCTCATCAACACTGGAGGCCTTCTACAGGATCATCGCTACTCCAACAGAACCACATCTGTTACTCCAGGAGTACTTATTTGGACTGCTTCCAACACCCTGACGAACAGGGTGTCAGGGCATATTCTGACTCTGTCAGTGTTTCTAGGATTTTTGCTTGCTTTCTTCTTCTTTTTTTTTTTTTTTTTTTTTTTTTTTTTTTTTTTTTTTTTTTTTTTTTTTTTTTTACTGCTACATTTGTGGTTTTAATATTCATAGTAAAGAACTGTTATTCCTATTCCCATTTCTTTGCCTGAAAGCCCCTAATTGCAAAATTATAATAATTTGGAGGGAGGGGGGTTAAGTTACATTCTCCATTCCAGGGGATGCTCTAGCTTTCCCTGTCTTTCTAAACCAAGATAGTTTCAAATGGAGAAAATCCACTTGTGAATTCTAAACTTGCATCTGGTTTGATGTCAAAGAACTTGACATCAAATAAATGCCAGTAGGGAATAGAGGCATCAGAGAACACACATCTAAAAGTTCTAGTGTGAAGAGAGCTTCTGAATGAAGGTGCTATTAGAAAATTATATTAATTGACCATAATTTTACTGAAAATTATGTGTTGAGCAGTAGCATGGATTAGGAACACTTTGGTTGAAGTGTCTGTGAGAAGGAGATCACAGAATCACAGAATGGTTTGGGTTTGAAGGGACCTTAAAGATCATCTCATTCCAGCCTCTCTGCTGTGGGCAGGAACACCTTCCACTAAACCAGGTTGCTCAAGAGCCCCATCCAGCCTGGCCTTGAACATTACCAGGTATGGGGCAGCCACAGCTTCTCTGGGAAACCTGTGCCGGTGACTCACTACTCCCACAGTAAAGAATTTTTTTCCTACCGCCTAATCTAAACTCTGTCAGTGTGAAGCCATTCCCCCTTGTTCTGTCAGTACAGACCCTTGTAAACAGTCTCTTGACATCTCTCCTGTGAACTGACTTCTGGTACTGGAAGGTCACAATTAGGTCACCCCGAAGCCTTCTCTTTTCCCAAATGAACCATCCCAATTTTCTCAGTCTTTCCTCACAGCAGAGCTGCTCCAGCCCTCTGATCACCTTGGTGCCTCCTCTGGCCTGGCTCCAGCAGCTCCCTGTCCTTCCTGTGCTGGGACCCCAGAGCTGGATGCAGCCCTGCAGGTGGGGTCTCAGCAGGGCGGGGCAGAGGGGCAGAATCCCCTCACAGGCTGCCCACAGGGCTTAATTGGTTTTTTTTTGTTTGTTTGTTTGGTTTTTTTAATATTTTGTTGTTGTTCAGTGACTGGAGAAGGATCTGGAAAGGAGGGAGTCCATATGGTAGATGGTATTATAATTATAAATACTAGGCAGAACAGCATTCTAATGAGAAACTGTTATAAGCTCTTAAATCCTAAAACTGAAAATAGTGATTTTTGTAGGAATGTTCCTTATTGCTTTCCTTTAAATCCTGGGCCATAGAGTTTCCTCTAGCTATGCTTTTACAGTGTTTAATAAAAATACGAAAAAAAAATAAATACAAACAGCATGGAAATGAAAAGTTGCTTACACTGCTAAAGTTCAAGGGGGGGGGGGGGGGGGGGGGTTGGTTGGTTGGTTGGTTGGTTGTTTTGGGTTTTTTTTCCACTGATGGGATGGCCCAGAGTAGTCTTGCTTCTTTATCTTTACATTTATTTTTGTGCGCTTTGGCGATATGGAGTATGCCAGAGGAGTTCCCTGACTGTGCTGCTGTAAAGGCAGCCTTACTTTCCATCTCTCAATGCAGTAGGAGGCCCAAATATAGAAATACAAGTTTACTCTCCTATAAACTAATAAGTATCCAAAACTTTTAATTTTATTTTCTATTTAGGTAATTAGTTAATAGAGCAACATCGCAATGGTTTATACTGGATAACATGCTGTAGCTGAGCCAAATGTGAATGAAAATAAGCTCAGGAAAATTTTAAAACCTGACATAATTTACACACCATAAAGATTTTTCCATATCTCCTTAGCAAGCATTTAGTTCTAAAATTGATGCAATCTTTTTGTAGAACGTTTTATAATTGGAATGTTACAGCTTTTCTTTTAGATCTGTTACTCCTGCAGAGATTAAAATGTAAGAAATATAGTATACTCCCTTAAGGTTTCTGTTTTCTGGTTTTATTATCTTGTGTGACTGATGTATTCACAGCTGTGCTGAACTTTTAGTTTAGCTCTTTCCAAATTAAAAACTTTGTGATGAACTCAGCAGAAGACTTGCATGATATTCTCAGAGTCATAGTAAATAATTTATTTTTTTCTTGGATACTTTCTCAGCAAAAATGTGAAGTTCCATCAAAAGACGTGATTTCAGTGACAGAAATACAGTCTTTGGATTGACTGTTCCTGAAATGTAATTTTGTGTATCAAGCAAATGTCAAAAGAAATAAAAGTTACATTCAGTCTAGACTTAACTTTTGACGGTAGTTCCAGAATAAATCTTTGAGATGAGTTAAAAATTCTCTCTCTACCTAATGCTGAAACATGAAATTGAAGAAATATGTTCATTAATAATTTTTTTTCCCCCACATTGCAGTAGAACATCAAATGTAATAATATGATCTCAAAATGTATAGAACAGGCTTTTCTCTTTTATTTTCTTCTGTGGAGAGCTGTCTCAAAATGTGGATCTAGGCCTTATGTAATAAGATTTCACTTTAACTTTTGTGCATGATCTCAGCAGGATCAGATTTGCTGACTTACGGAATAATAAGTATATATATTTTTTTTAATTTGTCAAATGCCGAAAAAAAATTACTTTGGATAACTTGTCTTCTGTGATAATTTATTACACTTAGAAATGGTAACTATAACAAGTTTTTTTTATTTCATCTAACTCAATGCGCTACTACATGTCCAGTGTTATTAAATATTTTCAATATTTTTTGTAACAAATAAAATGAAGGTCTCTATAACTTGAGATTAACCATCTGAACCTTGTCTATTGAATTTGAATTTTTATATTTATAATAAGCCCATTAAAAGTATCATGAAAATGAACATATTGGCTTTTTTCTAAATAAAAGTAGAAATTGCAGAAGGTGCAAACTGAATTTGTAAAATCACCAATATTAAAGAAGTAGGCCTTAATTAGAAATGAGTATAAGGACATACAAAGAAGTTTGAAATGGAATATCCTAATTCTTCTTGTATTCTAATTCTTAGCTACTGTCATCTCTCTTTTTTCCTTGGTCAACTGTTTGAAGCTGTCAGCTTTTGAATGTGATATGTCTTTAGTATTTAGCTCCATTCATCTGGAAAATTATTTAGAAATTTTTAAATATTGAATAAAATTAGGTAGTTTTCTAGGGAACATATCTACTGGTGAACTAAAACTCTCATTGGTTGACCTTATGAGAAGACCTGTTTGCAAATATAGATTTTCCTGTTTTAGCTGGATCTTGAGGTTCTGTAGGAAAATTTTGCTCCTTACTAAGATATTTTCCTTGGCCATGGGATGAAAGGGCCTGTCTGGGTCCCTAGGTTCTTTATCCAAGTGTTCAGATCTTGTAGTCACCTCAGGATGTCCCCTGTCAATATCAGTGGCCGCCATGTAAGTAAGTATCAAAAAGAAGTGGCCTTGTGTCCTAGGTTACATCACCCTTCCCCAAACCCACCAAGGCAAGCGCTATGTGCTGACCATGGTGGAAGCAGCCACAAGATGGTTGGAGACCTACTCTGTGCCTCATGCTACTGCTTGGAACACCATCTTGGGCCTTGAAAAGCAGGTCCTGTGGAGACATGGCACCCCTGAGAGAATTGAGTCTGACAATGGGACCCATTTCAAGAACGGCCTTATAAACACCTGGGCTAGAGAACATGTCATTGAATGGATATATCACATCCCTTATCATGCACCAGCTGCCGGGAAAGTTGAACGGTGCAATGGGTTACTTAAGACTACCCTGAAGGCGCTTTGGGAGGACCTTCAAAAATTGGGAAGTGAACTTAGCAAAGACCACCTGGATGGTCAACACTCGAGGGTCAATGAATCAAGCTGGTCCTGCCCAGTCTGAACCCTTGCACACAGTGGATGGAGATAAAGTCCCTGTGGTACACATGAAAGGCATTTTAGGAAAGACTCCTTGGATTAGTCCTACCTCAGGCAAAGGCAGACCCATCTGTGGGATTGTTTTTGCTGAAGGACCTGGTTACTCTTGGTGGTTAATGCAGAAAGATGGGGAAACCCATTGTGTACCACAGGGAGACCTAATTTTAAGTGAGAACTGTGTGTAAGGTTTAATTCTGTATGTGTGTATGTATAATCATGTGTATATCTATCTATCTGTAAGAGTATATTAATTTGGGTATGATGTAGATGGTAATACAATAAGGTGTGGATTATGTCCTAGGTTACAATGTAAGATGTGCCCAAAGTATGCATTCTATCACCATCTACATGAGATGTTGAAACTAGGTTGAGCAGTGTTTCTCTTGCCCCCTCCCTCCAGACTGTCTTCTGTTAATGGCCCATCAATGCCCTGCTGCATGACTCATAGATAACTCTCCCCAGGAGCTATCTCTGTTTAATGGGCAATCAAGGACCCATTGCAAGACTGATAAAATGATATCAGCCCATTGTGAGATGCTCTGCCCAGGGGGAGGAGCCAAGCATTCCCATCTGGGTATAATCTGGGATTTGGGACAGCACAGGAGCCTTACCCACTGGATTCCCAGAGGACAAGAGCTACCAGACCTTGCTATGGGATCACTGCTTCAACAAGACCACTTCATCTGGACTGCTACCACCACCACAGGGTATCAAGTTGTATTCTGACTCCGTCAGTGATCTTTGCTATTGCATTTGTTTCATTTTATTTTACTTTATTTTTTTTTTTTCGCCCTCTCCTATTAAATTGTTTTTCTGACTTGGAGTCTCTTACTGGTTTTGCTTTCAAGCCAGCACACCTTGGAAGTAGATAAGCCTCAGCAATCTATGCCATGTCCAAGACGTCTCAGCCTATATTCTGATGTATTCTGGGTTTTTTAATGATTGAACAAGTGAATATAAACTTTATGAAGTGTCCTTATTTTGGCTGGGATAGAGTTAGGTTTTTTCTTTGTAGCTGGTAGAGTGCTGTGTTTTGGATTCAGTGTGAGAATGAAGTTGATAACACACTGATTGTTTTGTTTGTTGCTAAATAGTGTTTACCCTAAGTCAAGGATTTTCCATGTCTGATGCTCTGCTAGTAAAGAAGTACACAGAA
This sequence comes from Hirundo rustica, assembly GCF_015227805.2. Classification (NCBI taxonomy): domain Eukaryota; kingdom Metazoa; phylum Chordata; class Aves; order Passeriformes; family Hirundinidae; genus Hirundo; species Hirundo rustica. The sequence goes on along the minus strand of NC_053451.1, from coordinate 10,268,176 downwards.
AGCTTGCTGGGAGCATGGCCTATTCACCTGACCTGAAATGTCCAAAGGGATATTCCATACTGTTAGAAATGGGCCAGGAGACCCCCTCCTTTTTAAAGGCCTTTATTAAGGACAGCTCTGGGTGGGGAACTCGAGGGGTCGCGCACACCACCGCTGCTCCCAATGGACGGCGCGGAGGAAGAGGTGGTTCAGTTTTGCCACCTGGCAGAACTGGGGCTTCCATCCTCACGGGAGTCCCTGGGAAGACAATGATGGCTCGACGTCTTGGGGGTGTCCTTCTGGTCAAGAACTGCCAGGGTCATGGTGACGACACAGGGCTGGCTCCAATTGATGATCTGAGGTTCTGTACCATTTTGCCGGGCTAGAGTTGTTATTTCCAGCCCTCAGTTATCTGATGGCTCGTCGTCTCTGGGGGTCTTTTGTGCCAAGTGTATCTTAATTTGCATATGGATATGTCCTTGGGTGCACAGTCTCCTGGGAGCAGAGGTGGTGACGCTCAATGGAAAGGGAGTACAGGCATAGAGTAGGGAATAGGGAATAGGGGTACAAACAAACAAATTTTTGCTTATGAACTATTAAACTTAGAACAGTAACTTTTAACAGTGACTAAGAGCTCATATCTTAGGAATATATTTCTTACACATACCACAGAATATCATACTCGTACATCAAATGTGCGAGTTACCTGAGGAGAGGCTGGACATTAGTCAGTGGGTGATAAGCAATGGTATTGTGCATTGCTTGTCTTTGTTGGGTTTTATGCATCTCTCTCTCCCTTTTATTACTATCATTATTACTACTATTTTTATGATGATAATTACTTTGTGTCAACTATTAAACTGATTTTATATCAACCCATGACTCTTAGTTTTATTTTCCTTGTTTTCCTTCCTATTCCACTGGTGGGATAGAGGGCGAGTGGGTGACTGCAGGGTAGGTCATTGTTGACTGGAATTAAATCATGGCAGCCCTTTTTGACCCCCAGTATGGGAATCAAACGGTTGAGATAATGCCAGATCTGACCAGAGCATGTTAGAACAAATTTGTTGTAAGTATTCTTTGTGTAGGTTTAGTAGTTAATGTCACAATGTCGACTTATTTCCTATCAGAGTTGTGCTTATTCTCAGGGTTAAGAATCCCTGTGTGTGCTCCCTGTGGTGATGTTTATCCTCCATGGGGCCTCAGCTAAGGGTTATCATTTTGTACTTTGTAATAGAAAAAAGTGATGTGAAGGGCTTATGATATGATAACATTGCTGGGCCTAAGACTGTTCTGGTACATGTATTCAGTATACCAGTCACCTCTGTACATTAGGAGTCACCTACTGGGAGCCATTAATAATAATACCTTTTGCCTTTTCTCCTTGTAGAGTCAACCTGTGGGGCAGATATGTCCTTTTTTCTCCCCAGGCTGATTAAAGTAGCTTTTGAGCATTTTAAAAGATTTTTGAATATCCTTAAAACAAACCTGTTTTTTTTTTTTTCACTAGGGACTAACACATTACTGCATATGGTTCAGGGTTTTTTAAGGTTAAACAACTAATTTAGAATATCAGCCAGAGATCTGCCCTGAAGCTGGATATTTATGAATAGCAGGGTCTGTTGGATGGTATGGGGAAGTACCTAGGACAGCTGGTGCCTCCAGTGAAACTGGAACTTTGCACCTGAATAAGTCCAGGATTTGGAATAACTAGCAAAATATCTAGAAAAGGTTAATTTGGCAATTTCATATACAAACACAGATCTCTGCAAGGTGCTGGGGTCTGGCCCAGGCCTGCTGAGACCTGCTACTGAGTACCCTCCAAGTGAAAAGAAGGTCTCTGGAGCTGATAACAAGACAACAGGCTCTGTAGCTATTCCAACCCCCACAACAGCCCTTGGAGCTGAGCCACAGAACCAGCATGTTCTGCTGTCATTGTCCCTATATACAAGAGGAAATGCAAAGAAACATAATCTTGTTTAGTAATGTAGAGTAAGGAGGGGAAAGAGGGAACAGGAGGGAGACAGAACAAAGGCTGAACACCACTTCCTGTCCTTGGGTGAGCTGCAGGATATAAAAAAAGGTTTCAGATGATAGCTGTGAACATGTTATCACCTGGCTGCTCCAATGCTCAGACATTTGGGCTAGCAGATAACTGAGAAGATAAACAGCTGGGATCACTTTCTAGGGATGCAGGCATTGACAAAGTAATTGGAGAAGTGACTCGAGTCCTTAACCTCTGGAGGTGATCCTATCAATCATGAGGGAAAGGTTTCCCTCCAAGGAAGGCATTACATGTTCCCTAGGAAAATGGACTGCACAGAGAAAGGTATCCAGTAACTAAGGGAATCAGCCCTGTGAGAGATTACCTATTATGGCCTGAACAACACACAGCCACAGATGCAGATGGAGTCCAATCCATGTGGCAGAAATTTGTACGTCATGCCCTGTTGTTACACACTAACCCACTGGCTACATCAGTCTGGAAAGGCAGTGTGACAGCAACAGTGGATGAAGCCATTCACCAGCTTGAGGAATATGAATGTATGATGGTATTTCTTCCTCCCTCATCTCAGCTGTGGAAAAACTGTATGATAAATTGTCCTGTGAGTTCCAGAAATTCAGAGAAAATATGTCCAACTCCCCACCTGTATGGGCTCATACCTCAGTATTTGACTGCAGGTATCCTTCGGCTCAAAAGATAATACAGAAGGTAATGCCACAGGGTGGTACCCTGTGGTTTTAATTGTGGGACCACTGTCAGGATGTGAGGAAATGAGATGGAAAGCCTACCTCAATCGTAGAGGCACAAGCACATGAATTAGAGGGGAAAAACCTATGGAGGATTGTTGTGGAAAGTTCCTGCTCCAGTGGACAGTTTCTCAGCCAGTGTGGAAAGAGTGATTTTAGTTCTGATTCTATGGAAAGAAGTTTTAATCCACTTTTACAAGAAATAAGTGGAGAACCCTGTCATGTCAGTGTTAGAGGAGCCCTGCTTGGTAGAGGAGAGGGACAGCCAGATTTACTGGACTGAGTGGATTCCATGGCCCATCCCATGGAATGTTGGACCCACAGGAGCGTAAGGCTCTTGTCAGAACTGGTGCACATTGACCTCTAATGCCATCAAGCTGTGGAGGGGCATAACTCAGATGCATTTCTGGAGTGACAGGGATCCCAACAGCAGACTCTGTTGGAGATTAAAATCAGCCTGGCCATAAATGAATGGCTGAAATATTCTGTTGTGACTGGCCCAGAGAATATGTATGCTTTGCAGAGACTACCTTGGGAGAGGGTGCTTCAAGGTTCCAAAAAGGCATAGTTGTTTTTTTTTTTTGTTTGTTCGTTTTTTAATTGCTGCCTTGGAGATGGAGGAAATTTAGTGGCTGCCTATCTTGCCTGGCTTCTCAGAGGACTCTTCTCTTGTGGGGTTGATAAACCACTTGTGTCAATCACTACCCCAGTACTGCACAAGCAGCAATCTTTCACACCAACTGAGATTCCCTCATTCCCACCCATCAGCTGATTCCTTGACTGGAGAGTCAAGGAGTGATCAGCAGTTATCTCATTTTATATCTCAAAGGCTTGCTGACAGTATGAAAGATTTGTTCTTGGTTTATCACTGACGTAGCGTCAGGTATTTCCAAAAGTTTAGATATGTAATGTATAAATGTAATAATAAGGAAAAAAATACCAACCTGACTTTTGAAAATTCTGGATTACTCCAGAATTTTCACAGTAGGATTTGCAAATTCTTTAGTCTAAATGCCAAAAATCCTGTTTCAAGGGATGTGTCACAGTAGTGAATTTCATGTACTAGTAGCTATTTTAAAAAATAACACTGAAGGGATTTGGGGACTTCTCTTATAGAAGAAAAGCTGTCAAATATTTAAAATAATAATTAAAAAAAAATAAATTAAAATAACATCCCCCCAAAAAATCCCCTTCCAATGAAAAGAGCAAACCAAGCTGAACTAAACAAAAGGTACCCAATACCAATTGATGGTGATAAAATACATGTAAAATCTTAGGGGGAAAAAATGGAGAAAGGTATTATAGAATCACAGAATGGGTCAGGTTGGAAGGGGCCACAGTGGGTCAACTGGTCTCACCTCCCTGCTCAAGCAGGGTCATCCCAGAGCACACAGCACAGGACTGTGTCTAAATGATTGTGGAATGTCTCCAGTGAGGGAGACTCCACACCCTCTGTGGGTGATCTGTTGCAGTGCTCAGTCACTGCACAATAAAAAAGTTCTTTCTCATGTTCAGGTGCAACGTCCTGTTCATTGAATTGCCTCTTGTCTTTTTCCGAAATTAGAGAAAGGTTCAATGAATATAAATGTGTTTATCTGAAAATATCTTTTTCTTTTAATATACAGAGTAGCAGGCTTGGATTTTAATTGTGATATTTAGATTAATTTGCAGCAGAATGCTATTTCAGTTTGAGTTATCTCATGGCTGGAGTTTTTTGAAGGATAGAAAATTCATGTGAGAACTCACAGGGTAATGAAAATGATAAATTTACTCAACTGAAAATGTGTTTATACTGAAGGGTCAGTCATTACAAATAGCATATAATTGATCTTAAATCTATCAACACACCTATTCAGAAAGACACATGAACTAGAAGGTTCCGTGTACCTAAGCATTTGGTATGATCTTAACAAAGAGATGAGTACAAAATAGAATTGCCATAATGTATTTGACCTTTGTCTTTTCTGATCTCTTGGAGGAAACCAAATGTTATCTTTGCATGCCAAATGATATCATTGGAGTTCTTGAAGAAATTTTTTGATTGGAGATGAAGACGAATTTACTTCTGCAGTGCTTAGTGACAAGCTGAGCATTACCTGTTTTTAGGTTTTAAGTACAAACATAGAATTTCACTAACTGAATACCTACCTAGGCAGTGGTTTTACTGGCCAACCCAGTTGGAAACATGTTCAACTGAGATGTTACTTGAAGTGTGGCAAAGCTAACTGACTCCTGATTTGTTTTTGGCAGAGGCAGGCTATAGAAAATAAGTATTGATTTTACTAAGAGCATTCTTTGAATTCTGTTATTATGGTAGTTACTGAGTTTGATGGAATAGACTAATTGGTGAGGGTTCATGGTCTGTCAGTTTTGCAGTCTCCCGTGCAACCCTTGGAGACTGTAATATTTATTTTCCAGGCAGTTGATTATTTCCTAAGAGGTCTAGTACAGCTCCTTGTCTTGTGAAAAATAACAAGGGGAAAACACATGTTATTATGTAAGAACTCATTTCAAAGAAAAAAAATGCGAATACATGAAGTTCCTGGACTGTAGGTGGCCCTGCAATAATATTGAAGCTGGACAAAATGACCTCTAGAGATCACTTCCAGTTGAAACTAGGCTGTGATTTGTAAAGAAAAATGTGTTTAATAACGGTGGTATACACTCCCTCTAGACCCTTATGAAAAGATTAAAATAATAATAATAATTAGAAAAAAATCTGCATTTCAAAGGAATCTTTCTCTTCAGAGAATGCTCACATTCTCATGTATTTGTCATCTTTCTGTGTTAAAGTTAATATTTTGTGATGATATTGTAGTTCTGCGTAGCAGCTCCTTCTGGTATCTTGAGGAACTGGTTTTGCATGTCATAACACATAATTAGAGAGAATGGAGATGCTAAGGCAGTCCTTGGCTGTTTAAGCTTTCATTTGTACTCTGCCAATCACTGAGTCTGATAGTACACAACAAGTACACAAGCTGCCTGCATAGGAAGACAGGAAAGTTATTTTTCATTTTACCTTCAGGACACTGACCTTTATCAAAAATAACAGTAGCAATAACAAATAGTTTTCATGAAAGAAAGCATTTGTATCAAATTCCTATAGCAAATACTTTAATAGGTGCAAATTGCTTGCGCAATCCCAACTTTAATATGATTGACCTCGTGTATTCTCAGACTGTGAAAAGACTTAAAACCAGAACAGATGTTTACAGAGTCAAGTTAAGGGCTTTATTTAGGTTGTGTTATAGCACCTTTCATTCATGAAGTTGTATAGTGTAATATGTGCAATGCCTGAAATCTTGAAAGCCTTTGGTCTGCACTGCATCCTTGGAGACCAACGAAGGCATAAACCTCTGATGTAATGCTAAAAAGTACAGCTGGGAAGCTGTTTGTCATTGGTGAACATAAAGGTGTTGAGAAAAGGATCTTTTGCTTTTGTTCTGTTCTACAGATGCAATTGCAAAAGGTGAAAAGGGGAGAAGCAAAAGATGAAGGGCAGCTTTTGATGCATCCAACAATACCAGAAGATGCTCTTAATGGCTCTTTCTTTTCATCTTCATAGAAACTGCGGGCTTCATAGGTCAGAAATAGAAAAGAAAGAATGGGGAGGTTGGTGGAAGTAAGGCTGATACCCAGTGGTTGTTATTCTGCTGCTCAGTTAGTGCTGACTCCTATTTGCTTCACTCAAGTCAGGATGTACCGTACAATTTCTGTCCATATAGCAAGGCGTTCTGCAGGCAGAAAGCCTGGCAAAACAAGTATCAGTTCTGTTCCTGAAGTTTGCAGTTTACCTGACTATAAAGTGTCCAGTAGGTTTCTGAAATTTATCTTAGTTCATTTACATTCAGCAGTGCTTCTTGTTTAAGATAGACTGGCTTCAAGAGAAGTGGTTTTGTTTTGACAGAGAATTTAAAATCTAATGGTCAGCACATAGTATATAATTAGAAGTTAGTTAGTTCATTAATCAGAAAATTACTTTAAAAATATTTATTTTTTCAACTGTATCTGTTTTGGGATTTGTTTTTAGCTTCTTAGGTAGCATAGCATCAATATTTATAGCTACAAGCATGTGCACAATGCAAACGCATGCACAATATATTTGCATATCAACATTTCTTAAATTATACACCTATTGGCATCTTAAACATGCCCAACAGCAATTCCTGTATGAATACAGTCTTGCACTAAACAATCTTCTATTTCTCTTGCCAGTAGAAATTTTGTTAGTTATATTATTTCAGTGAAATAGGAGCCTCAATATAAGTATGCATAATGTGCCCTAATGACACATATTTGAAAAATAAAGGTTATTTTTTATAGAACAAAAAAATTAGTGTGGAACCAGAGTGGTGGAAAGAGGCTCTCATCATAGTCCTTTATTTTTCTCCATTTTCAATTGTTTACAATCAATAAGCCCAAAGTAAGCAAACCTTGTGAACAGTGTACAATTCACAAATCCTTGATGCTATTTGAAAGAAAACACAGCTAAAGCTAAATCATAAATCATCATGCATCAAATTCCAAAAAAGCATACATTTGTGATCAGCAGCATGTTTGAGAAATAAGGGCTAAAATAAGAGTAGGTTTTCATAGATTTTCATTCACAGAGGGTAAAAATTGAATTAAGCTAAATCTGTGAATTGAGGGATGGCTAATAATTGCAGTATTCTTGGACATAGTATTTTGTGGAAAAAACCTCTAAATGCAGTTAAATATATGGAGATGAAACTTGATTTGAAAATATAGTGTGAGTATTGTGAATTTAGAATTATTTGTGACATTTGGTAATATGAGTAATAAATAAAAGAGTCCTAAGTCTGGAAATAAGTGTTTTGATATCCTCGTGGAATAGGCTGCCAAAATAAATAACAAAATATCAAACTTAAAACTCATAAGCTATTTTGAGCATTTTTGTATTCATTCTAAAGTCTGGAGTCATTAAAAAAGCTGGGGTTTATTTCCAGATATTAAATCATGATGAAATTTTACTTCACCTTTGCATAATAATTGTTTTTTAATCATATTAATAAGATGAAAGACTGAAGAGAGATTTCTTGAAAAGGTCAGCATTTTCTCAAGTCTTGGTGAATTTTTGATGGTGTTAGTGATTTAAAATAGTTATAATTTGGAGAACTAATCTGAATGACCACTTGAGAAACTCCCCCATACAGTGACAGCTTCCATTTAGATTTCTCATTTGAGTGGAATAACTTAAAAAATATCTATCATCTTAATTTTTTAAGAAACTGACTTCAAGTTATTTTAGTGTCTCTCTTACAAATATTTTAAAATATAGTGCAAGCATCCTAAAAAAGTTTAAAGACCTTAATTTATCAATTTTAAATTCTCTACCTATATGTAGACTTTCAGATCTTCTAAACAAGAGCTGAGATGAGATCCACTGACTGACATTAGTAAATATTAGAAAATAATCTGCTGAGTAGAGTATTTTGCTTTGGAATCATCTGATTGATGGGTCTATAAATACTTTTTCAGATGTTATAGTGCTGCAGTCCTGTGAAGCTCTCCAGTATCCCAACAGGTGTTGAAAGGTGATAATAACTCTAAGAGAACTTCTTAATCACTTATGGTAAATGTCCTTATTGTGAGTTGTGTGATGATGTTAAAACAGCTGCTACAAACCAAATTACTAGACATCACTATTTAAAAAACCCCAAAACTTGATTATGATTATCATTATTTGACTGTACTATCTCTTCTAACATTTTTCCCCATGATAATTTTATGAACTTCTGTGTGATTATTGATAGTCCTATAACAGTGAATAACCATTTGATACTTTGTGATTATTTTTTTTTAATTAAATCACTCTCAATGGAATAAAATTGCATGAAACTGAAGTATTCTCTGTTTTCTGTGACTGACAATAGAATTTTGTAATTTAATCCTGACTCTGAGCAAGTGCTGCTCAGCAACATCAAACACATCCCTGTGTTTCAGCACAAATCCAACACACAGCCCCCTTTAGTCCAATGTGAAGCAAATGAATTCTATCTCAGCCAGAATTGGTGCATACATAACCAAAAATAGGAATAGAAGGTGTGAGGAAGATTTACGCAGTTCCTCCCTCTGTAAGGTGAGAGTAGTTATTATTAGTGGTTACTATGTGGTTATTAGTGTAATTTAGTGAAAACTCGCCATGAACTGTGCTTCTAGGCTGGCTCTTGTCCAAGGACCTTTTCAAGACTCTGGGAAGTACATACTCTTTTGCTTCTGCTACATATTGTGCTATTACTTCATGTAGTACATTAGCTTCGAAATTCAGTGCAATGTTAGAATGCTGTGCAATATTATAGTTCTAATTTTTTTTTTTAATATATATTTTCTAATGAATTAAGTAGGGATAGTGCCAGATATTTAATATTATATGTATATTGAAATTATTTAGTAAATAGTGGCATGGAGTCCTAAAAGCCAACAGATAACAGGGTACTTCTAGGGATGGGACATCCACAGCTTCTCTGGGCAACCTGTGCCAGTGCCTAACCACCCTCACAAGAAAGATTTTTTTCCTATTATTTAATCCTGCTCTCAATTGCTTTGGATGCAGCCCAGGACATGGGGGTTTCTGGGCTCCCAGAACACACAGCCAAAGCTTGTCAAGCCTCTCACCCACCAGCATGCCCAAGCCCTTCTCCCAGGGCTGCTCTCATCTAGAATGGGTGTAGAAATGGAAAAGGGGAATGTAACACTGGACTTCCGGATGTAACAGAACAACAGACACAAACTGAACTGACATACAATCTATAAACATTTCATGCAGTGACAAAATGGTTTAACTGAACAGGAAGCACATAAAGTGTGCTTGTCTTACATTTGAAAATAGTGGTGTCCTTGCTAGCTGAAAAAATGTGAAAATAATGTTTATGTAATCTCATTAACAATGTATTGGTTGGCAAGAACGTATAATAGATTGTATTGCTGTGCATACAGTGGATTGAAGTTTGAAGATTTGACCTTTTCCAAAGACTTTTGTAGTAGGCCATCGGAGGATATGATGTATAGCTAAACCATTTTCATCCTCATTCACAAGGATGCAATAAAATTACTGTTTTCCTCATGGATTTACAATAAGATAGTGCCAGAATACTTTTAAATATCTAATCTCATCTCAACACTGCCCAAGAGCAGCAGGAAGACATGAAGAATGCATAAGTAATGGAAGAAAGAGTTGTATCTCAAAATGCTGAAATAGGGAGGAATCAAGTTCCAGCAATGAGTAATGAGATGCAGGCCCTCATTTTCTAGCTTACAGGAATTCAGATCCTGTAAATTCCTTTACCTCTGAAAACTTGCAAGATATGCTGAGTGAGGGTGAAGTAGAATGAAGAAAAACTTTGTTGTTGCCTTTTTTCATCTTTAATACCTTTTTTTCTAATTCCTTTCTTTACACTTTTAACATATTCTAGTGGTCTAATGAATTTGTTTAAAGACAGATTATAGTCACCACTGCCTTTTTTATTTTCCATATTTATTCAGATGGAAACTTAAGATAGATCACAACAACACTGCCCTGCTATTCAAAGAATGATCACTGAGGTTGATTGGAAAATAAATGCATTTTACTAACAATAAGCAGAATAAGTTAGTTTTGGATAGATAATACACAACATTAGGAAACGTTATACATATAAAGTGGTTTCAGTCTAGACAAAGGAGAATTCACAAGACAAAGTTGTTAATTTGATTCTTACTAGTAGATAAAAATGATATGGAAGTGGGATCTATTTTATAAGATCTATTTTAAAATAAGAATAGATATGATGCTAAAATGCATATTCATACATACTCGTGACTATTAATGGTAACAGATATTAGGAAGCCTTTTATTTTTATAGTTATTAGATAAAATATCTACTAATTTGATCATTCATGAGGAAGAACCACAGATTTTTACAGTGGCTTTTCAGGATTAATCCTTTACTTGTATTTGACCCACAGTTTATTTTATACCAGTTAAATTGCTCATATATGCAAACTGCTCTTTAAAAGCATTTTAAATATTAATTCTTTCCTTTTAATGTTGGAACATATCAAAATAAAATAATTTTGCTACTAACTCTGATTTAACATTGAATTAGCTTTAGATGCTTAATGTTACCATAAAATGTGATCTGTCATTTCTAAACTGTAATATGTACTACACTTAATCTATAATCTATTTATTTATAGATAGTCAAAATATAGTGTCAGAGGTTTTGTGCTATAAAAGGCTGTCATTAATTAGTTTATATTTTTTCAGTCTTCCAAGCAATAGTGTCTCTCTATACTAAATCTACAACTAAACTCAGAGATTCCTGTATTTCGAATTAAGTCTCAAATTATCACTCAAATAAACCCTATTCCAAATGTATATTTCCTCCCTTTTGTTTGGAAGTCTGAGTGACGGAGGTTATTTCAGATTCCTGCTTTCTGCAGAAAACTGATCATGGGGAAGAACTGAAAGTAAATGTTATTTTATAATATTTTTCATCTAGCTAAACTTGGTTTTGGCATTATCTGGGATTCTTTTTAGGTTATTCATAATGCTAAGCTTCTGCTGGATGTTGTGACTAACCCCAAATACAGAATATACATGTGATGAGTGATATTTAAGAATAATCCCATTGATTTTTGTGTTACTTTTTCCTTATTGAGATATATAAAAGGGTATTTAATTACACCCTAACAATGCTGTAGTCTAGACTGGACTTGCATCTCTTTAGGATTAATTTTCTGAAGATGTCATTCATGCATCTTTTGAAGAAGTTCTGTTAAGGTTTTTCTCAGAGGATGGGTGAAAATTACCGACCAACAAAAATAAAAGTGTTCACGTGTGTGTAAATTACATAGTAGAGTTATAATCTCAAAAGTTCTTCCACATTCATGTTGGAAACCTGTATTGACAACATTTTATTATTATTACTATTTGTTTCTAATTAGTCTTAAAGGCCTCTGTTTTGGGTTCCTATAAGCCAGAGCATAGCAAAGCTGCACTTGGAATTACATATGAGAGTACATATGTCATGTATCCTATAGTGTAATTATTCACTCTTTTAAAATACATTATCTCATGGCCTCAATTTTTTTTTTTTTTTTTTTTTTTTTTCTGTTGGGAGACATTAAACAAGTAAAGGTTTATAGTTTTAAGTGTGAACATGAGAAGATTTTTAAGATCCTTTTTTCCTTTGTGGAGCTTTCTTCTAGGTCTTCAGCTGGCACTTTTATATTATAGGCATTGGTCTATAAGGGGTATCTTGAAACAAAAAAGCTTTAAAAGAAGTATTAGCTGTATGTGCAGAGTTCTTGTTTAGCTCAAAGCCTTTTCAAAGGCAATTTCAAAGGGGAATGATTTAAAAAAATAGACTTCAAGAAGATTTCTGAAGATCAAAAATAGTGTGCTATGGCATAAGAATGTGTTTAGTGTAAGTGACAAAATTTTGATAGTGGAATGGGGCCCAGTGGTAGTGGCTTTAGTGAGAAGAATGGACAGGGCACAGTGATCCCAACAACAAAGTTGGGGGTGCCTCCATGACAATATGTGTAAGAAAGGAGAAAACCCTGCAAAAGCAGTGAGGAGAGGGAAAAGTGTGGATATTCCCTCATGCGTGGAGTTTTCTCATCTCATGTGGTATCTGTGCTGGAGTCGGTTCTCCTGACATGCTTTGTGCACCATGGATACCTGTCCTGGAGCAGGGGTTTACTCTGATGGACCTACTGCCTGTGCAGAGGACCCTTGCTGGAGCAGGCTTGTCCTGAAGGACTGCAGGCTGTGGGAACAACACATTTTGGATTAAAGGAAAAGCATGAGGAGGAGGGAACCCCAGCCAGGAACTGTTATGGATTAACCACAATTCATTTTGCACATCCTTTACTGCTCAGGGTGGGAGGGGAGGTGGAGAAACCAGGAATGGAGGAGTGAAGTTCATCCAGGGAGAAGTTCTTTGCAGCCCCCCAGAAGGAATGTAGGAGTAGCAAGCAGGGTGGGGGTTTCCTC